>NC_140176.1:115242731-115842731 GCF_963971535.1 Notolepis coatsorum | reverse complement strand
AGGAGGAGAGAGAATGGAGCGGTTTAGGTTGGTTTTAATTGTGACCTCCCAAGCAGACAGGTTTACAAGTTAGGAATGTGCGACAGGTACAAGAATGTTTTTCAGAAGACGAATGGTGCGTTCCATGTGCCGCACGGGGCGCGTGAATACTTTACCCAAGGCAGTTGTCCTTCCGCGTTCGGTTTGCGCGCCCTGATTGGCCTCTCAGCGCCCAATCGCGTTAGCCCTACGGAGTAATACTATCCTCAAGTTAACCTAATTTAGGTATACAAATGGAAGTATTGATTTCGCCGTAACGAATCATTAAAAAAATATACCGTTAACTGGAATATTTTGTTTAACCTTTATTTACCCAGGGTAGGTTCGCTGAGCACAGATGCTCTTTTTCAGCTACGCCCTGCTTCACATTCATACCTGGGAGCTGCCCAGTACAACCACAGTCTGACACCATTGGCCACTGAGCAACTCCACTGGAGCAGTTGGGGGTTAAGTGCCTTGCTCAAGGGCACTTCAGCGGCAGATTTTTCCTGCCGGTCCCGGGGATCGAACCGGCGACCTTCCGGTCACAAACCTGCTTCTCTATCCATTAGGCCACCGCTGCCCCCTCAAAAAAATAAACGCCAATTAACCGGTGGTTATCCTATTATATTAACATAGCTACAACAACACACAGTAACGTTAATATAATTACATGCATCATTGTTTACAATGAACGGTGGGGCTAATCAAAAGGACTGGACATGGACAAGTTAAACAGCAATCAATTAATTTAATATAACAGGTAGTTCGAGCTGCATTTTCGTGCCTACAACCACACCACAGCCACAGGGATATATCCGGCTTTGACGAGCTCTCTCTCTCCTGCCGATTAAATTCAGCAGCTCTTCCACCTCGAGTGCCTGTAGCTGCCTGCATTTGCACAAAGGCGCCCATCCCTGCTGCTAGCTAACGTTAAAACTAACCTAAAGTTAACGTTACTGTGTGTTGTTGTAGCTATGTTAATATAATAGGATAACCACCGGTTAATTCACGATTTTTTATTGGTTTGTCATGACAAACCAATTACATAATCCAACATATGTGTAAAGAAACAACATATTCCCATTAACGGTATATTTTTTTAATGATTCGTTACGGCGAAATCAATACTTCCATTTGTATAAATTAGGTTAACTTGAGGATAGTATTCCTCCGTGCGGCGATAGTAGGGCTAACACGATTGGGCGCTGAGAGGCCAATCAGGGTGCGCAAACCGAACGCGGAAGGACAACTGCCTTGGGTAAAGTATTCAGCCGCACGGCGCGTCCAGGTGAGCGGCGTACCGGAGCGGTGGTCCTGGGGCCGTGAATACTTTCCCTAAGGGGGTTGCACTTCCGTGTTCGGTTTGCGCGGCCTGATTGGCCACTGACGTTTCTCTCAGCGCCCAATCGCGTTACTCCTAACAATCGCGCCTAGCTTTCAGTTCCACAGCCCAAGTCGTTCAGTTCCACAGCCCAAGTCGGACATCACATCAATATAAATAACGTATTGTTTTCATCTCTCTATATTAAATCGTAACTAGCTATTCATATCAATCAACATCACATCAATATAAATAACTAGGGGTGGGACGATACATCGATCCAGATCGATATATCGATCTATTATCAATAATCAAATAGGATCGATGCAACGTAAAAAGATCGATTCATATTGCGATACTCTTATTTTGAAAATCCAGCGACGTCATATCCGCCCCGCGGCCAATATTGTGAAACTCCGTGTAGCAGAGCAGCGCTAGGGAGCCTCTATTTTGCGAGCCGATATTAGTCTGTGCAGTTTCCCCCCCGCAACAGGTCAAATACATCTAACATGCTTTGCATCGTCGCCATTCTTTTATGCCCACGTCGCGTGGGCAGACCTAAATTAACGTTACATTAGCTGCTTAAGCTAACTAAGCTAAGAGAGAGAAACGGAGAGAGGGGAAGGAGGAGGGGCGGGCGGGGGCATTCTGTCTGTGTGTGTGTGCGCGTTTGAAAATACCAGATGAAGTCAGGAGTATTATTATATTGATATTATTTACTGAGGATGGACAGATAATGTTGATATTTAAACATGAATACATAATGAATGTATTCATGATCATCATGCAACATAAAACAATTGTAGGAACGGTTTGGGAGAGGAAGGGGTTTTAGCTTGCGTGTTGTGAGTTCCAAAACATTTTACTTAAAAGTTTAAAGCTCAATATATAAAAACGTGGCACTTTACACTGAACAGGAGGTCTATTTGTATTAAAAACAATAGATAGTTTTTAGTTTAAATGTCTGGAAGAGCTCAAAAATAAAAACGTCAATTGATATTTCCATAGCCTTTTTTTAGTTGATCTAAATATGACTGATTGTGTTAAATGGGCACATAATATCGCCTCATATCGATCGCAGGCACCTGAATCGAATCATATCGTATCGTGGCAGACTTTGTGATATCGGCAAATATCGTATCGTTGTCCAAAGAATCGATATCGTATATCGTGATGAAACTGGTGATTCCCACCCCTATAAATAACGTATTGTTTTCATCTCTCTATATTAACGTAACTAGCTATTCATATCAATCGAAATAACGTATTGGATTGTTTTCATCTCTCTATATTAACACTTTCAGTGCCAGCAGGGGGCGCACGATTTAGTGCTTGAATGCCCACCATCCACTTCAATAACTGGCTGTCGTGGCTGGCACTTCAATAACGCCTAATCTATGTTTTAAATTATGGCTATGTGTCTAATCTGCCCATCTCTTATCAATGACTCGTTTTCCAGTCAACATTGTCGAAGCGGATTGTTTTTTTATCGGTTCATTTCCGTTTTATAGCATTTTGAAAAGCCCTCGTTTTCAAGGAAAATATAAATATTCCATGATAATCGCCCTTTTCTGGAATATTCTAGAATACACAAAAACGTTGTCATGTTTCGGCCTATTTATGAATCGTTTTCAAATAAACGCTAGATTATCGATAGTATATGTGTACGTATGCACGCTATATAGGCGATCTGAAAAATCGATTCTCTGATTTCCTCAAAGCGATCGCGCACAGATAACTCTGATTATCCCAAGACTTGTAAAATAGATTCCTTACCTCAGATCAGATGTTCTCCAAAAAGATCATTCCAATTCCTGATCGCCATTCCAAAAATCGATCGCTTTTATTGATCCAACGCTACATATTGTACACATGTATTCCACGCTGTTCTGAGGGTTACACAATGAATCCGATCGGCTCGGGTTACATGCCTGAGAAGTAAAATGTGGATTCCGGATTTTTCTTTTCTCATCCATTTTTATTGAGTCCATTCCAAAAGAGTGCATTACCATCTGGGAGACGATAGGGGGCGCTTTTTTCACATCTGAGCTCCTGATGGGGCTGGTTTACCAACGGGAGACTCGGTTGATGAAATATGAATTCAGATCGCTAATAAAAAAATTAAACGATAATTGTCGTGGTGGGCATTCAGGCATTGGGCTGATAACACGTGTTATCACGTGGTGGGCACTGAAAGTGTTAACGTGATTCCATCAACACAACATAAATGTTCAAAACACAACTTCATTATTGCTCATCTCTGCAAACACGACTTCATTATTGCTTATCTCTGCTCTGTTCAAAACACGACTTCATTATTGCTTATCTCTGCTCTGTTTATGTTGGGAGTTTTAATATTGAGCATGCCATAAGTAGGTAATATGCTCTTGCGCGTGACGCGACTTTGGGCTTCATTATTCAGCCACAGGCAGGAGTTTTTAGATCACAGGCTAGTCATGCATAATCTCGCCCACCAGACTCTTCTACCGAATTGACTAGGTCATGCAAGTCAATCAATAGATTACACTTTCTGTAGGCCTAACACTCACCTACTCATTCTGTTGTGACACAACAAGACATGTTAGGGTTGTCACCTTCCATGATCATGTTTGAACCAATGTGTAAAAAAATCCGCTCTAGATTAGGCTGTAAAAATCTGTTCTATAGGCTATATTTAGTCTAGTTTATTAGACATAAAGCATTTTAAAATACTTTGATTAGTCTACATCAATAGCACATTGTCAAGGTTGACAGAATAAAGTCTATATCAACTTATTTCCATCAAGGACCTTGGTGTAGGCTAATAACAGAACAGATTGACAGGTGGCGACAAAGCACGTGACTGGGCATTTATTTAAAAAAACATTAGGTCTACACACATACAATGACAATATTGGGTTCTTGTCCCTAGTCATGCACCCAGCCTATTAGAAGTGTATGCCGACATGTATTTCTGGTGTCTGTGCCCTGCTTGCGGTGTGATTTGTTTGTTGTGTTATGCTATGTCACAGTGTGCGTAAATGTGCCCTGTGGATTATACGTGCCCCATGAAAAATAGAGGTTTAATAATTACATTTTTTTTAAGTCAATTAACACATTGACCGCCAAAAAAAGGCTTACGACGTGTTTGCTGGCCATGCTAATTCTGCCAGACCACGCTGTACGACATTATTGAGTTCATATTTCATTTTTTCGCCATGGCATTCATAATTCCGCCACCCAGCCTCTGCCTCTACAGTGGGACTCTGCACAACAGTGCAACGCCTCAATACCTCCGCCTGGTGGATGATCGGGCGAGTTACAACCGGAAGTGGATCTGGTGATCTCGGTGCATCTGGGAAATCCGTCCGGCAGTCACATATCATTGCGGGACTATAGACACACACTGGCGTGCAATGGATCGCTGCCATAACTCAATAATCGATATGATTTGGGCGTTTATTGCGCCATACAAACCGGAAATGGATCTAGTCGATCGACGTCAAATAAGTGGGATCTTTTTCCTCCAGTCTCATCGGCGAACGGTAAGAGGACAGTAACGTTACTTTCAGCTTGATTGTTTATTCTTTTCAATGCAAACCGCTCTGATCAATATATCACCCATACTACATAAAGCATTTACTGACGATCACGGAATTATAAACAACCCCTTCATCCGCGCATGATGAATCATAACGTATATGATCATGTACCGTTGATTTTTTTAATATAGCGTGTATCGGCAATAAACGGCAGTTGATAATCTATATATGCGTTTATGCCTATAACTCACGTTCTATGAATTACTGCAGAAAAATATTCTAGAAGCTATTTTTGGAAGAATCTATGAATGAAAAAGTATAACGTTCCTACATCCTGAACGATAGATAATCGATGTTGAATGGGCCATAGTAATGTCAATTTAGCAATACAATTGAAAAAGTTATAGCCCTGCAAAGAAGGTGAACATCTCCATAGGTTTAGACTGGTGGCAGTGAGCATACATTGATGGATAGAAGCGTGGCAGTCAATGTGTTAACGACTGATGACTGTTGGTTGTGGCAGACTTTGTCCGATACAGAGCTTCAATGTTTTTTTCGTCCCACTAGTGTTCAAAGCCACCGACAAGCTCAGGTTGTGTTGCTTCGCAGGTCGCCCAACTTGAACTCGCCTCGTTGAGCCGGCTGGCAACTTCCTGCGCGCCACTGCAGTTGGCTGGCAGCCAATGATCGGGCCTTGCAGCCGGCCGTAATGTGGCAGCCCTCGTCGTCGACAGGCTCCCGGACTTGCCGAATGTGTGGAAGGCTGACAACATTGCGGAAGGGTTTCTCTTCAGCAGCAGATACTGTTTTGACATGGCCTTGAGTCCAGCAGTGAAGAGGGGGTCCCCGCTGCGTCGCCTCATATCTGAGATCACCTCTGCGAGATCAGAGTCGTCATCATCTGAATGTGTGACAATAAGAAGGGAATAGGTTTATTTTGAATGTGTATGCTGGTATTGTACATGCAGTATAGTATAGGTAATAATTACCATTATGCACATTGCTCTCTGCTGAACCAAGGAGACTCTGATCCGCGAGATCAGAGTCGTCATCATCTGAATGTGTGACAATAAGGGAATAGGTTTATTTTGAATGTGTATGCTGGTATTGTACATGCAGTATAGTATAGGTAATAATTACCATTATGCACATTGCTCTCTGCTGAACCAAGGAGAACTAGAATGGTCTGTCTGTATGGTAGTCACAGGGTTTGAACAACATCAAGGATGTACATCCTTCATATTATTATATCCTATTTAACACTTGTGGCTGGAGTAGGGAATCCTACATAGTTAAACTAGTGTGTGTGTGTGTGTGTGTGTGTGTGTGTGTGTGTGTGTGTATGTGTGTGTGTGTGAGAGAGAAAGTGACACAAACAGACAGTTCATAACTAACCGGTTTCTTGCAGCTGTTCCATGGGGATGGGCGTACTGCTTGGTCCAGGGGTGGCTTCTGTTGACACAAAGACATCCGCATCTCACATCTTATGGTGTGTGTGTGTGTGTGTGCGTGCCCGCGCGAGGGTGGTATTACTTACCCTGGAATGACTGGCATGCAGATGGGAGATACTAGTTCAAATGGTCCAAAGCTGGATTCCGATATCTAAGCATTGTAATCACTCCCACCACAACAATTATATGACGCCAATTATGGAAAGTTAATCAAGGAACTAAGGGCAGATCTGGTCAGATGGGAGATTCTCCCCCGTCTCTAATTGTGGGACATAGCAACAGTAACAATGGGGGGCGGGACTTGCGTTCAGTGTAGGAAAGGTCTATTACGGTTTATTGTGAAAAGAAAGGTATTAGCTTTACCTCCTGATGTTAATTTGAGCATTTCTGCTCTCATCTCCAGACTTGTGGGGAGGAAAGTGCTGGACATATCCACACTGTAAAACTTGACCACTGCTGCCAGGTGTTTACATGGGGCCCCAGTTTGTCCTGCCGGGCATGAGCACAGCTCCATCTCCATGTCCACGATGTATGTCCCCTGGGCCTTCACCGACCCCTTCACCTCATACGTGTTGTCCTCAAGCTATACAAATCATAAGTCATACAAGGGACATTACACAATGGCTAAATCTGCACTGGTTACTGCAGTAATCTCTAAAAGTATGCATTTGATATAGTACCTGTTGAATCTGAGATGCAGTGTGGTTGCAATCCTGGGGAAGGAATCTCCTCTTCTGGTACGCCTCCCAGCGTCCGAGGGCAACATCCACAATGCGGGCCTCATAGTAGACATCCAGCCTCGAGGTCAGGAGGTCAAACAGTTGGCCTGGATTGAAGGCTTTCGTCCTCTGGAGGATCTTGTCCTTGAGGACCACCCGCATCGCTGCTTCAGCTAAATTGTTGGTGTTATTTCCACAGGTGAGGAGATCGCGGCTGCCCCGGTAACTGAGTGCCCAACACTCCCTGCGACTGTACAGGCGCTCAATGTACCGCAGGTACTTTTCATACCTGCAATTGATCAAATAAGGAAACAAACACAGAAAATGCACATACATGGATGTAATGACAGCAGGCTCATGAAGAGGTCGACACACATGAAGTATGCAAACACAAGCCTCCTGACTTTCTTGCACCGAATTTGCAAGACTGCTGTGTGATTGTGGGAATGTCTGTGTACAGCTAAACATAAGCAAACTTGTCTAAGCACTAACCTCACTGCAACAGGGTGCTCTCTCGCCTCCAAGTACAGCCTGTCCACCTCTGCCATCTCCTTGGAGGAGAGCATCTCTTTAACCAGAGTGAACAGAGTTGGTCTGTCTCGGCACGCCACCAGACTCTCCTTGCTCCACAGCCATCTCCATACTGCTTGTAGCAGATGGAAGGAGCACAGGAGAGGAGTGGCTAGTGGGAATGCCCTCCCTAAGGCTCCCCTCTCTGCCTTGCAGTCATCCGTGATGAAGACCTGTGGCCCTGCTGCTCCCCTGGCAGCAAAGGCCCTCTCTCCAATCAAATTCTTCAGCAGCTGTAACCCTTCAAAAATAGTCTCCTCGTCCTCAGACTGGCAGAAGAAGATCCCCAATGGTAGACCTCCGGCAGGGCTGTGGGTCAGCAACAAAAAAACACTCATGTTCTCCCTATCCATGTTTCCTGAAGAGTCTATGAAGCAGAGTTCGCCACTGTGCTTCAGCTGACAGACCAACAAACACAGACGGACAGACAGACAGACACAGAGGCAGGCATAGTTAGTGTTAGTTAGTGTGTTACTTAGTTGCCACCTCAGCACCACTGTGAATGGAACACCATGACAAAATCACAGTATACAGATACAAATAGCCAAAATACCTGGTGGTGCACTCGTTTCATCAGGGGAGAGCACACCGCAATTAATGGGGCTCCCCGAGAAGAGGTTCCCATGACAGCACACGCGTCCTGGCACATGGCGTTGTAGGCGTCCACCTGCTGACCGAGGGCTTCCACCATACTCGGGCCACTCCGGGCGCCAAATTGGACCCTGTACTCCGCTGCGAATAATCTGGCAAAGAACACTAATTTTAGTTGGTGTAATTGTAACTGCATAAAATGTATAGTTTATACTGTAGTTTATAACTGAACGAACGTCTACCTTTGCACATAGGACAGGTCTGGGCAGATCGCTCTGTTGGCTGCAGCACAAAAGTAGGCGTCTCCGTGTTGTATTTTGAGGTCGTGCTTTAGCACAGACAAAGCAGAAGGAGGCTTGTGGCCAATCGCAAATAACGCGGTCAGTGTGTCTTTGGCCTTTTGCCCAACATCGCGATAGCGCAGGGCCGCTGAGAGGTTATGATTGTGCCTATTCACAATGCGAATGTGCATTGGAAAATTAGGGATGTGTGGGTCTGTGCTCCTGTAAAATAAATCAAAATCAACAATAAAAACTAGGCCAACTGTTATGTCCATAAAAACAATTGAATTATAAGTATTGTATAGTGCAAACTCACCGGGTCATTCCTCTAACTTTTAGTATAACAACCATGGTAGCTTGGCAGCCGGTGTTTTTTTTTGATTTCTGTTTCGCCTTATGCACCTTATGCTGGCACCTGTACTGCGTCTGTGTAACATTTTGATTGAATGCAGTATGGGTTAGCACTAGCAGTATGCGTATGGGTGAAAGGCACAAATGGTAGTCTAACAAATGACGTAACACAATTCTTACCTTGAATAGGACAGAGCGCCCCAGCGCTGGTTTGGTAGCGTTCACTCTCCATGTTACCTCAGATGACTCCTTCACCAACTCCACCCACTCCTTGGCCTGTTCCACAGTGCGAACATCCGCGCGTACTGTAGACGTGAAACCAGTGTGGTCTCTTGGGACGCCTCCTGGGGCCACCTCTTCCTCATACTCACACACGTGAAGTGCAAACTTTTCAGGCAGCCAACCCTACAGGAGACATGCAATTAGCCTACTGGTAATTTAAGTAATTTAAGACCCCCACATAAAGATTAGGAATGATCATAATCAACAACAGCGATTACCTTTAAATGTGGGTAGTCATCTATATTGTTGTCCCATGCTCTCTCACAAACCCCACCACTGCGTCTAAAGTCCAAATGAATGCAAAAACAGCAGGCTAGCTATTTAGGTATTAACAATTGTAGTATTGACCTGTACTAATCAATCAATCAATCAATCAATCAATCATGTAACCTACAGCACAGCATGTAATAAAATGCATTAACAACACCCCTTAGCTGTTATAACTATGTACTAAAATGATGTACCTCTGCTTTGGCTTGGCTGAATCAATCAATCAATCAATCAATCAATCAATCAATCATGTAACCTACAGCACAGCATGTAATAAAATGCATTAACAACACCCCTTAGCTGTTATAACTATGTACTAAAATGATGTACCTCTGCTTTGGCTTGGCTGAATCAATCAATCAATCAATCAATCATGTAACCTACAGCACAGCATGTAATAAAATGCATTAACAACACCCCTTAGCTGTTATAACTATGTACTAAAATGATGTACCTCTGCTTTGGCTTGATTACAGCACAGCAGGTAATAAAATGCATCAGTTAGCTCATGTTAGCTGCGTGTTAGCTCCGCGTTAGCTCAGCCAGTTAGCTCATGTTGCTCAATCAATCAATCAATCAATCAATCATTGTACCTCGGCGCAGCGGAATAACAATATGAGTGATCGCCTGCTGCGTCCATCACGTGTATGGTGATTAACCAAATTCAAATTGGCTGGCGTGCAAAGCCAAAGCGTGTTAATAATAATAATAACCACAAATTGAACCAATACGTCGACGAACCAAGGTGGGATCTCATGCGCATGCGTCGACGAACCAAGGTGGGATCTCATGCGCATGCGCGGGCACCTCCTCGCGAGCACGCCGGCGCACGCACGCACCTGAGCCGAGCGAGCACGCCACCGCCGGCGGTGCACGCACATGAGCGCTGGGCGGCGGAAAATGGCAGGCGCATTACTGCACGCCACTACGGTAAATTTTTGCACTGCTTGCTTGGCATTAAGGAAGACGCACTCGGGCCACTCTGGGTGCCAGATTGGTCCTTGTACACCTTTGCGAATAATCTGTCATAGAACACGAATTTAGTTGGTGGAATTGTAACTGCATAAAATTCCAATTAAATGAACATCTACATGGTTATGAATATTTTGGCAGTACTGTAGTTTATAATTAAACATTTACTTTTGCACATAGGGCATGATGGGGAGGGGACTGTACATTAGGAGGGGGTGGGTGGGTGGGAGAGAAATATACATATGGTTACAATTACATAACCTAATGAAAGCTTTGCTCCACTAGTCTGTCAAACAATTAGTTTTTGTGTGACTGGTACACACATTTACCTGCCAGAGTGGCAGGTAGCCTTCTGAATCTAGTCGCCAAATGGACGTTTTACCTGCCGGTGGCAGGTGTTAATTTTCAGCCCTGCTTATGATGTAGCCTACAGCACACCAGATAAATGTACTAAAATGTACCTCTGCTTCTGCTCCTCCATCTTCCAGCACGAGGGTGGGTGGACGTAAAAGCGTGTCCTTCCTTGAAACGAGGGAAGGATTCAAGGATGAGTCATGTTGAGGACCAACACAGGTGATTCAAATGAATTCATTAATTGTACTGCCCATGAAATTGGCATTCATAGTCCTCTAGACCAGCGTTTCCCAAACTCTGGGTCACGACCCAAAATGGGTCTCGGACCCGTTTTTATTGGGTCGCCAATAAAAAGTAAAAAAAAGAAGAAAAAAAATCACTACTCTAGCATACCTGAAAAACAAATACAGAAACAGACTAAATGCTCAGCATGACCCCAGAATAGGTGCTGAACGAGCTCAGTGTCAGTTTTTCATGTCTGGTCATTTTTAGCATGGTGTTATTCACTGTCAAAAGACGCAAAGAAAAATCATAATTTATATTCTCCTTTGTTTCATCACAATTTACTCAAGCCTAGCAACAGACACAATATTTCTGACACTAGGAATACATTCCATGAGATCCATAGATGTCCCTAGAAGAACATGCAAATGGACCTTGTAGAAGTGGAGCAATCTTCCATTTACTTAGGTATGTATTTTTAGGTCGATTTTCAGAAAATAGGGCTTAACAGGTTAAGAACACAGTGTAGTCCAGAGTCGTCTACAGTTCTAGACTTAAACCACTTTGTTTAAAGCACCAGTTAGTCAACAGTTTCTGGAGAAGGAGTGGTTACATCATGGCTATGGTTAAGGTCTGTTTAAATTTAGTCCGGGACTAAAGCCCCTTTAGTCTCAGGTTATGACAGATTTAAGTGTCACCTTATGGATCAAACCTTATATCACACTATGGGTGGGAATCACCAGTCTCATCATGATACGATACGATTCTTTGGACAACAATACAATATTTGCAGATATCACAACGTCTGCGACAATATGATACGATTCGATTCAGGTGCCTGCGATCGATATGAGACGATATTATATGCCCATTTAACACCATCAGTAACATTTAGATAAACTCAAAAAAGGCAACGGAAATATCATTTGACATTTTTATTTTTGAGCTGTTCGACATTTAAATGAAAAACAATCTATTGTTTTTAATACAAATATACCTCCTGTTCACTGTAAAGTGCCACGTTTTGATATATTGAGCTTTAAACTTTAACACTTTTGAGTGCCAACCATCCAGTTTCCTCATTTTACTTCTCCGGCAAGCCATCCGAAGAGATCCAAGTCATTGCAGAGCCGCAAAACTGCGTGGAATACATATTTCCAGTACCCAGCGCTGAATCAATAAACGCGATCGATATTTGGAATGGCAATCAGGAATTGGAATAATCTTTTTGGAGAACATCTGATCTGAGGTAAGGAATCTATTTTACCAGTCTTAGGATAATCAGAGATATCAGCGTGTGCCATATGTGTGTGTGCGCTGATCAGGAAATGAGAATAGATTTTTCAGCTCGCTTCTCTAGCGTGCATAAGTACACATATACTATCTCCCAAACCGTTCCTACAATTGTTTTATGTTGCATGATGATCATAAATACATTTATTATGTATTGTATTTTTTATGTTATATCACGCTATGGGAAATGTCATATATCTGTAACGAAATAACGATATATATCACAATATAGTATGTTTTCTGTAAATTGGATGAAACATTTGTCTACAAAATGACCACATAATCCATGACTACTTTTTAATAATCCTGAGTGTAAACTAAATAAAAATTAAAGGCACTTAGTCTCACATTCCCTGCCATTGGTTATATCCATCAATATAGCCAGTCTGCCACCACTGTAAGCCTATGGAGATGTTCACCTTCTTTGCAGGGATATAACTTTTTAAATTGTATTGCTAAATTGACATTACTATGGCCCATTCAACATCGATTATCTATCGTTCAGGATGTAGGAACTTTATACTTTTTCATTCATACAAAAATACCTTCTAGAATACAAGTATGTTTTTATCGTTTTCTGCAGTAATTCCTAGAACGTGAGTTATAGGCCTAAACGCATATATAGATTATCGATTGCCGTTTATTCCCTAGACACGCTATATAAAAAAATGCAACTGTATATGATCGTATACGTTATGCGCCATCATACGCGGAGGAAAGGGGGGGGGGGGTCGTTTATAATTCCGTGATCGTCAGTAAATGCTTTATGTAGTATGGGTGATATATTGATCAGATGGTTTGCAGTGAAATGAATAAACAATTGGGCTGAAAATAATGTCAGTGTCCTCTTACCGTGCATCAAAGAGACTGGCGGTGAAATATCCCAAGTATAGGACGTCGATCGCCTAGGTCCATTTCCGGTTTGTATGTCGCAATAAACGCCGAAATCATATCGATTATTAAGTTTATAAAGCGATCCATATGTACTATAGTGTCTGTCGGGAGCCTTGCAACAATGTCTGACGGCCGGATGAATTTAATCGACGCACAGCCCCCACTTCCTGTTGTTCGAGTATAACTCCATCCGACCATCCACCAGGCGGCGGTATTGAGCCGTCGTTGTATTGAGCCGTAGGGTCCAGCTGCAGCATCGGAGGTTTATATATGAATTATGAATGCCATGGCGAAAAAATTAAATATTGATCTCAATAACGCTGTACAGCGAGATCTGGCGGTCAAAGCATGGCGGGCAATAACGCTTTACAGCGTTAATATGGCTAGGGCTCAACAGGTCAACTGTCACCTTATGGATCAAATCTTATATCAAGCTATAGGAAATTTCATATCTCAGTAACAATATATATCACGATATAGTACAATTTCTGTAAATTGGATGAAACATTTGTCTACAAAATAACCACATAATCCATGACTACTTTTTAATAATCCTGAGTGTAAACTAAATGAAAATTAAGGCACTTCGTCTTTTCTCCTTTTATTTGGAAGCAATGTATGTCAGAACCTATGCTGAATACCTCTTCACCTACGACTGAACTCCTGTACATGGCACCAACACTAGGGATGCAACTAAAGATTATTTTGTTATTGATTCATCTAAACGATTATTTTACCAGAAGAACAACAATCGATTCTATTTGCAATTCAATATTTCAAAATGTTTTACTAGTATCCTTAGTTCACATGGGTAGTTGCCTCTTTGACACCACCTAATGAAAACATTTCGATACCCAAGACCCACCCAGTTAGAAAATAATCCAAATTCCAATGAACGCGCAATTGTCATTTCATAATACACAGACCAGCACGGACCTTCAATGACGCTCAATTATCATTTCATAATAGACACAGACCACCGGGTTCAATGTGTCTAACAAAAATAAAAATATAAAAACAAACTGGATAGGTGATGATAAACATTTGATTTCATTAGCTGAAATATTCAAAAATCATTAAGTCTGCTATAAACCATTCTCCCTTTCTGTGTGTGTGTGCTCACCCATGATCACATCCCATCTCTGGTCTTTGGAAAGACCAGATGAGGTCAGAGTAGGACCCTATGGAATCCGCGATTGCGGAATCGCAGAGGATTTCACGGAAATTAGATATTAACCTCTTCCACCCGTGCGGTCCGGCAGATGACATCACGTCATAAATCAATCTGTCTAGACTGTATGACATAATGTTTGTTTCTTTTTTCAAATGTATCCAACAGTAAACATCCTAACCACGTCACAACAGCTGCCATAGTGTATATTTTCAGCAATACGTTTGTTTACCAATAGGTTAAAGGTCCCATGTCTTGCTATTCCTTTCACTATTTGGGCAGCGTGTATGCTTTTACCAACGCATTTGTGTTTCCGGGTTCCCGTGTTGCGCTCTGATTGGCCGCTGACCTACGCTAGCACGCCCCCCTCGCTACGCCACGCAGCAGAGGACGCTAAATCGAACAGCTGTTTCCACGCGTACGCCCCCCTCGCTATGAGTGACGCACGCACAGCTGTTTCCGCGTGCTACACGACTTTCGTCTTGTTTACATCAGGGTCCCCCATTTTCAATTCATCATAATAAGCGTGCCTCGCTCGTCTTGTTTACATCAGGGTCCCCCATTTTCAATTCATCATAATAAGCGTGACTTGCTATGAGTGACTCACGCACGAACAGCTGTTTCCGTGTGCTAACTCCACATTACAGTTCTACTTTTGTTTTGATGTGAAAAGTGATGCTGCATAAGGCGACTGCTGAGAGCGTCGTTTCTTGACTCTCAGCCGAGAGCGTTGTCAAGCTACAATATTATAAAATACAATATTATAAAATCCTGTCAGGAAGCGTGCCTCAAAGCATGAATGAACCGGCATTTACCGGGCATTTACCGACATTTCTAAGCACTTTAAACTGTACTGTACGTGTAGCACGCGGAAACAGCGAGTCCCGCTTATTATGATGAATTGAAAATGGGGGACCCTGATGTAAACAAGACGAAAGTCTTTCTCTGGTCTGCATCCCCTTAACAATTGTATGTATTGAGCTGTACTGTACGCATACTGTACTGTCGTGTGTAGCACACGGAAACAGCTGTTTGTGCGACACTCATAGCGAGGGGGGCGTACGAGTGGAAACAGCTTTCAATTTAGCGTCCGCTGCTGCGGGGCGTAGCGAGGGGGCCGTGCTAGCGTAGGTCAGCGGCCAATCAGAGCGCAAAAACGGGAACCCGGAAACACAAACGCGTTGGTAAAAGCATACACGCATTTGGGCAATGTTACACAATTCCTGTGAGTCTATGGAACACATCTGTAATTTTTTTTTTTTTTTATTGTTTTGTATTTCTAATCAAGTACTCTAAAGCAGCATTTTAGTTACAAAATAGTTACACGCCCAGCGCCATTGGCTTGTAGATTTATTCTTTGGCGATTAGAATTTAAGGTCTGCCCGCCACCTGGCGGCTAACACTACACTGCATCTACCGCGGCCGGCAGGTAATGGGCCAATGTTGCACCCACTCTAAACAGGATGGGGCGCTCTGTGCATTGGTGAATATGTTCCAGGCAGAGCTCTCTTGTTATGTGGATCCAGACAAACACTCTAGTGCATTGGATCGCTTTCGAGACGCAAGAATCAATATGCTTACAGCGTTTTTTTTGTGTCGTACAAACAGAAACGGATCTAGCAGATGGAAATCAAATAATGGAATATTTTTTCTCCAGACTCATCGGCCACAGGTAAGAGGAATCCAACGTTAATTCCAGCTCGATTGTCCATTTATTTCATTGCAATCCATCTGATTAACGTATGATGTCGTACTAAAGAAAGCCGTTACTGACAATCAAGGAATCATAAACGACCCCCCCCTTTCCTTCACGCATGATGGAGCATAATGTATACCGATCATATGCATTTGAATTTTTTAATGTAGCGTACGAAACGCCAATCGATTATGTATAATATGCACCGGGGCCTATAACTCGCATTCTAGGAATTACTGCAGACCACTCTAAAAACATACTTATATTCACGACGGTATTAACACGACAATGTATGAATGGAAAAATATAACGTTCCCACATCTGATAGATAGATACCCGATGTTGAATGGGCCATAGTAATGTCGATATAGCTATAATATTTAAAAAGTTATAGCCCTGCAAAGAAGGTGAACAACTCCATAGGCTTACAGCGCTGGCAGATAATTCTATAATATGCTCAAACTGGGTGGCAGATATTGTGTTAAGAGGTTAAAGTCAACACTTATAAAGTCATATTGTTTACAGATTAAAGTGAACATTTCCATACTTGTTTCCATGCAGTCCAAACAGCTCTTCGCCTGGTCCACCTGTGACGGTTTCATGCAGTCCACCAAACAGACAGACAGTTCTCTCGAACCAAGGTGTGAGAGGCTATGATGGGTGGTCATATTCAGACCAATCTTGGGGGAAAGTAAGGAAAGAAATATCAGTACATTTTACATTCATCCTAACAAACAAAGGTCTAACTTTTCAGTTGAAATTCATCAGAAACACAGAAAGCCAAGCAAGAACCATCAGTCCTTAACCAGCTATACAGGTAGCTCTCTTTTCCTAGGCTAACAAATTGGAAAGGAAAGAAAATCCTGACGGGAAGATTTTCATAAGAACTGAAAAAAACATGGGTGTATAGACAGAATGGCCTGACAGGACAGCTATCTGGAGGGAGATAGTGATGGAGAAGTGTGTCAGTGGAAGGAGAGAATGAGAATTAGTGATTTAGTTTCTATGTAAGAGGGTTACAGTTTTAACTATGGTATTATAATAGAGGAGATTCTGGCCTTTCAAATGATGCCTCACTTGGCCCTATAAACTAGGGATGTCCCGATCACATTTTTTTGCTCCCGATCCGATCCCGATCATGTGATTTTGAGTATCTACCGATACCGATCTTTCCCGATCCGATAATTTTTTTTTTTAAATCCCATCCCAATTTCTCACATTCACCCTGAATGTTGACGTTATCCAGGTGAAAAGTTAACTTCATTCAAGCGAGGCATTGCAATCCTTGACATAAATCATTTGATGTATAATTAAATCAAAGGAATTGAGTTTGTTTTGGCAAAATTCTTCCGTTCTGTGTGACAATATGAATGATGATATGCAATTTAAAACCAAAACTAAGGCCTCAGTATGAGTTTAAGACGTGAACATGGTCATGTTTGTTGAATAAAAAAAATCCCCCTTTTTTTTTTATCCTGATCTTCGGAAAATCACGTGATCGGATCGGGACATCCCTACTATAAACCCATTTCTACATTCATATTGCATGTGTACTGTCCGGATGGCAAAATTCTGTACTGCATCTACAAAAACCCCTGTAAATTATCTGCCCATTGTTCATTTGTTTAGATATTGACTATACTTGATCTTAACACTTTGAGTGCCAAGGACAATAAAACTCGTTGTTGGCCGCCATGCGTTGAGTGCCAAGGACGAGAAATCTCGTTATTTAATCGTTATTGCTTTTATTAGCGATATCCATTCAGTTTTCATCAATCCAGCCTCACGTTATCATTGGGACTGTCTATGAGCTCGAACAGGGCAAATACCGCCCCCTATCGTCTCCCGGATGAGTCTATACTTTCTACAACGGAGCTCGGTTTCCGGGTTCCTCCGATTGGCCACGACGCCCACGTGACCTCCGCTAGCACGCCCCCTTCCTGCCGCGCGCCACGCTCGCCAGCTTCCTCAAGCGCCAAGCTCCTGCCGCGCCGAGCTCTGTCATTGAAGTGGGTGGTGGCAGCATAGATATCTATATAGAACACTAGATAGCTTACCCGCGCTGCCGGCCAATGTAGAGCGACGTCGTCGTAGGGCGGCCATCTTGCTCGAGGCAGCTCAGCTACTGATAACATTCATGTCTACTTTTTTACTTAAAGTTATTTTTTTTTACAAACCACTTGAATCATAGCCACGTTAATAATGCTTGTAATAAACCAACCCGTTTGTAAATCAGTCAATATTTCAGCGAGTTATGAGTATTTTTGTCTGTGCAGCTCACTCACCCTCACTCAAGGCTGACTCGAGCAAGATGGCGGCGGTTCAGTGACGCTGGTGACTCCGCCTTAAGCTATCTAGTGTTCTATATAGATATCTATGGGTGGCAGCATAACAGCGTTCAGCCTGATGTAATGCGCCGAGCTCTGTCATTGAAGTGGGTGGTGGCAGCATAACAGCGTTCGTTCAGCCTGATGTAATGCGCCGAGCTCTGTCATTGAAGTGGGTGGTGGCAGCATAACAGCGTTCAGTAGGGCTGCAACTAATGACTATTTTGGTAGTCGACTAATCTGTCGATTATTTTTTTGATTAGTCGACTAATCGAAAAACAATTATATATTAAAAAAAAATACCTATCTTTGTGAAAGTGGCTTCTCAGCTCTGGTCCAGCTGAAGACAGAGCAGAGGAACAGATTGGACATTGAGCATGACCTCAGAGTTGCTTTGAGACTCTTGTCAGGACCAAACAACATCCCCAGTTATCCCATTAGTTCCCCCAAACTTACTGTCGGTCTGTTATGTTAAGCTAAGAAGTCTTCAGCTGGCAGGACCAGAGCTGAGATCCACTTTCACAAAGATAGGTAGCGGGGGGGGGAAAAATAATAATAATAATTTTTTTTAATGACTAATCGACGCAACAATTTCTCGTCTACGATTTTTCGACTAATCGTTGCAGCCCTAGCGTTCAGCCTGATGTAATGCGCCGAGCTCTGTCATTGAAGTGGGTGGTGGCAGCATAACAGCGTTCAGCCTGATGTAAAGTAGCGATTTTATTGGTTTGTCATGACAAACCAATTACATAATCCAACATATGTGTAAAGAAACAACATATTCCAGTTAACAGTATATTTTTTTAATAGTTTATACATTCGCAAATATGAGAGCCTGTCATTGAAGTGGGTGGTGTTACCAACAGCCAGCGTTCACCCTGATGTAAAGTAGCGATTTCCATTTCATTGAGGAAGGCGGGAGCGCGGCGCGGCAGGAGCTTGGCGAGCGCAGCGCAGCAGGAAGGGGGCGTGCTAGCAGAGGTCACGTGGGCGTCATGGCCAATCGGAGGAACCCGGAAACCGAGCTCCGTTGTAGAAAGTATAGACGCCTCCCGGATGGTCATGCACCCATTGGATTGGACTCAATGGAAATGCATGGGAGAAAAAAAAAACCCGGAATCCACATTTTACTTCTCAGGCAATGTAACACGAGACTACTGCATTAATTGGGGACCATCAGAGCAGCGTGGAAAATGTGTTTCGAGTACATAACGGCAGGATCAATAAACGCGATCGATATTTGGAATGGCGATCAGGAATTGGAATAATCTTTTTGCAGAACATCTGATGTGAGGTAAGGAATCTATTTGACCAGTCTTGGGGTAATCAGAGTTTTTTTCACAGCGGATCACAACGTGTCTCATACGTGTTAGCGCCAGGCAGGGCATAGATAATTGATTTTTCAACCCGCTTCTCTAGCGTGCATAAGTACACATATACTATCGATAATCTAGCGTTTATTTGAAAACGATTCGCAATGGATCACGTTCGAAATATAAATAACTTCTCTTAAACCACTATTCGTGATTCTGCCTAGAGCCGGGACTCGACAGTGCGCGTTCGCTCGCATTTGATGTTTCACGTCAACTCCAGCTGGAAGGGAGGGGCTGAGCCCGATACCCCCCACCTTCAATTTTAAAAGCTATGACAAACGGGGTGTAAACTCTGTGAGCAACGGTTTTAATAAATGCGTCTAACATGCTTTACATCCTCGCCATTCCATTCATGTATGCCCATATAATATGCTCAAAAGGAAGATATTGATTTAAATATGTACATAGTCTATATATAAAAAATACATTGTAATTAGGGATGCCCGATCATGTTTTTTGCCACCGATACCGATCATCTATGAGCCATATCGGCCGATACACTGCCGATACCGATTGTTTTGTTATAGCAGCTGGCAGTATTATACTGTAGGTCTAACACAGGCATTCTCAAAGTCTGGACTCCGGTCCAGATCCGGACCAAACCACAACTGTCTCTGGACTCTGAGCAAATTTTTTTTTTTAATGACTAATCGACGCAACAATTTCTCGTCGACGATTTTTTATAATCGACGTCGTCGATTATGTCGACTAATCGTTGCAGCCCTATCACTCACACACAGCGATCAGAGTAAGACACACACACATACACACTCCTCTCACTTAGGGCTGGGCGATATAACGATAAATATCGCGATATATTTTAATAATCGATATCGAATATCGAAATAAAAAAAAAATCGAAAAATCGTTTTTTTTTTTTTACCTGCAACAGGGCAGTTTTTAAACCAGAGACCGTGGACAGACTTGTCTTTCTTGCCTGCAACTTAAAGTAATGGCTTTGCTTGTCCAAATGACAATACTGACCAAATTCAGATTTCTTTTTCTCTTGTCCATTTATTTAGTTTGCCTTCTAATTTAAAATACATTTTGAAACCGTCTGTACACAGTAGGCTATGTGTGCTAGCAGAACTAGACTCCAGTCACGAGTCACAGTGCACATGTGCGGTGGTTTGTCCACCAAAAAAGCGCCAAAAGATCGAAAATAAACTAGCAGAGCCAGAACTGTTCAACTCCTCTGGAGCCACAGCCAGCAGAGAAGCCGGTTTACTTTAGCTTTTAAACCAGCTGCAGCCTGAGAACTGGAGTGTGAGGGGATGTAACACTAAAGATGGCGGCAATGACAAAGAATTGCTGCAAAATAAACATACATCTGTTGTTAAAAAAATATATATATATATATGTTTTTTTTTTTTTTTTTTTTTTTATACTTATAACAATTCGATAATTATCGATATCGAGAAATAAAATAAAATTATCATATCGTTATCGCGATATGATTTTTTTCCATATCGCCCAGCCCTACTCTCACTCACACACAGCGATCAGAGTAAGACACACACACATTCACACTCCTCTCTCTCACACACAGCGATCAGAGTAAGACACACACACATTCACACTCCTCTCACTCACACACAGCGATCAGAGTAAGACACACACACATAGGCGCCCACTTAACAGAGCAGACGATGCATGTGCTCCAGGACTATTGAACTTGGGGGAGCAAGCTTGTCTCTTTGCTCCCTCACTTTTTGATCATATCATATGATATAAATATCCCCCCCCCAATATATAAATCTTATCTAAGCATAACTACGTAATTTCAATCAAATTAATAATACGCAATGACACTTAATAGCAAGTTTTTAAGTTTCCAAAGACTGCGACACCCCCCTGTCCGATATGGTTTGATCCAGCCCCCAGCAGACAGAGCGGACGCGCACTCCAGTCTCACAGCGCTGCAGGCAGCCTCCAGGTGTAAACTGATACGCAGGCAGCGTGAACACTTTGTCACAACAGCAGGATCTTCCACTAAGTAAGTTCAGTTGTTCGAACAAACTATTATGTTAGACATCATCTTTACTATTGAGTGGTATAACTTCTACCACGCAATACAATAAAATTGTTTCCTGGTCCGAAATGCCATCTGGTCAATAATAATAATAACAAAGTTTCCCTCTGGTTGGCGTTAGCTTTAGTGCTAGCCGCTAGCTAACGTTGTCATATATCTAGATATGTGGTGTCGTCAGCTGGATAACGTTGACTTCGTTTGCAAATTTTACCGTTCGCTATGGCAGACGAGCAGGGCCGGATTAGCGACGGCCGCGGCCCGTGGGCCTTTAGTGACGAGGGCCCCCCCCAATTTTTTTTTTTTTTATTTTAATAATAATGCAATAAAAGTCTGAAAATGAAGGGATTATGTCCATGAGTGTCATTTTTAGAAATTAAGGCCTGCCTCTTATATAAGCCTCTCTAATAAAGGCCTGGTGCTCTTTGCAGCTGAGGTAAATAGAAGACCCGTCCTATATTTGAGGATTTACGGTAAATCAAGATGTTCAATTATCTTAAGGTACAATACCTGAAATGAAAATGTGTGTGTGTGTGTCCAGCCAACCAGGTAACATGGCAGAAAAAAGAAAGAATACAGACATCGGAGCATTTTTCAGTACACCAAAACGCAAAGTAAGAACCCTAGTAGCCTAATAGCTCAAAGACTTAAAGGGCGGGCTCCACAAATAATGGATTGCACGGTGTTAATTGCACCCTTACTTACAATTCATTATGAATTGTAAATGGGGGACCCTGATGTAAACAAAACAAAAGTCTTTTTCTGGTCTGCATCCCCTTAACAATTGTGTGTATTGAGCCGTACTATATTGTACCCATTCTGCAATATGTTAATTCCATTTTTTAATATTATTATTATTATTATAGTAATTGGCTATCATACTGCAATATAAACTGAGTTTTATAGTGAAAAGAGCAGCTTTATTAGTCAAGATTGAAGGCTCTATATTGCAGGAAATTGCACGTACAGGTTCATTAAATGAAAAAAATATCTGCCGTTTGCCTGTAAAAAAAAAAAAAAAAAATTACAAAACTATTTCAAAAAAAATGCACCCCCACTTTCAACTATAACTAGGCGGCCATGCACACACACATACACAAATTACACAGTACACACCTCTCACTCACACAGCGATCAGAGTAAGACACACACACAAATTACACAGTACACACACTCCTCTCACTCACACAGCGATCAGAGTAAGACACACACACATACACACACACACGGACTCCTCTCACACACAGCAAACAAAAGTTATTTAAAGTACACTTCCACTTTAATTTGTATTATTTAATTTATTTATCTTGTTATGAGTGATTGCTGTATTGTTCTTCAAATACATTTTCATTTAAAGTGGCTTAAAGATCCAAATTCAAATGTTTCATGAGTCATTATTTTAATTTGCTATGGGATCATCATGTTATGATGTTGTTGTTTGGTCCTGACAAGAGTCTCAAAGTCTGGGGTGATGGTAGACAAGCAACTCTGAGGTCATGCTCAATGTCCAATCTGTTCCTCTGCTCTGTCTTCAGCTGGACCAGAGCTGAGAAGCCACTTTCACAAAGATAGGTAATTTTAAAAAAAAAAGGGAAATTTTTTTTTTGTTGTTGTTTACATTGGTTTTCGATTAGTCGACTAATCGAAAAAATAATCGGTCCAATTAGCAGCAATGTTGTTGAAATCTCTCTCTCTCTCTCTCTCTCTCTCTCTCTCTCTCTCTCTCTCTCTCTCTCGACCTCTCTCTCGACCTCTCTCTCGACCTCTCTCTCGACCTCTCTCTCGACCTCTCTCTCTCTCGACCTCTCTCTCTCTCTCTCTCTCTCTCTCTCTCTCTCTCTCTCGACCTCTCTCTCGACCTCTCTCTCTCTCTCGACCTCTCTCTCTCTCTCGACCTCTCTCTCGACCTCTCTCTCGACCTCTCTCTCGACCTCTCTCTCGACCTCTCTCTCGACCTCTCTCTCGACCTCTCTCGACCTAAAATCTCCAGCAGCCTCTCTCTCTCTCTGATCTAAAGATAAACATCTCGTATAGTACCAGAGAGAAAGAAGCTGAGGAGAATCAACCTGCAAAAAAAGCAAAATTTGTTAAAAAAAAAAAATTATTATAATAAAAAAAAAATTATAATTTTTTTTGGTATTGAAAGTATCGAAAGTATCGATACTTTTCAAGGTATCGTATCGAAGTCGAAATTCCAGTATCGTGACAACACTAGTAGGTAAACTAATTTCAAAAAGCTTCATATTGCACCCTGCCCGAATTAAATTACAACAGATTAAGACTTGGACAAGAAAGAAAGAGGTGACAGCCCACTGTTAGGTGGCACCTCAAAGGAATCAACCTCTATTATTATTTAGGAGAGCGATGGATGTAGGAAGGAAGGAGAGCTTGTAGCGGTTGCTGTTATATCTACTTTCTCTGAACTGTCTCCCTGAGGGAAGAACTTCATATTCGGGATAAAGATTATGAGAAGGGTCCTGTAAGATTCTGTGCCTGGCTGACCACTACTTTCTCGAAGATATATTGGAGTGACGGATACTTGGTGTTTCCGGTCACCTTCATCGTTGCTTTCACTAGCCTTTCAATATTCGACTTACACTGTACTGTGACTGTGAGCGTACCAAACCACGCCCCATCTCATCAGGCTTTCTAGGACAGCTTTATAAAATGTGGTCATGATCGCTGTGCTCACACCAAACAGTCTGAGACTACGGAGGAAGTGTACATAACATTTCAGTCGATTATCCATGTGGATTCCTAGGTATTTATATGATGCAACCTGCTCTATATCACAGTCGCCAATTACCACAGGGTCATGTACTCGCCTATTCTCAGTCCTTGCCCCACAATGGTGGAATTAACTACCCACCCCAGTTAGGACAGCCGAATCACGTCCAATCTTTCGCCGTCGACTAAAGACGCACTTCTTCAACCATTATCTGAATAAAAAAAATAAAAAAAATATCTAACCCTAACTAACCGTACTGTCATGCACTTGTCCTAATAAACTAACCTACACTGTAGCACTCAACACTTTGATGAACATTGTTGCTCAGCTGATAGAGTTGTGCCCTTCCTGATGGCTTGTCGTACAGAACTTGTAAGTCGCTTTGGATAAAAGCGTCAGCTAAATGACTAAATGTAAATGTAAATGTACTCTCACTTCTCTGGGGTCATAGATCATCTCTTTGGTTTTGGTGGTATTGAGATGAGATGATGTCTCCCACACCAGACCTGAAAGGAGTCGATCTCTTTAAAGTAAGTAGAGGGGCAGTCGCCAGCCTTCAATAGGCTTAGAATAAGTGTGTCGTCTGAAAGTTTCAGGACATGATTGTTAGGCTGACTGCTGCTACACTCATTGGTGTACAGTGTAAATAGAAGAGGGGAGCTCACCGCACCTTGAGGCACCCCGGTGCTGCAGAATTTGACCTCAGAGAGTGTGTCATTCACCTTGACTTGTTGTGTCCTGTTGATAAGAAGAGAATAGAACCATTTGATTATTGAGGGGTTTATCCCCAGGGTTTGAAATTAAGGGGGGCTTAGGGCAAAATGCCCTCGAAAATTTAACAAATGCCCTCGAAAATCAGTTAAGGGGGGCAAGAAAAGCCCCCGACACTTTGCACAGATGTTTAGCCCTTAGTATGCACTAGGTATGGGCATTTTAAAGAAAAATCCAGATCGATTGATCACATGCTATACTCGAGTGATCGTGTATTACTCGAAAAGGGAAAAGAAACTTTAAAAAATAAAATGTATATATATATTTTTTTAATTTTACTTATTTTTGTTCATTCACGTATATGTTTAACACTTTGGGTGCCATGGGTTAAATTCATGATATACCATAGATTGCCAGCTCTATTTGTCTATGGAGAAGTACCCCTTCTTTGCAGGGCTATAACTTTTTAAATTCTATTGCTACATTGCCATTATTAGGGCCCATTCAAAGTCCTATATGTATTGTTCATTGTGTAGCAACGTTAAACTTTTTCATTCACATATTCATAGTAATGAATAGTCTAATGTATAAGTATGTTTTCATCTCTTTCTGCAGCTTTCTCCAGAACGTGATCTATAGCCCCAAATGCATTATATTGATGATGAAATACAGTTTGATGGCAATCGGGGAGATATAAAAAATTTCAATTGGACGTACTTCTAGAATGATCTACGTATGATCTGATGATGACCGGATGGGCGGGGGATCGTTTATAATTCCGTGGGCAGCGTTATATCATTCATCTAGTGTGGGTCATATGTTCATCATAACAGTTTATATGGAACACGTTCAAAAATAACGCTGAATCTTACCGGATCTTCCTCGCGCCGTTGGACGATCAGCGTGGTGTAGACCGTTTTCGATTATGGGATGTTTATCCTGATGAACCATTTCCAGCTTGTATAATACTATATACGTCCAAATCATGTTGTTTATCGAGTTATTGGCAATGGATCGCTATATATTGTGACGAGCCAGAGTGCCGGCAGCCAAACAGAGTGCCCGGAAGTAATATGGCCGACCAGCACAACCTCCACAGCACTTCCTGTTTGGCGATTGCGCCGATCGGCCACCAGATGGCGCTCCTGAACCGCCAGAGAGCTCAGTGGGTCCTCCTGGTGGATCTCAGGCCAGCGGAGGGGAAATATGAATCCGATCACAGATTTTTGAAATATTGATATTAAAGACGCTGTAAAGCGTCCTTCTGCAACTTGAGCATGGCCGGGAATGACGCTGTAAAGCGTTTCCCGGCACCCAAAGTGTTATGGAAACCAACAAACAGTTATATAGTGAAAAAATATGTAAAATAAATAAAAAATTACCTTTTTTTCATAAAATATTAATAATTTCGATTCCCCCCCCCATTTTTCTCATAGCTACAAGTAATCGATTACTCACGCCCATCCCTAGCACTATGCACACGCACAGTATAATATGCATGTAATAAATAGTTTGTTAATAAACTGTGTTACTTGAACATTTTTTACTGTGCTCCTAAATTTCTTTGTGTGCTCCTAAATTTTGATTTATCGGCAGATTTTTTTTATTAAAATTTTATTTAGGAGCACATGTGCTCCTTGGGAAAAAGGTTAGCGTAGAGCCCTATATATGGAGACATTAACATTACGTTATCAAACATAGGGATGAAGACTGTAAAAAAAAGCGTCAACAATGTTTTATAATCTTTGTTAATTTTCATCATAAAAATTCTGTGCCCACAAAATAAAAAAAAGCCCCCGATAATCAATTAATTTTTGCAATCGATTTTTTTTTTTTTTTTTTTAACCCTGCCCCATACTCTTCACTCTTCATACTCATAAGCTTCTGGACAAGCAGGTGAGGATGAACAATATCAAACGCAGAGCTAAAATCTGCAAATAGCACCCGTTCGCCGTTATATTATTTCAAGATAATAAAGTAGCTATAATGAGTCAATAGATAAGAAGCAGTAATGGCATGTAGGCTCAGGGATTAAATCAAAAAGAAATCTCCTGACTGACTTTTTTTCAGGCCAAGTCATATTCTTATTTTAACACCCACTGTATTATTATTTTTTTTTTAATAGCGTTAGCGTTTTAAGGGAGCCTACTTGTAGAGCCTACTGTCCTGACTGTGACTATAGACCCTACTGTTGTGGTTGTTGTGCCAGGCAGGGAGGCTGTGTGCTGGAGAGAGCGAATGCAAGTCTTGTGGCAAGTTACTGATTGATGGCGAGCTAGCACCCTTTTCCCATTACTGCCACACTGTAATTTCTAGGGCTGTCTTAAATACTTCGAAGCTTCGTTCGATAGGCATGGGATTCGAATATTAGGGGTGCACCGATATATCGGTCGGGTATCGGTATCGGCCGATAAGTGCCTTGTTGACTGCTATCGGCCTATCGGCCGATAAGCTCAAATGTGCCGATAGCAGTCGCCGATAACTAACCATCCATTTGTGTAGCGTCAAGACAAAAAAAAAAATTCACTCGCGACCTACCTGCACAACGCCCGCCGTCCGCCCCACACACACACAAGCTACTGCATCAAAGTTACTATTTATGATTAACAAGGCATTCGTTTTGTGGCATTAACGTTATATAGTTAGTGTTACACGGACAATAACATCAGCATATTATTATTACCCATAGCAGCAAGGCATTACTCCGAGTCCGTTCATAGCCGGGAGGCAGACGACTAACGTTACTGGTGAAAATGTGATTTACGTTGGAATACTCCTTTGCCAACTTGCTGTACTTTGCTTGCAGGTCTGCAGCCATTATTACTGGATTAAGAATAGCCCCAACTTTAGCCAACGTAACGTTATGGCTAAACCTTTAACATTAGTTAACCCTAGCTTTCGGTTAGCTGTTCAATGCTAATGTAATAACACAACCAAGCGAATCCATCAGAGCTCCCCATCAACACCGCTCTGTCGGGAGGATGGCATTTAAGAAAGTATCTGCTGTTAAAATGACACAAACATTCGTTTTGTGGCATTAACGTTATTATAGTTAGTTACACGTTCAATTACATCAGCATAGTATTTACCCGAAGATAGCAAGCAAGCCGTGCATAGCTCGGTTACATTCCGTTGCTCATTCCGTACCCAACTACACATTCTGCAATCTGTTAATAAAGTTTTCAACCCGACAAATGTATAGAAAGGCTTTGTTTTATTATAACATTTGTTGCAGTAAAATCATTGTGTCTCGTTTGGCCATCCTGTGGAGCGCGCTGGTCGGCGGGCACTGCCGGGCAGCTAACTTATTAGCTTGTTGTGGTTCTGAGTTTGACTCGCATTCTCACAAGCAGATCAATGGCGGCATGCCCCGAAGTAGAAAAATGAATATTCGCTTGGTGGTAAGCAGGAGGTGGGTGCTAGCGGTGTGGCGTAATTGGCCGAATCGACTGTCAATCAAAATGGTTCCATTGCATTGGTTGAAAGCTCTGGTTGAGAGAATAGTATCCCGCTGCAGGCCGCCAGAATGGTTCCATTGCATTGGTTGAAAGCTCTGGTTGAGAAAATAGTATCCCTCTGCAGGCCGCCAGACGATACTGGGAGAGGGATCAGTGATACCATAAACATATTTCTTGATGTTTCCTTTTTTAAGTAAGTAAAGAGGCCTACAAATACAAACACACATACAAATATACAGTAGTTTCATTAAAAAAATTAAAAAAAAATATTAAAAAAAATTAAAAAAAATATTAAAAAAAATTAAAAATACTTATTTTTTGCCACAATTATCGGTATCGGTATCGGTATCGGCCGATTGTGTTAGTTGAACAATCGGTATCGGTATCGGTGGCCAATTTTCATATCGGTGCACCCCTATCGAATATGAAAATAAAATTCGAATGTATATATTTTGGTGCAAAATCAACTCTGCCTCTCTTTGTTAACTACAACAAGCAATGCTGTTTGTTATTTAAGATGAGGTCGGACTCGGCACTGACAGATTTGTGTTCATTGTGCTGTTTTTATAAAGCCTCAAATGACGGCTTACAATATTTCATGAAAGCAAAGTAGGGCTGGGCGATATGGCCTAAATATGATATCACGATATTTTCTGACCTTTCGGCGATACACAATACACATCACAATGTTTTTCTTTTTTTCCACAAACAAATCATTATGAGGCTTACCAAGACAGTATTTGAGTTTGCAAGCTAACATTAAAGACAAAATAAAATACCCATGCATTTAGCATTTTTATATTATATATTAGGTTTAGATGATTGGATTATTAGATTATATATTGCATATATTTAGCAATGAGATATTATATGATTTAGATATGAAATATGATGAATTGAAAAAGGGGACCCTGATGTAAACAAGACGAAAGTCTTTCTCTGGTCTGCATCCCCTTAACAATTGTATGTATTGAGCTGTACTGTACCCATTCTGCAATATGTTAATAAAGTTTTAAATCAATCAATCAATCAATCAATCAATCAATAGCATTTTAATGAAACTACTGAATATTTGTATGTCTCTAAATGTTTTGATGAATTGAAAATAGAGGACCCTTATGTAAAAAAGCCGAAAGTCTTTTTCTGGTCTTCATCCTCCAGTCTAGAGCCATATGAAATCCGTTTTATTTTTTTCCAAATTCCATTTTATTTTTTTCCAAATTCCGTTTTTTCCGTTTTAATATTTCAGAATTCTGTATTTTGCTTTGTACGCTCATTTTACCATCAGGAATAGTGTCTAATAAGTGGGAATGAATAAATGTCCACAATTTAATAAGATATAACAGTCCATTTAATAGGGCCATCTTAAATACTTTGAAGCTTCGAAGCTTTGTTCGATGGGCATGGGATTCGAATATGAAAATAAAATTTGATAATTTTTTAAAATTATATATATTTTTGCTAAATCAACTCTGCCTCTCTTTGTTAACTACAACAAGCAATGCTGTTTGTTATTTAAGATGAGGTCGGACTCGGCACTGACAGATTTGTGTTCATTGTGCTGCTTTTATAAAGCCTCAAATGACGGCTTACAATATTTCATGAAAGCAAAGTGTTTTGTTTGTCTAAGATTTTAAAAGGTTTAAACTTTACAGCACTGACAAAGTTGAACAAAATGCTGTACAAGTCCCACAACATAAAAAAAAGGTAAAAAAAAAAAAAAAAAAAAAATGTATAGTGGATTCCCATTTTTATTGCTCAATTCCGCGATTCAGTCTGCGATTCCGTGATCGTGGATTCCATATGGCTCTACTCCAGTCCACTGTTGTTGTATTGAGCTGTACTGTATTGTACCCATTCTGCAATCTGTTAATAAAGTTCTCATTCATTCAATCATTCAGCCGGCAACAGAATCATTTTGATTGACAGTCGAGTCTGCCAATTACGTCACACCGCTTGCACCCGCCCTGCTGTTCTTAGCACCAATCGGCAAGCGCTATTCGTTTTTTACTTTCCAGAAAGTCCTCCATTGATTTTGACGAGAGCTCAACAACAACGGTAGCTCCCCGCGGTCGACGAGTCAGATTACCAGCACACCGCAGCATGACTAAACGAGGCATAATGATTTTACTAGAGCTGCCGCGGTATTGATATTTTCCTTACCGCACAAATTTGCGAAATATTTCCTACCGCCGCGGTTATTACCGCACAGTGCGCACAAAAAAAAAAAAAAAGTTTGAATGCATTTTTTTTTTTTTAGTAGTCTACTCTTATAGCCTGCCTCTAGTCTAATGGCGCTTTTCCACTGCATAGTACCTACTCGACTCGACCCGCTTTAGGCACCTGGTACTTCGTTCCTTTTCCACTGCAGCCAGGTACTACTCCGTTTGTCTCCGTGTGGGGATGCAGGCGGTGCCGCTCGCTTGTGTACACTGAAAGCTCCGTGGGCATAGCCAATTAGCCATGTCCGAGGGCTTGCAGCAAGCCAGAGTTTAACACAGTTTAAATCAATCAATCAATCAATAACAACATTAACCATACTCTCGTTGCGTCTATTCTGCCAAAGCTAACGTTACCTCTCATTGTGTATTCTACCAAGCAACCCGGGTTTAACGTTACCTCTCGTGTATATCGGCTGACGGTAGTATTAGGCTAATAACAACAACAAACGACATCAGCGATCTTGTTGTGACACTAAACTCTCCGCTCGGTGGTAAATTGGGTTGATGTCGGTTTTGTTTCGTCAATAAATAAGGCAGAATACACAGTGAATCCATTCTTTTTTGTTTATTGCACTTGGTTCTGTCGCAAACAAATCCTGAATGAAATGCATCCTTAGCGAGGCAGTAAAGATGGCGGCGTTCTGTTTTTGTTCAGAGCCTCCAAACTGTGACGCGTCTCTCTTCTGACCAGTCAGTGGTCTGCAATGTTTCACATGACTTTTCTGGTACCACTTCTACCCAATAGGGTCGCTTGGAACCGAGTAGGGTATATCTGCAAAGCCGCAAGCCAACTTTATTATTATGATAAAAAACAGCGGTGACGCGGTATTCAGCCTAACTCTGCGGTGAGCGTGATGCAACAGCGATACCGCGGTAATGCGGTTATCGCGGCAGCTCTAGATTTTACTGCAACGAATGTTATAATAAAAGCCTTTCCATACATCTGTCTGATTGAAAACTTTATTAACAGACCGCAGAATGGGCACAACTCGGCACGGGCTGAGATATGAATGAGTAATGCTTGCTATCTATGTCGTCCTCGGACGTTGCTATGTTCGGGTAAATACGCTGATGTTATTGAACGTTAGGGATGGGTACCGAATTCGGTACTTTTGAGGTACCGAACCGAAACACGTCGATACTACCGAGTATCGAATCAAGTGAGAAACCGAAAGAAAAAAAAAAAATGATTTTTTTTTTTTTTTACTTTTTTCTTTTCATGTCAACGTTCACACGCACAATATATGCTTACCTAGGATTTGACTTGATTCAACAACAAAGCAGTCGGAGCAATGACAAGCCGAAAACTGTCTAAATTGTAGTTATTTGAAGTTTGGATTTTTTTTTTACGACTGAGGTAGGTACATTAAATTTCTTGAGACTAAAGTACAGAAAAAAGGTACCGTTGGGTACCGGTATCGATTCACAGGTACCGGTACCGGTATCAGTTCAAATGTGAAAGGTACCCATCCCTATTGAACGTGTAACTATATAACGTTAATGCCACAAAACGAATGCGTTTGTTAATCATAAGTAGTAACTTTGATGCAGTAGTGTGTGTGGGGGCGGCGTTGTTCAAAAGTTTGAACGTGTGGACCAGATTGACGCGACACAATCCTCTTGGGCAAAACATCACGATATCCACGATACGTTAAAAAAGTGTATCGTTAACTGTACCCGATATTTATATAATATCGTCATATCGCCCAGCCCTAAAGCAAAGTGTTTCATTTGTCTAAGATTTAAAAAGGTTTAAACTTTACAGCACTGACAAAGTTGAAGTGCTGTACAAGTCCCACAACATAAAAAAAAAGTTCACCGCACCTTGAATTTGACGAGAGTGTGCCACAGTCATTCACCTTGACTTGTTGTGTCCTGTTGGTAAGAGGAGAATAGAACCATTTGATTATTGAGGGGTTTATCCCCAAACTCATAAGCTTCTGAACAAGCAGGTGAGGGTGAATTATAGGGTGAATTTTAGCAGAGCTAAAATCTGCAAATAGCACCCGTTTGCCGTTATATTATTTCAAGATAATAAAGTAGCTATAATGAGTCAATAGATAAAAAGCAGTAATGGCATGTAGGTTACTCACCCTTAGAGCTGCCGCGATTACCGCATTACCGCGGTATCGCTGTTACATCACGGCCACCGCAGAGTAGGCTGAATACCGCGTCACCGCTGTTTTTTATAATAATAATAATAAATTACCCTCCTCTCGTTGGGCTTGCGGCTCTGCAGATATACCCTACTCATCTATCGAGGTTCCAAGCGACCCTATTGGGTACCAGAAAAGTCACGTGAAACATTGCAGACCACTGATTGGTCAGAAGAGAGACGCGTCACACGTTGTAGCGTCATGCAGTGTGTTACCACCAATCGGCAAGCGCGTATTAGGTTTTTACTTCCTGAATGTCAGATCATCACAACACGGCTAATAACGTTAGCTTTAACTCTCCGCCGGAGTGGACTATCATCGCTCCTCAGGAGTACTAAACGAGACATAATGATTTTACTGTCTGCAACGAATGTTATAATAAAAGCCCTTCGTTCTATACACTTGTCTGATTGAAAACTTTATTAACAGACCGCAGAATGGGACAACTCAGCACGCTCTGAGCAAAGAAAGGAACTGAGATATGAATAGAGTATTGCTTGCCTTGCTATTGTCCGGTAAATACGCTGATGTTATTGAACGTATAACTATATAATGTTAATGCCACAAAACGAATGCCTTTATTATAAAGTAGTAACTTTATAGTAATAATAATAAGAAAGGGTCGGGGGGGTTAGGGGTAACCACCCCTGCCCGCGACACCGAGTGAACGGCGCACGACCAGATGGGAAACTTCGAATCCGTGTTTCACTTTCAATAACTAATGCGTGCTTGCCGAATCCCAAACAATATTCATGCTGCAAAGTCATCCTCTAAAAATAGACATTTAGACTAGAGGCAGGCTATATGCTATAAAGAGTAGACTACTACTAAAAAAAATGCATTCAAACTTTTTTTTTTTTTTTTTTGTGTGCATGCGGTAATAACCGCGGCGGTAGGAAATATTTTGCAAATTTGTGCGGTAAGGAAATAATCAATACCGCGGCAGCTCTACTCACCCTACTCAGGTACAGTGGGCTTTTATTTTATTTTATATATAATCTTTTTCCTCCTTCTTTTTCCATTTTTCTCCATCCCAATGTTTGTCGTTATGCCAATTCCCAATCCCCTTCCTGGTCGTTGCGCACTATACCCCCTACCGTCTGTCCGGGAGGGCGGATCACATGCTTCCTCCGACACGTGTAACCAGCCCACCGCTTCTTTTCACCTGGCAGCGCGGACTCTCACTGGGGGAGAGTAACGTGTGGAAGGAACACACTACCTTTCCTAGATCCTTCCCTTGCTGTGCAGGCGCCCCGGCCGAACTGTAGGAGTCGCTGTTTACAATGACCAGGACCCACCCTCGCCGGCTTCCCACCCGCTAACACTGCCAATTGTGCTAGTATGGACGGTCGGCCAACCCGGAAGCACCACAGCTGGATTCGATCCCACTGTCTCTGTGGTGGTAGACAGACGCTTAATCCGCTGCACTACCCGGCCGACATAAATTTACTTCATGGCTCATCTCCTATTATGGCTATTAAGTTAGGTGTCGATGGTGTCAAAGAGGCAACTACCCATGTGACCTGAGGATACTAGTAAAACATTTTGAAATATTCAATTGCAAAATGGGCTGCACGATAAAAACGCAATCTCGATTCATACATGTCATCTATGCAATCTCATTTCTAAATGACAATTCTGATGTATTTGCATTTGCATCTAAATGGAGATTAGTTGCATTAAAACACTCGCTCCTATTCCCCTATGCATTCACGTCACAAGACCCCCCCCCCCCCCATCTCATCAGTCTACGAGAAGCGGTTCTCACGGAGAGCACGGAACATCATCAGAGATGCTTCTCACCCCAACAATGGACTGTGTGTTCACCCGCCTGCGGGGTACTCGCAGCCTCCCAGGCAGAACCAACAGGACCACAAATAGTTTCTTCCTCTCAGCTGTCAGACTACTGAATCAAAACACTACTTAGCCCACTGTACCTCACTGTATACCTGTGTATATAGCCCATAGTTTATGTAGATTTTTATTTAAAATTATTATTTATTTTATCCTCACCATTGCACTTTACTTTACAGATTTATTTACATGTGTTTTATTGCAACTCAGAAGAAAATAAAGGGAAAAGACAACCCGTAACCGGGTCTGACCGCACTACAATTACATTTTCATATCATAATATCATAACGCTAAGGCTGAGACTCACTTTTTTTGCTGCCGGTAGAACATTGCGTATGAATTGGAAGAGCCGTCGCGTGTCACGCTAACCCTTCGAGAAGCTTTGTGGTCCGGGCGTGAACTTTCCATAAATGTGTCTCTATAAATCCATTTAGTTAGATCCAGCACTGAATGTATCTGGTGAAGTGATTGTTATCAAAGTCAACAACTATTAGCATTAGTTATTTCCTGGTTGGTGTGATTACGGATGTGATGTCAAATGAATGCCACACGCTCAGCCTAGTATGACTTACGTTACGTATGACTAAAGCACGTAAGGGCTTACACTAAAACAACCCATAGAAATGCATTGGAGGTTGTGGTTTTTGAAAAAGAAAATGCCAACACATGAATGTACAAGAGGACTGAGGGGCGATCAGCACATTTGCAAAAATGTATGCAAAAAATAAAAATCACCTGTGGCAGGGAGGGCGACGCACAAATCACCATAATCAGCCTCCTACTTACTGCCACACCTGCCCCCCACAGAAAGCTGCTGGGAGTGATGTATGACATCAAAAGAGCAAAGTAATTTATTGTGCCCTATTGAGCTCAATAAGATTACATTATTTCAAAGAATAACGTTACATTAATTACATTACTTGAACAGAACTTGATGCTCATCTGTTTACTACAGACCCAGTGTCAGAACCATACTGAATACCTCTTCACCTACGACTAGGGTTGGGGACCGTTCACATTTCAACCGATACCGGTACAAGTACCTGGGAATCGATATTGGTACCTTTTTTTCTGTACTTTACTCCCTCTCTGTAATAACAATTTTTATTTCAGTTGTAAAACTAACGTCTAAAATTCTAAATTAAATTTCAACATAGTTATCACACCACACAAACTAAAACCCCTCCCTTCCTAGTCCGGCAGAGTGGTAGCCCCTTTCGTGACTGCGATGCAAGCCAGGTACCCAGCGTTCCATTAGGGTTTCACACACACGCGGCAGGGTTTGAAAGCTTGGCGTTGCTAATAAACATTTTAAATAATTTTTATAAACTGGTCAACACTGCATTATTTCCGGCGTTGGGTGCATGATGCGCATGCGCTGTGATCACAGCTCAGGCGCACCAGGCAGCCAAATACGGAAATACAGCCGTTTTGAGCAGTGTTGACCAGTTTATAAAAATTATTTTAAATATTTTTAAGTGGACATCACCCCGCCTGTAAAGACTATTGTGGACATCTACAGACAACACTACCCCTTAGTAGCTAAGCTAACACAGTAACACTAGCTCCAGATACAGAGGTACCAGCTAAGATAACACAGTAACACTAGCTCCAGATATAGAGGTACCAGCTAAGATAACACAGTAACACTAGCTCCAGATACAGAGGTACCAGCTAAGATAACACAGTAACACTAGCCCCAGATACAGAGGTACCAGCTAAGCTAACACAGTAACACTAGCTCCAGATACAGAGGTACCAGCTAAGATAACACAGTAACACTAGCTCCAGATATAGAGGTACCAGCTAAAATAACACAGTAACACTAGCCCCAGATACAGAGGTACCGCTAAGATAACACAGTAACACTAGCTCCAGATACAGAGGTACCAGCTAAAATAACACAGTAACACTAGCCCCAGATACAGAGGTACCGCTAAGATAACACAGTAACACTAGCTCCAGATACAGAGGTACCAGCTAAGATAACACAGTAACACTAGCCCCAGATAGAGAGGTACCAGCTAAGATAACACTAACCCCAGATACAGAGGTACCAGCTAAGATAACACAGTAACACTAGCTCCAGATACAGAGGTACCAGCTAAGATAACACAGTAACACTAGCTCCAGATACAGAGGTACCAGCTAAGATAACACAGTAACACTAGCTCCAGATACAGAGGTACCAGCTAAGCTAACACAGTAACACTAGCTCCAGATACAGAGGTACCAGCTAAGATAACACAGTAACACTAGCCCCAGATACAGAGGTACCAGCTAAGCTAACACAGTAACACTAGCTCCAGATACAGAGGTACGGTACCAGCTAAGATAACACAGTAACACTAGCTCCAGATACAGAGGTACCAGCTAAGATAACACAGTAACACTAGCTCCAGATACAGAGGTACCAGCTAAGATAACACAGTAACACTAGCTCCAGATACAGAGGTACCAGCTAAGATAACACAGTAACACTAGCTCCAGATACAGAGGTACCAGCTAAGATAACACAGTAACACTAGCTCCAGATACAGAGGTACCAGCTAAGATAACACAGTAACACTAGCTCCAGATACAGAGGTACCAGCTAAGATAACACAGTAACACTAGCCCCAGATACAGAGGTACCAGGCAGCTAAGATAACAGTATTATTAGTAAGGAGCTGAATAAACGCACATGTCTCTCTCTCTATACATAGAGTCGCACCAGTTTCTGACCTAACGTCACGTGTTCAGTTTAGCAGCTTGAATGAATGAATGAAAACTTTATTTAACAGATTGCAGAATGGGTACAATACAGTACGGCTCAATACACACAATTGTTAAGGGGATGCAGACCTGAGAAAGACGTTTGTCTTGTTTCCATCAGGGTCCCCCATTTTCAACTCATATAGACATTTATGACATACACAACATACATGACATTTATGGCATAGGGACATATAGGTATTTAGTACTGATACATTTGTGACATAAACGGTATTCAAATATACAGTACTGTTAACCCTAGATCCCGACAGAGTATATTATGATGGGGAGGGGACTGTACATTAGGAGGGGGTGGGTGGGTGGGTTTAGCTTAGCTTGTTAGCTGCTCCAGCTACCTCTGGTCAAGGCCCAGTCTGGTGGAAAAGTGGCAGAAACGCCCAACAGATCAGATGTGCGGTCAGTAAGCTGATTTTACTGTAACTAAACGGAGAGGTCGACATGAACCTACCTGTGTTTGTTTCCTGTGTTGTTCTGAACGTAGCAGAGTCCAGCAGCGTCTCCTGCTGCAGGTGAAGCTCCGTAATGTAACTACTTGTTAGAAGTAGCCGGACTTCGGGCTCATTCCCTCTGGAAGGTGGTGACAGTAAACCAGGAGACACTTCTCTCGAGGACTGGGCATTTATTTGGGTTTGCAATGTTGACAACAGCTCTCTATTCTTAATGTTATTGACTAAAGTTACAGACAAATAAAGTTCTACCGTTCCCGCTGCACTCTCTGACCGCGCATACATCCCACAATGCATCACTCTGTCTTCTTCTTCTTCTTCTTCTTCTTCTTCTTCTTCTTCTTCTTCTTCTTCTTCTTCTTCTTCTTCTTCTTCTTCTTCTTCTTCTTCTTCTTCTTCTTCTTCTTCTTCTTCTTCTTCTTCTTCAATGGTTTAATGGCAGATCGCGACCACAAAAGGCGCATAGATATCTATGCATACCGCCACCGCCACATACTGAACAATCGAGAACCCGATAAAGAAAGGAAAACAACAATAACCAAACAATTTTATTTTTTATTTAATTAAATATAATTCAATTAAAATCAAATCCTACCCCCCAAACCAATTGAAAACACAAACACAATTGTTAAGGGGATGCAGACCAGAGAAAGACGTTTGTCTTGTTTACATCAGGGTCCCTGTTGTGTATGTCATAAATGTCGCTATGAATTGAAAATGGGGGACCCTGATGTAAACAAGCCAAACGTCTTTCTCTGGTCTGCATCGCCTTAACAATTGTGTGTATTGAGCCGTACTGTTTTGTACCCATTCTGCAATCTGTTAAATCAAGTTTTCATTAATTCCCCCATTTTCAATTCATAGTGACATTTATGACATACACAACATACATGACATACAGGTATTTAGTACTGTTACATTTGTGACATACACGATATGCAAATATACCGTACTGTTACCCATAGATCCTGTAGATTAGGAGGGGGTGGGTGGGTGGGAGAGAAATATACATACGTGGGGAGATAATATATACATACGGTGGGGAGGAGACTGTACATTAGGAGGGGGTGGGTGGGTGGGAGAGAAATATACATACGGTGGGGAGAGAATATATACATGCGGTGGGGAGGAGACTGTCTATTAGGAGGGGGTGGGGGGGTTTGGACATTTACGGTGGCCAGTTTCGAATTGCAGCCTCCCGTAGGTGCTCTTTAAGAGCGGTTTTGAATGTGGGTATTCACATTCCTTTACAGCTTTGGGTAGGGCGTTCCACATTGATGTGGCATAATTGCGAAACGTTTCAAGTTTCAAGTTTCTTTAATAGTTGTCATACAGAAGTACAGAATACTTTCATACAAAATGCTTCTTACTGTTACGCTCCAGAGACTGTGCTAGACAAGATAGTATCAAACATAGTATACGTGTAATTTAGAAGAAGAAAAAGAGGTCACAGTGTTCGGTATAGACATATGTACAATGTTCTGAGTTACCATATAATATACAATACTATGCAGTGTACTAATGTACAGTACTATCTAGTGCAAAGCAGAAATGGGATGAGGTACAATTTAGGTACAATTTACAGTAAGGTGTACGAGTTGTAGTGCAATCCTTCATCAATAAATATAAAGTGTGGGGAGTGGGTGCTACAGTGTGTTTGTTTAAAGTGGGTGTGTGCTATAAAGTGTGTGGAGTGGGTGCTACAGTGTGTTTGTTTAAGTGAGTGTGTGCGTGTGGATGTGTGTGCTATGTGCGTTTGGTGGTTGTTGTTGTGTAGTGTTCATTCATTGTTCGTTTAGCAGCCTGATGGCCTGGGGATAGAAGCTTCTTCTGAGTCTTTCTGTGCTCGCCTTGAGACTCCGGTATCGCTTGCCTGACCGCAGCAGTTCAAAGAGGCAGTTGTTCGGGTGACTGGAGTCTTTAATGATTCTCTTAGCCTTGCCCTTGCAACGCTTGTTGTAAATGTTCTGGAGGGTGGGGAGCCCCCCTCCAATTGTGCGTTCGGCTGAACGTGTCACTCTTTGTAGTCTGCTTCGGTCTTGTGCAGTGCTATTCCCAAACCAGGAGGTGATGTTGCCGGTCAAGATGCTCTCTATTGTACATGAGTAGAAGTTCTTAAGGATCTTCTGACTGACTTGGAACTTCCTTAGGCGCCTGAGGAAGTAGAGGCGTTGTCGTGCCTTCTTCACAACACTGTCAATGTGTGTGGTCCATGTCAAGTCCTCGGATATGTAGGCTCTGAGGTACTTAAAGCTGTTGACTCTCTCAACCGGTGCCCCGTCGATGCTGAGGGGGCTGTAGTCCTTGACCCCCGACCTCCTGAAGTCCACAATCATCTCCTTTGTTTTGCTGACGTTCAGGGAGAGGCTGTTTTCCTGGCACCATCCCGCCAGGACCTTGACCTCTTCCAGGTAGGCCCTCTCATCGTTGGCAGAGATCAGGCCCACCACCACTGTGTCGTCAGCAAATTTGATGATTGTATTGCTACTCCGCTGAGCCACACAGTCGTGTGTGTACAGGGAGTAGAGGAGGGGACTCAGAACACAGCCCTGGGGGGCCCCTATGTTGAGGGTGATGGATGAGGAGGTGCAGTTGCCTGCTCTCACCACCTGGGGTCTGCCAGTCAGGAAGTCCAAGACCCACTGGCAGAGGTCATAGTTCAAGCCCAGGTCCCTGAGCTTGGCTATGAGTATGGAGGGGACTATGGTATTGAATGCCGAGCTGTAGTCGATGAATAGCATTCTCACATAGTTCCCCTGCCTCTTGTCCAGGTGTGATGCTGCTGTGTGCAGCACATGGGCTATGGCGTCCTCCGTGGACCTGTTGGGGCGGTATGCAAATTGCAGGGGGTCCATGTTGATGGGGAGGGAGGAGCAGATGTAGCCCTTTACTAGCTTCTCAAAGCACTTCATGGCTATGGAGGTGAGAGCTACAGGGCGGTAGTCGTTGAGGCAAGCAGGCTTGGATTTTTTGGGTACAGGGATAATAGTGGACTTCTTCAGGCAGGTGGGGATGACAGCCTGTTCTAACAACAGGTTAAATATGTCAGTGAATACTGGGGCCAGTTGGTCGGCACAGACTTTTAGGACGCGGCCGGGGATGCCGTCCGGACCTGCTGCCTTCCTGATATTCACTTTTTTAAAGGTCCGCCTCACCTCATGCTCTGTTACCCTGAACACTGCGCCTCCATCAGCAGCCGACCCCCCCCCCCCATTGCCGTGGCTTGTGAGCTGGTGTTGTTATTACCAGCATCAAACCTCGCATAGAAGGTATTGAGGTCATTTGCTAAGGAGATGTCACTGTTCAGTTTGAGGGAGGCGCCTTTGTAGTCTGTCATCGTTTTGAGCCCCTGCCACATAGCTCTAGAGTCAGCTTGTTCAAACTGGAGTTCAATTTTATCCCTGTAGCGCCGTTTGGCCTCTGACACTGTCCTCCTTACGTTGTATAGCGCCACCTTGTGGTCATTCATGTTGCCTGCCACTAGGCCGTCGTTGTATGCTTTGGTGCGCTCTCTCAGAGCTTCACGGACGGATTTGTCTACCCAGGGTTTTTGATTTGGGTAAACTCTCATTTTGGTAGTGGGGATTGTTTCTTCCACCCTAGTACAAACATAGTCCAGCACTGTTTCCGTGTAGACATTAATGTTATCTGTGTCGCGGAACACATTCCAGTCTGTGCAGTGAAACACAGACCGGAGCGTCTCCTCTGACGTCAAATCCCATTTCTGCACCTCTCGCGAGACTACAGGAGTACTTTTTATTCTCTGTTTGTACTTTGGTGAAAGAAAGATTGGGTTAACGTGTTTAGTCCCTTGTTTGAGCCGAATCTGGGTTTAACATGATTTGTTGAGCTTCCTCTGGTGTTGTGGTCGTGGTATTCACTGACCTTTGGGAAGTATTTTGACATGTACATGGGTACCAGGGGCGGAGCTAGGGGGTGGCTACTGGGGCTCAAGCCCCGAATGTTTTCTGAAAAGCCCCGAATCTATTTAAATTAAATTTTTTTTTTTTTTTTTTTGACAATTCATCATTGTTACATGAAAATATGTTTGCACCAGATTTAGCAGAAGCTAATTTCCATCTGTGGTCTATCCAGCTGCTAACTGTATTTGAGTGAGTTAAGTCTTGGTGTCATGGTAAACTCAGACCTAAGCTTTAAATCACAATCAACAAGTTGACAAAAACTTAATTCTTCCACCTTAGAAACATAGCTAAAGTACGGCCATTTATAAATCAAAAGGACGCTGAAAACCAGATCCATGCCTTTATCTCAAGCCAACTCGACTCGGGTGAGGTGGGTTCTAGGGGTAAGGTCAAGTAGAAGTCTGACCAGTTTGTTTTGTGATGTTTGTAATCTTGTTTTTAGCGCCTTTGAGGTGCTTTGGTACCATGAGGTGCAAGCATAGTCGTAGTACCCTTGAATGAGTGCTATACCTATATGTCCCTATGCCATAAATGTCATGTATGTTGTGTATGTCATAAATGTCTATATGAATTGAAAATGGGGGACCCTGATGGAAACAAGACAAACGTCTTTCTCAGGTCTGCATCCCCTTAACAATTGTGTGTATTGAGCCGTACTGTATTGTACCCATTCTGCAATCTGTTAAATAAAGTTTTCATTCATTCATTCATTCATTCAGCAAAAAGCAAAAAGACAACAACTAGGTGCACCTCTCGTTCATCAAGAGCCCGGACTAATGCCTTGTGATGTATATCTGTCTGAATATACCTATAATCCTTTCTATATATATATATATTAGGGCTGCAACTAATGACTATTTTGGTAGTCGACTAATCTGTTGATTTTTTTTTTCACTACCTATCTTTGTGAAAGTGGCTTCTCAGCTCTGGTCCAGCTGAAGACAGAGCAGAGGAACAGATTGGACATTGATCATGACCTCAGAGTTGCTTTGAGACTCTTGTCAGGACCAAACAACATCCCCAGTTATCCCATTAGTTCCCCCAAACTTACTGTCGGTCTGTTATGTTAAGCTAAGAAGTCTTCAGCTGGCTGGACCAGAGCTGAGAAGCCACTTTCACAAAGATAGGTAGTGCAAAAAAAAAAAAAAAAAAAAAATTATAATAATTATCTTTTTTTTTATGACTAATCGACGCAACAATATCTCGTCGATGATTTCTCATAATCGTCGTCGTCGATTATGTCGACTAATCGTTGCAGCCCTTATATATATTATATTGTATATTGTATATACACCTACATACAGGGCCGCCTGGGAGGAATGCGAGGCCCTGTGCGATATTTAAACGCGAGCCCCCCCCCCTCCCCCTAAAAGGTAAAAAAAAAAAATAAAAAAATCTTTTCTTTTTTTCATACAGTCAACATATTCTTAAATAATAGCGCTGCCCGAGGCTGGGCATGATACAGTCAACATATAGCAAGAGAGAGAGCGAGAGAGAGCTCCCGTTCTACAGTCAATATACAGTGTTATCGCTGCACAGTTGTGTGTGTTAGAAAGAGAGAGATAGAGAGAGAGCATGTCTGTTTGTGTGTGTGTGTTAGAGAGAGAGCATGTATATGTGTGTTAGAAAGAGAGAGAAATATATAGAGAGAGAGCATGTCATTTTGTGTGTTAGAGAGAGATATAGAGCATGTCTGTGTGTGTTAGAGAGAGAGAGAGAGAGAGCATGTGTGTTTGTGTGTTAGAGAGAGAGAGCATGTCTGTGTGTGTGTGTTAGAGAGAGAGCATGTATGAGAGAGATAAGCAAAGATGAGCCCCAAAGGATATTCAACTTTTAATGGAAGAACAAAACAGAAGGAAAAGATAACTTCACAAAGGCAACATGAATATACATAGATCCAAAAGGACAAAGATCAACACTTAAATCCAAAGAGAAGAGGGTCTATACCAGAGAAAACAAAGTAGCAAGGAGCCAATGGCCGACATCAGCTAAATAGGCTAACTGCAAATAGAGTAGCCAGGTACTGACACCAGGCCACACACAGCTTTGGCCAACGCTACCCAAGCTACACAAACGACCAAGACAATTCACACACAGCACATGTCGTATCTCCAAATGTTGTGAAGTAACATATGTTTTGCCTGGAAAAAAACATTGTTATTAACAAAACATTCGGGAGGGGAAGGAAGGAAGAGTGGGGTAATGTCCAATGGACATCTTACCTGCACCAAGGAACGCAGGGCGAAAGGCCGCAACACAGGTCTCCACGTTGACGAAAGGCCTCTCGCTGGCGGGACAAAAAGAAGCTATGGCCGGAGCCTTGTCATGGTGCAGGCCCGACTACATCTTCTGTCAAAGATGATGTCGTAGTCAGAGTGCCAGGGCCTGCTATTCTCACGGCTAATGTCAATGGTCGTAGCACAAGCTAACAGCTAACTCTAGGCTAACTGATAGCATCAAGCTAACGTTCCCAGCCGAGCGAAAACGAGCAGCTAACGTCGTAGCTAAACAGCTAACTGGCTAACAGTTAGCTCAACCCGGCTATCGCTAACCACTAGCTAACGCAGAAGCAAGCTATGCGGCTACCACTGAAAAACTGTACAACGTGAGAAAAGCAATACAGGCCAACACTTCAGACAGCCGCTGTGTTTTCCTCTTCTCATACGAAGAGAGAAGGGAAAAATAAGGCAATACACGTCCCACTACAGAGTGGTGTTTACCATAGCGGTGCCGGCAACAAGTCCCTCGCGGACTATAGCCGACTTGAGCATGGCGATATTCTCATAATGAAACACCAAGCTCACCTCCCTCGCACCAGGTGCTGACACCAGGCCACACACCGTTAGCTACTACCTAGCCGGCCCGTTTGGCTCCCGAGAGAGAGAGAGAGAGAGAGAGATCCACGGCGGGAATAGAATAAAGTGCATTAAAAACTCACCAAACGTCCAAGAGGATGGAGACAACCGCGTGGAGTTGACGAAGTTCATCTGCCGAACGACCGTCCTCTTCATCTTGGCATAACAATGCTGCACGCGCTCTCTCTAGGTTAGCTAACGCTAGTTAGCCTTTAGCTAAGCTAGCTACTAGCCGACATCATCATGGCTATCCCGACGTTAGCACTCAATATTATAACGTAGCTAAAGCTAACTAGCTGTCCCTGCCTTTAGCCGGGATGGCTAGCCTGACTGAACTGTCTAACATGCAACAACTTTCATCTTCAGTCCATCTGCCGAATGACCGCCCTCTTCGTTTTGGCTGGCATAACTAAGCATAACCTCCAAAGCTGCACGCGCGAAATAGTCAAACGCAGCTGACGCACGCCGGCGTACACATGATGTAACCCCTCCCTTAGTTGAAACCAATAGTATGTGCAGAGCCCCAGAGCTCCAATAGTGAGTATGTCTGCAGAGCCGCAGAGCCAGGAACATTCTACAAACGTGTCTAATGTGAAATATATAAGCATATAAGCAAAACTAGATTTTAGGTCTGTGATGAAAAAGGGCCTCGCGGGAAGGGGGGCATCAAAAAAAAAGAAAAAAAAAAAAAAAAAAAAAAAAAAAAAAAATTGTGCGAGGCCCCCCTTCCCGCAAGGCCCTGTGCGACCGCACTGCTCGCACACCCCCTGAGGCGGCCCTGCCTACATATAAGCCATATACTGTAACTCTATGATAGCATGTACACAAATGCTGTATACATATATTTATATTTACTGTATATATATTTATCCACATATGTCTGTATATACCTGCATATAATCCTTTTTACATACCTGTATATACTATATCTATATCTGTACATATCCCTTACCTACTCCTACTAGTTTTTCTGCTGGCCAGTATGACTACTAACATAGTGTGTTTATATCTGTATCAATGTACATATTAATACTACAACTCTGATTAGCACTATTATACAGTAGTACTACCTTATATATTTTATACCCAGTTTAATCACCTGTACAGTGTATATTACTATTGCACTTTACTAATAATAATAATAATAATAATAATAATAATGACTTGGATTTATATAGCGCTCTTCATGAGACCCAGAGCGCTTCACAGAGTCCATTATTCATTCATACACTTTACTGTTACATTTGCACTCTGGTTGGATGCCAAACTTTTTGTTGTACTGTAGGCCTACCGTGCTGTATAATGATAATACATTTGAATCTAATCTAATCTAATCTAATCTGGCAGAAAATACATTTACATCGCATTGTCATTCTAATGAATTGCCCAGAAAATGCTCTAAAATCTGTGGGCCTACATTTAAACAACAAAAGCGGAACACAAGCTCTGCCTGCCTACAACTCCCTGCTGGTGTCTAACCATGCAGGAACAGCTCTGCATCATCTAGAAAATCCATTTAAGGAAAATCTATTTAATCTGTAACCTCAGAATACTGCAGCATTCTTATAATTTTGCTTAGAAACAATAAAGGCCTCGACTTGAAGGACCTGGTTTTTTTCAAGCCAGATGTGGCCAGATATGTCCTATTTACTGTAAATCAGAGTGGCAGAACGGATGCCCCGTATTCTTGTTTTGTTAAACACCGCCATCTAGTGGGTGACAATACACACTGCAAATTCTCCCAGAAAATCAAGTAGGCGTACTGGACATTCTCTTTACAAATATTCCCCTGGCCATGGCCTATTCTCTTTACAAAGATATACATGTATTTCTTATAACAGCTGTAGAAGAAGACTTTATCTTTGGAAGAAGATATTTGTTTAGTCGATCTGACATTTAGTGGTGGTGATTATGTTGGTTATGTTGGCCCACGGTAAATATTGGTGCTTAACTTTAACCCTTTCACTACCACACTACAGGTTAACCTTTCAGGTTAACAGGTTAAGGGTTAGCCTTCTGTATTGTGGCTGTGAAAGGGTTAACTCTTTGGTAGTGTGGTAGTGAAAGGGTTAATGGAATTACCCAGCAGAAGGCTGGGAGTGTGAGGAGTTGACTAATGATTCTAGAAACTATATGCTAACGCTACAGTACATTGAGAGTAAACCCTCCTACCTCCATTCAATGGTCTCTAACTACACACCCTCAAGACCCCTACACTCTGCATCTTCTAACTACACACCCTCAAGACCCCTACACTCTGCATTTTCTAACTACACACCCTCAAGATCCCTACGCTCTGCATCTTCTAACTACACACCCTCAAGATGTGGCCATCTTGAGGCCATCAGACTCTTGAATGCCTAGCCCCCCCCCCTCCACACACACCTTCTACTATGAACTATGAATCACTAAAGACACTTTTAACTGCTGCTATGACCCACTGTCACCTCCATGGAACGTGCAATTGTAACTCACTGTGCCTTGTTGTATTGTATATATATGTTGTATCTATTTTTATTATATCTTATTTTCTAGCACTCGCTTGTATTTAAATATGTTTAAGTTAAGTACTGTGTGATTTTTTTGTGAAGGGTGGACTAGCAAAGTGAGATTGTCATTGTATGGCATACTGTCGTTTTAACTGTGCATATGACAATAAACAATCTTGAATCTTGAATCTTGAAGATCCCTACGCTCTGCATCTTCTAACTACACACCCTCAAGACCCATACACTCTGCATCTTCTAACTACACACCCTCAAGACCCCTACACTCTGCATCTTCTAACTACACACCCTCAAGACCCCTACACTCTGCATCTTCTAACTACACACCCTCAAGACCCCTACGCTCTGCATCTTCTAACTATACACACCCTCAAGATCCCTACACTCTGCATCTTCTAACTATACACCCTCAAGACCCCTACACTCTGCATCTTCTGGCTGCCTGAGACCCACTCCTCTTCGGGTTCCTGGGCGTTGATGAAATATGACACATATCATGTAATTTTATAAGCGGAGACATTCTCCCATCACTACACTATATAAAGCTGGTTTACGTCTCTCTCTCAGACAAGAGGGCCACTCACAGATCAGTGACCTGCAGGCTGACCCCTGGTACATGGTACCGTTCCTCTCACACAAGCACACACACACACGAACCCACACACACACACACACACAAACCTACACACACACACACAAACCTACACACACACATACACACCCGTGCTCACCCACCAGATTAGCCTATCACATAAATTCAACAGGATGCCACAAGCCGAATGAAATACGACTGGGTCATTCAGTGGTCACGAAGTCCAGTCGCTATTAAATCACAGATCGTTATCCTAGATACACACATGCACCTACTTACACGTAAACGCGCGCTACATGCACTCATGCACGCCGGACATACAGGCTGAGCAATACACACAGACACACAACGTGCACGCAGGACTGAGACCACATACACACTGGACTATGGGATCGCTAATAAAAGATCACCCCCACAGGGAAGGGGGGACTTTTTTGACTTCACTTCACTTCGACTTCTTCTGCTTTGACTTGGACTGGACACAGACTGGAACGGAGGAAACATGCTGGACTGACACAATGACTTGACTTTTATACTTTCCTTTAAATATACTCAACCGGCCGGTTGTAACAATCGCTAGATTTCAATTGTACCTTGCTAATTTGCTGTTATGTTAAACTGTTTATAATAAATACCTTCAAAAGTGTTTCATCTCTTATATTTCTAAGTATAGTATACAACTTTCACGTTTGAATCTAAAACGTGACAATTTGGCGTTCCTGGTGGGCATTCAATCAGACTTACCGACCTAGCTATTTACGGGCAATATTGACTGAACATCCACTCTCAGAGGATCCATTTCAAAAAAGGTAAGCAAGATAAGCCTGTTACGCAAAAGTCGAAATCTGCATAGTTAAAACAGCCGTTATGAGTGGATGCATTCTCAATTATTGTCTTGTAAATAGGTGGCTAAAAATAAAAGTAAAACCCATTGAATTGTGTTGTTGAAATGGATATTTGCAAGGTGCAATTTATAACTAGAACTTTTTTTATTTAATTTTTTTCCCACTCACCACTCTCTCTCCTTTTTTTTTTTTTTCTCCTACACTAGGTTGCAACCAACCCATTTATTTAAGTTAGGGTTGTTTGTTTAGGTTGGAGCAATGAGGGTTTGATTGTGTGTGGATGTGCTCGATGAAAAGCAGTGTGTTTTATATTCTGTCCTTTTTTCCCCCCTCTGCTGTTGTTGTTTGTGTTGAATGATAAGTCCTTCTCTGAAAGGCAATAAGTACTGTCATAGGTTAGAATGACCCATTTTATTTAAGTTAGGGTTGTTTGTTTAAGTTAGAGCCACAGTGTACAGGGGCTTGAGTATGGCCGGAGTGGTTGAGTGGACAAACCATGGGATTGTGTAGGGCTGAAGTGCATGGGAATTACGAACAGTTTACGGTTAATGGTTGATCAGCCTTAATTTGTCCTGATTTAGTCTCTTGATTGCGTCAGCCAGCTGCAATCCTGGCCAGGAATAAGCTTAGTCAGTTACGAAGAACCCATGAATGTGGTTAGCGTATGAGTTATGTTATACCGATATTTTATTCCCGTATTTTAATGTTGAATATTGTATTGTACAGACTTCTTATATTTGTGTTGTGTAGTAGAGAATGGTATATTATATTGAAATTAGTGTACTGGTGGTAGGGGGGCCATGTCCTGCTCTGCGAGGAGGGGTACTGGTTCAGTGGACTTTTGAACCTTCGCAGCGGCCGCGCGAGGGAGCAGGTCTGTGGAACCAGAAACGATTGAACCCTCTTCGCATTGCAGTTTCAGACTATGCGTTGACGATTAGATGGATGTATCTAGTTCATTAACGATAGGTGGGTGTTATGTTATATTATATTATTATGTTATGCTATATAAGCAGTTGTAGGAGCGGGTATTATATTATTGTATTGTGCTATATAGGAGGCGTGGGTACCTGACTTCTCGTCGCGACCACTCTGAACACCGCCATGCGCACTGCTGGCCCACCAGCCACCACGGACGCGCGACTCGTGGGCTGGAAGCAATCGTTTTAATTTTGGTTGGATACAGAGGCGTGCACCACGCGCATATTCACAGAAATATTATACACTCAATATCTGCGTTATTACCACACTTATAGATGCTGTTGAACCAGCAAGCTTTATCTTTTCTAATGCGGATTAACCATATTGTGGGGTACAGCCGCACTGATCATCATTCTATAATGAATTCTAATATTCTGATTAAATATATAATAGCTGGTTATACATGCAAAATGGACAATGGAACACTGGAACTGGAAATCTATGAGGACACATATGGCCTATGCATTTACAGCTATTCGCTTTCAATGCAAACCCGCGAGTGTCTGAGGGCGTTTTTTGCTCCCAGCCGCTGCGTCCTAAATCAGGGTTTTCACGTATTACATATGCATGAATAAACGTATTATTGATAAACTCAAGGCGCGATGACCATAAAGTATGATACAGATATCATTTTCATCGTTCATTCGTTTGGCTCCGACAAACGTAACCTTCCATGGAATAAAATATATACCAAAGACATGAAAATAGCTTTAATTCCGGACTCATGGTCCAGTTCGTTGCATGCCGATTAAAGACCCCCTAAAGAGGTCCTGCATTATATGTTATTACATAATTATAGTTACACGCACGGTGTGCGGACTGCGTGACATACAAAGGGGGGAGTAGGACTTTCGTCTTGTTTGCATCAGGGTCCCCCGTTTTCAATTCATCATAATCATCATGTTGTTGTTTTTATTATTATTATTTCTTTGGTCCGAGGCGCGGGGACTGTTAGTGCCGCTTGCGGTACATAGTAGATGTGTAATGTTGCAGGACCACGCACATAATTCACACAGGACTGCATTGATGTAGACGCACATGTTGGAATATAGAGCATACAATACTGGGACGCGCCGCCTATTTTATTGGGGCAACGTGCGCTCGATCGAGGCATGTTCCTGCCGGCGCCGGGGGCAACAGAGGGCCACCGCGGGCTGTTGTTTTCTCCCGGACGATGTGGGCCCCTTGCGTTCGGTTCAGCCGACATCCACGTCTTATTACCCGGCCCGGGGAGGAACGATATGCGCCGGGCGCGTTGTCAGGATGGGGGGTGTGTGACATTGACAAGCGGTCACTGCACTAATCATAGAACGTTATGTTACTGGGATTGGGATAAGGATGCTGCGATTATTATAAATTAAGAGGACCAGAGGTGTTTTGTTTTTTCATTTGATAAATAGGTGAAGTTTTGGTTTGTGCTTGCAGCGCCGCCACGCTCCGATGCGAGACAAAGCATGCGTTTCGCTATCTATATAACGGCGAATTATGGGTGGAAATTTTATTTGAAAGGGCAAAATCTGTTCTAGTCGGCACAATATACAGACCGCCAGATCAAACTGGCTTTTATGATACTCTGGATGTGTGCTTAGCTGGAGCTGAGGATGCGGAAAAAATTCTTATTGGGGATTGGAACACGGATATGCAACAAAAAAATGCACCCGTCTTCAAATCCTTCAATAGGTTTTGTGATCTGCACGGCCTCAGCCAACTAATCACCCAACCCACAAGGATATGTGAATCAACTCAGACTACCATTGACCTCATACTGACCTCTGACAAGTCCAAGATCTCCAGTAAAGGGGTTATAGCATGCGGGTTAAGTGATCATTACATGATATTCTGTACCCGCAAAAAGCTAAAACTAAAGGCTGGCTGTCACAAAACAGTCACATCTAGAGACCTCAAAACCTACTCTAGCGAGGCCTTTAACCTTGAACTGGAGAGTCTGGACTGGTCAGATGAACTCAATGGTACACTGGTTGAAGAAACTTGGCTTGGCTTCAAAACCAAATTTTCATCAATACTAAACAAAATGGCCCCCCTAAGAACCACCAGGGTAAAAAATCGCGCTGAGCCATGGATGCACACTGAAATACTGACCGCTATGAAAGCCAGAGACAAAAAATGCTCTGAGTTTCGTAAAAGTCAGTCAAAGCTTACCAAAAGCACGAGCAGTGAACTCCAAGACCACGTGACTGAACTCAAACTAGAAAGAAACAGACTAAGAAATGACGTAAACTCCATGATCAAAACTGCTAAAAAAAAATTCATCAATGACAAAACCGAGGAAAACAAAAATAAACCACGTGAACTTTGGAAATTACTCAACAATCAACTAGGCTGCAGTAAAAAACTCAAAACCAGGTTCTCAAACATAAACATAAAGACGGACAACACGCTCATCACAGACAAGCTGGATGTAGCCAATTACTTAAACACTTTCTTCACAAACATAGCCACAACACTGGTAAACAAACTACCCTCCCACTCAGGGCAGTATGGGGTAGAACACATAGTAGCATACTACATGAACCTAGGCGTCCACAAAGACGACTTCAAACTGGAAATAGTAACTACAGATGAGGTACTCAAAAAACTGAGCGCCCTCCAACCAAACAAGGCCACTGGCCATGACAACATCCCCTCCAAATTCCTCAGAGACTCAGCAGCAGCCATCACCCCAGTCATCACACACATAATAAACCTCTCCATAAAACAGGGACACGTCCCCAAGGACTTCAAAATTGCGAGAGTAACACCCCTGCACAAAAAGGGCAGCAAATTAGACCCGGGTAACTACCGCCCTGTTTCTATCCTTACATCCATCTCGAAAGTCATGGAAAAAATAGTATACGAACAGATCGAAAAGTACCTTGCGGAAAAAAATCTAATCTACGAATTCCAATCTGGCTTCAGAACATCCCACTCCACTGACACATGCCTTCTCTACTTGAACGACCACATCAAACAAGAGGTGGACGCGGGCAAATACTGCGGCATGGTCATGCTGGACCTACAAAAGGCCTTCGACACTGTCAATCACACCATTCTGATTGACAAGCTAAAAGCAATTGGTTTTGATAGTTTATCAGTGAGCTGGATACAATCCTACCTGGAGGGGAGGGAACAGATGGTGGAAGTAAACGGTACCCTATCCCCCCCCCTCACAGTGAGCTGTGGTGTTCCACAAGGAAGCATACTAGGACCGCTACTATTCCTAATTTATGCAAATGACATGTCGTCAGCTTGTGACTGCAACTTGTTCCTGTTTGCGGACAACTCAGCCCTGCTGGTCTCTGACAAGAACAAGTTACAGGTTGAAAAAGCCCTCAGCTCGGAACTAGGCAAAATCTGCATATGGCTCGCCGACAACAAACTATCATTACACATGGGCAAAACAGAGTCCATTCTCTTCGGTTCAAATAACAAACTCAGCAAGACCGACGGCTTCTCGGTTACAGTGGGTGACAATATTATCACAAGGAAAGATGAAATTACCTACCTGGGTTCCATCCTAGAGGCTAATCTTTCCTGTGACAAAATGGCATCCAATGTAATAAAAAAAGTCAACCAACGAACGCGATTCTTGTACCGGATCTCCTCTCTGGTAAACAAGAATACCCTGAAGACTCTAGCAGGAGCACTCATTCAAGGGTACTACGACTATGCTTGCACCTCATGGTACCAAAGCACCTCAAAGGCACTAAAAAACAAATTACAAACATCTCAAAACAAGCTAGTCAGACTACTACTTGACCTGACTCCTAGAACCCACCTCACCCCTGCCCACTTTGACAACCTAGGATGGCTTAGAGTAGACGACAGAGTACAGCAACTTGCAATGGGCCTGGTCTACAAGATACACTACGCGACCAAGGTACCCATGTACATGTCAAAATACTTCCCAAAGGTCAGTGAATACCACGATCACAACACCAGAGGGAGCTCCACAAATCATGTAAAACCCAGATTCGGCTCAAACAAGGGACTAAACACGTTTCGCAATTATGCCACATCAATGTGGAACGCCCTGCCTAAAGCTGTAAAGGAATGTGAATAACTACCCACCTTCAAAAACACTCTCAAAAAACACCTACGTGAGACTGCAATTCGAAACTGGCCCCTACAAATGTCCTAACCTAGTTGTACAGTAAATGACCAAGTAAGGCTTTGTCAATATTCCAATGTACAGTGTAAAATGTGTGTGTGTCCCATACCCAACCCCCCCCCCCCCTCCCCACCTCCAATGTACAGCCCTCACCCAACCCACCCAACCCCACCCCACCAACCTCCTCCAATGTACAGTTTCTACGCCAAATGTATATACACTCCTTTTCTGGACACTTTTGTATCACAAACAGTACTGTATTTGCAAATCTGATATGTCATAAATGTATAGATGTAGCAGTACTGTCTATCTGTATGTCATGTATGTCATATATGTTATGATGAATTGAAAATGGGGGACCCTGATGTAAACAAGACGAAAGTCTTTCTCTGGTCTGCATCCCCTTAACAATTGTATTGAGATGTACTGTACTGTACCCATTCTGCAATCTGTTAATAAACTTTTCAATCAATCAATCAAAGTGAGCGACCGTGAATCATAATTATAGGAATTTGACCCATTATTTGATTTTTATTAGTCTTCCTGGGGTCCACCAGGAACAGTAATTATTATTGCGATTCTTTGTTTTTTAGAGATGGTACCAGACACATATTGCATGATGGTGAGATCGGGTTGAATGAAATTACGTGCGTGCACGGTGGCGGAAGTACAAAAGTGGACCAATGAATGGATGAGTGAATGAAAACTTTATTTGACGGATTGCGGAATGGGTACGATACAGTGCGGCTCAATACGTACAATTGTTGGGGGGATGCAGACCTGAGAAGGGCGTTTGTCTTGTTCCCATCAGGGTCTCCCACATATTTTGTATGCTTTATAGTAGCCCATGTACAGTACTAACCGTGCTGCCCAGTTCGGGGCAACCTGGAGTTTACAGAGGTCACCGCTTCTATCTGACAATGAGTACGTCTCCTGGGAATACCGATTGCTCTTCCCATTTTTAAGAAAGATAAAGACGATAATTAAAATACTGAGATTAAGACAGAGTGCTGTCCAGCTTCACTCCAAAGAGATTAGTACTTTCGACTTGTTGGACTGCAGAATTACACGAGTTTAAATGAATCTTTGGATACTTGCAGAGTCCTGGTTTCACCCCCCCCCCCCTCTCTCTCCCTCTCTCTCCCTCTCTCTCTCTCCCTCTCTCTCCCTCTCTCTCTCTCTCTCTCACTGGCACAGCGGGGCACTCAGAGGTCTTAATCCATAAATACTCACACACACGTTGTCTGCACGCGTACACAACCTATTACGAACACAGGCACGCATACACACACACACTCTGACACGCACACACGTACACTGACACATGAACACACGGACTCTGATACACGCACGGGCTGACTGCGCGCACATCACACACGACACTCCGCTTCATTCTCTCTCCCTATTTGCTCCTTATTTTACGTTATTTAAATTTTTGGGGTGTAGATTTTGTGTTGTTTTTTCTTTTTTACTCTTTTTAGGTTTTGAGTCTGGGTCGTTTTAAGTATGCCATTTTATTATGGATCTCTGTGTGGATGTAATTTTAATGTGTTGGATTTGGTAATAATGTTGGCGGGGAAGGCCGCTGTTCTATTCTTCTCTCCCTCTTACTGTTCTCTCCCCTCTTTCTTTGTCTCTCCCATCCCTCTTCAAGGAAGATGTCTGAACGAATTATACAGAAGTGGAGGTCGTGTAAACCGGGTAGCGTAGGCCAGGTATTGGGGGCCACGCATTCACGTTGGCTGGGTGAGGTCGCTGACGAAGGAAAACGCAAAGCCAGTACGAGATTTGTAAGGTGGGCTGGGAGGGTGCAGAGGATAGGGGTTTTAGGACATTGGACGGCAGCGGCACAGGCAAAGGTTGAGCTCAGTGCGTGCGCGACTCAGGCGGCCACTAGGGTGGCGACTGCCACCGCTGTTTTGGAAGCTGTTTTGGAAGGGACGGAACCCTTCGACTTCGGAGCTGTGTCTAGAGCTGAACGGGGAGCTGAACGGGGACTAGCGGAGGCCGAGACATTCCTGGCTGACTGCTCCTGTTTTCTGGGGGAGGTTGAGAGGACTATAGAACTCTGTTTCTCGTGTGGCATGCCTGGTCATCGGTTCAGGGAATGTCCCTGCCCACCCCCCAAACCTGGGACACGAGGCTGTTTTTTGTGTACTAATCCTGGTACTTGGTATCTTGGGTGCCCCTTGAGAAAGAGATGGCACAGGGAATCAGGTATGCTGAGAGGTGTGACGGCTCAGCACAAGGGGGGCGATCCCCATTAATCTCTCTCGTGTTCTCTCTCTCCTAGGCCTAGGGGGAAGTAATGGCAGACAGGGAGGAAGGCCGCTAATGTGTTTGGTTGCCTAAATACGATACTAAGTGCATGTCTGTCTGTGGGTGCATGGTTCTGCGTTTATGATTCCAACTAAAACATTAACTAATTTTGTTTGTCATGGTTTATTGGGGGGTGCATGGGGTACATGTGTGTCCTGGAGTATGGGTGTGAAGCGTATGCTTGGTTCGATTACTGCATGTTTCTATGATTATGGTAGGAGACTGGATGTTGTTGCGTGTTTCTTTTTCTCCCCTTTTCCTGCTCTCCTTTAGGGAGGCCGTGACCCATCAATCATGCTGGTGTATACCCCTGGTCTGTAAAATGCTGTATAACTCAGTAGAATACTGTATACTCATTGGAATATATATACTCGGTAGAATACTGTATACTCATTAGAATATATATACTCATTGGAATACTGTATGCTCGGTAGACTACTGTATGCTCAATAGGTTAGATCTGCGTTGTGAATGCACTGATATAGGACGGTGTGTTTTGTTTGGGGTTTGATTTGGGTTTATGCAATGTGTTATGTTGGAATATGTGTTTCTGATTTTTCTCCTTTCTTGTTGTTTTTTTTCTTCTCATTTGTGAAATATATGTGTAATAAGCACGGAGGGTGACGCTGATGAGCCGGAACTGGGAACCTTGAGTTAAGTGGTTCTTTACATTTTGTATGAGTTTCAGTCAATGGGTTTTCTCATGAAGAGTGTCTGGATAAATTGTAAACGGCTTGTGGTTGTCGAGTAAGCTGTGGTATTTTGTGTGCTTTTGTTTCCTCCACGGGCTGCCGGACTGGGGAGTGGCTGAGCGACCGAGGATGCGATGGGGGAACGGTCAGCTGTCGTCCACTTCCTTGGGGACGCTGTGGTCATGATGAGAACCGTACCGAGGCCCTTCTCCTCTCCAAATACCTCTGCCGGTGGTGACGGAACTGATCTTGGGGTGGAATTGCCTTGAGGTGGGTTCTGGAAGCCCCGGTCGATATCGCGGGCTGTCGCTCGATGATCGCCTGAAAATGTAGGGCTGGGGCCGAATTGAGGGGGAGGGGCCGGCAACAGGACTTCGGCCTGAATTCGGTGTGGTGCAGTGTTCTCTGGGGTGATGGCTGACTGACGAGGCTGGAATGTCGTTCGGCGCTCTCTGCCTGGTGGCCTGCGGGGTGTGGAATAAGCAACTGAATTGGACTCGACAACTGGATAAATTACTGGGCTGAAATAATTAATTGGAATGAGAGTATTGGAATAGTAGGTGAGAAAGTATGAATTGATTGAAATTATGCAAAATGTGACTGAACTAAAATTGGACCGTCTTGAGATGTGATTGATATTGTGCAGAATAATGCTGAGCTGTCTGATCTGTCTTATCCATATTTCAAAGGTGTACGTTGTGCGAGGGTGTCATGCATCATTTCCATATTTTACAGATCCTGGTTAATGTTAGAGTGGACTACTTTATTTTTTTGTTGTTTTTATTCCTCTGTAAGGTTATGGCAATGAGTTTTTGTTTATTCCTCTGTAAACGGTTCGCTCCACTCTCTTCCCCTCTGGGTCATCTGCCCACCTGCGATCCCTCCTGTCATAAGACTCTGGACTCTACCGGGGGGGGGGGGCAGTCGTCTCGGAGGACATCCTTCTTCTACTCCTCCTCCCCCGTTTAACCCCCACTGACTGTGCGGGTAGTGTGGAGCTGTCCGTTGCCACGTGTTGATATCCAGATAATGGGGGGGGGCTGTGCCTGGCCTCTCCTCACCGGATGTCACGGACTCTCCTGTACCTGGTACCGGGAGAAGACGCCTCGTGTTATCGGCCTCTAGCCTGTTCTGTCTCCTATTCTACTCTCTCTCTCTCATCTCTCTGTATCCGCACCAATTCATCTCTCTCCTCTGGGCCCCCATTGTATGTGGTCACACTCCACAAGGTTGCGTACAAGTCTGATATGTAGAGCTGTGATCCGTCGCGGACGTCGGGCGGCGGTGAAGTTTCGTTTTCTTTTGTATTTTTCTGTTTTTTAGGGGGCCTTTTGGCGCCCTACGACACTATTATGTTTTGATATACACTATTATGTTTTATTATAGGCTGTTATGTTTTTTTTTATATACACCGTTATGTTTTATTATGCGCTGTTCTGTTGATGTACAGTGTTGTGTTATGTTTGACAAACTCACAGTGAGTCTGATGTGCTGTGAGCTGCGCCAAGGGCCGTTACCATAATAGCGAGACTATGGGACGATGTGTGCCTTTTATCCTCCAGTTATGTCATGGTATTTGAGCATGTTATTATTCATGTGTTCTTTATTGGCCGTACATTCTGGGCCGTTTGTCTCAGGAGGTTTTTTGGCCACATGCAGGACTCTGTTTGATGAAACCAGTAGAGAGGTTGATGATTGTGCCGTTTCTCTATTGACTCTTGTGGGTCGGCCGGTTGGGTGTGTATTTTTTATTATGTGGTTGTTTGTTGATAATTTTGCTTGAGGTCCCCCTTCTATTTCATTTTCTCCCTACCTGTGGGTAGGGAGAGGGGGGACTGATGAAATATGACACGTATCATGTAATTTTATAAGCGGAGACATTCTCCCATCACTACACTATATAAAGCTGGTTTACGTCTCTCTCTCAGACAAGAGGGCCACTCACAGATCAGTGACCTGCAGGCTGACCCCTGGTACATGGTACCGTTCCTCTCACACAAGCACACACACACACGAACCCACACACACACACACACACAAACCTACACACACACACACAAACCTACACACACACATACACACCCTTGCTCACCCACCAGATTAGCCGATCACATAAATTCAACAGGATGCCACAAGCCGAATGAAATACGACTGGGTCATTCAGTGGTCACGAAGTCCAGTCGCTATTAAATCACAGATCGTTATCCTAGATACACACATGCACCTACTTACACGTAAACGCGCGCTACATGCACTCATGCACGCCGGACATACAGGCTGAGCAATACACACAGACACACAACGTGCACGCAGGACTGAGACCACATACACACTGGACTATGGGATCGCTAATAAAAGATCACCCCCACAGGGAAGGGGGGACTTTTTTGACTTCACTTCACTTCGACTTCTTCTGCTTTGACTTGGACTGGACACAGACTGGAACGGAGGAAACATGCTGGACTGACACAATGACTTGACTTTTATACTTTCCTTTAAATATACTCAACCGGCCGGTTGTAACAATCGCTAGATTTCAATTGTACCTTGCTAATTTGCTGTTATGTTAAACTGTTTATAATAAATACCTTCAAAAGTGTTTCATCTCTTATATTTCTAAGTATAGTATACAACTTTCACGTTTGAATCTAAAACGTGACAGCGTCATCGAAACGAAGCAGGCTATTCTCTGTCCTCCCTTCATGTTGATGGAATGAACTTCCCACCACAGTCAGGACAGCTGAAACCATCACAGTCAGGGCAGCTGAAACCACCACAGTCAGGACAGACAGCTGAAACCATCACAGTCAGGACAGCTGAAACCACCACAGTCAGGACATCTGAAACCACCACAGTCAGGACAGACAGCTGGAACCATCACAGTCAGGACAGACAGCTAAAACCATCACAGTCAGGACAGACAGCTGAAACCATCACAGTCAGGACAGCTGAAACCACCACAGTCAGGACAGCTGAAACCACCACAGTCAGGACAGCAGCTGAAACCACCACAGTCAGGACAGACAGCTGAAACCACCACAGTCAGGACAGACAGCTGAAACCACCACAGTCAGGACAGACAGCTGAAACCACCACAGTCAGGACAGACAGCTGAAACCATCACAGTCAGGACAGCTGAAACCATCACAGTCAGGACAGCTGAAACCATCACAGTCAGGACAGATGAAACCACCACAGTCAGGACAGACAGCTGAAACCACCACAGTCAGGACAGCTGAAACCACCACAGTCAGGACAGCTGAAACCACCACAGTCAGGACAGCTGAAACCACCACAGTCAGGACAGCTGAAACCACCACAATCAGGACAGCTGAAACCATCACAGTCAGGACAGCTGAAACCATCAAAGTCAGGACAGCTGAAACCACCACAGTCAGGACAGCTGAAACCATCAGTCAGGACAGCTGAAACCATCACAGTCAGGACAGCTGAAACAATCACAGTCAGGACAGCTGAAACCACCACAGTCAGGACAGACAGCTGAAACCACCACAGTCAGGACAGCTGAAACCACCACAGTCAGGACAGCTGAAACCACCACAGTCAGGACAGCTGAAACCACCACAATCAGGACAGCTGAAACCATCACAGTCAGGACAGCTGAAACCATCACAGTCAGGACAGCTGAAACCACCACAGTCAGGACAGCTGAAACCATCAGTCAGGACAACTGAAACCATCACAGTCAGGACAGCTGAAACAATCACAGTCAGGACAGCTGAAACCACCACAGTCAGGACAGCTGAAACCATCACAGTCAGGACAGCTGAAACAATCACAGTCAGGACAGCTGAAACCACCACAGTCAGGACAGCTGAAACCATCACAGTCAGGACAGCTGAAACCATCAGTCATGCAGGACAGCTGAAACCATCACAGTCAGGACAGCTGAAACCATCAGTCATGCAGGACAGCTGAAACCATCACAGTCAGGACAGCTGAAACCATCACAGTCAGGACAGCTGAAACCATCACAGTCAGGACAGCTGAAACCATCAGTCATGCAGGACAGCTGAAACCATCACAGTCAGGACAGCTGAAACCATCACAGTCAGGACAGCTGAAACCACCAGGCTCAATACAAACCATTGTTAAGGGGATGCAGACCAGAAAAATACTTTCGTCTTGTTTACATCAGGGTCCCGTCTATCAGATAGGTGTATTATTATTATTGGATACAGGAGTTTGGGTACCAAGAGCTTCTTCAAATAATGTTATCGTATCCATCATTATTCCAAGATAAACTTCATGAACTGTCATTATGAATTGAAAATGGGGGACCCTGATGTAAACAAGACGAAAGTCTTTCTCTGGTCTGCATCCCCTTATAGGCCGTATGGTGAAGGCTGAGAAGTGGCTAGAAAACTATTCTTGTTCCCACCTCCCCGGACTACACAATTTTCACTCTGGGTGAAAGATATAATGGTGTAGATTTAGGAACAAAAAGTTCTCCATTGATCTTTCCCCGCGAACGGATACTTGGTCACAGCGGAGTTTTATTTGACGTAATTGGTGCGAGTTCGGTCACGTATCTTGTTTCGTGTCTACAGTATGAAGAAGAGGTGGCCCCATTAGTAGACCACCCTGGTTTCGTGTCTACAGTATGAAGAAGAGGTGGCCCCATTAGTAGACCACCCTGGTTTCGTGTCTACAGTATGAAGAAGAGGTGGCCCCATTAGTAGACCACCCTGGTTTCGTGTCTACAGTATGAAGAAGAGGTGGCCCCATTAGGAGACCACACTGGTTTCGTGTCTACAGTATGAAGAAGAGGTGGCCCCATTAGGAGACCACACTGGTTTCGTGTCTACAGTATGAAGAAGAGGTGGCCCCATTAGGAGACCACACTGGTTTCGTGTCTACAGTATGAAGAAGAGGTGGCCCCATTAGGAAACCACACTGGTTTCGTGTCTACAGTACACACGGATGTCCGCTACTGTGGAACAGGCCAACGAGTGGGTGGAGTTGGTGAACGAGTCATCCGGGGTTACATGGAGAGTGGACGTTACCCGACCAGGGGGGGGGGCCGTGTCCTATTCAAGGTAAGAATTGTGTTGTCAAAACGTCTTATGTCATTTGTTAGACTACCATTTGTGTCTTTCACCCATACGGCATACTGCTAACCCATACTGCATTCAATCAAAATGTTGTGCAGAAAAGTTACAGGTGCCAGCATAAGGTGATCGGGGCGAGACAAGGCAAGCAGAAATCCAAAAACACCGGCTGCCAAGCTACCATGGCTGTTACACTAAAAAATAGAGGAATGACCCGGTGAGTTTGAACTATACAATACAATACTTATAATTCAATTGTTTTTATAGACATAACAGTTGGGGCCTAGTTTTTATTGATAAGTTGATTTTGATTTCTTTTACAGGAGTAAAGACCCACACATCCCTCATTTCCCATTGCAAGTTCGCATTGTGAATAGGCACAATCATAATCTCCATGTCGCAGATGCCATTCGCTATAGAGATGTTGGACAAAAGGCCATAGACACATTGACAGCGTTATTTGAGTTTGGCCACATGCCTACCGCTGCTTTGGCTGTGCTAACAAACAGAGAGATCTGCCCAGACATGAACTATGTGCAAAGGTAGACGTTCAGTTATAAACTACAGTACTGCCAAAATATTCATAACCATGTAGATGTTCATTGAATTGGAATTTTATGTTTTTTTATTTTCTCTTTTTTTACATAAAACAAGACAAACAATACAGTAACAGTAATAATCAACAATTATTTGTAAATAGAAGAAAAAGGAGTTTTTCATTGTTCAAGAGTGGATATATGTTGCAATCTGTTAAATAAAGTTTTCATTCATTCATTCATTCATTCATTCATTCATTGTCCTTGTGTTACATAAAACCCACCTGTGGCCTCGTGCAGAGGAAGGTGGTAAATACATGTTAGGATATTCGAAATCGTCACAGCAGTATAGTTTGTTTATACTTCAGAAGTGCGATATTTAAGCATGGGCCCCAAAATGAATGGAAGCGAATGAGGAGCCTGACACCTGGGAGGAATGGGGGTGTTGCAGCGTTGGGGATGTTTAAAAAATATAATTTAATATATAATATAATATAATAATTTGGGCTTCACCTAAAAATTTGGTCAGCAGCCTCCACGGATGTACAGTGATTCAAACCCCCTCAATGTGCAGTTTCTGACAGCTGTGCTGTGTTTTCACGCGAAATGACGTTATGAATAAAAACGCAAAATAACATTATATAACGTTGCGTTATATAACGTTACAATGTACAGTTTCTGACAGCTGGGCTGTGTTGTCACGTGAAATAACGTTATGAGCGAATCTGGTAGTTGTTTTGATAAATATGTTGTGTATTCTAGCGATTCGAACATAACATTACATTTGCGCATTTCCGCAAGGGACCTCTGCCGCTCTGCCGCGCTGCAACACACAGACACACAGAGCGGCAGGCGGCGATAAGGGGGCGTGCTAGCGCGCGGCCACGTGGGCATCGTGGCCAATCAGAGAAACGCTGAACGCAAGTTAGTTACCTTAAGTGTTCACGTGTCCGGGAATCAACCAGGACGTAGCTGATTGATTGATTTAAAAGTTTATTAACAGATTGCAGAATGGGTACAGTACAGCACAGCTCAATACATACAATTGTTAAGGGGATGCAGACCAGAGAAAGACTTTCATCTTGTTTACATCAGGGTCCCCCATTTTCAATTCATCATATGACACACACGACATACAGATAGACAGTACTGCTACATCTATACATTTATGACATACCAGATTAGCAAATACAGTCCTGTTTGTGATACTAAAAAAAATCCAGAAAAAAAAGAGTGTATATACATTTGACATAGAAACTGTTATGGTTTGTAACCGACCCCAATCGCACAACACAAGACAGGTATGATGGTTTGCCAAGAAACAGATATTTATTGAGAGACAGGGAAAAAAGGGCACTGTCCCTTTAAGGGAGAACACAAATACAGGAATATAACAAGAGGGGAAAAACTAGGTGCCTTTAAGAGGCGGGCAGGAAAAGGGAACACTAAGGGAAGGTTAATGAACGCTAGGGGAAACATTAAAGGAAACGCTAGGGGAAGGTTAAAGGAACAGAGGAACTAGAGACTAGGAGATGTCGGGACAAGGAGAGCTAGGGAACAGGAGAACTGGGGACTAGGAGAACTAGGGACAAGGAACTAGGTGGAACTAGAAGGGGAGAACTTGGGACCAGGAACTAGGTGGAACTAGAAAGGGGAGAACTAGGGACAGGGGGGACTGAGGCCCGCGGAGGCGGGCTGGGGACAGGGAGGAACTGGGGACTGGTGGGAAAACATCTGGGCCGCTCTGCAGAACAGAGGAGAGGGTTAATATTCAAAAGGGAACAAACAGAGCAGATGCAGAACAGTCCAAATAAACAAAGTAACAAAGTAATAATATCTTCGTGTGACAAACACACAGGGGGAGATGTAATGTCCAAAAATACTATCTAAGTGAGAACAAAAACAGAGTGGGAGATGAAATGTCCAAACTACTAACTAAGTGAGAACAAAAAAGGAGGCATTACGCTGGGTGAGTGACTTAACAATCAAAACTCACCCAAGCGTATGCGTAATGGTACAGGAACAGCAGCGGGACGAGGGCAAGAGGCATTACGCTGGGTGAGTGACATCACAATCAAAACTCACCCAGGCGTATGCGGAATGGTACAGGAAACGCAGCGGGACGGGGGCAAGAGGCATTACGCTGGGTGAGTGACATCACAATCAAAACTCACCCAGGCGTATGCGTAATGGTACAGGAAACGCAGCGGGACGGGGGCAAGAGGCATTACGCTGGGTGAGTGACATCACAATCAAAACTCACCCAGGCGTATGCGTAATGGTGCAGGAACAGCAGCGGCGGCGAGGGTGTCGCCACCGGGTAGCTGGCTGTCCGAGCCGAGGAACAGAGTGCTGGAACAGCGGCGGTGGCGAGGGTGTCGTCAACCGGGTAGCCGCTGTCGGAGCCGAGGAACAGAGTGCTGGAACAGCGGCGGTGGCGAGGGTGTCGTCCACCGGGTAGCCGCTGTCGGAGCCGAGGAACAGGGTGCTGGAACAGCGGCGGTGGCGAGGGTGTCGTCCACCGGGTAGCCGCTGTCGGAGCCGAGGAACAGAGTGGCGCGCCACACCTTGGTGTGCACGTCGGAACCGAGAGACGCCTCGGGGTGCGTCTGCGAGGAGGAGTGTGCCAAGCACGAGGATCCTTGGAAGATGCGCGTTGCGCGCTGGAGACTGGAGAGCGTGCCAAGCCCTTGAAGATGCGCGTTGCGCGCTGGTGACTGGAGAGCGTGCCAAGCCCTTGCAGATGCGCGTTGCGCGCTGGTGACTGGAGAGCGTGCCAAGCACGAGGATCCTTGGAAGATGCGCGTTGCGCGCTGGAGACTGGAGAGCGTGCCAAGCACGAGGATCCTTGGAAGATGCGCGTTGCGCGCTGGAGACTGGAGAGCGTGCCAAGCCCTTGAAGATGCGCGTTGCGTGCTGGTGACTGGAGAGCGTGCCAAGCCCGAGGATCCTTGGAAGATGCGCGTTGCGCGCTGGAGACTGGAGAGCGTGCCAAGCCCTTGAAGATGCGCGTTGATCTAGATGTGCGTCAGGACGAACAGCTGCGCTGGGGTCTGCAGTGGAGCGCTGGGGTGCCTCCCGTGGAAGTACAGGGAGCGCAGAACAGTCTCCTCCACAGGCTACGGCGACAGCAGACGAAGGCTGGAGCAAAACATCTCAAGGCTGGAGAAATCCATATACAGCATTGGTAGACCAGAGGATCTCCCGAAAGAGTCTAGATGTTAGAGAATATGACTCAGCATGAATACAACACGACCCCACGCCGAAACGAGGGGAAGAGCCCTGGTATTTAAAGCCCACAAGGGAACTAATTAGCCTGCCACCACAGGTGCGGGAGGTAATTGATAATAGTCCAGGTGTGGCCACTGAGAGTAAACAAGAGTAAAGAACGAGAGGGTGGGGGCTAGAGAGAGTGAGTGAGAAGGGAATTTCTAACAGTAGGCTTAAAGAAAACAGAGAAAGTTGGTGAGCAGCGGACAAAACCTCACAGTACCCCCCCCTCAACGGGAGCCACCCGGCGACCCAAAACAAATACAGACAGAGTGGCAGGGGGCAAAACAAGACAAAAACAAAAGGTACTGGCCAAGCCAGCAGGGGAAGCCACCACAAGAGTGGGGCTAGCAAAAGAGACAGGGTCGCCGAGGGGTAACTAGGGTAGCAGAGGGGCAACAGGAGGAGCTGAGGGGTAACCAGAGGAGCTGAGGGGTAACCAGAGGAGAAGAGGGGCAAGCAGGGTAGCTAAGGGGCAACCAGAGGAGCTGAGGGGCAACTAGAGGAGCTGAGGGGTAACCAAGAGGAGCACCGGGAAAAGGGCTAGCAGAGGGAAGGTTAGCTGCCAGGGCACTGATAGCTACAGGGCCTATGCTAGCTGTACTGCTACATCAACATAGAGGCTGCGCAAGCTGCCGGAGCCAGGCTAGCAGAGGGAAAGGGTAGCTGCCAGGGCACTGATAGCTACAGGGCTTATCCTAGCTGTACTGCTACATCAACATAGAGGCTGCGCTAGCTGCCGAGCCAGGCTAGCAGGGGGAAAGGGTAGCTGCCAAGGCACTGATAGCCACAGGGCCTATGCTAGCTGTACTGTTACACTAACATAGAGGCTGCGCTAGCTGCCGGAGCTAGGCTGGCAGACAGGGCTGGACCAGCATGAGAGAACAAGCTAGCTGGAAGGACAGTCCTAGCTGTGTGAGAGAAACTGAACATGCTAGCTGAAGGGGCAGTCCTAGCAGTGGGAATACTGACCTTGCTAGCTGAAGGGCAGTCCTAGCAGCGTGAGATAAACTGACCTTGCTAGCTGAAAAGGCAGTCCTAGCAGTGGGAGATAAGCTGACCTTGCTAGCTGAAAGGGCAGTCCTAGCAGTGGGGAGAGAAACTGACCTTGCTAGCTGAAAGGGCAGTCCTAGCAGTGGGGATGGTACACAAAAAAGTGGAGGCCATGCAGAGGGACCGGGTTAGCTGCTTGGGCCTGGCTAGCTACAGGGCCTATGTCAGCTGCAAGGGCTGCATAAACATAGAGGCTGTGCTAGCAGCCGGGGCAAAGCTAGCAGACAGGGGCTCTGCTGAGGGACTGGGTTAGCCGCCAGGGCATGGCTAGCTACAGGGCCTATGCCAGCAGCAAGGGCTGCATCAACATAGAGGCTCGGGGCTAAGCTAGCAGACAGGGGCTCTGCTGAGGGACTGGGTTAGCTGCCAGGGCATGGCTAGCTACAGGGGGGTCAAACAGGGCTAAACGGGAAGCAAACAGGGGAGCTAACCGGGGAGACTAACAAGCTAAACAAGGGAGCTAAACAGGACTAACAAGGAAGCTAGAGGGAACAAGAAAAAAAAAAGGCAAACTCAACATACACCGTCTGTGCTGGCTGGGGTCGTCGATTTGGTGGGGTCGTACTGTTATGGTTTGTAACCGACCCCAATCGCACAACACAAGACAGGTATGATGGTTTGCCAAGAAACAGATATTTATTGAGAGACAGGGAAAAAAGGGCACTGTCCCTTTAAGGGAGAACACAAATACAGGAATATAACAAGAGGGGAAAAACTAGGTGCCTTTAAGAGGCGGGCAGGAAAAGGGAACACTAAGGGAAGGTTAATGAACGCTAGGGGAAACATTAAAGGAAACGCTAGGGGAAGGTTAAAGGAACAGAGGAACTAGAGACTAGGAGATGTCGGGACAAGGAGAGCTAGGGAACAGGAGAACTGGGGACTAGGAGAACTAGGGACAAGGAACTAGGTGGAACTAGAAGGGGAGAACTTGGGACCAGGAACTAGGTGGAACTAGAAAGGGGAGAACTAGGGACAGGGGGGACTGAGGCCCGCGGAGGCGGGCTGGGGACAGGGAGGAACTGGGGACTGGTGGGAAAACATCTGGGCCGCTCTGCAGAACAGAGGAGAGGGTTAATATTCAAAAGGGAACAAACAGAGCAGATGCAGAACAGTCCAAATAAACAAAGTAACAAAGTAATAATATCTTCGTGTGACAAACACACAGGGGGAGATGTAATGTCCAAAAATACTATCTAAGTGAGAACAAAAACAGAGTGGGAGATGAAATGTCCAAACTACTAACTAAGTGAGAACAAAAAAGGAGGCATTACGCTGGGTGAGTGACTTAACAATCAAAACTCACCCAAGCGTATGCGTAATGGTACAGGAACAGCAGCGGGACGAGGGCAAGAGGCATTACGCTGGGTGAGTGACATCACAATCAAAACTCACCCAGGCGTATGCGTAATGGTACAGGAACAGCAGCGGGACGAGGGCAAGAGGCATTACGCTGGGTGAGTGACATCACAATCAAAACTCACCCAGGCGTATGCGGAATGGTACAGGAAACGCAGCGGGACGGGGGCAAGAGGCATTACGCTGGGTGAGTGACATCACAATCAAAACTCACCCAGGCGTATGCGTAATGGTACAGGAAACGCAGCGGGACGGGGGCAAGAGGCATTACGCTGGGTGAGTGACATCACAATCAAAACTCACCCAGGCGTATGCGTAATGGTGCAGGAACAGCAGCGGCGGCGAGGGTGTCGCCACCGGGTAGCTGGCTGTCCGAGCCGAGGAACAGAGTGCTGGAACAGCGGCGGTGGCGAGGGTGTCGTCAACCGGGTAGCCGCTGTCGGAGCCGAGGAACAGAGTGCTGGAACAGCGGCGGTGGCGAGGGTGTCGTCCACCGGGTAGCCGCTGTCGGAGCCGAGGAACAGGGTGCTGGAACAGCGGCGGTGGCGAGGGTGTCGTCCACCGGGTAGCCGCTGTCGGAGCCGAGGAACAGAGTGGCGCGCCACACCTTGGTGTGCACGTCGGAACCGAGAGACGCCTCGGGGTGCGTCTGCGAGGAGGAGTGTGCCAAGCACGAGGATCCTTGGAAGATGCGCGTTGCGCGCTGGAGACTGGAGAGCGTGCCAAGCCCTTGAAGATGCGCGTTGCGCGCTGGTGACTGGAGAGCGTGCCAAGCCCTTGCAGATGCGCGTTGCGCGCTGGTGACTGGAGAGCGTGCCAAGCACGAGGATCCTTGGAAGATGCGCGTTGCGCGCTGGAGACTGGAGAGCGTGCCAAGCCCTTGAAGATGCGCGTTGCGCGCTGGTGACTGGAGAGCGTGCCAAGCCCTTGCAGATGCGCGTTGCGCGCTGGTGACTGGAGAGCGTGCCAAGCACGAGGATCCTTGGAAGATGCGCGTTGCGCGCTGGAGACTGGAGAGCGTGCCAAGCACGAGGATCCTTGGAAGATGCGCGTTGCGCGCTGGAGACTGGAGAGCGTGACAAGCCCTTGAAGATGCGCGTTGCGCGCTGGTGACTGGAGAGCGTGCCAAGCCCGAGGATCCTTGGAAGATGCGCGTTGCGCGCTGGAGACTGGAGAGCGTGCCAAGCCCTTGAAGATGCGCGTTGATCTAGATGTGCGTCAGGACGAACAGCTGCGCTGGGGTCTGCAGTGGAGCGCTGGGGTGCCTCCCGTGGAAGTACAGGGAGCGCAGAACAGTCTCCTCCACAGGCTACGGCGACAGCAGACGACATTGGAATACTGACAAGGCCATACTTGGTCTTTACTGTACAACTGGGTTAAGACATTTGTAGGGGCCAGTTTCGAATTGCAGTCTCCCGTAGGTGTTCTTTGAGAGTGATTTTGAAAGTGGGTAGTGATTCACATTCCTTTACAGCTTTGGGTAGGGCGTTCCACATTGGTGTGGCATAATTGCGAAACGTGTTTAGTCCCTTGTTTGAGCCGAATCTGGGTTTTACATGATTTGTGGAGCTCCCTCTGGTGTTGTGATCATGGTATTCACTGACCTTTGGGAAGTATTTTGACATGTACATGGGTACCTTGGTCGTGTAGTGTATCTTGTAGACCAGGCCCATTGCAAGTTGCTGTACTCTGTCATCTACTCTAAGCCATCCTAGGTTGGCAAAGTGGGCAGGGGTGACATTCGTACAAATCAAATCAAATCAAATCAAATCAAATTTATTTATAGGGCCCGACAACACACGTTAATGTCCCCATGGGCCGTACAGGTCTTCTTTAAACAAGTCAAGAAGACAACATAACAATAAGTCAAGAACAGAACAAGAACACCATAAGGTCCAAACATTTTTTAGATGAATGCAAATAAATGAAAGAATGCAAGCACTCCCAGACATACCCCACGCGAAGGTAAGGAAAAACTCACTAAAACCTAACAATAGGGAAAAAAGCTCCACAGGCAGTGTGGAGGAGAGAAACCTTAGAAGGGCCATTCAAGGGGGGATCTCCCTTCTTAGATGTTGGTGATAGTAGTGTTGCAGACGGACAGTTGGTAAGCATGCACTCATGTGTGTGGTGAAACACAGATGAGTGCATGCAATAGCAACTGTAAATTTTGAAAAATTAAAGATAGAGCTAATAGCGATAGCAACTGAACATTTTGAAAGATTAAAGATAGAGTTGATAGCGGATCTATTTGAGGCACAGGGGCGGCGCAAAGAGGGTCACGTCCTCCCCGTCTTAGTCACGGGACATTCAACACTCCGGTCGTTGCTCAGGGACAGCCGGAGACAGGGAGATAGGGGTGGCGCAGAGAGGGTCGCGAACTTCCCGACATCATCGCGGGACATCCGGCACTCCGGTCACCACTACGAGACCTCCGGAGACAGGGGGGCACGCAGAGGGGGTCGCAATCTCCCGGCCTTCGTCACGGGACGTCCAACACTCCGGTCAACACTCCAGGACAGCAAGTCATAGGAAGACAGGGAGACGGGACAGGCGTTAGACAGCTCATGAGATTGTAGTAGGCGGACATAGCAATAGATACAAGTGGTAGGCATATATGTGAATGGAGTAGATATATGAAGGGTCCAGCTAGCGCAGCCTCTATGTTAATGTAGCAGTACAGCTAGCATAGGCCCTGTAGCTATCAGTGCCCTGGCAGCTACCCTTTCCCTCTGCTAGCCTAGCTCCGGCAGCTAGCGCAGCCTCTATGTTGATGTAGCAGTACAGCTAGCATAGGCCCTGTAGCTATCAGTGCCCTGGCAGCTACCCTTTCCCTCTGCTAGTCCCTTCCCTGTTCCCCTCTCCAGTGCCCCTGTTCCAGCCCTGTCAGCTAGCCTAGCTCCGGCAGCTAGCGCAGCCTCTTTGTTAATGTTGCATTACAGCTAGCATAGGCCCTGTAGCTACCAGTGCCCTGGTAGTTACCCCTCAGCTCCTCAAGTTACCCCTCAGCTACCCTACTTACCCCTCAGCTACCATGGTTACCCCTCAGCTCCTCTAGTTACCCCTCAGCTACCATGGTTACCCCTCTGCTCCTCTAGTTACCCCTCAGCTCCTCTGGTTGCCCCTCAGCTCCTCTGGTTACCCCTCAGCTCCTCCAGTTGCCCCTCAGCTACCATGGTTACCCCTCAGCTACCCTAGTTACCCCTCAGCTACCCTGTTCTTTTGCTAGCCCCACTTTTGTTTGTGGCTTCCCCTGCTGGCTTGGCCCAGTACTTTTTGTTTTTTGCCTTGTTTTGTCCCCTGCCACTCTGTCTGTATTTTTGGGTCGCCGGGTGGCTCCCGTGGAGGGGGGGGTACTGTGAGGTTTTGTCCGCTGCTCACCTACTCGCTCTGTTCCTTTAAGCCTGTTGCTCACCTACTCGCTCTGTTCCTTTAAGCCTACTGTTAATCAATTGCATTCTCCTCACCTCACTAGCCCCCACCCTCGCGTTCGTTTGCTCTTCAGCAACCACACCCTTGGACTACCTGTCATTATGTGTTTGATTGGTCTGGTGCCGAACACACACTTTTAGTTTCAAGTATCAATTACCTTCACGCACCTGTGGTGCATTCTAATTAGTTCCCCTGTGGGCTTTAAGTACCTCGCTCTCCCCTCTGTCCCTTGTCGGGTCGTGCCGTTCATTCCGTATCATATTCTCTATCACCAAGACTCCTTCGGGAGGTCCTCTGTCTGTTTATGCTGTTTTCATCTCCGGCGTGAGATGCGCTCCAGCCTTCGCCTCCTGTCGCCGTTGCCTGAGGGAGACACTGGACTGCGCTCTCTAAACTTCCACGGGAGGTATCCCAGTGTTCAACTTCAGACCTCAGCGCAGCAGACGCCCAGACGCGCATCCAGACCTCCGCGCAGCAGACGCGCTCTTCACTCCAGGCGCGCATCCAGACCTCCGCGCAGCAGACTCGCTCTTCACTCCTGACGCGCATCGCTTCCTAATACTCTACGGGAGGATGCGTCTCTCCGAGCCGGCGCGCTCTTCCGCGCAGACGCGCTCTTCACTCCTGACGCGCATTCAGACGCACTCCAGATGCGTCCTCCGTACCGGCGCGTACTCCAAGCAGACGCGCACCCCTCAGACCTCCGCGCCAGATGCGCCCTCCGTACCGGCGCGTACACTAAGCAGTCGCGCACCACTCAGACCTCCGTGCCAGATGCGCCCTCCGTACCGGCGCGTACACTAAGCAGTCGCGCACCACTCAGACCTCCGCGCCAGATGCGCCCTCCGTACCGGCGCGTACTCCAAGCAGTCGCGCACCACTCAGACCTCCGCGCCAGATGCGCCCTCCGTACCGGCGCTTACTCCAAGCAGTCGCGCACCACTCAGACCTCCGCTTGGACACCCGTTTCCAGTGGCGACGCGCTCGCTCCGTTCTGTTCCAACGCTCTTTACGCACAGCGCCTGGGTGAGTTTTTATGACTGTCTTTGATCCTATCCGTTTTTCGTGTGTTTATATAACACTGAAGATTTCCTGCTTTTTATCAGACAGTCACTCACCCAGCGTTCAGCCTTTTTGGATTGTTTCATTGGGATAATATTTTGGCCTTAACATCGCTCACTGTGTGTTTACACACCGAAGATATTATTCACTTGGATTTGTATTTTGGGACTTTACTCACAGTGTGTATTTACACCGAAGATTCTGTCACTTGGATTACTCTGTTTTTGGGACAAGTCACCTCTCCTGTCACCTGCTCTGTTCCCCTTTGTACTCTGAGCTAACCCACTCCCTCTCTCCCTCTCGGTCCCGTTTACCCACCTCGGAGATCTGCCGAGAGAAGTCTGCAGAGCGGCTCTGATGTACCCACCTGCTTCCCCAGACTAACCATCCCGGGAGAAGCTGCAGAGCAGCAACATTCATTAATGCTTGTGTTCCAAGGCCTTACCCTGTTTTCTCTGTCCCAGTATGCAACTCCAGCCCTCGCCCTGTTCCAAGGCCTTACCCTGTTTTTCTCTTGTCCTCCTAGTCCTCCCTATCTAGTCCTTCCAGTCCTCCCTCTCCCCAGCCCGCCTCCGCAGGCCTCTGTCCCTGTTTCCCCACTCTAGTCCTCCCAGTTCTCCCTCTTTTTCCTATTGCTAGGTTTTAGTGAGTTTTTCCTTACCTTCGTATGGGGTATGTCTGGGAGTGTTGCATTTATTTATTTTGCATTTATTTTAAATTGTTTGGACCTTATGGTGTCCTTGTTTTGTTCTTGAATTATTGTGATGTTTCTTCTTGACTTGTTTAAAGAAGACGTGTACGGCCCATGGGGACATTAACGTGTGTTGTCGGGCCTTACAAATAAATTTGATTTGATTTGATTTAGTACCTTTCATACAAGAATTGCAGCTCAAAGTGCTTCACTGCAGTAAAAAAAAGACAGCCATAAAATTTGCAAAAAAATTCTATATATTCATACTATAGTCTACCCATATAACTCTGTATGATAGCATGTACAATAGTGCTGGATATATACAAATATATTTATATTTACTGCATATATCCATATATGTCTGAATATACCTGCATATAATGCTTCTATATACCCAGTACTCGAGTTGAGGGGGGATGGCATAAAAACGGTCAATATCATCCCCTCTTCTAAAACGGCCATCCCCCCTTCCCATCCCATCAAAGTACGCCTGCCTGCCAGCACGTCAAACCAGAATGAATTATTCATAAAAGTTCAAGTTGCAATTTATTTCTTCACCTCAGGGTGGCAGCACCTTCTCTAGCAATAGCTGTCTCCATGTGACCCCCATACTATGTCCGGAATGCTGGCAAGGAATGCTGCGCGCCAACCGTACAACTGCGCACGTAATACTGGAATACAACTCATTTCATCAGCAAGGCCATGTATCCTGCAATAATAGCCATGGCAAATGCACCTAAAAAAAGAAAAGTTGATGAAGAGTGTTGTGTAAACCTTGTACCTTTAGTTCACATATAATAAGAGACGGAGAGCATGTGATCACGTTGACTCTTTACTGGTAGGTAAGTCCGGAAGTACCTTGCAACATACAAACATGTCCGTGTAGCAACACGAGCCAAACCCTTACAGGACATCTTCCCCTTTTAGTAAGAAACATCTCCCAGTCCCTTAACACTCTGATTGCCCATCACGAGTTTTCTCGGGTTTACCCCCCGCGGGTTGAATGCCCACTCACGAGAATTCACGTATTTTCTCTTTTTTTTTTATTAGCGATCTGAAATCATATTTCATCAACCAAGTCTATCGTTGGAAATCCAACCACTCCAGGCACTCAGATGTGAAAAAAGCGCCCCCTATCGTCTCCCAGATGGTAATTCACCCTTTTGGATTGAACTCAATGAAAATGAATGAGAAAAAAAATCCCTGACTCCACATTTTACTTCTCACTCACGCAGCCAGGGTCGATCAGCTCCACTAGTGAGCCTCAGAGCAGCGGAGATTATGTGTTTTTACAGTATACACGGTGAATCAATAAAAATATCGTTTTTTTCCGAATGGCGATCAGGAATTGGAATAATCTATTTGGATACGATCTGATTTCAGGTAAGGAATCTATGTTACCAGTATTAGGATAATCAGACTCGTTTTCACAGAGATATAAGCTTTTATGTGATTATGTGATATTGCTGTTTGGCTGTGCGAGCGGTCAGTAACTAGGAGAATCGATGTTCAACTCGTGGCACAAGTGTGCATGCGCACACATATACTATCGATAATCTAGCGTTTATTTGAAAACGATTCATAAATAGGCTGAACAATGACAACGTTCTAGAATATTCCAGTAAAAGGCGATTATCATGGAATGTCTTATTTTTTTCGTGAAAACGAGTGATTTTCAAAATGCTAGAAAACGGAAATGAAGCGGTAAAAAAACAATCTGCTACGACAATGTTGACTGGAAAATGAGTCTTTGATAAGCGACGGGCAGATTAGACACATAATAATTTAAAACATAGATTACGCGATATTAACGTTAACATTGAAGTGGCCCTGGGCATTCAAGCAGGTAAAAAGGAATTAAGCTTGGGCAATCAAAGTGTTAATAACAAAACATAATTTTTTCAAGTATTACACCACAATAGGCATCCAATATTTGCATAACATTTTCAAACAATAAATCTCAACAAGACTCTTGTCTTGCATCTCTTACTGAGATTATGAGCAAATCACATCATCTTTCCTCTCTCTTTTTTTTTTTTTTTTTATGAACAGTCATTAACCCCCCCCCCCCCAGTCTGTCACATATCCAATCTAACTGGAGGACGTGACACTCTGCCAGAGGAGGTCACATAGGGCACTTTGGTGTTATCAGAATGTCTGTCATTTCTAATGTCACTGGCACTTTGAGCTGGCTGGTATGGGTGTGTCTCTGAGTTACCTTGTTCCACAGTTGGCTCAGGTACCTCAGGTGTTGTCTGTGGAGCAGGTTGCTGAAGAGTGCGCAGGTGAGCACGATTTCTTCTCAACTGTCCTTCGTCCGTCTGTACAATGTATGACCTGGGCGTTGTCGCCTGCTGTATGACAGTCCCTCCTCTGTTCTCTTTGGGGAGCCACACATTTTGGCCACACTGCAGCGTAGGAAAGGGACGGGCTCCGTGACGCAGATTGTAGCGACGTTGTTGATCCTATTTTGCCTTCATCTCCGACTTCCTGAAGTCTCTGATGTTTGGCCAGCGAGGGAGTAGAGTCTTTGGGAGTTGTGGTATGTTGGAGCGAATCTGTCTCCCCATGAGGAGCTGTGCAGGGGAATAACCGCTCTCCAGGGGTGCGGCGCGGTATGCCAACAGCGCATTTGCCTTGTTGCCTCCTCCTTTCCACAGCCCCTTCACTGTAGCCACAGCCCGCTCAGCCTCTCCATTTGCCTGCGGATACCGTGGACTGCTAGTCACATGGGTGAAACCATACTCACCAGCAAAGCTCTGGAAGGGTAACCCACTGTATTGGGGCCCATTGTCAGAAACCAGGGTCTGCGGGGTCCCGTGACGGCTAAGATGGGCAACTTCTATATATCGCGAGAAAAAGTCCACAATCACCATATAAGTCTTCTTCTCCCAGAAAAACAAGTCAGTAGCGACCCGCTGCCAGGGCCTTTCTTGCACTGGTGTGGGGACCAAGGGCTCTCTGCGTTCTGCCCTGTGTTGTGAACATGTGTTGTCACACTTTTCCACCAGCTAATTGATGTGTACCGACAGTCCGGGCCACCAGACTGACTGGCGTGCTCTTGCTCTGCACTTGACAACTCCTTGATGTCCAGCGTGCAGGTCATTAAGCACCTCCTGTCTGATGCATTGGGGAATTACGATCCTCTGACCACGCAGCAGTAGCTCACCAGCCAGTGTGAGGTTCTCTCTTTCTGGCCAGTATGTCCCCAACTCCGGTGGGAGGTCATGCTTCTCCAGCCAACCTGTCTTACAGTATCTGATGAGCTTTGCACAGACAGGGTCAACACCCTGTTTCTCCTGTATGCTCCTCAGCCTAGCTTCCGTGGCTGGGAGGCTTTGCACAACTGCATCCACGAACACTTTGACTTCTGTTTCCCTGTCCATTTCTTCTTGTGTGAACGTGTGCTTGACAGGAGCTCTCGACAATGTGTCTGCTGTTAACAAGCACTTACCGGGCACATGTACAATATCGTATGTGAATCTCATCAGTCTCAGCTGAAACCTCAGAAATCTGGGTGGGAGCTCATCTAGTGCTTTGTTACTCAGCAATGGCACTAGTGGCTTATGATCAGTTTCCAACCTGAATCTGACCCCCAGAAGGTAGGATGACAACCGCTCACATGCCCATGTGGCTGCCAACGCCTCCTTTTCTATCTGGGCATAATTGTCTCTGGGCTTGACAGGCTCCTAGAGATGAACACGACCGGCTTCCATATCTGTCTGTTGTTGCGTCAGAACGCCTCCGATACCGTAGGACGAGGCATCGGCCGATACGCACGTCTCTGCTGTAGGTGAGTACAGGGCTAACACCTGCAGGGAAATTAACTCTGCTTTCAGTCTCTGAAAAGCTTCTTTTTGTGGGGCCTCCAAGACCCATTCATTCTTCCCGCACAACAGGTCTTTGATTGGGCGAGTGTACGAGGCCAGATGAGGTAAGAACTTGCCTATATATTGGGCCATCCCCATCAGTTTTTTCACTCCTTCGACGTCGGTAGGCTCAGGCATCTCCAAGATTGCTCTGACCTTAACTGGATCCGGGGCCACCCCGTCTGCTGTGATGCGGTGACCCAGGAACATTATGCTGTTTTTTGCAAACTCACATTTTTCACTGTTCAGTGTCAGGCCTTCTGCCTGCAGTGTCTTTAGGACCCTGTGCAATCTCTCATTATGCTCATGCAGTTTGCATACAGGCCAAACAGGTCCACTGACGATGCGGTCTCCCAGGTACTGCACAGCACCCTCTCTCACCTTGACCGCCAGAAGGGGGGCTATGTGAGACTGTTGTTCATTGACTACAGCTCAGCGTTCAACACCATAGTCCCCACCAGACTGGTGGACAAGCTGATCGAGCTGGGTCTGAGCTCCGCTCTGAGCGCCTGGATACTGGACTTTCTGAGCGAAAGGCCCCAGGCGGTCAGGGTGGGGGGTCAGACCTCCAACACCATCACCCTGAGCATCGGGTCCCCCCAGGGCTGTGTTCTGAGCCCCTGCTGTATTCACTATACACACACGACTGTGTGGCCAAGTTCAGCTCCAACTCCATAGTGAAGTTTGCGGACGACACAGTGGTGGTGGGGCTGATCTCGGACAACGACGAGAAGGCCTACCGGGAGGAGGTTGAGGTACTGGAACGCTGGTGCCAGGACAACAGCCTGCTCCTGAACATTGGTAAAACCAAGGAGCTGATCGTGGATTATAGGAGAAGACAGCAGGAGACACACACACCACTGAGGATAAACGGGGCTACCGTGGACAGGGTGAGCAGCTTTAAGTACCTGGGGGTCCACATCTCAGAGGATCTGACATGGTCAACACACATAGACTCAGTCGTAAAAAAGGTGAAGCAGCGCCTCTACCACCTGAGACAGTTAAGGAAGTTCTGAGTATCTGGGAAGATACTTCTACTCCGGAGCTGTAGAGAGCATCTTGACTGGAAACATCACTGCCTGGTACGGAAACAGCACGGCACAGGACAAGAAGGCCCTACAGAGAGTGGTGCGCTCAGCCGAGCGTACCGCGGGTATTGCACTACCACCCCTGCAGGTTCTATACAACAAGAGGTGCAAATCCAGAGCCTGCAGAATAATGAAAGACCCACACCACCCCAACAACAGCATGTTCTGCCTGCTGAGGTCAGGCAGACGCCTGCGAACCCCAGCTACTAGGACAGAAAGGCTTCGGCTCAGCTTCTTCCCCCAGGCCATCAGAGCCTTGAACACTGATCACTCCACACACAAGCACACATGAGCACACATACGATACACACACTGTACACGCTCACACACTAGCAGCCACTTTAACATGAGCAAGCACACACTCATGCTGCACACGCCCACACTTATGGCCACTAAGGAAAGGTCACTTTAAAAAACAGTATAGTATAACCTGAGACTGTATAAAATAGCAATGTACAGAAAGACACAGTGCCTCATCCGTAGCTAACAGTGTATGCACTACCACAGGACCTAGCATGTCCTCCATGCTCTGTAAATAACTTATGTACAAATACCGATATGCCATACTATGTTACTGTTTATTGCACAATGTTGTTTTATTGGATTCTATTATATGTTGTTACTACTGTATTGCACATCGTTGCGGGCAAGACCACCCGCATTTCATTGTATACTTGTATGCCGTGACTAATAAAACTCTTGACTTGACTTGACTTGACTTGACTTGTATGTCCTTTCCATACACCAGTATGTCATCAGCATGACACTGGACACCTGTGCAGCCTTCTATCATCTGTGACATACAACGTTGAAAATGCTCTGGGGCAGATGAAATCCCAAACGGGAGGCAATTGAATGCATACCGCCCGAACGGGGTGATGAAGGTTGTGAGTAGCTTGCTTTCCTCTGACAGCGGGATTTGCCAGAAGCCAGCAGTAGCATCCAACTTTGTGAATATCTTCGCCCCTTGAATCATGGCAAGTGTCTCATCCACCGCTGGGAGGATGAGTCTCTCTCTTCTGACATATTTGTTCAAAGGTGTCATATCTACACACAGCCGTATTTTTTCTTTCGGCTTGGGAACCACGACTATGCCTGCGCACCATGGTGTGGGTCGTGTCACTTTGGAAATCACCCCCATCTTCTCCATGCTCTCCAGTTCTGCTCTCACTGTCTCTCGCAGGGGCAAGGGCACACGACGTGGAGTTGACAGGGCGTATGGGACAGCATCGGGCTCTAGCTCAATTTTGTAGGGCTCCTTTAGCTTCCCTAAGCCTGAGAATACTTTGGGGTATTGAACCTTGACATCCTCTTGCTGGGCTGCGACTGTGTGCAGCCGCTTTATGAGTCCAAGCGCCTATATTGCAGGAAGGCCTAGGAGGGGCCTGGTTAGTTCTTCCACAACGTAGATTATTTGTCCTGTTGTTCTCTTTCTAATGGTTAGCTCACCACTGAAGCAGCCTTTTGTATTTAACTTGTATTTTCCTGGTCCATACAGTACTTTTTGTGGTGGCTGTAGATTTCCATGTTTTTCAACTGAGTGCATGCTGCTCGGCACCGCTGTGACCTGGGCCCCTGTATCCAGCTTGAATATGGCCTCCTGTCCATTCAGCTCTAACAGTTCCAGCCATTCATCTTCAGGTTCCTCTAGGTTTACTACGTTCAGGAACGCAAAGTCCTCCTCTTCATCTTGAGAAGTCTCTGTGTGTGCCAGTGTGATGTCATCGACCCCTTTTCCTGTTCTGCATGTCTTTGCAAAGTGTCCTTTTTTATGACACACTCTACACTCAGCATCCCGGGCAGGGCATTCTTTCCACATATGTCTTTTTACATTTCCACATCTGCCACATCCAGGAGACTGTGTGTCAGTTCTGTATTGTTGTGCTTTCTGCCATCTATTTTTTTTATGGCCTCCACCTGTGCAGCTGCCTGCTGCTCAGTGCCTCTTAAGACGGGCTTGTTGCAACTATTATATAGATAATATACATTTTCTTTACAGACTCATAAAGTAAAATATAATATACACACATAGTTAATTGGTGATAAAGTTTTGTTTTATTTGTTTTATTTACTTTAATGACAATGAAAGTGCACTGCTTGTTTGCCACCAAAAATAACACATTTGTCTTTCAGCACCACTCAAGAGTGGACAGCTCCTGCCAACACAGTGTCTAACACTGCAGCCGTGCTGAATTGCATGTGACCGAATTGATTGCTGTATTGGAAACAGCCGTGATATATGTGGTGCGGCTCGTCAAGCACACAGAATGTAAAATGACTTTGAACTGAACTGAACTGAACTGAACGAAAAGAACTGAACTGAACTAGAAATTGTAACTAATAGAAAATAAAGGAAATTAAGATTTGATTCAAAAGAAAACCAACGACTGGACATTCCTGTTTTCATCTTTGTAACAGGGCTGTTGTTTCTTTATTGCTGCACTCTGCTTCACTTTAGTCATTGCCTTTTCCAGAGTTAAATCTGCATCCATTTGCAGGTTTTCTGATAGCTTGGCATCTCTTATGCCTACTAAAATCCTGTCCCTTATCAAGTCTTCTATTAGGGTTCCAAATTGACAATGTTCAGCCAGTGTGTGTACAGCAGTGATAAAGGATTCAACATTCTCACCCGGTTCTTGGTTCCTTCTGTTGAAACATGCTCTTTCAAATATGACGTTCCTCTTACTGACACAATGTGCGTTGAACGCATCCATGACGTCCTTGTATTTCTTTTTCTGTTCCTCTGTGAGCGGCAAAACACTTAATATGTCTTCGGCGTCATCTCCCGCCGCATACATGAAGGCATTTACCTAGAATTTTTCGGACTGTTTATCCAATCCAGACGCTATTCTATAGCATTCAAATCGCTTCATCCATCTCGGCCAGTCATTAATGTTATTGAAGTCGAACCTGCCTGGCGGAGCCAACTGTGGCAGCGACGGCAACAGGGCTGCTTCTTCTGCCATTCTGTCGTCGTCTTTCTCTTTTTTTATTTAATTTTTTATTTTGTATAGTTCATCTTCTTACTAAGTGATCCCACTTCTGACACCATGTTGTGTAAACCTTGTACCTTTAGTTCACATATAATAAGAGACAGAGAGCATGTGATCACGTTGACTATTTACTGGTAGGTAAGTCCGGAAGTACCTTGCAACATACAAACATGTCCGTGTAGCAACATGAGCCAAACCCTTACAGGACAAAGAGGGCCGCCGCTTCCAGGAGCGATAGAAATTAGAATGTTTTTTCACTAAATACAGAAGCATGTGTGTGCCTAATTTGCAAACAGGGCGTTGCCGTTCAAAGGAAAACTGCACCAAAGCAAGCTATGAAGTGGCGATGTTAATGGCAAAACAGTGCAAACCTTTTACAGAAGGCGAGTTTATTGAAGACTGATGAAGGCAGTGGATAGCATTTGCCCCGAAAAGAAGCAAGAGTCTGCTAATATGTGTCGTGCTCGAAACACCGTGGTCAGGAGAGTTGAAGAATTATCAGCGGACATTAAAGGAGTTAGCCCATGTTCAAGGAGCCGGATTCTGACTTTTACCGACAGCTGGATAAAAGGTAAATACCCAGAAATGCGAACATTTGCAAAGATAATGCTGAGCTTGTTTGGCTCTACATATAATCTGTGAGCAGACATTCTCTGTTATGAACTTGAACAAGAGTCGCGTGAGGTCCAGAGTCCAGACTGACTCCCACCTGCTCGATATTTTATGCATCTCAACCACTGCTCTCAAACCAGGCTGTGCATGTCTACTGCAGCCAGATCTCAGTTTCACCACTCTCATTAGTTTCAGTAAGTTGCTTGTCTCTACTCTCTTGTCTTGCTCATGTGAAATTGATCATTTGTAGTTCTGTTCCGTTAGGGGCTCTGCTTGGCATCACACTGCACTCCCTCGCGTACGTGCACGCGCACTGAATAAAATTCCACAAAATATACCTTTAATACCAGTATTAGTCTGACCACACCCCTCATCAGCTTACCTTCATAAGCAGGTGTGTGGTCACCTGCTCTCCTCCTTCTCGCTTTCACCACAAGGAAGTGCCTCGGTAGTACCCCACTTGACGTGTTGTTAGTTGAAAAGAGTTGTGACTGGTTTACATTGTGCTTAATTTTTTCTTCTCTCACATCTGTTGTACAAGAAAAGGTTGGGTCATAATGTATTCCGCGGAGAGTAGACCCGCTAGACCTACTCTTCACCACCGGTTCTCCATTCCCGCCTCCGTCGTGTGCCTCGGTGCTGGGCTGTTGCCACTCTCGTGGTTGCCGACCCAGCCCGGGAGACTGCCGGTGGATAGTTTGCCTCACCGAAGAGCCGAGGGTTCGGTGCCGTCGCTCCGGCGATGGCCTGATCTCGACTCTGGTTCCTCTGATTCTGGGGAATCGCCCGTTGGTGAACGGGGGGTTGTTTTGGAGCCAGGGGATTTGCGACGCAAACTTTTCGCGTCTGCTCGCTCGCGTCGCAGGATGGTGGCGTGCAGACGCGAACGGCCTGGGTTTGGGGAGCTGCTGGAGACCAGCGAAGATGCGTCCGGCTCGGGATTTCCAATGGAGACTGAGGACTTCATGGATGAGGCGGACGGATTTTTGTATGAGGGCCCCGTGGAGGAGAGTATCCCTCCTCAGGAGACCCCGGAGGGGGGGGAAATGGCTCCATGGGGTGCCCTGTTCGAAGATGTCGAGGAACCACCTTGGCCTCATCGGCAGGATGCCCTACTGTCGGCCACATCAGACTGTGGCTCCTTGACCAGTCGCAGCCTGCTGTATGTGAGGGATGCGGGGTCGGTGGAGGAAGGTTCGCAGGGGGAACTGTGGGCCTTGTTTCCCAAGCTCATGGCGGTAGCCGCCGCCGCAAACGGCGTGCCGCTGCCGCTGCCATTGCCTGCACCTGTCCCTGATGACCTCATAGGCCATCCCTGGCAGCGTCCCCCAGTGAGAGGGGTGGACGTTGTCTACCCATTTTTCCCATCGATGGGGGCCTATGTTCGTCGGGGTCAGGCGGTGACCAACATCATGGGACTAACTCCTACCTACGTACCAGTTACGCGGGTAGCGGGGTTGGTCAAAGGTATGGGGGAGGGCGTGCCTCGGCTTGACAGTCCGATGGCCGCGCTCCTCTGTCCGGATATGGTGTGGGAACCACTATGCAAGCCGGTCCTCCAGGGGAAATCGGCTAGGCGATTGGCTTATTGGGGTGACCAGTCATTTATCGCTGGTACACAATCGCTGGCTGCGGCGTCTAACATCGCCCACCTGGCTAGATTTGTATCGGGGATAATGACGGGCGGCACGGATCTGACCGAGGTGAAATGCGATCAGATCACCCAGGCTGCGGGAGCTGTCCTGCACCTTTCCCAGGTGCTGGCCATAGCCATGGGGAAAGTGCGCGCCCTGGCCACCCTGGGCCAGCGTCACCTTTGGCTGGGGCAGGCCCGTGTGCCAGAGAAGAAGAGAGCTCCTCTTCTGACGGCCGCCCTCTCCGACGCTGGCCTGTTCGGGAAGGCCCTGCGGTTGATGACCTCAACATGCAGAGAGATGGCAGAGGAGAGGTCCATTCTCCAACCCCATTTTCCGCCTCCCGTCCTTGCCGGTGGAGTCAGAAGGCTTCCGCGACGTCGAGCTGTCTCCGTCGCCGCTACCACTGCCTCCGCCGCCGCTGCTGGCCCTGCCAAGAGGGCCAGGGGACGACATGGCGCTTCGGCCACCGCCGGCCCATCCCAGACCGGAGGAGACGGTAGGGAACGTCGTGTCCAGCAGACTGTAACCTACCGTCCCTCCGGGGCTCCTCGGGGTGGCAAGACTCGAGCGGCGCGAGGTGGCAGACGCCGTTAAGAGTGACTTTTTCCCCTCTGTGTCCCCTCTCCTACACCCTCCCCGGCCCCTCTATGATTTTGTGCCTTGACACGATTTAGTTATTAAATAAAAAAGTTCCCCGATGGAGGGGGACTGTGTTTTGGCCGAACAAACTGTGTGTTTCTTCAAACAAATCATATGGTGGGGTTGTGTATATATGAATCTGCCCTTTTTTACGTTGTGGGATGAGTTGTGTTGTGTTACGAGGTTAAGCAAGGTCTGCAACGTACACTCGGTAATAGGTTCTATTTAGCTTGATGCTCCACATGCAGTTAGAACTGGTGTTATTCCATTGCTTTAACTAAGTATATGTGTTTCACAATGCTGTGTTGTTTAGTTGCAGTAATACTCGTACGCACACATTTCACGGCCTAGCCGTTTACTCTCGATCAGCGTTTTTTCCTATGTACGACATAGGCAACGGGTATAGGATTCACGCACAGGCGACTTGTGTTTTGTTGTAAAACCTTTTACACATTTTGTGTGTAGCGGACATTGTATTAGCTTCGCTATGCTTTGCTTTCTACCGGAGGTTTTTCAAGATGGCTACGGTTGTTTTTCTGTGTGTAGGGATAAAGGGTGTGTTTTCGGGAGGGGGTGTCGAATAAACCCCTCCTTTCCCACTTGATTGGTTTAGGGGATTTTTGATCTCTTCTGCTGAGCCAGTCAGGGCCAAGCCAGTGCTTGGCAAGGGGGGGGGGGGGGGGGGGGGGGAGGGGTATTCTACCGACTCCTGTTACATGACAGGATCCGGTAGGTTTTCCCCGCCCGTTGTAGCGGTGTTGCTATGGCGACGCCTTCCATGAGCTGGTGTCTTAAAGATGTCGAGGTTGGGCGTAGGGCTCACAGTTCTGCTGCGCCCGGTTTATGTGTCAAACTTGAGTCAATTGGTCACGTGACTCACAGTTTACATATCTTTTTCTTGACCTTAGTCTCATGTGGGAAGGTGTTTCTGGGAGGGTCTGGTCTTACACTCTGATTAAAAAGAGTGACTGGATTGGAATCATGTGAAAAACAGGGTTTTTACTCCCAGCTGTGCAGTTGGGTCATACGGGTGATGCCTTTTCTTTATTTTTATAAAGAGTTGAATGTGTCTGATGGATTGGAAATGAGGGTCCCTGATGGAAACAAGACTAACGTCTTTCTCAGGTCTGCCTCCCCTTAACCTATTGTGTGTATTGCCGTACTGGGTTGTACCCTTTCTGCAGTCTGTTGGGTAAACTTTTTCATTCATTCATTCATGGAGTTGATTGCATCTCGCCCCTCTTGTCGTTTCCCTGGGCGTCTTGGGGATTCAATATGGTGGTCTAAACGGCCTATTGTTGATGTGGGTATGTCCAAACGCACACATAGTGCTAGCTCAGGATGTGCTTTTGGGGCATTGGCTGACTGGCGCGCCTTGATTGCTTGGGTGAAACAGCGTTTTTATGAAGCAATTGGGATGGGGGTTTTTTCCTCTTCCGACACCCTGTGTGGTTGTCGATGGGTTCCCGTTCATGTCAGGGGATGATGACGGAATGGGTCTGGACTTGGGGTTTTTTCAGGGGGAAAAATGCTAGGTCGGTCCGGGTGTCACAGGGTTGAGCGTTATGGAACCCTTGTTAGGTGCGTTGTATTCTGCACTGTCGTAATGGCTTACGGCCGTGCCGACCTGTACGCGCCCGATCTCGTCGGATCTCGGCCGCTGTGCGGGTTGGTCTTGGTTGGTACTTGGTTGGGTGACCTCCTGGGAATACCGAGTGCGGGGTGCTGGGGCTGGTCTTCCATTTTTACGCTCTTCTCTTGCGCTTGGCGCTGAGGGGCCTGTTGGGGTGGTTTTAACCTCCTCGTGGGACCCTGTGCCCCCCGTATCACCGGGCCCGGTCCGGGGTAATGTTCGTTGACCCGTAGGCCCGGGATAGCCCTGTTGGAAACCAGAGCGCGGGCTGCGGCGGTGCCGCAGGTGTGTTTTGGGGTTTCTTTCCTGAGGGGTTATGGGACCAACCATTGCATGGGGTAATGCCTAGGTGGTTGGTTCTCTGGTGTGTTGCTGCAGTGTCAACTCCCGGTTCTCCGGTTGAGGGTGCCCCTGCACGTTCATGACGTCTGCCGATCGTATGGGCCTTTTCTGTGGGCAGCTGTCAGGATGGCCGAGTGGTCTAAGGAGCCAGACTCAAGGTGAACCTTCCATGGCAATGGGGCTTCTGGTCTCTGATTAGAGGCATGGGTTGAATCCCACTTCTGACATGCTGTTTAAAGGCTTGGTTATGCGACAACGCCAGCATACGCCCCTTCCGCCGGGGCGGCTGTGTTCAGCTGTCCTTCTGGCGCCTGCCTCGTCCGCAGTCTCCAGGCTTGGGTTGACGGCCTGTTGCCTGGTCCTTTTTCCCAGTGCACTGCCTGCTTCCGTTGGTTTACTCCTGTGTGTTACGACCATGCTGTCTGCTTTTTGCAGGGCCTGTGTTCCAGGCGGTGTACTGTTGGGGAGGACAGGGCCCGCTCGGCTGAGGGGCCTTTGTCCGAATACGCTGGCGATGTGGGGGGCGGGGTCACTAGGTGCCCACCTGGTGGGGTCTTGATGCTGGCATCATGGACTTCTCCGGGCCCCCATTCCAGGGAGTCCAGTCCTTTTGGTGGGTCTGGGTCTTCCTTCGCGCTCCGCTGCTACGGCCTTGCCACGGGGTTGGGTTTGCCCTTGAGCCCGTGATTCTGGGGGCAGTAACGAGGTTGTTTCCTACGTTCGTTCCCGGGTGGCATGCGGGTTGTGCGTGGGTGTAGTCGTGGGGTCAAGCCACGGTCTGCTCACCCTGTGCGTTGAGTTGCTTGAGTGCCTCTTCGCACGGTCGGGTCCGTCGCCCTCCCGTGAAGCCCCTAATAGGGGGGATGCCCTCCATTAGGGGGGGTCGGGGGGGCTCGGCCCTCCCTGTTCTGATGGTTGTGGGGGGCTGTCAGCGGGGTGTATTTGTCAGCCAGCGGCTCCGCTTGGCCTCCCTTTGTGCAGTGTGATGCCAAGCAGAGCCCCTAACGGAACAGAACGTTAGGTTATGGCTATAACCAAGTTCTGTTAGTTAGGGGTGACGCTTGGCATCAGACGGCCGCTGCAGCCCTTGACCTCACCTTGTGGTGAAAGCTTGGGTAGGAGGAGAGCAGGTGACCACACACCTGCTTATGAAGGTAAGCTGATGAGGGGTGTGGTCAGACTAATACTGGTATTAAATGTATATTTTGTGGAATTTTATTCAGTGCGCGTGCACGTACGCGAGGGAGTGCAGTGTGATGCCAAGCGTCACCCCTAACTAACAGAACTTGGTTATAGCCATAACCTAACGTTTCTGCGTGATATGAGTGAGTAAAATGAAGCCTACATGGGATGTTTCTCAGCTTCACAGAACTTTAATGATCTCTATTTTTGTGTACAATTCTCTCTTGGTGATGTGTGTCTAGACGTGGGTGAGATGAGAAAAACACTGATTGTTCAGTAAGAGACCTACACCTGGGCCCTCATTTATCATCGTGACGTACGCACAGATATGTGCGTAACCCGTGCGTACGATCATTTCTAAGCAAAGTGTGGGATTTATCAATTTGAACTTGTGCTTGACTTTGTGCGTATATTTAAGCACAGGTCGGACCATGCGTAGTTGACGCCGGTGGTAGAATATATTATTACAACAAGGAAATAAGCACTGACTGCGCTCCACGTAACTCAACTCGTTATTATTTTGCGCATATATTGCAGAAATACGGGAACGTTTTGATTATATTTAAAAGGCTTTGCCATTGTTAAACGTAATAAGTGGAACCCCGAAGCTGTAAGCAGAATACAAGTCATATGAACACCCACGATATAGTGTTCTTCACCCTTCCTATAAGAAAGAATAAAAAACGCATTGCAACGAGAATAGACTGAGGTTATTTGTTGAGTGTATGTGTAGACAAAACCCTTGCAATAAATGTGTCTTAAATGAATGAAAAGCATACATGCTCTGGACACAGAGTATATATCGTGTGGGTGATATCATGACTTGTATTCTGCTTACAGAAGTTCACTTATTTAGTTTTACAATGTCAAAGCCTAAATCAAAACGTTCCGGTATTTCTGCAATCTATGCGCAAAATGATAACGAGTTGAATTCTAACAAAGAACGTATTACATGCTGGTAGGCTGATAGAGTAAAGTATGATATGAATATGAATATGATATGATATAAAGGTATACTGGTCCGTCCGCGAGGATATCGAGGACTCGGATAGCCATTTGAGAATATAGGCTAAAGCGACGGCCTATACATATTATTTAATGTTTTCATAAGCGTAAAGAATAAAGATACAACAGCTAGATTAATGATCAAGTTAGTTTACTGTATGCAGGCTTCACAGGGCTGTGTGTTATATGCGCAAATTACTGTTGCATAATGTAGGTTGGCTGCTATTATATGTAATTCATATAGGCTACCCAATACCAACAACAAAATAGATTGTATCATATGCCTCTACACACATTATATTATACACATCATATTATATCTTGGTTCGGCAGCGCCTCTGTGAACAATCTCTCAGTTTGCTCCATCAATAAACAAATCCAGTAATGTGAACGGGATTCCACTCGGTCAATGTACAGATAATCCGCGATGCGCATTTTGGCTGATAATGTGCCGGTGGCCGGAGTCTCATTCAGGCTTAATTGCATTTAATTCAATTGTAATGTTATATCTGGGGTATCTAAAACATCACAATGCAGATCAGGGTTATCCACTGAAGCCATAATGACTGACCAGAAGTACCACGGGCTCATGACGAGCGCACATAATAGGCATTGTAGAGCGCAGAGTTGGCCTGCTGAAATTGATTTAATTTCAGTCATTACAGTGCTTAATGTCGGGTCATCTTGTCATTTATTTCTGTCAATGTGCTGGTTCTGTAGCAGGACTGGGTCAGTCAACATCCTTGGCTCCCGGCGCACCGAAGATTATACGTTCAATTTGTTGGTTGGACCTCGGTGATCAATCTCGCTCTCAGTGAAGTCTCTCAGAGTTCGCTCGGGTTAGTCCACTTTTCCACATTTCACGGGGGTGTTCCATTACCGTATATGGTTAATCGGGGCGGTTCTGGTATGCAAATACGTGAAAGTGTGCACGAGCCTTAGCGTATAGAGCAAGGTGATATTTATCATGACAGGTGTGCGTAGGACCTGTGTACGCACGTGTGATAAATCCCGTTTTTTGTGTGCGTGCACACATTCTAAATTCTGTGCTTAAGTATGGAAATAGAACATTTTCTAAGAAAAATTGATAAATGAGGGCCCTGGTGTCTTGGCTACACTGTCATTTGAAAAAGAAAAAGGTATATTTTCATTGCACTGTAAATCTTGTAATCCAGTGGCTGTGGCTTTGTTGTGTTCAAACAGTATGTGACATTTTTACATTTAAGTTTGACATATTTAGTACATTTGCTGAAATTGTTCTTAATTTTCTCACTTGCTACGTGAGAGATATTATGTTCTCAATTGTGGCTGTGTCTGACAAAAGTTAACAATAAATAATGTTATTAGGAATAAATGTGCCTCCTGCGTGAACTGTGCATAGCTGCATAGACTGTATTTTAGACATAAGCAATGAATGAGTTTAAAGCTAAGCTACGTTTTTCTCTCGTTAGAAGAGGGATCACTTCATCAGTTAGATTTGATTTGATCTTTATTTATCTCTAACATTTTCAACCATAAACACACACATTTGTAATAACAAAAAAAACTAAAACGAAATAAAATACAAATACAAATACAATTAAATATATCTTCCTATGGAAGCAATAATCAACATAGCTCAAGACAAATGGTTTTGTTTGAGAAGGGACAGAAAGAAGCAAAGCTTATCTGGTCCTGCCCCTTCCTTACAATATCATATTATTATGTAATAAGTTATCTATCAATAGTTAACTAACGTAGCTAGCTAAACCATGAGGACTTGGATGTCTTTAACCAGGCTAGCATTTGTGTCAGCTAATCGTCAGAAAAATATGAATTGTCCCCCCCAATAATATGTGCTATCAAAAGTAGTGTATCTACTCCCACTCTGTAATTATAGTTTCGAAATACTCCTAAAAGCTTCATTTGCGTATTCAAATCATTCAAATGTTCTACCGGGGGACGATGCCCCCGGACCTCCCTACTCTGCATCCCCCCCAAACTTGTCATGAGATCTGCAGCCTTGATCATCCCCCCTGTTTTTTTTTTCACAACTCGAGTACTGTATATACCAGTGGAGGTTTCTCTATGACAACACGTGAAACACAAATTCACTCATAATTCATAATTATTATTAATTTACATATACCTATATATATATAAAAAAAATAAAACTATATATATATATATTATTTTTTTATTATTATTATTTTTTTTATTATAAATGTTTTCCTCTGTAAAAAAAATGCCAGTGAATTTTTTTTTCTTCAAAAATTGACAACTCTGAGCAGGCCTGCACTGCAGTAATTATTCATGAAGAAAACTTCACAGGTGTGACCCATTGTTAAATAAATAATAAATAACAGCGAATCAAAATAGGCTATTAACTTCATCTAAGCACGGTCTGTGCAGTTAAACTCTTGCCATTGAATGGAGGATTGATTGATTGATTGACAGCCCTTGACATCCAATACACAGAGGTTGAATATGATTGGCAGCCTTGCAAATCCAATCAGAGATTGCTGCATTGCAAAGTCAAAACGGGTCCAGCTGCATGTCCGGAGGATAGGTTTAGCTCGGGCCAATCTCAAGTTTCTCAAGTTTCTTTATTAGTTGTCATACAGAAGTACAGAATACTTTTATACAAAATGTAACATACAGTAAAGAAGCATTTTGTATAAAAGTATTCTGTACTTCTGTATGACAACTAATAAAGAAACTTGAGAAACTTGAGATTGGCCCGAGCTAAACCTATCCTCCGGACATGCAGCTGGACCCGTTTTGACTATATGAAAGTTGAGACTATGAGAAAGTTGTTGTTTAGTAGTTAGTAAGCTGTACAGCTATAACAAGTCAAGTCAGGCTAAATTAAACTTTGCGCCAACATTAGGACCGAAGTATAAACCAGCAACTGAGCAACATGAAGAAGTGGACTTATGCATCTGGATCAGAAAAAACGTTGTGGATGAAAAAGTAAGTAGGCTACAGTGCTTGTATGCTAACAGTAGCTAGCCAGCTTAGCCTACATCACAATGATAATCACCAAGCTAACTTACTGTACGCACTGTAGGGCTGGGCAATTAATCGAAACAGAATCGCGATATCGATTCATAGACCTATGCAATCTCATTTCTAAGTTATGACTATTTTCTTTTATTAATTTTTTTTTTTTTTTTTTTTTACTTTTTAAATTATTTTATCTGGGTTGAACATGATTTGTGGAACTCAAGTTCAAGTTCAAGTTCTTTAATAGTTGTCATACAGAAGTACAGAATACTTTCATACAAAATGCTTCTTACTGTTACGCTCCAGAGACTGTGCTAGACAAGATAGTATCAATAACATAATAACATAATATAGCATGAATTTAGAAGAAGAAAATGAGGTCACAGTTGTTCGGTATAGACATATGTACAATGTTCTGAGTTACCATATAATATACAATACACAATACTATGCAGTGTACTAATGTACAGTACTATCTAGTGCAAAGCAGAAATGGGATGAGGTACAATTTTAGGTACAATTTACAGTAAGGTGTACGAGTTGTAGTGCAATCCTTCATCCATAAATATAAAGTGTGGGGAGTGGGTGCTACAGTGTGTTTGTTTAAAGTGGGTGTGTGCTATAAAGTGTGTGTAGTGGGTGCTACAGTGTGTTTGTTTAAAGTGAGTGTGTGCGTGTGGATGTGTGTGCTATGTGTGTTTGGTGGTTGTTGTTGTGTAGTGTTCATTCATTGTTCGTTTAGCAGCCTGATGGCCTGGGGATAGAAGCTACTTCTGAGTCTTTCTGTGCTCGCCTTGAGACTCCTGTATCGCTTGCCTGACGGCAGCAGTTCAAAGAGGCAGTTGTTCGGGTGGCTCGAGTCCTTAATAATTCTCTTAGCCTTCCCCTTGCAACGCTTGTAGTAAATGTTCTGGAGGGTGGGGAGCCCCCCTCCAATTGTGCGTTCGGCTGAACGTGTCACTCTTTGTAGTCTGCTTTGGTCTTTTGCAGTGCTATTCCCAAACCAGGAGGTGATGTTGCCGGTCAAGATGCTCTCTATTGTACATGAGTAGAAGTTCTTAAGGATCTTCTGGCTGACTTGGAACTTCCTTAGGCGCCTGAGGAAGTAGAGGCGTTGTCGTGCCTTCTTCACCACACTGTTAATGTGTATGGTCCATGTCAAGTCCTCGGATATGTGGGCTCCGAGGTACTTGAAGCTGTTGACTCTCTCAACCGGTGCCCCGTCGATGCTGAGGGGGCTGTAGTCCTTGACCCCCGACCTCCTGAAGTCCACAATCATCTCCTTTGTTTTGCTGACGTTCAGGGAGAGGCTGTTTTCCTGGCACCATCCCGCCAGGACCTTGACCTCTTCCAGGTAGGCCCTCTCGTCGTTGGCAGAGATCAGGCCCACCACCACTGTGTCGTCAGCAAATTTGACGATTGTATTGCTACTCCGCTGAGCCACACAGTCGTGTGTGTACAGGGAGTAGAGGAGGGGACTCAGAACACAGCCCTGGGGGGCCCCTATGTTGAGGGTGATGGATGAGGAGGTGCAGTTGCCTGCTCTCACCACCTGGGGTCTGCCAGTCAGGAAGTCCAAGACCCACTGGCAGAGGTCATAGCCCAAGCCCAGGTCCCTGAGCTTGGCTATGAGTATGGAGGGGACTATGGTATTGAATGCCGAGCTGTAGTCGATGAATAGCATTCTCACATAGTTCCCCTGCCTCTTGTCCAGGTGTGATGCTGCTGTGTGCAGCACATGGGATATGGCGTCCTCCGTGGACCTGTTGGGGCGGTATGCAAATTGCAGGGGGTCCATGTTGATGGGGAGGGAGGAGCAGATGTAGCCCTTTACTAGCTTCTCAAAGCACTTCATGGCTATGGAGGTGAGAGCTACAGGGCGGTAGTCGTTGAGGCAAGCAGGCTTGGATTTTTTGGGTACAGGGATAATAGTGGACTTCTTCAGGCAGGTGGGGATGACAGCCTGTTCTAAGGACAGGTTAAATATGTCAGTGAATACTGGGGCCAGTTGGTCGGCACAGACTTTTAGGACGCGGCCGGGGATGCCGTCCGGACCTGCTGCCTTCCTGATATTCACTTTTTTAAAGGTCCGCCTCACCTCATGCTCTGTTACCCTGAACACTGCGCCTCCATCAGCAGCCGACCCCCCCCCCCCCATTGCCGAGGCTTGTGAGCTGGTGTTGTTATTACCAGCATCAAACCTCGCATAGAAGGTATTGAGGTCGTTTGCTAAGGAGATGGCACTGTTCAGTTTGAGGGAGGCGCCTTTGTAGTCTGTCATCGTTTTGAGCCCCTGCCACATAGCTCTAGAGTCAGCTTGTTCAAACTGGAGTTCAATTTTATCCCTGTAGCGCCGTTTGGCCTCTGACACTGTCCTCCTTACGTTGTGTTGCGCCACCTTGTGGTCATTCATGTTGCCTGCCACTAGGCCGTCATTGTATGCTTTGGTGCGCTCTCTCAGAGCTTCACGGACGGATTTGTCTACCCAGGGTTTTTGATTTGGGTAAACTTTCATTTTGGTAGTGGGGATTGTTTCTTTCACCCTAGTACAGTACAGGTGTTGTGGTCGTGGTATTCACTGACCTTTGGGAAGTATTTCGACATGCACATGGGTATCTTAGTGGTGTAGTGTATCTTGTAGACCAGGCCCATTGCAAGTTGCTGTACTCTGTCGTCTACTCTAAGCCATCCTAGGTTGTCAAAGTGGACAGGGGTGAGGTGGGTTTTAGGAGTAAGGTCAAGCAGTAGTCTGACCAGTTTGTTTTGTGATGTTTGTAATCTTGTTTTATAGTGCCTTTGAGGTGCTTTGGTACCATGAGGTGCAAGCATAGTCGTAGTACCCTTGAATGAGTGCTCCTGTTAGAGTCTTCAAGGTATTCTTGTTTACCAGAGAGGAGATCCGGTACAGGAATCTAGTTCGTTGGTTGACTTAGTTTTATTACATTGGATCCCATTTGGTCACAGGAAAGATTTGCCTCTATAGGATGGAACCCAGGTAGGTAATTTCATCTTTCCTTTTAAGATAAGATTTATTGATCCCCTTGGGGAAATTCAGGCATCATAGCAGCATGGGGGAAGGGGGGGGGGGGGGGGGTACAGGTAGTGAAAACAACACAAGCAGTGTAAACAAATAGGTCAATATAATTTACTATCTAACTAACTGAAATATACATTATTCATTATTCACAGTATCACAGTATCCACATAAGGTGCAGTATGCATAAGGTAGTGTTATTGTCCTACTTGGGTTCCTATTAGTTCTAGGTCGATGTCTGGCAGCAGTCGCTGCCCACTGTTGTGGAGCCTGATGGCCACTGGTATGAAGGACTGTCCGAGGCGGTTAGTTGAGTGTCGGGGGGGTATGAGTCTGTGACTTCCTTGTCACCTTCACCTAATATGTTTTGATCTGGTCAGGTGCGCTGTCACCTAAAATGTTTTGATCTGATCAGGTGCGCTGTCACCTAATATGTTTTGATCTGGTCAGGTGCGCTGTCACCTAATATGATTTCATCTGGTCAGGTGCGCTGTCACCTAATATGATTTCATCTGGTCAGGTGCGCTGTCACCTAATATCTTTTCATCTGGTCAGGTCCGCTGTCACCTAATGTTAATATGTTTTCATCTGTGTCCACTGACACACAGTGGGGGATGTTTTAAAAATATTATTTAATATATAATATAATATAATCATTTGTGCTTCACCTAAAAATTTGGTCAGCAGCCTCCACTGGTATATACCTATACACCTACACATATATGCTGTATATACCGTATTCTGTGAGAATTGGGACCTTGGTTGGGACCTTTGGTCAAGTAGGCTATGCGCTGTGTACCGAACAAATGCAACGTTACTTTAAAATAAACTGGGACAGAGCCAGAGACTAGTGACTTGTTGATGATGGTTACTAAGCTAGGGCCAACAGAACTAAAAACCTCCTTGAGCATGGATGTGGGTACAATATCTAGGGGGCTGTTAGGTCTGTCAGGGAGACAGCCGAAAAACTGCTCAATGGACAGAGAGGGAAGAGGAGGGGGGGATGTTTGCCCTTACATCAGCAACTTTGTTTACAAAAAACAACTCTTTGAGATAGACACGATGTACTTGGAGGCATGTTTATATAATATTTATACAACGGCATGCAAATTTCTCGATTTTGATTGGCTGAAACAGTCCATTTACACGTATGTATCTGTCACAATCCACGCTCCTGGTCCCAGGACCCGCCCACAACCGAATCACATCACTCCGCCGTGCGGATTTCTCGGAAAAAACAAGATGGCGGACAATAATCTTTAACAAATGGATATGTTGATAGCGTCATAACGACTAAATATAAAGCGATTCTGTCACGGCGAATGTCTTAGTCCTTTAAACAATGTTGGATGATGTAATTGATGGGTCATGAGTCATTGTGGAACAAAAGAAAAATCGCGGATTGATTGATTGATTATTTTTTAAATAATTTCTTCCTTGCCCCTGACTGCAGAGCTCACTCACTCACGTACACTGTCTGGCACACCCACACACACGCACACGCACACGCACACACGCACACACACACACACACACACACACACACACACACACACACACACACACACTCCTGTCTGAAACGGTGGAAGACTGAGAGACATAGAAGCAGCTGAGTGCTGCGCTGTTTTAAGTGAGCATGGCCTATTGAATTGATTGATTGATTGATTGCACATTTTATTACTGTACGCCTGGTTTCCAACTGGTTAAGTTTAGGCCCTCTAAAGTAGGTTTATTGTAAATCTGGTACTGTATGTCATAAAGTCTTTCTCTGGTCTGCATCCCCTTAACAATTGTGTGTATTGAGCCGTACTGTATTGTACCCATTCTGCATCTGGTAATAAAGTGTTCAATCAATCATTCCAATAACACACAGTTGGATGTGTTAGTTTGTTGGATCCGTTGGATGCACTTCCGAGCTGCTTACACATGGAGGCAACTTCTCTCAATCATTCCAATAACACACAGTTGGATGTGTTAGTTGGTTGGATGCACTTTCGAGCTGCTTCCACATGGAGGCAACTTCTCTCAATCATTCCAATAACACACAGTTGGATGTGTTAGTTGGTTGGATGCACTTCCGAGCTGCTTCCACATGGAGGCAACTTCTCTCAATCATTCCAATAACACACAGTTGGATGTGTTAGTTGGTTGGATGCACTTCCGAGCTGCTTCCACATGGAGGCAACTTGTCTTTTTTGTTGTTGTGGGAACTACTTTTTCTGGCGGATGGTTTTTTCAATAAATCTTCGATTAATGTGTGTTTATTGTATAGCAATAAGGTTGGATGAATGTGGCAGTTGTATAAAAGCATTACACCACTTGCAGTCGTGATTTGTGAAAAATAAACCACCCCTAGGCATGGTTTATTGTTCACAAACCACTCCTGCGTGTGATGTAATGCTTAAATATATATCTATGCTTGGAGGTTGGAAGATTTCCATTGCCTCTGTTTTGCGACACTTCAGATTCAGATTCAGAGTTTTATTTGCCACATGGAAACAATACAATCATAGTTTTTCATACAAAATCATAAATACCATACCATGTGCAAAAGGAGCAGGAAGAAGAATTTCTTATTCCTAAACTAAACAAGTATTACTTGATTGTCGGCGTACAACCTAATTTACATAAAATAATAATTAATACCATATACAAAGAAACAAACAATCCACAGTTTAAACAAGAAAAAATTAAATGATAATAATAAGTCTGAGCTCACAGATGTCGTGATTCAACCAAGGGTAGGAGTCTACGGGGCGACCGGAGCCAGTTACCAGGGGCATGACGTCATCTAAGATGGCTGAGGGGAGGAGTCTACGGGGCGACCGGAGCGAGTTACCAGGGGCGTGACGTCATCTAAGATGGCTGAGGGGAGGAGTCTACGGGGAGACCGGAGCGAGTTACCAGGGGCATGACGTCATCTAAGATGGCTGAGGGGAGGAGCCTACGGGGCGACCGGAGCGAGTTACCAGGGGCGTGATGTCATCTAAGATGGCTGTGCATCACTGTTAGCAGCAAACGTTTCTACAGCCAGACTATTTACAATGAGGAGCTTTTAACTCGCTTCTCTGTACAAACCCGTTATCAAGGACAAGTTAAACACAACACATGTGTTATCGGTCACTGTCAACTCCTCCGTGCAAACATTACTGACTTTTAACCAGAGTGTGAACCAGATCAAGGATCCAGACCTTTGTTGTGAGTCGGACCAGAGAGACATGTTGGACACAATTAAACTAGTCTCTTTCTAACGTCTCTGTGGCATAACTGTACTTGACCAAGACTTCACATCTGGATCAAAACCTTCTTCTAACGTCTCTGTGGCAGAACTGTACTGGACCAAGACTTCACATCTGGATCAAAACCTTCTTCTTGTGGAAACAGATCAGACTGTGGACACCACAACATCTGTAAGTACAATTATGTTCACATTGTTTTCCTCTTATTGCTCCTTCCTAGCTTGCAGCAGCACGGCGATCGAAAGGAGCCTTGAAGTTGTACAATCACAGCTTAATCGTAAAAAAATCCAAATGTTTTACATTCGTAGTACTTTACCTAACTGCTAGCATCTGCAGCGACGTAATTCTCTTCACAATAATGTTACATTTCTCCCGATACCGGAAGCTGCATCTGATAGCTGTGTGTAGCTGTAAAGACATTCATTGTCAATTTGTTTGTAATATGTTTATCAGATCAACATAAGTGTAGTATCTTAGCTTAGTCCCATTCAATCAACAGACACCAACTAGTAGTTTGTGCACGTTTATTAATCATCTTCAGGGTACAGGAGAGAGCACACACAACACGGCTGGGTCTCATTTATAGTGAGAGGTTAAGGGTCAACGGACTTAGCCTAGAGTCCCCCTCCAGGTGAAGGCATGCCATTACACTCTATAGACCACTGCACTTCAGTGTTACATTGAGCTCGGGGGAGAGAGCGGGGGAGAAAATGAATGAATGTGGATGAGAGCCTTGACATTAAGTGGTTTTAGCTACGGCTGTGGGGGTGCTGGAGACATGATCCAATAGACTTGTATACGCCTGAGTCTCCTGAACAGGGAGCGACCAATCCCAAGTTGATCTGTATATATACTTTATCTGTTACATTTGCACTCTGGTTAGAACTTATTTTCATTCGGGGAGCCGAGTCGGAGAATGATTTGTTTTCTGTGGACTTAACTAAGGCAGTAGTGTGATGTGCTCAGAAGGGCTAAGTTGGATGAGCGGAGTGAGTGGGCGGGAGTGTAGTATTGAAGGATGGTGTAGATGTAGGCAGGTGCTAGGGAGTGGAGGGCTTTGTAAGTGAGAAGACAGATCTTAAAGTCAATCCTATACTTAACAGGGAGCCAGTGTAGTGAGGAGAGGACAGGTGTGATGTGGGAGAACTTGCCAGCGGGTGATGATGCGGGCTGAGGTGTTCTGAACTAGTTGAAGTTTATGGAGGGATTTAGATGTTGATCCATTGAGCAATGCATTACAATAATCTCTAGATGGGAGAAAATGAGGGCAGGAACCTAATGCGGGAAATGTTCCTGAGGTGAAAGTATCATATCTTGATGATGTTATTGATGTGTGGTTCGAATTATAGTTTGGGGTCAAATAGAATAGTTTTCCTTTTTTTTTAAACTTTACTTTTTAGCGTTTATCGCTTTTCTGGTCAAGCATGACCGACAGTTGTAGGGTGAAACGGGAGAGAGAGCAGGGGGAGACATTCGGCAAATGACGGCGAGTCCGGGAATCGAACTCGGAGTCAACCAGATCCGTGACGCAGCACGGAGTCCCGCGACGCAGCGCGGTAACATGGTGTGCTACTGGAGCACCCCTAGAATAGTTTTTCACTGTGGGGGAGGGGAGGATAGAGTGGTTGTTGATGGATATGGAGCAGTCAGGGTTTTTACGGAGAAGGTGAAGTGGGCCTATTAGAAGGATTTCAGTTTTAGTACTGTTGAGTTGAAGAAGGTTGTGGTTCATCCAGATTTTCTTTTCACCACTATTTAATTTCACCACTTGATGTCCACAACTCTGAACTATCCCTTTAAGGTGACATTCTCACCATCAAGTACCACTGACAAGACATGTCTAACATAAAAATAAAAAATAAACACTCAGCCAAACCCGTCAATCTACAATTACTCTGGGGAAAGTGAACGTTGTACTTTGCAAGACTCTTATTGTTACTGTTTTTTATCTGGTGTTTTTAGGCCACAGCCCCACTGATCTCCAGTACAGTGGAGGAGATGGCATCTCGCAGTCACCTCTCTTAGCTGGAACTAAAGGAGCTGTCTGTCTACTTGGTGGACTGCATTAAAACACCAGGACTTAAAGGATCTGTGAATGAAGGAGGAGGTAAGGCTCTAAAGGGTAAATCCATCTTCAGTGTTCATACAGATTCTTGAAATAAATCATGCAAAGACTAGGCAAAACCTTTCTAAATATATCCCCATTCATTCTTTCTATGAATGTTTTTCCATGATTCTCATTACCATAATTTTCAAGGTGACATAATACTGTGATGAATCTGAAAAAAATCTCCATATTCCAATAAATCTAACTTTATTTTAAATCTCACATGAAATGCAAAAAAGATTTGCATTATATCACCAAAAGAAATTACCCATCAGTACTTTCCAGCCATTTCAATTTCCATTTACTACTAAATGGATCCTATAACATAAGGTAAAAATATATGTTACAAAAAATGTATGTCCCATTTCAAGATTCAAGAAAAAACACAACGGGAGTACGGTTCTTTCAAGAGATTTATTCGTCACATACATACACGAGACATGTAGTGAAATGAAGGTGGCCATGCCCGCCTTGATTGTGCAAAAATAGAATAATAAAATAGAATAGATAATAAAATAGACATGATAACAAGTAATACGGATAAAATACTATACAATGCTAAGCTTAAGAATTAAAGTTAATGAGTACAGAGTACTATACTATATATAATAATATACAAATATACAGTTGTGTTTTTTAAAGTGACCTTTTTTGTAGTGTGTTTGTGAGAGAGTGCAAGTGTGTGTGTGTGTGTGTGTGTGTGTGTGTGTGTGTGTGTGTTCATGTGTGCTTGTGTGTGGAGAGATCAGTGTTAAGTGTTCTGATGGCCTGTCGGAAAAAGCTGAGTCTGAGTCTCTCTGTTCTTGCTGCATGTATGCGGAGGCGCTTGCCTGACCGCAGCAGCTTTAACGATAGGTTATGACTATAACCAAGTTCTGTGAGTAATGGTGACTCTCTGCACTGTACCTCGCCTGTGCACGCGCACTGAATAAAAATTCCACAATGTACCTTTACATCCCAATATTCGTCTGACCACACCCCTATCAGCTTACCTTCATAAGCATGTGTGTGGCCACCTACTCGCCTCCTTCCCAAGCTTTCACCACAAGGTGAGATCAAGGGCTGCAGCGGCGTCGGACGCCGAGCGTCACCATTACTCACATTACTCTGTGTCGTATGGCTCTCGCTCGGCGTCACTCTCTGCACAAGGGAGGCCAAGAGAGAGCCATCGGCCGACAAATACACCCCGCTGAGGCCCCCCACAACCATCAGATCAGGGAGGACCGAGCCCCCCCGACCCCCCCTAATGGAGGGCACCCCCCCTATTGGAGGTTCCCGGGAGGGCGACGGACCCGACCGTGCGAAGAGGCACTCAAGCAACTCAACGCACAGGGTGAGCAGACCGTGGCCTGACCCCACGACTACACACACGCACAACCCGCATGCCACCCGGGAACGAACGGAAGGAACAACCTCGTTACTGCCCCCAGAAATCACGGGGTCAAGAGCAAACCCAACCCCGTGGCAAGGCCGTAGCAGCGGAGCGTGAAGGAAGACCCAGACCCACCAAAGGGACTGGATCCCCTGGAAAACGGGGGCCCGGAGAGGTCAATGACGCCAGGCATCAAGACCCCACCAGGTGGTCACTTAGTGACACCGCCCCCCACATCGCCAGCGTATTCGGATAAGGCCCCTCTCAAGAGCGGGCCCTTTCCCCCCAATAGCACACCGCCTGGCACACTGACCCTGCAGCACAGGCAGTCAGCATGGCCGTAAGCACAAAAAAGGTTTACCAACGGAAGCAGGCAGCGCACCGGGGAAACCAGGCAACAGGCTGTAACCTGAGCCTGGAGCACTGCAGACGAGACAGGCGCCAGAGGGGTCAGCTGAAAACAGCCGCCCCGGCGGAAGGGGCGTATGCTGGCGTTGTTGATCACCATGACAAAGCCTCTGTTAAAAAAAAAAAAAACAGCGGGTATGAGGCAGCGAAGGCTGACACGATTGGCAGATGTCATGAACATGCAGGGGCACACTCAACCTGGTAACCCGGGAGTTGACTCTGCTCCAACACACCAGAGAACCAACCACCCTGTCGTTACCCTATGCAGTGGTTGGTCCTATAACCCCTCAAGAAAAAACTCCAAAACATACCTGCGGGCATACTACCGCAGGACAAGTGTTTCAGTTTCCAACAGGCTTATCCCAGGCCTACGGGTCGACGAAACATTACTTCGGACTGGGCCCGGCGATACGGGAAGCACAGGGTCACCCGAGGAGGTCAAAGACCACCCCAACAGGCCCCTCTTCGCCATGCGTGAGAGAAGAGCGAAAATAATGGAGAACCAGCCCCAAGCACACCGTACTTGGTATTCCCAGGCGGTCTCCCAACCAAGTACTAACCAGGACCCACCTGCGTAGCGGCCGAGATCTGACGAGATCGGGCGTGTACAGGTTGGCATGGCCGTAAGCCATTACGACAGTGCGGAGTACAAAATCCCCAACAAGGGTCTCCATAGCGCCTAACCCTGTGACACCCGGACCGACCTGGCATTTTTTCCCCCTGAAAAAAGCCCAAGTCCCTCAGGGTACCAGAACAGCAGATCTGCATCCCCGGCGGACAACGGGTTTAACTGATCCGGACCAGCGTGACCAGAACCAGTCCCGTGCCCTAACCACGCCGACATGCCTACTCCAGGAGAAGGGGCAGATATGCGTGTTGATCTTAAAACATGAAAAGAAGGCGCCACCCAGCCGTTCGGTGCGAACCACGCCCGGTGGCCCACCCCCAGGGCGTGAGACCCCTCTACATATGTTCAGATCCATTCCGTCATCATCCCCCAGATATGAACGAGAATCCGTTGACAACCAACACAGGTCGTCGGAAGAGGAAAAACCTCCATCCCAGTTGCTTTATAAAAACGCTGTTTTAACCCCAAGCAACCAAGGCGCGCCAGTCAGTCGCCTGATGTTCAACAGAACACCCCGAGCTAGCACTATGCGTGCGTCGGGACACAACCACATCAATAAACAGGCTAGTTAGACCTGTCATTGAATCCCCAAGGCGCCCAGGGGAACGACAAGAGGGGTTTGATGCTTCCTAACCCCAACTCTTTTTAATAAAAAAGAAGGAAGCACCCACAGCATGAATCCCAGTCTGCACAGCCGGGAGTAAAAACTATTTATATTTTTACATCCAGTCACCCCTTACTTAGAGGGTTTAGACCGAAATTCCCCAGAAAGCCTTCCCACATGAGTCGTAGCAAGTTCAAGTTCAAGTTCAAGTTTCAAGTTTCTTTATTAGTTGACATGCAAAGATACAGAATACCTTCACATGGAATGCTTTTTTCTGTTATGCTCCTATGAGGATCATAGGATGCTTGGATCATACACATACAGCTCATTACAGTAATAATATTCCACAATTATTACATTTTAGATAGTAATAATGGTACAGAGCCTTGAGACAAACATATGCATAGCATGAAAAAGACATGGCAACTGCGAGTCACGTGACCAACTGACTCAAGTTACACATAAATCGAGCGTAGCAGACCCGTAAGCCCTACGCTCTAACCCGACACTTTGACACCACAGACCTTACGTAAAGATCTAACTCACGGAAGCCGTCGTCATAGCAACGTACTCGTATGCTATGACGGGGGGAAACCCTGCACACAACTCCTGTTTGTAATAGGAGCCGCGTCAGGACAACCCTTCCCCCCCCCCCCCTCCCCAGCCAAGGTGTTGAACGGCTTGGCTCTGACTGGCCCAACAGGAGATGAGAAAACCCCCTTGACCAATCAAGTGGGAAGGAGGGGTTTATTCGGCACCCCCTCACAAAAACCCTTCCCCCTACACACAATAACAACTGTAGCATATGAGACCTTTGGTAGAATGCTAATGCATAGCGCAAGCTAATACAATGCACGCTACCCACAGACTGTGAACAGGGTTTTACAACAAAACCAAGTCGTATGTGTGTGTGAATCCTACACCCGCATCCCATGTTGTACAAAGAAAAACACTGACAGAGAGTATAACGGCTAGGCCGTGGAACGTGTGTATACGAGTATTACTGCAACTAACACAACAGTGTTGTGGATCAACCTTACTTTGCGTGTAAGCAACAGATCATACAACCAGCTTCTACCTGCATGTGGAGCGTCAGGCCAAGATAGAAACCTTTCTATAACTGAGTGTATGCTGCAGACCTTGCTTAATCTCATAACACGAACGTAACTCATCCCTCAATGTATACAATGAATCAAATCAAATCAAATCAAATTTATTTATAAGGCCCGACAACACACGTTAATGTCCCCATGGGCCTTAAATGCAGATTCACATTTCGCAACCTCATCATATGTTTTGGTGAAGAACACAGTTTGTTTAGCCAAAAAATACAGTCCCCCTTTTAGGGGACTTTTTATTTAGGCAACAAATTTATATGAGAGGGCCGAGGAGGGGTACAGAGGGGACCACAGGGGAAAAAGTCACTGTATTTTAGCGGCGTCTGCTGCCTCGAGCCGCTCGGGCTTTGCCACCCCGAGAAGCCCCGGAGGGACGGTAGGCAATCGGTTGCTGGTCTCGTCGATCCCTACCGTCTCCTCCGGTCGTAGATGGGCCGGCTGCAGCAGTAGCACCGTCTCTCCTCCTGGCCTTCATTGACGGGCCAGCAGTGGCGGCGGAGGCAGTGGTAGGCACAGCGGAGGTAGCTCGACGTCGTGGAAGCCTTCTGACTCCACCGGCGAGGACGGGAAGCGGAAAATGGGGTTGGAGAACGGATCTCTCCTCTGCCATCTCTCTGCATGTTGAGGTCATCAGCTGCAGGGCCTTCCCGAACAGTCCAGCATCGGAGAGGGGTGCCGTCAGAAGAGGGGCTCTCTTCTTCTCTGGCACACGGGCCTGCTCCAGCCAAAGGTGGCGCTGGATCAGAGTAGCCAGGGCGCGCGCTTTCCCAGCGGCTATGGCCTGCACCTGAGTCAGATGCAGGACAGCTCCTGCCGCCTGGGTGAGCTGATCATGTTGTACCGCGGTCAGCTCCGCGCCGCCCGTCATTATCCCAGATACAAATCTAGCCAGCTGTGCGACATTAGACGCAGCAGCCAGCGACTGTGTACCCGTGACGAACGACTGGTCACTCCAATACGCCAATCGCCTAGCCGATTTTCCTTGGAGAACCGGCTTGCATAATGGTTCCCACACCACATCCGGACAGAGGAGAGCGGCCATCGGCCTATCAAGCCGTGGCACACCCTCTCTCATACCTTCAACCAACCCCGCCACCCGCGTAACTGGTACGTAGGCGGGAGTAAGGCCCATGTGAGACACCACCTGGCCCCGACGAACATAGGCCCCCATTGAGGGGAAAAATGGGTAGACAACGTCCACCCCTCTCACCGGGCGACGCTGCCAGAGATGACCTATGAGATCATCGGGGGCAGGAGCAGGCAATGGCTGCGGCAGCGGCACGCCGTTTGCAGCGGCCGCTACTGCCATGAGCTCGGGGAACTAAGCCTGCAGTTCCCCCTGCAGACCTTCCTCCACCGAACCCGCATCCCTCACATGCAGCAGGCTTCGACCGGTTGAGGAGCCACAGTCTGATGTGGCTGATAGCAGGGCATCCTGCCGATGAGGCCGAGGTGGTTCCCCGACATCCTCGAACAAAGCGCCCCAAGGAGACATTTCACCCCCATCCAGTGTTACCTGGACGGGTGGGATACTCGCCTCCACTGGGCCTTCAAACAAAAATCCGTCTGACTCTACCATGTAATCCTCAGTTTCCATAGGGCATGCAGAGACCGACGCATCCTCGCTGGTCTCCAGCAATTCCCCAAACCCAGGCCGTTCGCGTCTGCAGGACACCATCTTGCGACGTGAACGAGCAGACGCGAAAAGTCCTCCGGGACCAAAGGAACCGGCCGCTCAAGAACGGACGATTCCCCGGAAGCAGAGGAACCAGAGTCGGGACCAGGCCATCGCCGGGGCGACGGCACCGGTGCACCGGCTCCTCGGAGAGGCAAACTACCCATCGGCTGTCTCCCGGGCTTGGCTGGCAACCACGAAAGTGGCAACAGCCCCGCACCAGAAGGCACGACGGAGGCGGGAATGGAAAACCGCTGGTGAAGAGTGGGTCTACGACTCTCCGAGGTAGACATTATTACTTAGATTTTTCTCTTGAATATTTATGAGAGAAGAAAAAAATAAGCACAATGTAAACATGTCTCAACTTTCTTCAACTAGCAACCTCGTCAAGTGGGGATCTACCAAGGCACTTCCTTGTGGTGAAAGCGAAGAAGGAGGCGAGTAGGTGGCCACACACCTGCTTATGAAGGTAAGCTGATAGGGGTGTGGTCAGACGAATATTGGGATGTAAAGGTACATTGTGGAATTTTTATTCAGTGCGCGTGCACAGGCGAGGTACAGTGCAGAGAGTGACGCCGAGCGAGAGCCATACGACACAGAACAGGCTATTGTTGGGGTGGTGAGGGTCCTTCATTATTTTGCAGGCTCTGGATTTGCACCTCCTGTTGTACAAGTCCTGCAGGGTTGGTAGTGTAATACCCGTAGTACGCTCTGCTGAGCACACTACTCTCTGTAGAGCCTTCCTGTCCTGGGCAGTGCAGTTGCCAAACCAGGCAGTGATGTTCCCAGTCAGGATGCTCTCCACAGCCCCGAAATAGAAGGAGTGGGGTATCGTCCCTGATACTCTGAATGTCCTGAGTTGTCTCAGGTGGTAGAGGCGCTGCGTCGCCTTTTTTAACACAGTGTCTGTGTGTGTTGTCCATGTCAAGTCCTCTGTAATGTGGACTCCCAGGTACTTAAAACTGCTCACCCTGTCCACGATAGCCCCATTAATCCACAGTGGCGTGTGTGTCCCCTGCTGTATTCTCCTAAAATCTACGATCAGCTCCTTGGTTTTACCAATGTTCAGGAGTAGGCTGTTATCCCGGCACCAGAGTGCCAGGACATAAACGTCCTCCCGGTAGGCCTTCTCGTCATTTTTAGAGATCAGGCCCACCACCACTGTATCCGTCCGCAAACTTCACTATGGAGTTGGAGCTGAACCTAGCCACACAGTCATGTGTGTACAGTAGGGGTGTAAAGGTACACATATCCGTACCGAACCGTTTCAGTGTGTACCGTACCGTACCGAATGGCTGTGTACCAAACGAATACAACGGTATGTTACAACCAGTAATGACCGCCCACCGGGGGCTGTTTTTTTACAATCTAATATAATGCAGATACAGCCTGAAAATACAAATAATTATTACCCTTGTGTGTAGTGTCATCATCACATATTGCAATATACTGAGCACACATTAGGAACAAACACATACTTCAAATATAACGTTAGCGCCCACCACATCAAGTACGTATACACAACAAGAGTTGGAGGTCGGAAATGATGGAATAGATTTACCAACAAAAAAGGTGTTTAGCCTGCTCATACCTTAATAAAAGCGTGGGGTAGCATGAATAACTTGGCTCTGCTAATATACCGTGCTTTCTTTCAAACAGACGGCAACAAACGTGAAGTCAAGTCTCACTCGCGTGAGACTTCCGTTTACATACTCTGTCAATCCCTGTCCAGGGTACTCCTGGGTCCTAGTGCCCCCCAAGTTAAATGTCATGCACATGTATTTTATATGTTAATAAAATTGCATTTATCTATAGTCCTAATTCTGTCACTGTTTGATGTCACAAAGAAGGGTGTATCCAAAAGCTGTCTACAACATTTGTAACAGGTGATGAAAAAGTAAACAAATAATTAACTGTATTAGACATTTGTTAATGATGAATAGGCTTCACTTCAGATTAGGGCACACAATAGCATCTGCAAATGATTTATAGATGTTTTATGAATGTCTTAACAAATCATTTGTTAAACATGAACAAATAAATGGAGGTACAGTATAGTCGTTTTTTCATATCCATGTTACTACACATTAAACAACATTATTTAATGAGGAACAAATCAAGTACAAACAATGTTGATAATGAGTTATAAATAATGTAGAACTAATTTGTAAATGTTATACAAATATAGTTATAAATGATTTAATAATAATTTACGAATGTATATAAATGATTTGTTCATGATTAGTTCATTATCTACAAATACCTTATAAAGGTGTGGTAACATTGACGTGGATTTCATAATCCATGTATATAATTAGAGAAACCATATGCAATACACTGGGGTGCTCTAAGGAACTGTTTTGAACCCAGATGAAACCCCAGCGGTTGTTGAAACTGTATTTAGATAAGCCATTCTCAACCCCCACTCGTGACTGAGTACTGTATGTTAATATGATGATAGCCCCCCACTGGGTGCAGAGGGCAGACCAGCCCAGCCCAGACTTGTGAAGAGCAGAATGTATTCAAGTTCAAGTTCTTTAATAGTTGTCATACAGAAGTACAGAATACTTTCATACAAAATGCTTCTTACTGTTACGCTCCAGAGACTGTGCTAGACAAGATAGTATCAAATAACATAATAACATAATATAGCATGAATTTAGAAGAAGAAAATGAGGTCACAGTGTTCGGTATAGACATATGTACAATGTTCTGAGTTACCATATAATATACAATACACAATACTATGCAGTGTACTAATGTACAGTACTATCTAGTGCAAAGCAGAAATGGGATGAGGTACAATTTTAGTTACAATTTACAGTAAGGTGTACGAGTTGTAGTGCAATCCTTCATCCATAAATATAAAGTGTGGGGAGTGGGTGCTACAGTGTGTTTGTTTAAAGTGGGTGTGTGCTATAAAGTGTGTGGAGTGGGTGCTACAGTGTTTGTTTAAAGTGAGTGTGTGCGTGTGGATGTGTGTGCTATGTGCGTTTGGTGGTTGTTGTTGTGTAGTGTTCATTCATTGTTCGTTTAGCAGCCTGATGGCCTGGGGATAGAAGCTTCTTCTGAGTCTTTCTGTGCTCGCCTTGAGACTCCGGTATCGCTTGCCTGACCGCAGCAGTTCAAAGAGGCAGTTGTTCGGGTGACTGGAGTCTTTAATGATTCTCTTAGCCTTGCCCTTGCAACGCTTGTAGTAAATGTTCTGGAGGGTGGGGAGCCCCCCTCCAATTGTGCGTTCGGCTAAACGTGTCACTCTTTGTAGTCTGCTTCGGTCTTGTGCAGTGCTATTCCCAAACCAGGAGGTGATGTTGCCGGTCAAGATGCTCTCTATTGTACATGAGTAGAAGTTCTTAAGGATCTTCTGGCTGACTTGGAACTTCCTTAGGCGCCTGAGGAAGTAGAGGCGTTGTCGTGCCTTCTTCACAACACTGTCAATGTGTGTGGTCCATGTCAAGTCCTCGGATATGTAGGCTCCGAGGTACTTAAAGCTGTTGACTCTCTCAACCGGTGCCCCGTCGATGCTGAGGGGGCTGTAGTCCTTGACCCCCGACCTCCTGAAGTCCACAATCATCTCCTTTGTTTTGCTGACGTTCAGGGAGAGGCTGTTTTCCTGGCACCATCCCGCCAGGACCTTGACCTCTTCCAGGTAGGATGATAGTCATGGAAACTAATTCACAAAACAAGTTATTCTTTATCACTGTTTGATATCAAAATATAAGCCAAGAGTAAAAACTGTGATAATACTGGAAGAGAGAAATTCATAATACACTAGAGACTTGGTAAAATGTTTAAGTGGAATACCCCCTGGACGAGAAGACACAGGAGGGGGCTGCAGCAGCCAGCCCCACACAGGAGATCGATTGGGGACCGCCCCCACAGAAGAACCAACCGGATTGGACCAAAACGTACTACTAGACTGTTATGATTGGGGGGAAATGATAGTATTTAGGATCGAAAACAGTGTTAATTATAAACAAAATTAAATTAAAAACGAAGGTTCGAACATCCGTTCGAAAAACCCTGACGAAGTTTGAATCACTTTATTCAAATTGAGGATTTAGTTTGAGGATAAAAAAAAATAAAAATTGTAATAAAATAAAAAAATATATATATTAATTTTTTTTATTAAAAACGAAGGTTCGAACATCCGTTCGAAGAACCCTAACAAAGTTTGAATCCCAAAAACAGGCTTCGGGGACAGCCTTACCATACATATTATTTATATTATTCAAATGGACCTCAAACATATTCCGGTGTGATGTCACAGTATGATGTCATAATAGAACATTCTAGAACATTTGTGATGTCACAGTATGATGTCATAATAGTACATTCTAGAACATTTGTAATGTCACAGTATGATGTCATAATAGACATTCTAGAACATTTGTGTTCTATATATATTCAACAATCGGGGTCCAGTAGAAGGAGAAAAAGACGGTGAAGAAGGAGAAGAAGGAGAAGAAGAAGAGCCCATAAAAAGAATTGCGGAGGGCAGTAATACGCCACGATGCGTCTACACTGCCGGAAATTCAAATAAGAAGAAGAAGAAGATCTCATTGTGCATCTTGAGACAGGATAGATAGACTGTCTATCCTACAACACATAGATTGAAGCCTGCATTTCTCAACCAAGGTGCCTTGCCGACCGTTTTGCTGTGGAAAGGTGAGTGTCCACAATGGCTAGCTAGCTGTTGTACTTGAATACTGAATGTTAATATTGAATCAGACAATATACTGAATGTTAATATCAGACCATATTGAATACTGAATATTAATTCAGGTTGACAGTTGACATCATTTGACAGTTGACAGGGGGCTGGAAAGTTGATTTAAAGGGGACATGCATTATAAATGCCTTTTTTCTGTGTTTAGCATGGTTTTATAGTAATACAGGTTAGTATCAATGGGTCTGTGTCTCTAATTACCATATTGACTCATCAGTCTAGTCTCAAGTTCATGAGATCTTCCCTCACTCAACTAAACTGTTCTGATTTGACGGTTTCTGTGACGTCGACATAGCATTGATCTGCAGTAACGCCCCCTCTATGGTTGTAGTGCAGTGTAACCCGACACTTCCTCAAACAGGTTTTCACAGGCAGAGAGGGAGAAAACAAAAGTCCTATCTATAGCCGGCTTCCCCAAAATAATAAATGTCGGGGCGCCCCTAAGCACTGCTACCAGTGTCGGTTCAAAGTACTGCTTCTCTTCGCCCTTAAAGGGCCCGCGCCGCACAAAGAGAATGTATACCGATAAAGTTCCAGCACTCGGAGCGCTCACGGTAACTGGCTTGAGTGTACTTAACCAAGAGCGGGCCTGCTCCCACCACCGAACGTCCGTGTGGTGTGATGGCCGTCGAGAGCTCCCGTGATAGCAGGCGGCGGGGCTGGGTAGACGTGGTGCAGGTGACTGCTGGAGGTGCGTGCCGTGCCGCGACGTCCGTTGAGTAGTGGAGTAGCTGGAGAGGTGAAGCGACACGCGGACTAAACTGTGCCCTAGGCCTAACTGAAGCTAAGCTGTGGGTCGGGACGACCCCCTGTCATGACGCCTATACTTTAACTAAAACTCAACGTGTGCAATATCTACCGCACTCTTCGGCAGTAGCTCGTCTGCTTCTTCGTTCACAAAGTCTCTTTAGCATTAACTGAAAGCTAAGCTATCGCGTATATTATATTAATAACCCGCCTCGTAACTGGGTTTATATACCGCGTGCTTGATGTCCGGAGCTCCTGCTCCACGCGACCTCTTCCTTCTCTGGAAAACCGACGAAGAGGGTGCTCCGCTGTCTGAGCTCCGCCTTTAGCCCATCCTTCTTCACCTGATGTCTGTCCTGCCCAACGTCACACCAGCTCCCCCCGGCGGCACTCCAGTGCATGCTCCACTATTCACTGTCAATGTTAGAATATGGAGGATCAAGAGGGGTCAGTGGGCACAGTAGAGTAAAGGGAATTAGGTTAGGCACATTGAATTATCGCTAGACATATTCAGGTGTCTACATATACCTTTTGGATAAATAGCTCTGAAACCATTTGTAAGCAGATGTGTCAAAGCCAACATTCATTAACCTTTGCAATAGAAGAGAGTGATGAACTGTGTCAAATGCTTTTGACAGATCTACAAAACAGGCAGCACAGTGTTTACTTCAGTCAAGGTCAGATACTATACCATTTACAACTAGAGTAGTAGCTGTTGCTCTAAACTCACATTGATTGATTGATTGATGTGGGCTTAATATAGTGATCTGAGATAAACAGATCTTTCCAAGACAGGATAGCTTGGATATTGGTCGATAGCTATTCAGATTAATTCTATCTCCACCTTTATGTAATGGAACAACATGAGCTATTTTCCAGATACTAGGAACTATACATGATGGCAATGAAAAAGTGTATATGTTAGTTCTGTAATTACTGGAGCAGCTAACCTGAGGAGAAAGAAAGAGTCTAGCTTAACCTCTCCAGTTTTATACCAGATTTCCTGGTATCAATGGTCTGTAATACTTCAAAAACAACACAGGGAGAGAAGGGCTGCAAGGTAAACTGAGGCATGCCTCATAGCGTGCACCAGCTCATGATCACCAAGAGGGGGCTCCGTAAAATTATTATCAAACAAATAACCGCCTTCAGAAAATGTGCCTATTAAAGGCCAGACAAATCTCTTTCTGCTCAGATATTAGACAATTAAATTGAATTCACCACTTCAAAAAACTCTGGTCGTATAAAGGGATCTAAATATGAGCTGGTAATGTAATTCAAATAGTAGTTTGTTGGGATTCACTACCTCAGGTGCACATTTATTTCTAAATTGCCTAAATAATGACAGATGGGAAGGGTCTCCAGAGTGTCTGTGTGTTCCTTTCTCTAAATAAACTGCATAGCTCAGGTGAGAACCACAGGGTTAATCTATCTTTTATCCTAATTTATTTAAAAGGAGCATGTTTATTGATGACAGAGAGAACAACACCAGGGGTGTCTTTTGGAAATAGTGTGAGATTTTGTTTTCTGTAGTCTGGAGTTTTTGATACTAGCTGTGGGGCAGTGATCTCTGATTCCCAACTCAAATACTCTGCAAGCTGAATTATTATTACATATATACATATTAAAGTAGTTGGCATTACTTAATCAATTAACATTAAAATCACCAAAGACAATCATCTCAACATCTGAATAATGTATCAATGGAGCTGATGTCAGGTAATTCAGTTAACACTAAAATATCAGAATCAATCTGAGGGACCAGCATTTTCAGATGATCCATATTTTGTTATTTTACCAGACTCCTTACATTTAAATTAATTAGTCCCAGGCCTTTCCTATGTGTAAAAGAGTGTGGACTAATGAGGCTGATTCAGGTGATAACACAGTGGCATGAAGGAGGGGGAGGGGTCCGCGAGTAGGGTGTGGGATGTAAACAGTCAATCACATGACTGGACAGCATGCTGTAAGTTAGCCACTAGCATACGGCTGCTGTTGTGTTTATCTGTTCATCTTCAATAATAAAAGGTAGAATTAATCTTTCAGAGGTTTATTCAAAAGTGAACAACAAACAGGAAAATAATACGTTGCACCGGGCAGAATATACAGTAGCGTGGAGATGCCAAGACATTCTGCCCAGAACAGAGAAAACAAGCGTCTTATCGCTTTTCAGAAAATAGTATCAGACCCAACAAGGATAGGCTTTTTTTATTTTATTTTTATAGCAGACTTAAAAGAGGGTCTAGAATTTCAACAGTTCTTCGTTTTAGAACACAGACTCTCATCTCCTGCCACAACAGGTGGCTGTTGTGAGTCCATATGAATTCGATGACATTCCCTATGTAAGCACAAATAAAATTGCCTTGTGTTAGCAAGAAAGTCTCACACTACCCAGTCTGTTTGGATGGACTCTGTCAGTTCTAAAAAGCAAGGAACATTCCCAAAACAGATTCAACTTGTCAATGAAAGCCATGTTCTGAGCACTGGAGCCAGGTGTGAAGACTGAGGATTCTACTCAACAGGCCAGTGTGGGAATGGAACCAGAGATAAAAACAGACTTTCCACATTTACTTAAAAAGTTAAGAAGAAGAAGAATCTCTGGTCAGCTCAGACTGCTGGCGAGCTAGCATAGACTGTAAAAGATGAGATTCTCATGTAGGGCCTACATGTCTTACTTTATAGCCTTATGTAATAGAAATGTCAAACCTTTGGCCAATATCTCATCAGGTGGAATCAGATCCATTCTGGAGGAAAGCTGTGAACCTTTTCCTTCTCCTCTGATGTTACTGGAGGAGGAAGCTTTATGACAACTTGGTAATAGATCTGACCAACTGTAGTCGATACAGATCAATCGAATGTAGCTAGTATCACCCTGATAGCGATATTTTGGGTATATGATCTGTGCATCCCTATATAGGCCTATTCGTTCAACATGTTACTTTCCTGACAAGAGTGTAGTGTTTGTTACTTTCAAAAGTAATGGTTACAACAAATTACATTTAAATTATTCTTCTTTCTAGACTCCCTTGCCTTACAACTATTTATCTGTGAAGAGGAGGTTCCCCCTGAGCAGCAGCAGAGGAGCCCCAGTCTGGACCAGGAGGAGCCAGAGCCCCTACAGATGAAAGAGGAACTATGTGAAGATCTAGAGGAGTCTGATAGGTGCAAGATGATCTTACATCCTGTGAAATATGAAGAATATAGTGAGAATACTCTGTCCTCACAACTCAGCCAAACCCAGGACCCAGAGCTCCTACAGATTAAAGTTGAACTACATCAAGGGCTGGAAGAAGCTGATCGCTCCAAGATCACAGTAGACCCAGTGAAATGTGAAGATGGTGAAAAGAATGATCAGCCTCTTCAAACCCAAAGGGAGAGAAACGGAGAAGCATATTCTTTACCCAGCACTTCAACTGAACAGATGAAAACAGAACCTGATGGAAAGGACTGTGGAGTATCAGAACCAGCCAGTAACCTAGATCCAGCTGGTGATTTAGAACCAACTAGAGATGTCCAGCTTCGCTCTTCCGACTGTTCGGGAAATGAGACTGATGACAGCGATGATGACAGTTCTGAGATTAAGACTGATGACAGCGATGATGACAGTTTTGAAACTGAGACTGATGACGGCGATGAATGGAAGGAGACTGCAGGGCCAGGTTTGATGACTCTGAAACCAAAGAAGACACAGAAAATACAAAGTTCGTCTAGCAGCAGTTGGACTGATGAGAGTGATGATGACAGTTCTGAAACTGAGACCAATGACGGTGATGATGACAGTTCTGAAACTGAGACCAATGACGGTGATGATGACAGTTCTGAAACTGAGACTGATGACGGTGATGGTGACAGTTCTGAAACTGAGACCAATGACGGTGATGATGACAGTTCTGAAACTGAGACTGATGACGGTGATGATGACAGTTCTGAAACTGAGACCAATGACGGTGATGATCACAGTTCTGAAACTGAGACTGATGACAGTGATGATGACAGTTCTGAAACTGAGACTGAAGACGGTGATGAATGGAACGAGAGTGGAGGGTCTGTTTTGAGATTTTATGCAATTTGGCAACCTTTCTTGACATTTGTCGAAAAGATTTAAGCAGAGAATGTAACCCCATAATGTGCAGTCGATCTAAAATAAACTGGACGACATCAGAGCACGGATTCAATTCCAAAGAGACGTTAGAGACTGTAATGTTCTCTGCTTCACCGAGACGTGGTTGACGGCGGACATCCCAGACCACGCCATTCAACCAGCGGATCACTTCTTTACTCACCGCAAAGACCGTAGGCGGCGGTATTTGCCCTTTTGCGAGCTCAGACCCATTCCCAATGATAACATCAGGCTGGATGGATGAAAATCAATGGATGTAGCTAATAAAAGAAATAACGATTAAAACCCGACTATACTCGTGATTGGCGCTGAACGGTCGGCGAGTTAACCCGACTATCATCGGGTCTGGCGTTGAATGAGTTAATCATGATGTCACAGTTATACAGTTGGACTAGGAGTCATGTTCTTATTTATTTAAAGCACACACTTATACTTACAGTATGATGACTGTTCTATACATTTTTAACCTTAGTATAAAAATATTTGCCAGATCTATAAACCTTCTCATTGCACACAGTCAAAACATTTTACCCCTGAATTCTACATGTAAGTTATTTTTCACTAAACAGTAAATGTGCCTCAGTTATTAATTACAGTGAGTACGCTATTTAGTAAACATTTTATTATGAGAATGAATATCCAACTCTCTTTACTCTGCAAGACTACTGACTGATGTGGAGACAGAAGAGCGTTAATCTGAAAGAGAAGAGAACAATCCATCACTCCATCTTCAGCAGGTTAAAACCAGTAAAGTAAAGAAGCCTAACCTTCACTCTACCACCAGTTGACAAATGAGGACCATCAGATATAAGGATGTAGGCACGGCAGGAGACTTTGATAAGATTAAGACCAAGTTATCCTACAATACATTTTGAAGATCGGTGTTTAAAGGAACACTCCAATATTTTGGGAAATAGACTTATTTGCCATCTTCCTCCGAGTCAGACAAGAATATGTGGATTGCATCTCTGTGTGTCAGTTTTGGAAGTTGTATTTCTTCACTTTTGATTGAGCTAGGCTAGCTGCTCCCTACTACTTCCAGTCATTGTGCTAAGCTAGGCTAGCATGCACCTATACCTCTCTCTGGGGCTACTAGACACACAGAGATGTATCCTGATCTAGGAAAACGGTTAATTTTGCAACTTTGAGCTGAATTAGATCAACCACTGTTCCTGAAATCATACATTTGTACACCCATCTTTTAGGTGAATATTTCTCTCACTGAAGTATATATTATGTTATTAGGCCTATGGATGAAGGATTTAGTAACTCCAGCATATGGAATGAGTTTACTTAATGAAGAGAAATAAAAGCATTATGTAGATACACTTGGTAGTGTCAGTGTGCATGAGAGGTCATCAGCCCCAGGTGTGTTGTGCTGGGACCTCCTCTAAGGTCAGCCCATCATCTGACTCTTTTACTTGTAATAGTACCAGTCACGCTTCAATGTTTAAAAGAAACCTCAAGGCTTACTGTTCTGAAGGTCCAGATTAACACTGAAAGTCTGCGTTTATTATTTTGTATAACTTGTATATTGTTTATATATATAAGATATATATCTTTACGCCATCTGTTTGCATAATAGTATTCTTCGCTCGCCTCATTGGGTCCCACCCTTGACGTTGTAGGCGCCAGAGACGAGCCCCCTAGACATGGTTTCTAGACATGTTCGGACACGTTCAGACAAGCCCAGAGCAGGCGCATTGATTCTGCACAGGTGAATCGGCTGAGCCCCATAGGGATCAGTTTGAGTATATATATTGTGGACAGTGCAAGCAGCCGAGTCGGCAGTAACAGAACAGGAGAAGTAGCAGAGCGAGAGTGTGATACGTCCGGTACAGTTGTACACAGACCTACAAGCAGTGTATCGTTACAGAGAGCTAATGGCTACTTAGATACAACTATAATATTGTAGAGCCATTATTGGCACAGTATAGTGACTCGTGTAAGCGAAGTAAAGTGGAGAGACTTATAGTTAAACCCAGCGCCGTTTGGATATAACTACTCATTGGAGACCGTCTGCGGGTTAGCTTCCAGTACAAACGAAGCTAGCTAGCTACCATCTATGCCAACGGGCTTTTGGATTAATAGCTATTAACCCTGCCATCGGGCGCTAGGATTACAAGGACCGGTTCCGTACGAGACCCCTTTCTTCCAGCGGCGACAGGATTATCCGACCCGGTCTACAGTTCCTCCGGAGCTTGGAGCTCCAGAGGGAAACCATCGTCTCCAGCTACCATTTGCTTTTCCCAGTATCGCCTCGTTTCGTCTCACTCCCTGCAGAGCTCCGGTCGAGTATTCGTAACCTAGGAACTATTCATTACCGCTGACTTTGATACCCTGACATTCTATTATTAAAGGAGAACCGTGATGACTAATATGTATGTTGCTATGACTATTAAAATACTGTAAACTTGGTATCTCTGTCCCCGCGCAGTCAATTGAGTGTCCGCCATTTTGTCTAACTATACTGTCTGGCTATTAATATTCTTTAGTAGTGGTTTAATCTAAACAATCTTTAATACAGTCCGGGTTGTGTAGCCCCTCAGCTACAATTGGTCCTTCGAGCCGGAGGGTATCAGTAATAATAATCATATTAGTAATAATATGGCCAGCGGCGGACACTCTCCAATCGGCTCTCCCCCCTTAGAGCGCCCTAGGCGCCAGCGTCAGCCCCCTCCCCACTTGGAGAACTACGCTGTAGATTTACCTCCTAGCTTATCTACGAGGACGTTAAGCAAGGATAACATTAGTAGCTTAAGTATGCCCAGCCTTATCGACCTGTCAACCCCACCGGTAGAGACCCAAGCTAGTTTAAGTGAAACTGACTTAGCTCACGGGGGGGACAAGCGGGACATGACTTGACTATGCCCATAGAACACCGCGCCCCCGAGATGGACCTCGGAGCGCCAAAAGCTAAAGAACGCGCCCCCGAGAGGGACCTCGGAGCGCAAGAAGGTAAAGAATGCGCCCCCAAGATGGACCTCGGAGCGCACCAGAGTAAAGAGCACCGCGCCCCCGAGATGGACCTCGGAGCGCGGGAGAAGACAAAGTACAGCGCCCCCGAGATGGACCTCGGAGCGCGTAAGGAGACCAGGTCACCGCCAAGCCCTGCCAACTCCAAATCACCATCATCAGCGTCATCCCCAAGCGAGGCCGACCAGAGGCTAGCGCAAGTCCTGATCGCCATGCTAACCGCTTCAGCGGAAAGAGACCGCCTCCAGGGTGAGCGTGACCGCCTCCAGGCGCAACGAGAAAGTGAGCGCGAACATCTCAGACTGGAAGAGAGGCGCCTCCAGGCTGAAGAAAACATGCAGCGCGAAGCAGCCAATGCGCAGCGCGACGCAGCCAATGCGCAGCGCGAGGCGGAGCGAGACCGCCTACAAGCACAAATGATGGAGCAAGCACTCCAGAGGGTGACCCCCCACTCTTCCACCCGGAGCTCCCGGAGATCATCACGACACGGGTCGAGGGCACCTTCCCCTCCCCGACAAAGCTACACGGGACCCAGCCTACGGGAAGAACCTGCTTACGTTGCAGAGCAGCTAACCGAGCGACTACAAAGCCTAACGGAGGACGAGGGAGGACAGAAAGCCCACCCGCACGACCCCATCTCAGACCAGGAGGAACAGTGCAGCCCCGGTCTCAGTCCCGACACGCTGCGTTATGAACCCCCAACACGTCCCAGTGGGGAGTTCGAGCAACAGACAGCACAGAGGAATAGTGCCTGGAAACCCAGCCCCTGGTTCCCGCCCAGCACGAACCAACGACCCAACGTACAGGGAGACTCGCCACGGATGCCTCTCCCCCCACGTGCGTCAGTGTCACAGCCCTCCATGGCACACTACATTGGGACACCCACATTCCCAGACTTCACAAGAGAAGACCGAGCGCAGTATACCGAGCTGCGCATGTGCCTAGAGACAATTATGTCCCGAGTACAGGACGAGTCATACAAGTATGCCATTCTCCTTAAGTACCTCAAGGTAACTAGAGTGCACAACATAGCGCTGGCATACTCCAATTCACAAACTCCCTATTCTGACGCCCTGGTTACCCTCGACGCACGTTACGGACGTACATGGGACTATGTCATTCAGGAGATACGTGAGATTGAACGTCTCCCCCCGGCTAGAGACAACTGAGCCCTGGACGACCTATCCGTCAAGGTACAGTCCCTAGTAGGGATGCTCGGGTCCCAACGAGACCAGGGGATGTACGAGTTGTACGCCAACTCCAACGTGGAGCGCATATTGGAGAAGCTCCCCCCATTCCGCCAAGAACGCTTTCGGCGGCAACGAAACTACCGTGACCCGAATGGCCCAGAACAGTCACTCCTGGACCTTGCTGACTTCCTAGCCAGGGAGGTTAGCAGCCTAAGAATTGACACCTTCGCATGGGGTGGCTCGAACATTAAAGAGGGACCGAGAAGGTTTAAAGACCAAAGCAGGCCCATCACCGTGATGCACCAGGCCGAGGCGGTGTCATGGCAGACGAGTCACAACCCCCCCGCCAAGGAAAAATGGAAGATTGCCTGTCAATACTGCGACAGTGAACACTGGCTGTCACAGTGCGACGCATTCAAGAGACTGACCACAGCCGAAGTAAGTCAGTGGATTAAAGATAACCGCCGCTGCTTCCGCTGCGCGCGCGGCCACATGGCAGCAGAATGCCGCCTTAAGAAGAAGTGTGGCAAGTGTGACGGCGCTCACCTCGAAGCACTGCACGAGAGCAACCAGCGCCCACCAGGAGACCAAAGTAGGACCATCACAGTGATGTACCAGGCCGAGTCGGTGTCACAACAGAAGAGTCACAACCCCCCCGCCAAAGAGGAATGGAAAATGGAGGTTCCAGAATTCAAGATCACATGTAAGTACTGCCACGGCGGACACTGGCTGTCGTGGTGCAGCGCATACAAGAAACTGACCCCTGCCGAAAGGGATCAGTGGGGCGAGGCTAACAAGCAGGACCACTACGCTTACTGCGAATCACTGATCGAGGCCCACAAGCGAAGATTAGCTCTACAAAGCAACTCGGGAACAGAAGTGCTCCACATCGACCCCGCAAATAGTGGGAGCCCCAGAGTGCTCCTCAAGGTAGTATGAGTACTCCTCAGCCACGGAGACAAGGTACTCGACACCTACGCCGTCCTCGACGACGGGTCGGAGAAGACACTCCTCCTCGCCTTCGCCGCGACCCAGTTGGACCTGCGGGGACCAGAGGAGACCATGACCCTCCGTACCATTCGCCAAGATTTACAGACAATCAAAGGTGAAAACGTCTCGTTCACCATTGCAGCGATCGACCACCCTGAGAAGCGGTACAGCATCAGCGAGGCGCTCATGAGCAACGACATAGGTTTGTCACGCTACGATTACCCCATCCCACAGCTGATGGAGAAGTACGACCACCTACGCCAACTGCCCATACCGCTCATCAGCGGAGCTACACCGACCCTACTCATTGGCTCCGACCACGCGGACCTCATTGTCCCAATCAAGGCGGCCCACATCGGACCCAAAGGATGCACAGCCGCAGTTAAGACCCGACTGGGGTGGACGCTCCAGGGCCCCCTCTACGGACCTGCCAGCCAACCAACGTCCACACGCTGCCTTTACACCAAGGTGAGCGACACAGACAACACTCTCTTACAGCACGTTGAGAGGCTATGGACACTAGACGCGCTGCTATTCAAGACCGAATGCAAGATGGTTCAGTCTAAGGAGGACAAGTATGCCATCGCTCTACTAGATCAGAAGACTACGAGAGTCGAGGTCGACGGAGTGTTCAGATACGCAACCCCACTCTTGAGGCGGGCGAAGATGCCGGTGAGAGAACTGTGGGCCAAGGAGCAGGGCTGGGAAGACCCCATACCCGAGCACCTAGCTACCAAATGGAGAGAGTGGGAGGATGAACTTGTCTTACTTCGCGAGGTGGCCATCCCGTGGAGTCACTTCCCCCCTACCGTGCGACTGGAGAAGTGTCAGACAGACCTGCACGTCTTCAGCGACGCCTCAGAAGTGGCGTACGGATCAGTGGCCTACCTGAGGGCTCAAGAAGAGGGAGTTCTGAACTCCAAGCCCCTCAGCTACGCTCCAAGCGACGTAGCTGACATCGAACCCATCACCCCAAACCGCCTCTTGATGGTGCGGCCGGACCCTGCCCTTTCTCAGACGGTGTACAGACAGGACGAAATGAACGGCCGGAGGATGTGGAGACACAGCCAAGTACTGGCCAACCAGTCTTCGGCCCGCTTCCTCCTACACTACCTACCCTCCCTTCCAGCCCGTCAGAAATGGGTGAAAGACAGGGACAACCCGACCGTGGGAACCGTCGTGATGATAATAGACCAGTCACTACCCCGAGCTACGTGGCCAGCCGGCCGTGTGAGCAGAGTGATTAATGGTTCAGATGGGAAGGTCAGAGCGGCAGAAGTCATCGTCCAAGGGCGGACCTACACCAGACCAGTAGCCAAGTTGATAGAGCTGCCTGCGTTCCCTGACCCCCCTGACGACGACGATAACCCACTGACCTTATAGATTATTTCTAACTCCCCATAGCACTTTATGGAGAAGTTGACTTGACCCTTAATATTAATCTGTGCCCCACATTTTATTTACTAATTAGGTGCGGACTAATTAGGGGGCGGCTGTTCTGAAGGTCCAGATTAACACTGAAAGTCTGCGTTTATTATTTTGTATAACTTGTATATTGTTTATATATATATAAGATATATATCTTTACGCCATCTGTTTGCATAATAGTATTCTTCGCTCGCCTCATTGGGTCCCACCCTTGACGTTGTAGGCGCCAGAGACGAGCCCCCTAGACATGGTTTCTAGACATGTTCGGACACGTTCAGACAAGCCCAGAGCAGGCGCATTGATTCTGCACAGGTGAATCGGCTGAGCCCCATAGGGATCAGTTTGAGTATATATATTGTGGACGGTGCAAGCAGCCGAGTCGGCAGTAACAGAACAGGAGAAGTAGCAGAGCGAGAGTGTGATAGGTCCGGTACAGTTGTACACAGACCTACAAGCAGTGTATCGTTACAGAGAGCAAATGGCTACTTAGATACGACTATAATATTGTAGAGCCATTATTGGCACAGTATAGTGACTCGTGTAAGCGAAGTAAAGTGGAGAGACTTATAGTTAAACCCAGCGCCGTTTGGATATAACTACTCATTGGAGACCGTCTGCGGGTTAGCTTCCAGTACAAACGAAGCTAGCTAGCTACCATCTATGCCAACGGGCTTTTGGATTAATAGCTATTAACCCTGCCATCGGGCGCTAGGATTACAAGGACCGGTTCCGTACGAGACCCCTTTCTTCCAGCGGCGACAGGATTATCCGACCCGGTCTACAGTTCCTCCGGAGCTTGGAGCTCCAGAGGGAAACCATCGTCTCCAGCTACCATTTGCTTTTCCCAGTATCGCCTCGTTTCGTCTCACTCCCTGCAGAGCTCCGGTCGAGTATTCGTAACCTAGGAACTATTCATTACCGCTGACTTATACCCTGACATTCTATTATTAAAGGAGAACCGTGATGACTAATATGTATGTTGCTATGACTATTAAAATACTGTAAACTTGGTATCTCTGTCCCCGCGCAGTCAATTGAGTGTCCGCCATTTTGTCTAACTATACTGTCTGGCTATTAATATTCTTTAGTCGTGGTTTAATCTAAACAATCTTTAATACAGTCCGGGTTGTGTAGCCCCTCAGCTACACTTACAGTGTTACAAGTCTAGGATGTTGGAGTCCTATAAGCTGAAGCTATTTTGATTTATTATTGGGACGTGAGTCAAACAAAGGGAAGCACATGGTCAATTTCCAGAATGTTTATTCATCGAATACAATCATATAAAACCAAAATTATGTCATTGTTTGGATACAGTAGAAGTTATGAAATACATACCCGTTTGTACAAATTTGGTCAGAGACACAAAACATTACGAGTCCATCAGTGTCCTGTTTGTTGCCAGAGTCAGTCTGTGTGGTGCTTCCCTCTGTCTGTGTGCTTAGGAACTGTGGTGTTGGTGTTTTCTTCTCCAGGCAGCATATGATGGCAACCTCTCTCTCAGCCTTCTTAGCAGATGGAGGCTTTGCTGCCTGGATGTGGAGCCTCCCGTCATGAGCCAGGGAGCAGGTGACGGCCTCAGGATCCACCCCTTCAGGCAGATCAAACTCCTGTCTGAACTCCTGCCATCTGTAAGAGTAGGAGCTTTTCCCCTCCCCCTGCTTCTTCTCTGTCGTCCCACTGACTCTCAGCTTCATGCCCACCTGCTTGACAGACAGCTCCTCTGGGGGGAAGTCTTTAGTGTCCAGGGTCAGGCAGGGTTCACACTCGTCCTGGAAATTCAGACACTAGATTATACTAGTCATTGAAAACCTGGAAAATTACCAAATATCCTGGAAAAAATATGATGTTGTCTTGAAAATGTACAATTGTATTTGAGCCCCTAGGTATGCATTTTGATTGAAACTGAACTGTTGGTAGGATTATAGCAGTTGTACCGCCCAATGTTGGGCCCGGCCCGCGGGTCAAGTTTGGGCCACGTTCATTTTGTTTTGGCCCAACATGGTATTTGACAAGCACATGCTTATTCTCCTCTTATTTAAAGTGCTGTAAATGATGTAATGACTACAAAACATACATTTTGTGACTGGTGTAGCAGTCACCTGCAATGAACATGAATGAATGAATGACTTTTATTTATATATCACCATTCACAGCACGAATGCACAGGGTGCTTTACGGCTATTCAACTAAATTGTTCAGGGGGCCACATTGTCAGAAACCCAAGGGGCCAGGGGCCGGACTGCCACGGCGCCTCCCCGTGCTATGAATATATGTACACTTGACACAACACGCAACCACATTTTCACAACTTTTATTTAACTACATTGCAAAGGTAGTATACTTTTAAAAAAAAGTGCTTCATTTATGTGCCACATCTGCAACATCTCCTGCAAAAAGCGCTTCATTTATGACTGTGCAACAACTGCAACATCTCCTCTTCAACATTTCAATATAAAAATAAAATAAAAAACAAACAAGTGCATGATGTGCATCTGAACATTCTAACCTCAACACTTGAACAAAAACACATTTATAGTGCAGCTGAGCTTATGAAAAAGTGCTTCATGTCTGTGCAACAACAGCAAATCACAGCATCTTATTAGCACTTATTGTCCACTCTTAACTCTCAAACATCAGGGGGGGTGGGGGGCAGACCTACATACACACATCTAATGAGAGAGATTGCACTTCTTTGACTGGGCAATGGCAGAGAAAGAGGGTTCATAGGAAGTGAGGGCTACCCGCAAACAGTGATGCAAATGCTCATTTGTCAAGGAGGCACGGTTGCTTGTTTTAATGGCATTCATGTGAGAGAAACTGGATTCACAGGTGTATGTTGAGCCAAACATTGTTAGCACAGATATTGCCAGCGTTTTTATTTTGGGGAATGTGTTGACATGAATACACTTTATCCAAAATGTTGTGGTGGATTCATTCTCAAGTGCCTGCTTCAGAGCAGATGATGCTTGCATGTCAATTATTTCAAGTTGCAGGAGACCTTCATCAATGTGAAGTGATGCAAGGACCTGCCCTGCCTCTCGCCAGCCTCCTCGTCTCTTCACCCCCGTAATAAAAAACACACTCTGTCGTTTTTTTTTAAATTACGGGGCCAAAGGATAAATCGCAGCACAGTTAGCACTCCCGTTACATTTTCAAATCACAATATCATAACAACACAGAGGCTGAGAGACTCACTTTGTTTTGCTGCCGGTGGACCATCGTTGGACAGGGCTGGACCAGCATGAGAGAACAAGCTAGCTGGAAGGACAGTCCTAGCTGTGGGGAACTGACCTTGCTAGCTGAAGGGGCAGTCCTAGCAGTGAGAGAAAACTGACCTTGCTAGCTGAAGGGGCAGTCCTAGCAGTGGGAGCAAACTGACCTTGCTAGCTGAAGGGGCAGTCCTAGCAGTGGGAGAAAAACTGACAATGCTAGCTGAAGGGGCAGTCCTAGCAGTGGGAGAAAAACTGACATTGCTAGCTGAAGGGGCAGTCCTAGCAGTGGGAGAAAACTGACCTTGCTAGCTGAAAGGGCAGTCCTAGCAGTGGGAGAAAAACTGACCTTGCTAGCTGAAAGGGCAATCCTAGCAGTGGGAAAAAACTGACATTGCTAGCTGAAAGGGCAGTCCTAGCAGTGGGAGAAAACTGACCTTGCTAGCTGAAGGGGCAGTCCTAGCAGTGGGGCAAACTGACCTTGCTAGCTGAAGCGGCAGTCCTAGCAGAGGGAGAAAACTGACCTTGCTAGCTGAAAGGGCAGTCCTAGCAGTGGGAAAACTGACCTTGCTAGCTGAAAGGGCAGTCCTAGCAGTGGGAAAAACTAACCTTGCTAGCTGAAAGGGCAGTCCTAGCAGTGGGAAAAAACTGACCTTGCTAGCTGAAAGGGCAGTCCTAGCAGTGGGGAAAAAACTGACCTTGCTAGCTGAAAGGGCAGTCCTAGCAGTGGGAAAACTACACAAAAAGTGGAGGCCATGCAGAGGGACCGGGTTAGCTGCCTGGGCATGGCTAGCTACAGGGCCCATGCCAGCAGCAAGGGCTGCATTAACATAGAGGCTGTGCTAGCAGCCGGGGCTAAGCTAGCAGACTGGGGCCCTGCTGAGGGACTGGGTTAGCTGCCTGGGCATGGCTAGCTACAGGGCCTATGCCAGCAGCAAGGGCTGCATTAACATAGAGGCTGTGCTAGCAGCCGGGGCTAAGCTAGCAGACAGGGGCCCTGCTGAGGGACTGGGTTAGCTGCCTGGGCATGGCTAGCTACAGGGCCTATGCCAGCAGCAAGGGCTGCATTAACATAGAGGCTGTGCTAGCAGCCGGGGCTAAGCTAGCAGACAGGGGCCCTGCTGAGGGACTGGGTTAGCTGCCTGGGCATGGCTAGCTACAGGGACTATGCCAGCAGCAAGGGCTGCATTAACATAGAGGCTGTGCTAGCAGCCGGGGCAAAGCTAGCAGACAGGGGCCATGCTGGTAGTAGAGGCCTAACAAGCTGCAGGGAAGCCAACAGGGCTAACAGGGAAGCTAACAGGGCTAACAGGGGAGCTAACAGGGCTAACAGGGAAGCTAACAGGGCTAACAGGGGAGCTAGAGGGAACAAGAAAAAAAAAAGGCAAACTCAACATACACCGTCTGTGCTGGCTGGGGTCGTCGATTTGGTCGGGTCGTACTGTTATGGTTTGTAACCGACCCCAATCGCACAACACAAGACAGGTATGAGAGTAAGCCAAGAACTGGGCATTTATTGAATAACAAAGAAAAACGGCACTGTCCCTTTAAGGGAGAACACAAAATACTGGATAACAAGAAGGGAAAGGTACAGTGCCTTTAAGAGGCGAGCTGGCTAAGGGGAAGGCAAGGGAAGGCTAACGGAAACAGGGCCGGGGCAAGGGAAGGGGCAGGAACAGGGAGGACTAGGAGGACCGGACGGGAAGGACAAGGAGGACTAGAGAGGGGAGACAGGGACAGAGGCCCGCGGAGGTGGGCTGGGGACAGGGAGGACTGGGAGGACTAGAGTGGGGAAACAGGGACAGAGGCCCGCGGAGGCGGGCTGGGGAGAGGGAGAACTGGGAGGATTAGAGTGGGGAAACAGGGACAGAGGCCCGCGGAGGCGGGCTGGGGAGAGGGAGGACTGGAAGGACTAGATAGGGAGGACTAGGAGGACAAGAGAAAAACAGGGTAAGGCCTTGGAACAGGGCGAGGGCTGGAGCTGCATGGAGCTGTGACAGGAGAGGTGACTTGTCCCAAAAACAGAGTAATCCAAGTGACAGAATCTTCGGTGTAAATACACACTGTGAGTAAAGTCCCAAAATACAAATCCAAGTGAATAATATCTTCGGTGTGTAAACACACAGTGAGCGATGTTAAGGCCAAAATATTATCCCAATGAAACAATCCAAAAAGGCTGAACGCTGGGTGAGTGACTGATAAAAAGCAGGAAATCTTCAGTGTTATATAAACACACGAAAAACGGATAGGATCAAAGACAGTCATAAAAACTCACCCAGGCGCTGTGCGTAAAGAGCGTTGGAACAGAACGGAGCGAGCGCGTCGCCACTGGAAACAGGTGTCCAAGCGGAGGTCTGAGTGGTGCGCGACTGCTTGGAGTAAGCGCCGGTACGGAGGGCGCATCTGGCGCGGAGGTCTGAGTGGTGCGCGACTGCTTGGAGTACGCGCCGGTACGGAGGGTGCATCTGGCGCGGAGGTCTGAGTGGTGCGCGACTGCTTAGTGTACGCGCCGGTACGGAGGGCGCATCTGGCGCGGAGGTCTGAGTGGTGCGCGACTGCTTAGTGTACGCGCCGGTACGGAGGGCGCATCTGGCGCGGAGGTCTGAGGGGTGCGCGTCTGCTTGGAGTACGCGCCGGTACGGAGGACGCATCTGGAGTGCGTCTGAATGCGCGTCAGGAGTGAAGAGCGCGTCTGCGCGGAAGAGCGCGCCGGCTCGGAGAGACGCATCCTCCCGTAGAGTATTAGGAAGCGATGCGCGTCAGGAGTGAAGAGCGCGTCTGCTGCGCGGAGGTCTGGATGCGCGTCTGGGCGTCTGCTGCGCTGAGGTCTGAAGTGGAACACTGGGATACCTCCCGTGGAAGTTTAGAGAGCGCAGTCCAGTGTCTCCCTCAGGCAACGGCGACAGGAGGCAAAGGCTGGAGCGCATCTCACGCCGGAGATGAAAACAGCATAAACAGACAGAGGACCTCCCGAAGGAGTCTTGGTGATAGAGAATATGATACGGAATGAACGGCACGACCCGACAAGGGACAGAGGGGAGAGCGAGGTACTTAAAGCCCACAGGGGAACTAATTAGAATGCACCACAGGTGCGTGAAGGTAATTGATACTTGAAACTAAAAGTGTGTGTTCGGCACCAGACCAATCAAACACATAATGACAGGTAGTCCAAGGGTGTGGTTGCTGAAGAGCAAACGAACGCGAGGGTGGGGGCTAGTGAGGTGAGGAGAATGCAATTGATTAACAGTAGGCTTAAAGGAACAGAGCGAGTAGGTGAGCAACAGGCTTAAAGGAACAGAGCGAGTAGGTGAGCAGCGGACAAAACCTCACACTCCGGTCATCACTACGAGACAGCCGGAGACAGGGGGGCACGCAGAGAGGGTCGCATCCTCCCGGTCTTCATCACGGGACGTCCAACACTCTGGTCATCACTACGAAACAGCCGGAGACAGGGGGGCACGCAGAGAGGGTCGCATCCTCCCGGTCTTCATCACGGGACGTCCAACACTCTGGTCATCACTACAAAACAGCCGGAGACAGGGGGGCACGCAGAGAGGGTCGCATCCTCCCGGTCTTCATCACGGGACGTCCAACACTCTGGTCATCACTACGAAACAGCCGGAGACAGGGGGGCACGCAGAGAGGGTCGCATCCTCCCGGTCTTCATCACGGGACGTCCAACACTCCGGTCATGACTCCGGGACAGCCACTCACAGGGAGACGGGACAGGCATTAGACAGCTCACATGATTGTGATGGGTGGACATAGCAATAGATACAAGTAGTAAGCATATATGTTAATAGAATAGATATATGAAGTAAGCATTTTATGTGAATAGAATAGAATAGAAGTAATTAACCCAGCAATGAAACCATGTTGACGGACCACAAACCATGTTGACAGACCACGGACAGAAGACGGTAAGAAGCTGATCCATGGCCTCGTGGTGCACGTAGAACAGTCACTGCAATCTTGGCCAAGACCCCGAGACATCCACCACCTTGGTCAGTACTACGAGACAAGCACTCAGGAGAGATGGGGGGGTTGGGACAGGGGTTAGAGAGTTCCCATGTTTGTAGTGGACGGAGATGTAGCAATAAGTACATGTAGTGAGCATATGCATACATGGTGACAGTAGAATCATAGTATATAAGAAAATTGTGAAATAGAGTAATAGATAGAACTACTGCAAGCGTATGGATACAGGATGAGATACAAGACAATAGCTCAGGGCCGTATGCCCCGTGGGGGCAGGAGAAGCTACTCGGAAGGTTCAGCACTGCAGGCCAGACAGAAGACGGTATGAAGCTGTTCCATGGGACTGGTTGAGACAGAGGTTAAAAAGGTTCTCCCATGTCTGCAGAAAAGCAGACATGGGAGCAAATAGACATCCTAACTAAACTAGACAGATTAATCTAAGGGTCAGTCCCCGACCAGGTGAGATCAGGGTAGGTTGAAGGAGAGAGAGAAAAGATGGGTCTTAAGCTTACTTACTATACAAATATTTATTATTATTATTATTATTATTATGAGGTAGGTACAGTAGTAAATATTCCTCTTCATTATATTTATTTGTTTAATTTGCCTTCACTTCTATCCACTTGAATCTTTGTCCCAATGTTTGATCCCAACCAGCTGATTGAAACATCAGCTGAGTCGCCTCCAAAAGTCTTGTTTGTCAGGAATCCTCTCCTCCATTTGTCCTCAGAGGAGCTGGAGGACTGGGGCTGAAATCACCATGGATTCTAATTCAAGTTCAAGTTCAAGTTCAAGTTCTTTAATAGTTGTCATACAGAAGTACAGAATACTTTCATACAAAATGCTTCTTACTGTTACGCTCCAGAGACTGTGCTAGACAAGATAGTATCAAATAACATAATAACATAATATAGCATGAATTTAGAAAAAGAAAATGAGGTCACAGTGTTCGGTATAGACATATGTACAATGTTCTGAGTTACCATATAATATACAATACACAATACTATGCAGTGTACTAATGTACAGTACTATCTAGTGCAAAGCAGAAATGGGATGAGGTACAATTTTAGGTACAATTTACAGTAAGGTGTACGAGTTGTAGTGCAATCCTTCATCCATAAATATAAAGTGTGGGGAGTGGGTGCTACAGTGTGTTTGTTTAAAGTGGGTGTGTGCTATAAGTGTGTGGAGTGGGTGCTACAGTGTGTTTGTTTAAAGTGAGTGTGTGCGTGTGGATGTGTGTGCTATGTGCGTTTGGTGGTTGTTGTTGTGTAGTGTTCATTCATTGTTCGTTTAGCAGCCTGATGGCCTGGGGATAGAAGCTTCTTCTGAGTCTTTCTGTGCTCGCCTTGAGACTCCTGTATCGCTTGCCTGACGGCAGCAGTTCAAAGAGGCAGTTGTTCGGGTGACTGGAGTCTTTAATGATTCTCTTAGCCTTGCCCTTGCAACGCTTGTAGTAAATGTTCTGGAGGGTGGGGAGCCCCCCTCCAATTGTGCGTTCGGCTGAACGTGTCACTCTTTGTAGTCTGCTTTGGTCTTGTGCAGTGCTATTCCCAAACCAGGAGGTGATGTTGCCGGTCAAGATGCTCTCTATTGTACATGAGTAGAAGTTCTTAAGGATCTTCTGGCTGACTTGGAACTTCCTTAGGCGCCTGAGGAAGTAGAGGCGTTGTCGTGCCTTCTTCACAACACTGTTAATGTGTGTGGTCCATGTCAAGTCCTCGGATATGTAGGCTCCGAGGTACTTAAAGCTGTTGACTCTCTCAACCGGTGCCCCGTCGATGCTGAGGGGGCTGTAGTCCTTGACCCCCGACCTCCTGAAGTCCACAATCATCTCCTTTGTTTTGCTGACGTTCAGGGAGAGGCTGTTTTCCTGGCACCATCCCGCCAGGACCTTGACCTCTTCCAGGTAGGCCCTCTCGTCGTTGGCAGAGATCAGGCCCACCACCACTGTGTCGTCAGCAAATTTGACGATTGTATTGCTACTCCGCTGAGCCACACAGTCGTGTGTGTACAGGGAGTAGAGGAGGGGACTCAGAACACAGCCCTGGGGGGCCCCTATGTTGAGGGTGATGGATGAGGAGGTGCAGTTGCCTGCTCTCACCACCTGGGGTCTGCCAGTCAGGAAGTCCAAGACCCACTGGCAGAGGTCATAGCCCAAGCCCAGGTCCCTGAGCTTGGCTATGAGTATGGAGGGGACTATGGTATTGAATGCCGAGCTGTAGTCGATGAATAGCATTCTCACATAGTTCCCCTGCCTCTTGTCCAGGTGTGATGCTGCTGTGTGCAGCACATGGGATATGGCGTCCTCCGTGGACCTGTTGGGGCGGTATGCAAATTGCAGGGGGTCCATGTTGATGGGGAGGGAGGAGCAGATGTAGCCCTTTACTAGCTTCTCGAAGCACTTCATGGCTATGGAGGTGAGAGCTACAGGGCGGTGTACATGTAACATGTAAACAAGATGGTTCTTCTGCTGTGATGGTGTGCATTTATATAGCAGCTTTTATCCAATTTTTTTTTTTTTGTTCCTCACATTCACCCATACATTCACACACAGACAGCGGAGGCGACCATGCAAGGTGCCAACCTGCTCATCAGAAGCAGTTAGGGGTTAAGTGCCTGAGAGGAGTGGGACTCAAACCGGGAACCTTCCGATCACCAGACGACTGCTCTACCTCTTGAGCCTCTGTTGCACTGTAGTTGGGTAGAAAATAGTTCCTACATGAAAGGGCTCACAACAAGGTCTGTGTCTTGAATAACGTGGGTCATGACTTCTGGAAAGAGATGTTGCTTTTAGGTTTTGATGAAATGTATTCTGAGCTCAACAAGCTGAGTGTCATTCAGCCCCATTGTATTGTAGTGACAGCAGGTATCTCTACAGCAGGTATCTCTACATCAGGTATCTCTACAGCAGATATCTCTACAGCAGATATCTCTACAGCAGGTATCTCTACAGCAGGTATCTCTACAGCAGGTATCTCTACAGCAGGTATCTATACAGCAGGTATCTCTACATCAGGTATCTCTACATCAGGTATCTCTACAGCAGATATCTCTACAGCAGGTATCTCTACAGCAGATATCTCTACAGCAGGTATCTCTACTCTACAGCAGGTATCTCTACAACAGGTATCTCTACAGCAGATATCTCTACAGCAGGTATCTCTACAGCAGATATCTCTACAGCAGGTATCTCTACAGCAGATATCTCTACAGCAGGTATCTCTACAGCAGATATCTCTACAGCAGGTATCTCTACAGCAGATATCTCTACAGCAGGCATCTCTACAGCAGATATCTCTACAGCAGGTATCTCTACAGCAGGTATCTCTACAGCAGATATCTCTACAGCAGGTATCTCTACAGCAGATATCTCTACAGCAGGTATCTCTAGGAGGCATCTCTACAGAAGACATCTTTTTTGTATTATTATTTTGGGTCAACTGTCCCTTTAAGGCGCTGCCCTTCCCTCTTCTTATCCGTAACCGAGATCACGAAGGAAACGGTCTCATCACCTGCCCCAAGTATTTATTGATAATTTATAAGTCAGAAAAGATACTGTATGCTGTTATACCTCCTGTCTTAGTGCAGAAGCTGTAGAGTCTGTCTTGTACAGTGAAACACCATCGTCCTGTAATAAAGTTGATGTCTTAGTACAGAAGCTGTAGAGTCTCTGTCTTGTACAGTGAAACACCATCGTCCTGTAATAAAGTTGATGTCTTAGAGCAGAAGCTGTAAAGAGTCTGTCTTGTACAGTGAAACACCATCGTCCTGTAATAAAGTTGATGGTCTGTTTCCACACTTTGTCCTGTCATGTTGTCTGCAACTCTTTATTGTGAGAATGGGTTTAGGCAGAGCCCAATAGCTGAACACAGGAGAAGAGAGAATGGAGCGTTTTAGGGTGTTTAATTGTATTTCCCCAAGCAGACAGGTATTACATCCATAAATGTGCAACAGACAGGTATTGGGAATGTTTTCTTGGGGGGTGAGGACAGGTGCACCCCCAGTGCAGCTGTGTGCAGAAGACACAGGTCTGTGTCATGGAAGAGAGAGCAGGAGACTCCTTGTCCAGCACGAGATGTCCAGGCAGGGGGGAGCACTGGAGCGGAGGTCCTGGGCACACAGAGAAACACGGTTAGACCAAGGAATAATAACACGAGCAGGTTAGCAAGGCTTTAGGTTGAGTCGTCGTACCCAGGTAGCTAGATTAACACTACGACAAGGTCTGGTCAGGATCTGCAGGTAGTTGTACTGTCTTGCTGATCAGGGGATGAGGTACAGCTGTGTTGAGTGAAGAGCTTGGCAGCGTGTGACTCCGGGGAAGGGGTGCTGTCCATATATGGGTGTGAGGCTTCAAGTCAAGTCAAGTCAAGAGTTTTATTTGTCACGGCATACAAGTATACAATGAAATGCGGGTGGTCTTGCCCGCAACAATGTGCAATACAGTAGTAACAACATATAATAGAATCCAATAAAACAACATTGTGCAATAAACAAGTAACATTGTAAATGCAGCTGTCGCCTATAGAGGGCGCATGTTTATTTTTATATTTCTTTTTATCTCATGTGACGTATCACGTCCTGTCTCACGCTCTGACCCAGCGTAGTTTGAGCAGATCTGGCGGAACGTGCCTAGACTTGTAGGAGAAGATAGCGCAGCAGATTTGTGCACTTCATTTGTCAAAGATAAAAGATTAAAGTACTAGAGTTTGAAGATAACCCCCTCCCATTGAGCTGCAAGCAGGCCAAAGTGGTTCCTAAAGTTTTATTCACACTTTTCGTTTTGTTTTTGTAATTCTATTGACCGAATTGTATGAGTATTGACTGTTATTATTTCCTGCAATTGTAGTTCTACGGTGGTGATGAACGGAATATGCATCAATAAACAGCCATCTGTAATTAAAGAACTCGGAGTCCTCGTCGTGCATCAATGGGCGGCACAGTAGAACACTGGACTGTGGAGTTGAAAACTCCATATGAGAACGTCGGGTAGAGGATTGTCTGCAGTCGAAGATGTATCGTCATGTCTGGGGAACCTTTGTGCTGGGAAGGAGCTGCAGCAGTGTGCACACGGCCAAACAAGCGAGCTCGTGGAAAAAGACGGCTCGAGGTTGGCGCGGGTACAGGACTCTGCCGCTGAACTTTTCCACGTATCAGTAGGATTTCGCAGCATCCATCTTAAAAGAAGCAGCAGACTTTCCCCTACATTGAAGTTGAACTGCATAGGCAAACAAGTGAGCTCCTGGAAGAAGACGGCTCGAGGTTGGCGCGGATACAAGACTCTGCCGCTGAACCTTTCCACGCATCAGTAAGATTCACAGCATCCATCTTAAAGAAGCAGTAGATGTTTTCCCTACGTTGAAATTGAACTGCATAGGCAATGCCATTCACCAAGTTGACTGACTACACGTCTCAGGTATTGACTTTTCAGAGAGAAGTATTGTTGTAGACTACAATTGCATTGCAAGTGCGCACATTCTTGAGACTGTATATAAGGTTGTTTACAGTTTAATATTTTTGGCCATTTAAGAATAGGTTGATATTCATTAATGAAGTCTAGCTTTATAAGGTTAATTTAGAAAAGGCCAATCATAAAGGGTATATTCGAACTTAATACTTGCATTTTCATAATAGCCTACTAGGCTTACATTTTCATTTCGTTTTTTGAATTTCATATTAGCCTACACTTTTTACCAGTTATTTCCCAGTATAGTAAGCTACTATAATATAAACCTAGGCCTATGGTTTATTTGTTATTTTTCATGATTTGTATTTCACATTGAAGAAAGGTGTAGATTTGAATTGGCCTACAATGTTCAACTAAATTAAGCATTTATTTTTGAATACTTAAGACATTTGTTGACACTTTTCATTATTAGGCTTACACATTTCTTAGACTGAATTCATATTAGCCTACCCCTCTATTTACAGTTCATATTTCTTATTCGATAGATATGGTTCATAAATATTTAATGAATAAATAATTGATTTATTTACTACACAGTAAACATGTCACAAAGGGGTGAGATCCAGCAAACTGAATCTCAGATTGAGTTCAACAAGCTAGACGATAGTGAGCCAGTCGTATTTACTGAAAAGGGACAGGCTCTTGTAGACGATAAGGTGATGGATCTAAAAGTGAACTTCAAAATGGCATATGAGAGGTGGAAGCACAACATGAATGGACTGAAAATATCCATCAAGTATAAGGGCGACTCTGACCTAATGAAGATAACCCCCTCCCATATAGCCAGAATAAATTCAGCCCAAATTGAGGTTGATGGTATTTATCTAAAAATGAGAGACACTTTACATCCCGATCATCCAGACTCAGAAACCTGTAGAAGGAATGATACATGCCAATCGCACACCAGGACTGTTAATAAAAAGGCTCAGCAGTTCCTCAACAAGATGAGAACCAGGACTGCTAATAAAAGGGCGTTCCTCAACAACGGTGGTTCTGAAATCTCAGTGTCACACAACGCAAGACAAGCTGCAGCGGAAGTAGCCGCAGCTACAGAGGTACTAAAAATAATGAGAGAGCGCCATGAGCAAGAAGAAGAAATCCAAAGACTGGAGCAGGAAGATGAAAGGCGGTCGGCTGAAAACGACGCAGAGAACGCCAAGATCCAGGCAGAGAAAATATTCATCACGGAAAGTGCTGATAGAAGAACAAAGCTGAATGAGAAAAGGAGAGAAGTGGAACGGTTAGAGGAACTCAAGAAACTCAACGCAGTTAAGGTAAAGCTAAAGATTTACACTGAAAGCGTTCATAATGATGATGAAGAAGATCATCTGTAGTCACCTCTTCCACACTATCCTTCAGCACATTCGCTAGCTCTCACCCCACAAGAAGAACTGCGTCCTCTTGCGCCTCCAGTGTTCCAACAAGGAGAGAGCCCGTCTCAACAAGGAGAGAGCCCTTCTCAACAAAGAGAGAGCCCTTCTCAACAAGGAGAGAGCCCGTCTCAACAAGGAGAGAGCCCTTCTCAACAAGGAGAGAGCCCGTCTTAACAAGGAGAGAGCCCGTCTCAACAAGGAGAGAGCCCGTCTCAACAAGGAGAGAGCCCTTCTCAACAAGGAGAGAGCCCGTCTCAACAAGGAGAGAGCCCTTCTCAACAAGGAGAGAGCCCTTCTCAACAAGGAGAGAGTGAGCGAGAGGAACAGGAAGAGCCTGTCATTCTGACTGGACAAGAGCCATGCACTGCCACAGCAAACGGTGTGAAGAATGAAGATGAGAATCAACAAGGAGAGAGCCCTTCTCAACAAGGAGAGAGCCCGTCTCAACAAGGAGAGAGCCCTTCTCAACAAGGAGAGAGCCTGTCTCAACAAGGAGAAGGCCCGTCTCAACAAGGAGAGAGCCCGTCTCAACAAGGAGAGAGCCCTTCTCAACAAGGAAAGAGCCCTTCTCAACAAGGAGAGAGCCCGTCTCAACAAGGAGAGAGCCCGTCTCAACAAGGAGAGAGCCCTTCTCAACAAGGAGAGAGACCTTCTCAACAAGGAGAGAGACCTTCTCAACAAGGAGAGAGACCTCAACAAGGAGAGAGCCCTGCTCAACAAGGAGAGAGACCTTCTCAACAAGTAGAGAGCCCTTCTCAACAAGGAGAGAGCCCTTCTCAACAAGGAGAGAGCCCGTCTCAACAAGGAGAGAGACCTTCTCAACAAGGAGAGAGACCTTCTCAACAAGGAGAGAGACCTCAACAAGGAGAGAGCCCTGCTCAACAAGGAGAGAGACCTTCTCAACAAGGAGAGAGCCGCCCTTCTCAACAAGGAGAGAGACCTCATCGACAAGGAGAGAGACATTCTCATCAACAAGGAGAGAAAACAAAACCAGGAGAGTTTGTGAAAGAAGAAGTTAGCTGCTGACAATAGGGTCAGAAGAGTTAACCAGTTAGTCAGTGACACAACACTAGACAACAAAGGCGCACGCACATCTCAGCCACATTATTTAGAGAGAGCCATACACAAAACGGTACTATTACAGGAAGCAGAGTAAAGGCTCTTTGAAACCTTTTTTTTGTTTTTGTGTATTTGGTTTGTTTAAAGGGTTCCCAATGTTTAAAGGGTTCCTGATGTTTTAAATGGTTGTGTTGAAAATCACATGTTATGTGATTGGTGGGAGTGTAAATGCAGCTGTCGCCTATAGAGGGCGCATGTTTATTTTTATATTTCTTTTTATCTCATGTGACGTATCACGTCCTGTCTCACGCTCTGACCCAGCGTAGTTTGAGCAGATCTGGCGGAACGTGCCTAGACTTGTAGGAGAAGATAGCGCAGCAGATTTGTGCACTTCATTTGTCAAAGATAAAAGATTAAAGTACTAGAGTTTGAAGATAACCCCCTCCCATTGAGCTGCAAGCAGGCCAAAGTGGTTCGTAAAGTTTTATTCACACTTTTCGTTTTGTTTTTGTAATTCTATTGACCGAATTGTATGAGTATTGACTGTTATTATTTCCTGCAATTGTAGTTCTACGGTGGTGATGAACGGAATATGCATCAATAAACAGCCATCTGTAATTAAAGAACTCTGAGTCCTCGTCGTGCTTCAATGGGCGGCACAAACATAGTAGGGCATATCGGTATTTGTACATAGTTATTTAAATTTTTTATACAATCTCAGGTTATGCTATACTATTTTTAAAGTGACCTTTCCTTATGTGGCCATAAGTGTGGGCGTGTGCAGCATGAGTGTGTGCTTGCTCATGTTAAAGTGGCTGCTAGTGTGTGAGCGTGTACAGTGTGTGTGCTCATGTGTGCTTGTGTGTGTAGAGTTCAGTGTTCAGGGCTCTGATGGCCTGGGGGAAGAAGCTGAGCCGAAGCCTCTCTGTCCTAGTAGCTGGTGTTCGCAGGCGTCTGCCTGACCTCAGCAGCCTGAACAGGCTGTTGTTGGGGTGGTGTGGGTCTTTCATTATTCTGCAGGCACTGGATTTGCACCTCTTGTTGTATAGAACCTGCAGGGGTGGTAGTGCAATACCCGTGGTACGCTCGGCTGAGCGCACCACTCTCTGTAGGGCCTTCTTGTCCTGTGCCATGCTGTTTCCATACCAGGCAGTGATGTTTCCAGTCAAGATGCTCTCTACAGCTCCAGAGTAGAAGGACTGGAGTATCTTCCCAGATACTCTGAACTTCCTTAACTGTCTCAGGTGGTAGAGGCGCTGCTTCGCCTTTTTTACGACCGAGTCTATGTGTGTTGACCATGTCAGATCCCCTGAGATGTGGACCCCCAGGTACTTAAAGCTGCTCACCCTGTCCATGGTAGCCCCGTTTATCCTCAGTGGTGTGTGTGTCTCCTGCTGTCCTCTCCTATAATCCACGATCAGCTCCTTGGTTTTACCAATGTTCAGGAGCAGGCTGTTGTCCTGGCACCAGCGTTCCAGTACCTCAACCTCCTCCCAGTAGGCCTTCTCGTCGTTGTCCGAGATCAGCCCCACCACCACTGTGTCGTCCGCAAACTTCACTATGGAGTTGGAGCTGAACTTGGCCACACAGTCGTGTGTATAGTGAGTACAGCAGGGGGCTCAGAACACAGCCCTGGGGGGACCCGATGCTCAGGGTGATGGTGTTGGAGGTCTGACCCCCCACCCTGACCGCCTGGGGCCTTTCGCTCAGAAAGTCCAGTATCCAGGCGCTCAGAGCGGAGCTCAGACCCAGCTCGATCAGCTTGTCCACCAGTCTGGTGGGGACTATGGTGTTGAACGCTGAGCTGTAGTCAATGAACAACAGTCTCACATAGCCCCCCTTCTGGCGGTCAAGGTGAGAGAGGGTGCTGTGCACCGCATCGTCAGTGGACCTGTTTGGCCTGTATGCAAATTGCATGGGGTCCATATCACTGGGGAGGGAGGCACAAATGTGATCCTTGACCAGCCTCTCGAAACATTTCATGGCCACAGATGTGAGTGCCACCGGTCTGTAGTCATTGAGACATGTTGGGGAGGGTTTCTTTGGTACAGGGATGATGGTTGTGAATGTGGGAGAGGATGAGGAGGAGTGAAGAAGGTGTCGGGCTTCCGTGGTGAATGTGGGGGAGGAGGAGGAGGAGTGAAGAAGGCTCTCGCTGTGATTATGACAGGACCCCCCCCCCCCTCTACGGGCGCCTCCTGGCGGCCCTCCAGGCCTATCAGGGTTGGCCTGATGGAAGTCCCGGATGAGGTCCGGGTCCAGAACCATCTGGCGGGAGACCCAGCTGCGCTCCACTGGGCCGTAGCCCTCCCAGTCGACCAGGTACTGGTAGCCGCGGCCGCGGCGCCGTACGCCCAGCAACTGCCGGACAATGTAGGCCGGGTGGTCGTCGATGACCAGCGGAGGGGGAGGCTCCGGAGCTGGGGGAGACAGGGGACTGGAGACCACCGGCTTCAGCTGGGAGACATGGAAGGAGGGGGGAATTCGCATATGGGAGGGAAGCTGGAGTCTGACGACTGAGGGGTTAATGAGTGACAGAATCTTGTAGTGACCAACAAAACGGGGGGTGAGTTTCCGGGAAACTGACTTGAGTGGCAGGTCCCGAGATGAGAGCCAAACTATCTGACCTGGTTGATAGTCGGGGTCCGGTGGCGGTCGGCGAAGCGGCGGTTCTGGTCAGCGGAGAAGCGCGGCCCTGGTGTCCTCCCACACCCTCCTGCAGCGAAGGTGCTCCTGCACCGAGGGAACAGAGATCTCCTCCTCCTGTGCAGGGAACAGTGGGGAGTTGTGGGCGTACTCTATCCATGGCAGGAAAGCATGGGGGGGAGGGGTCCCGGGTCGTCACGCAGCGGACATGGGGGGGAGGGGTCCCGGGTCGTCACGCAGCGGAGGGCGGACCCCAGGTCCTGGTTGGCCCGCTCCGACTGGCCGTTGGTCTGCGGGTGGTACCCGGAGGAGAGACTGGGGGCCCAGCAGAAAGCCTTCCAGACTTGGGAGATGAATTGAGGGGCCCTGTCGGAGACGATGTCCACCGGGATCCCGTGGAGGCGGAAGATGTGGAGCCTCCATCAGGTCCGCGGTCTCTGAAGCAGAGGGGAGTTTGGGGAGAGAAACAAAGTGCATGGCCTTCGAAAAGCGGTCAACAATAGTGAGAATGACTGTGTTACCGTGTGAGGGGGGCAGACCGGTGACGAAGTCCAGGGCGACGTGTGACCAGGGCCGACCGGGAACAGGGAGCGGACGGAGGAGCCCGGCGGGTGGTCGGTGGGAAGCCTTCCCACGAGCACAGACGGTGCAGGCAAGGACGAAGGCGCGGGTGTCCTCCCTCATGGAAACCCACCAGAAGTGCCGCTTCAGCAGGGACAGGGTACGGTCGATCCCAGGATGACAGGCGAACCGGGAGGCGCGGATCCACTGGAGCACCTGGGAGCGGACAAGGTCGGGGACAAAAAGCCGGTTAGGTGGACCGTTACCTGTATCAGGCTGGACACGCTGAGCCTCCCAGACGACGGACTGGATCTCCCAGGTGGCGGAGGCCACCAAGCAGGAGGAGGAGAGGATGGTGTCAGGGTGTGCAGACCCTCCTTCGAGGACAAACTGCCGGGAGAGGGCGTCCAGCTTGGTGTTCTTGGAGCTGGGCCTGTAGGTCAGGGTGAAATTGAACCGGGCGATGAACAGCGCCCAGCGGGTCTGGAGGGAGTTCAGGCGCTTGGCCGTCTGGACATAGGTGAGGTTCTTATGGTCCAACCAGACCAGGAAGGGGGTCTCCGAACCCTCCAGCCAGTGCCTCCATTCCTCCAGAGCCAGCTTGACTGCCAGGAGCTCCAGGTTTCCAATATCGTAGTTGACCTCTGCTGGGGTCAGGCGGCGAGAGAAGAAGGCGCAGGGGTGCAGTCTTTGGTCGAGAGCGGAGCGTTGGAAGAGGATCGCCCCCACTCCGGTACTTGAGGCGTCCACCTCCACCACGAACTGGCGGGACGTGTCCGGCTGGACGAGGATGGGCGTGGAGGTGAAGCGCCAGCGCAGCTCGGAGAAGGCGGAGTCCACCTTGTCAGACCAGATGAAGGGCACGGAAGGCGTAAGGGAGTTGGGTAAGGGATGCAGCAACCCGGCTGTAGTCCCTGATGAAACGCCGGTAGAAGTTAGCAAACCCCAGGAAGCGTTGGAGCTGCTGGACGTTGGTGGGCCGGGGCCAGTCGGACACCGCCTTGATCTTCTCAGGGTCCGCCTGGATCCGGCCGCTCTCTATAATGTAGCCGAGGAACCCGATGGAGGAGACGTGGAACTCACACTTCTACGCCTTGACGAACAACTTGTTCTCCAGTAGGCGTTGGAGGACCCGGCGGACATGCTGGACGTGCTCCTCCATATCAGAATGTCATCCAAATAAACAAAAACAGAGCGGTTAAGGACATCACGGAGAACGTCATTGACAAGAGCCTGGAATACAGCAGGGGCGTTGGTCAGCCCAAAGGGCATTACCTTGTACTCAAAGTGACCAAGCGGGGTCTTAAAGGCCGTCTTCCATTCGTCCCCCTCCCGGACACGGACAAGGTGATAGGCATTCCTGAGGTCCAGCTTCGGGAAAATGGTGGCACCTTGCAGGGGTTCAAAAGCAGAGTTAATCAATGGCAGGGGGTACTTGTTCTTGATAGTAATGTTATTGAGATCCTGGTAGTAAATACAGCGGCGAAGGGAGCCATCCTTCTTGGAAACGAAAAAGAAACCCGCGCCGACAGGAGAGGAGGAGGTGGTAATAATGCCTGAGGCCAGGGACTCGTGGACGTATATTTCTCCATGGACTCCCTCTCCGGGCGTGAGAGGTTGAACAGGCGACTAGCGGGAAGCGGGGCCCCCGGGAGCAGGTCAATAGCGCAGTCGTACTGGCGATGAGGTGGCAAGGAGAGAGCCTGTTGTTTACTAAAAACAGCCTCTAGATCATAATAAATAGGAGGAACAGCAGAGAGGTCAATAGGTTCGTTGGGAACGGGAGAACCAGCGACCTCCAGTGGCGGCCGAGCTGACTGCAGGCAGCCGTGTTGAGTGAAGAGCTTGACAGTGTGTGACTCCGGGGAAGGGGTGCTGCCCATATATGGGTGTGATACTTCTGTTGTGAATGTGGGAGAGAATGAGGAGGAGTGAAGAAGGTGTGGGGCTTCCGTGGTGAATGTGGGGGAGGAGGAGGAGTGAAGAAGGCTCTCGCCGTGATTATGACATTTATGACTTTACTGTCCTATACTGTAATCATAATAATCATAACTACCTGCCTCATACTATAGTCTACCCATATAACTCTGTATGATAGCATGTACAATAGTGCTGGATATACCATATATATTCATTATTTCCATATATATCTACATCCGTCTGTACAAACCGGCATATAATCCTTTTTACATAATGTAGATACTATATATATTATATATACTGTACACAGGGCCGCCTCAGGGGGTGTGCGAGCAGTGCGGTCGCACAGGGCCTCGCGGGAAGGGGGGCCTCGCACAAAAAAAAAAAAAAATTAAAAAAAAATATTATTTATTTATTATTATTATTTTTTTATTGCAAGGCCCCCCTTCCTGGGAGGCCCTTTTTCATCACATACATAAAATCTAGTTTTGCTTATATGCTTATATATTTCACATTAGACGTTTGTAGAATGTGTCTGACTTGTTCCTGGGTCTGCAGACATACTCACTATTGGAGCTCTGGGGCTCTGCAGCAGACATACTATTGGTTTCAACGAAGGGAGTGGTTACATCATGTGTAGTACGCCGGCGTGCGTCAGCTGCGTTTGACTATTTCGCGCGTGCAGCTTTTGACTATTATGCTTAGTTATGCCAGCCAAGACGAAGAGGTCGGTCATTATCAGTCGGTCGGTCACCAAGGAACGTTGACGAAAGGCCTCTCGCTGGCGGGACAAATGGCCGGAGCCTTGTCATGGTGCAGTCGGGATATAGCCATGATGATGTCGGCTAGTAGCTAGCTTAGCTAAAGGCTAACTAGCGTTAGCTAACCTAGAGACAGCGCATGCAGCCAAGATGAAGAGGATGGTCGTTTGGCAGATGAACTTCGTCAACTCCACGCGGTTGTCTCCATCCTCTTGGACGTTTGGTGAGTTTTTAACCTATTCTATTAACTCTATTCTATTCCCGCCGTGGATATCTCTCTCTCTCTCTCTCTCTCTCTCTCTCTGGAGCCAAACTGGCCGACTAGCTGTTGTAGTACTACTAGTAGCTAACGGTGTGTGGCCTGGTGTCAGCACCTGTATTGCTTTTCTCACATTGTACAGTTTTTCAGTGGTAGCCGCATAGCTTGCTTCTGCGTTAGCTAATGGTTAGCGATAGCCGGGTTGAGCTAATTGTTAGCCAGTTAGCTGTTTAGCTACGACGTTAGCTGCCGGCTGCGCTCGGCTGGGAACGTTCGTTTGATGCTATCAGTTAGCCTAGAGTTAGCTGTTAGCTTGTGCTACGACCATTGACATTAGCCGTGAGAATAGGGGGGGGGGTTCTGGCACTCTGACTACGACATCATCTTTGACAGAAGATGTAGTCGGGCCTGCACCATGACAAGGCTCTGGCCATAGCTTATTTTTGTCCCGCCAGCGAGAGGCCTTTCGTCAACGTGGAGACCTGTGTTGCGGCCTTTCGCCCTGCGTTCCTTGGTGCAGGTAAGATTAATGAAAATGTCATGACATTACCCCACTCTTCCTTCCTTCCCCTCCCGAATGTTTTGTTAATAACGATGTTTTTTTCCAGGCAAAACATATGTTACTTCACAACATTTGGAGATACGACATGTGCTGTGTGTGAATTCATTGTCTTGGTCGTTTGTGTAGCTTGGGTAGCGTTGGGCCGTTGGCCAAAGCTGTGTGTGGCCTGGTGTCAGTAGCCTACCTGGCTAGCCTTTAGCTGATGTCGGCCATTGGCTCCTTGCTGCTTTGTTTTCTCTGGTATAGACCCTCTTCTCTTTGGATTTAAGTGTTGATCTTTGTCCTTTTGGATCTATGTATATTCATGTTGCCTTTGTGAAGTTATCTTTTCCTTCTGTTTTGTTCTTTCATTAAAAGTTGAATATCCTTTAGGGGGTCATCTTTGCTTATCTCTCTCATACATGCTCTCTCTCTAACACACACACATGACAAACACACATGCTCTCTCTCTCTCTCTTTCTAACACACACAGTCTGCCTATGGCGGCCTTTCTCGATGGCTAGGCTGTGCTCGCTGAGTCTGTACCTAGTCAAGGATCTTCAGTCACAGTGCTCAGGTATTCTGCCACTGTGTACTCTCTGTTTAGGGCCAAATAGCATTTCAATTTCTTTCCAATGTGTCTCTCTCTCTGTACACTGTATATTGACTGTAGAACAGGAGCTCTCTCTCGCTCTCTCTCTTGCTATATGTTGACTGTATCATGCCCAGCCTCGGGCAGCGCTATTATTTAAGAATATGTTGACTGTATGAAATATATATATATTTTTTTAACCTTTTGGGGGGGGGGGCCTCGCGTTTAAATCTCGCACAGGGCCTCGCATTTCTCCCAGGCGGCCCTGACTGTACATATCCCTTACCTATACTCTTGCTAGTTACACTGCTGGCCAGTATGAATAACTGATTAGCACTATTACTATTATTAAGCGCCTTGGGTTTCCTGAAAGGCACTATATAAATGTAAGAAATTATTATTACTCAGTAGAATTCATTTATATATTTATTATCCAGTTTAATCACCTGTACATTGTATATTACTACTGCACTTTACTGTTACATTTGCACTCTGGTTGGATACCAAACCTCTTTATATCGTACTGTACTTGTGCTGTATGATGACAATACATTTGAATCTAATCTAATGTAATGTTGTGTTGTTTGTCTCCTGCAGGAAGGAGCTTCTTAAGAACATGTCGTTCACAGCAGCAGCACACACCGTTGTTCTGGTAAATCCCTGCAACAGCAGATCTGTCCATTAAAACTGTAAAGCAGCTGTTACCTGGTTGGTTGTTCCAGCCCGACACGGTTTGTGAGTGGGTGAGTTAGTGTACTGCCCTCTGCTGGATAAAAAAAGTATATAATGTAAATTCAGGTTCAATACATTCTGCCCTCTAGTGGTAAATGTGCAGAACACATCTGGAGGGCCAGGGTGTCAACATTGAACAGAAGAGCCGTGTTCAGCCATACAGTTATGATGAGGACGGATAGAGAGTGGGACCTTTCAGCTCGCTATAGGTTTTCATTTGGATTTAAGATGTCCCACCACGGCCTAAAGGTCTACTCTTGCAGCAGGGAGCACCCCTAAGAGTAGAACCGCCTCACCAAGAATAACTATTACCATTGACATTTATTTTGCATTATAATAAATGGTTAAACTAATGATGTGGGTGATTCGGTCTGGCACTACTTTGGAACGGTCTGGTTCCCACCTCCCTGAAACAAGCCAGAGTCACACCACTCATAAAAACAACAACCATGAACCCCACCATCATAGACTATCATCCTGTCTCTCTTCTGTCCTTCCTTTCTAAATCACTTGAACGTGCTGTATCCAACAAACTTTCCGATTATCTCTTACAGAATGACCTCCTAGACCAGACCTGGGCATTGTACGGGCCGTATGATTCTGACCGGCCTGCGAAAGATTACATGATAATATTTTTATTTAACTTTTTTATTTTCATGTCAACATTCACACGCACAATATACGCTTACCTAGGATTTGACTTGATTCAACAACAAAGCAGTCGGGGCAAGCCGAAAACGGTCTAAAGTGTGGTTATTTGAAATTTGGATTTCTTTTTTCACAACTGAGGTAGGTAGATTACATTTTTAGAGACTAAAGTACAGAAAAAAGGTACCGTTGGGTACCGGTATCGATTCACAGGTACCGGTACCGTATTGGTTCAAATGTGAACGGTACCCATCCCTACTGAACACACAACTGCAGGGCAAGGGCATTTTTGCTCATGAAATGCATAGCCATGTGAAAGCCTTCATGACAAATTTGCAATTAATTTCAAGGCAACTAGGCAGCAACAATCTCAAACACATGAAAACCCTGAAAGAAGTCAAACAATCAGCTGATCACCGGCACAGGTACTCATCCATGTTGGGAGCACTGCATGATGAATTTTCAAGGCGTTTTCAAGATTTCAAAAAGGTTGAGGATGAAATGCAGCTGGTTTCCTCTCCCTTTACCTGCAGTGTTGATAGTGCACCCACTGATGTTCAGCTTGAACTCATTGACCTGCAGTCTGATTCACTAATGAAAGAGCACTTTAAGTCAGCATCACTGCTAGAGTTCTACTCTGCTCTCAAGGAGGAGAACTTTCCAAACATGAGGAGACATGCTCAGAAGATGTTGGTTCTCTTTGGATCCACCTATATGTGAACAGACATTCTCAGTCATGACGTTTACCAAGTCCAGGTACAGATCCTCTCTCACTGATGAACATCTGGCAGCTGTGCTTCGCATCTCCACCTCAGACATGCAACCTGACTTTGATGGACTTGTTAAAGCTCAACAGACTGGATTTATCACACTGAATGAAAAAAAAAGAGCTGAAGAACACTAAAATGTGGAAATATAACAAGTGAAATGGGACACTTGATCTTTTTTTTTTCTTTTTTTTGCACAGTTCTGAAAACATTAAATGTTTAATATAGGCATGTAGAGTAAAAAAAGGCTACTGGGACACTTTATGTCTTGTTTATTTTGGCTATAAGATGATGTGATGTCTTTAGAAAGCTAAGAAAATCCTTGTTTCAATAGTATATGAAACTCAAAATAATAACTTTATTTGTATAGCACTTTTTCATACATGCCCTTTGTTATTAATGTTTCACATTTTGTGCATCATTTTGGAAATAAATTCTATTTGAATAAATGATATTTTTGAAAGCTAACCTCACCTTTTAATTGCCAAATAATAACATACTCTTACCAGGGGTCAAAACAATGCCATTTACTGCTTTTTATATAGAAATAAAATGTATATTATGCATAATTGAGTTTGGAATTTTGGCCCGGCCCTCCAACATATTTTCAGTTGCTCATTCGGCCCCCCGGGAAAAATAATTGCCCACCCCTGTCCTAGACCCTAATCAGTCAGGCTTCAGGACTGGTCACTCCACAGAGACGGCCCTGATAGCGGTCACAGAGTCTCTGTCTCACCATGCTATTTTATTAGCTCTTATCTAATTAATTATTTCATTACCACTATTGTTATTTATTGTTTTATTCCTATTTCAATTACTGTGTTGCATTTATTTTATATGACTTCTTCATTAAGCACCTTCTATTTTAATATTGCACAAAAGGAGCTATACAAATAAAGTTTGATTTCATTTTTAAAACAACCTGCAGGCATTTTCTTAACGTGTAAAATCCTGTTTTTATTTGAGTTTCTTTGTTACTTAACTCTATTGAAAGGTCCTTTATAAATACAGTAACATTTACTTTAGAGGGCACAATAATCATGATTAAGCACCTATTGAGAAATTTGATGTTAAACTATTGATTATCGTTACTCAAATCTCAGACCTGATGACCTGAAATCCTTCCAGAATGGCTTCTACTTCACTTCCTAATGACACATTCAGTAAAGACCTATCCATCCGTTTACCTCTAATTCAAAAACTATCGAGTGAATATTTGTTCTATATACTTTGTTAACATTTAGTTCCTCATTAGGTCCAAGGTACTTTATTATTTATAAAAGTAAGGAGTTACATGCTCCGCTCAATAGGAGTTCACTCCACGTGGAATATGACCTCCAGGGCCCTATTCCCCGTACCTGGCTAACTGAGTTAGCCGGATAATTTTCAGCATAGCTTGACTTAAGCCAGACATTTCCGTTCCCCGGCGTCGGATTTTCTAAGTCGCTATGGCAACAGATCGAAAAGTTTAAACCTGCTCCGGAGCAGGGTTTAGTTGAGCTAGCTGGATATAAGCTGGCCACTCCCTCGGAACAAAATGGCAGCTCCCTTCCTCAGAGATTGATTGATTGATTGGAAACTTTATTAACAGATTGCAGAATGGGTACAATACAGTACAGCTCAATACACACAATTGTTAAGGGGATGCATACCAGAGAAAGACTTTCGTCTTGTTTACATCAGGGTCCCCCATTTTCAATTCATAATGACATTTATGACATACATGACATACAGATATATATCATGACATTTATGACATACAGATATACAGTACTGTTACATTTGTTAAACAGAGATCCTAACAGAAAATATATATACGAGGGGGAGGAAATTGGGAGGGGGTGGGTGGGTGGGAGGGGGTGTTTGGACATTTACGGGGGCCAGTTTCGAATTGCAGCCTCCCATAGGTGCTCTTTGATCCCATTATACCATTCTGAATAATGTTTTCGCGAGATTTCCAGAATGTATTGATTTCATAGAATGTGTGAAATAGGCCTATAATTAAAAAGAATTAAAATACATTAAAATGGTAAAAGAAATGCTTTTGTAATGTAAAATAATAGACCTATTATTGAATAGATAATAAATCATATTCAGCCCATGGATTTCCTACATACTGCACGACACCTGTTTGAGCTGCGGGATGAGGCGCGCTTGTTTCTGATGGAGAATGCGTCCCAGCTCGCTGCCCACCTCTGATGCCGACTAGATATGAATTGAGGGGGAATACGCACAGCTATACCTACCTATTCAAAAAAAACATTATCTGCACTGACTTATATAAAAAATAAGTACAGATCACGTCTGAATGAATGTGGAGGATGATCTGCGAGTCGCTGTCTCCAAAATTAAACCCAGACTATGCCCATCCATCTCATTAGGTGAGTTGAACATTATAGCCTTCTAAATGAAACACGCATATGTATTCATTTTATGGTTGTTTGATTATTGTGTTATTTTGTGTAGTTATTGTGCATGTTAAAAGCCTCCAATGCATATGTGTGCGTGTGAACGTTTGCATGTTTCAACCACCTCTATATAATAGTGGGGGTCGTGGCTCTCTGACACCGTTATTTCGGGGGTCGTGGCCTGAAAACTTTAGGAATGATGTATTTATTATATTACATGATACCTAAGCACATACAGTACAGATATCCTCATACTATTAATTCGTATCAATTAGATATACTCTTTATCTTTGGGCTTGTTTTTGTATACTTATTCTGAAAGAGTTGAAATAATTATTTTCGCTAGCAAGATCTCATTCGATTATTCATTCCATTAAGCCTACTGCCAGCAGGCACATTTAAATAAATATAATCTGATTGATTGGGGTAATGAGGGACTGTCTTAAAATGTGCCTTTTTTTTTTATATAGATTATGCATTTAACTTGTCGGCGAGGCTATTGAGCCGTACTGTATTGTACCCATTCCGCAATCGGTTAATAAAGTTTTAAATCAATCAATCAATCAATGGCGTTAGAAAATCAGGATTTCTGCGATCGACACCTGCTCTCTTTTCATGTGAGGCGGCCGCGCGCAATGATCCTGAGTATCAAGTCTGGTTCAAATGAACGAGACAGAATCAGCGTTCGAGGAACAAGGAAAGCCCGGATTCAAACATCGGGTTAATTGAATCTGGATAATGGGACTTTTGATCGACTTAGTTGAACCAGGTACGGGGAATAGGGCCTGGATACATCACTGGCATTGGGCTTTCCCCCAGATCTCAATATTGATAATTGAAAACAGGAAGAATGGCTTCTCGTTTACCTGGGCACACAATTAAATATTAGTACCTAGCTCTACTTTTTCACATATGCGTTAGTATCAGCATATTTAATCAAGGTTTCTGAAACACAAGTTAGTGGTGGTGAGTAGTGGTCTCCACTCCCAGAGCAGACAATATTGATGGTGACTCTTTGTGAACTGCAATACATTTGATTCCTAAAGATTGAAAATGTTCTGCCAAAGTGCTGTATTGTTTTAAATCAAGAAGTTTATTCCATTCAATCACATAATACAATCTTTTCTATAGCAGTTGTGTCCTGCATGTCTTTCCATCTAAGTGGAACTACAAGATTAGTACCTACGACTGCACAATGACGAGAATAAAATGAATACAAATGTATATTTACTGTTTAATGTCTATTATTCACTATGAAAATAATGTGAAAAATGAAGAGATATATCTTGAATGCATGAACATGTTAATTCAGAGTTACTTTGATAGGATTATGTGCTCCAATATAATCCACTCTGCACTATCAATCTATATATGCAGACATCATTGTAAAAACATCACATATAAACATAACACTGCCTTCATGGCACAATCTTGATGTAACTAAGAGATTCTCTGAAAATAAAAGAACATTTTCATGCATGAATTACTAGATTTCAACCACAATACAATACGTTCTCTATGTTGCTATGTGCAACACAATGGTTGCTATATGTAGATATTTGATAATTATATCAACAGGAAAGCCAGTGGAACAGTAATATGCTTTTCCAATGTTTCACATCTCAACCTTGGTGCTCAACCAAAAATAAAGGGCACATCAAAGCCTCTCTCTCTCCGATTGCTTAAAACAATCAATAACGCACAACACCAACACTTCACAAACACTGGTCTTATAATGCATGAGGGTGCAGGCTATGACAAAATACAGTATGCAATGTAAACACACTAAAGACCCTTTCACACATGCTGCATGTAAAATCTTGTTTTTTGCTTATTTCACTCAGTATTGAATACCACTGATCCTAATTCATTTAATTTCAAAGCTTTATTTTAAATAGAAAAGGTTAAGGTTGCCCTAATTCACACGATGTTGAGTATAATAAGAAATATTTTAAATAAATATTTATATCAACGTCATCATGGCAGGTGAAATAATAGCAAAGCGTACATCGAATCAAGTTCCTCTCCGTTTCTCTCCCAATCACTCACACACACACAGACACACACAGAAAATTGGGGAACAAATCAACAGCATGCCTGTCCCCCGAAAACACACTGAAGCTCCGTTCACACCGGCACTGGACTCCTGACAATCTGCAGATTAATTGGAGGGGCTGTATGTGCGAACGCAGAGTTTACCCTCCCAGCACCCAAGTAATAAAACCACGTAATACCCAAACTGAGCCCATGTCGGAACACAAGCAGATCATTGGTGGACATATTGATTAACGAACCATGTTTGTCCAATTATCTAGCGGTCTCAGTCAATGAGTCAACTAAATGTCCCCATTGGAAGGGTGTAGGCGAACGACTTATAAATTGAACCAAAAGAAACAATTCGGACTTTGCAAGAATGTTCATTTATTGGGACTCCATGTCCAAACATTCCGTTATTTGGATAACTGTCATGCCATCATCACCAGGTGGTCAATCAAGCAAGCGGTTAGCTGGTAGCAGCTTAAGTCTGTAGATAGTAGTACTTGTTTAGCAGTTAGCCAGCAGTAGTAGCATTTAGCCAGTAGTAGTAGCACTTAGCCAGTAGTAGTAGCACTTAGCCAGCAGAGTCGATACAGTCAGTAGCATTTAGCATCGGTCAGTAGTCAGATTATTTACCTATACAAAGGAAAGGAAATAAACGGCATCAATTAGTAACTAGATATATGAATCAAAGGATAAATGTGGATATTAACGGCGCATACAATGCAACGTACCGTTGCCAGTCCGAGTTCGCCCACAGGGCTTTTCACCTTACAGCCTATGGTCAAGAGTGTCTCTTAAATAGTGCGTCACACAGACGCTGATTCAGTCTCACCTGTCCACATCTCAGTCCCCTGGCGTCCTACAGTTACAGTAAACGCCCACTAGGTGGCACCAGATGATAAATAATACTTGTATAATAAGTGCCCCTATAATAATGATAATAATAATAATATCTCTGTAGGAAAGGCGCTGGATAATTCTCCACCTCCCACCTAGTATTCTGGCCGTAAGGGCTCAGAAAACTACCCAAACCATACAAATTGTTCTACCCATACAAATCTACTTATATTTAAAGGGAAACAAAAGAAAATATACAACTCTCGTTCTATCTACAGTGGTAGCTCAACGGCGTCCGTGAAAACTACGTAAGTTATGTCGGCAACGGGCGATTCGACGTCCTCAGTTGTGCCAAAAACAGGCAATCCACGACATCCTCAATCGTACCAGAAACAGGCAATCCTCAGCGTCCTCAATTGTGCCAGAAACAGGCGACTTTCGACGTCCTTCTTTGTGCCAGAAACAGGCGACTTTCGACGTCCTTTGTGCCAGAAACAGGCGACTTTCGACGTCCTTCTTTGTGCCAAAAACAGGCGACTTTCGACGTCCTTCTTTGTGCCAGAAACAGGCGACTTTCGACGTCCTTCTCTTTGCGCCAGAAACAGGCGGCTTTCGACGTCCTTGATTCAGTCATTGTTCCTCAATTGTGAGAGGGTTTCAGCAACGCCCTCGTGGTTGGCCCTGTGGGCTTCTCCTTCCTGCCCAGCCAGGCATAGTTCATCGGACGTGTTTTGGCGTTCCTTGCCCGTCAATGCATCCCATTTTGCAGGACCGGGCCTGCCTGGTGTGGGCTTCCTTGCACTTGAGGCCCCTCTTGAGGTACTTTTGGGCCAGTGTCTTTGGTCTCGCCTCCGTGGCGTTGTGCCTCCCACCTTGACCAGACCGGGTCTGCCTGGTGTAGGCTCCTTTCCACTTGGGGTCCCTCTCGAGGCGCTTTTGGACGAGTGTCCTTGGTCTCACCTCTGTGGCGTTACGCCTCCCACCTTGACCAGACCGGGTCTGCCTGGTGTAGGCTCCTTTCCACTCGGGGTCCCTCTTGGGGCGTTTTTGGACCAGTGTCTTTGGTTTGGCTTCTGTGGCATTACGCCTCCCACCTTGACCAGACCGGGCCTGTCTGGTGTAGGCTCAACGCCATGCGAGGTCCCTCCTGAGGCTTTCTCCGTTCTCAGGAGTGCCGACTGTGAGATTCTATGGTCGTTAGGGAGTGATGCTGGTTGCTCCTTCGCTCCAGGCGGGCGGCCACTCTCGGTCAGGTCTACCGCGAGGTGCTTCTTCACTTCGACGGCCTTCGTCCCCATGGAGTGCGCGAAGTGGGTCAATGATTGGCGTGCCATCAACTCTACCCCCTCAAAGAGGTCTGGATGCGCACCACTCACAGTCTTGCCCAGCGGGCCGTCCCACAGCACCAGATCGCCGACTCTCCCCACTCTTTGTGGGACTAAGCGACCTTCCCAGGCGCTGATGAGCAGGTCGATGGTCTCGGGCCGGGTCAGTTCTCCTGGCTGGACACGTGGGAAGAACAGCTCCAGCTGCTCAGAGTCCACCACTCGGTCCACCTTGGCAATGTCCTCAAGGCCATAGCAGAGCATCTCATGGCACCTTGAGGTCCCCTTCGGGGTCCATACCTTGATTGCCACCACATACCTCTTGGTATCGACTTTGACTGCCATCTTCCCAACACCGTACACGACCAGTGTGATTGGCTCGCCGGTCAGCCCGAGTCTCTTGGCGGCTCTGTGAGTGATATAGTTGGTGTTGGAGGCGAGGTCCATCAACGCTCCAACACAGTCTCCTCCTCTTGTTGTGACATCCATGAGCATCATGAGGACTGGGTATTCTTTTATGCCGCTTTTGTCCAACAGGCTCTTGCTGGCGCACACTTTGGAGGTCGTTTTGTTCGTGAAGGCCTTTTTGAATGCTTCCATTTGGAGCGCAAACCCAGCGATGACTTCCTCCTGCTTCTCTGTCAGGCCTTGGGGTCCTCTCCTAGCTCGTGGCTCCTCGGTTGCTTCACACCTCCCTTGCGTCTTGGGGCAGAGGAGGAAATGATGCTCGACAGGGCCGTCCTCTTCCACACACTCTTCCTCATGGCAGAAGAATCTCTCCCTGCACCCGCTGTCAACCCCGTGATAATCGAGACATTTGGCACACATCCCTGCCTTTTTCACCTGGGCTCTCTTCTCCATCAATGAAGCCTTCTTGAAGGCCGGGCAGAAGTAAAGTCTCCCTCCATGTGCTTTGTCTCCACACATGGTGCACGGGTCCCTCTGGGACTCCCTCCTGACATCACTCACTGTTGTTCTGGTAAATTACTGTCTTTCACTACCTCTGTTGCTCAGCATCTCACGCTGGGTTGGTCTATCGCCAGCGTGGGTGGTTCTGATCTCCAGCTGTGCTAGCCTCTCGAGGATCCTTTCCTGTCCTTTCAGGAATGACAAGAGCCTGTCGAAGTAGCTTCTGGGTGTGACGCCATTTGCGGGGTCACGCTCGTAGGAGATCCACTTATCTCTCATGCCTATAGGCAGCTTCCTCTCTATGGCGGCGACAGTTAAGTGGTTCTTGATAACATCCTCCATTCCAAGGTCCTTCAGGTCATACAGTGCGGTTTCCACTGCCTGGACCAGGTCTATCATCGGCCTAGACTGGCTGCTTCGCACTGCAGGCACTTCTTCCAGGTCCTTGAGGATCAGGCTTGCGGTCACGCTCCTGTCCCCAAAGCGGTTGTCTAGGAGCCTGAAGATGTCATCCGCGGTTCTGCAGAGATCCAGCCCAAGCTTCTTCCTCACTGGCTCTTCCACACTGTCCAGTAGGTGATACAGTTTACACACTGGTAAACCTGAGGGTTCTGCCAGCGCCTGGAGGTCCTCCCAGTTATCCCGCCAGCACCAATAGGTCCTTCTGTCCCCACAGAATTTGGGTAGATTGATGGCGGCGAGCTTGATCCTATGTCGGGCCCCCTGGTGGTCTCTGTGGTGAGCGAGACCTTTCTGCGTTGCGCCCTCATCACCTGGTGGCGTGGCACGGTCACCTCGTGACTGAGGCGTGTCAGTGGGGTTGGCATGAATATAGATGGTGACAGATAAACTGAAACGGGGTTCCCTGCTGGGTTGTCTTACCCGTGGGGGTGATTGCCTTCCAACATGATGGAGAGGCCCACTTCCTGCGGTCCCTACTCCATACTGGAGATGGACGGCGTTGGAGGCCTCCTCATGGCTGCCGGGAGGCAAGGGAGGGCTTCCATAAGCGCCCTCTGCTTGACCGCTGTTACACTGGGGAGGTGAATGGGCATGAGCGACCGCACCTTTATCGTCGGCGGACGGGGAGGGGTCAGCTTCAGTTCATGTTGAGGAGCGTCCCTGGCGACGCCAGGTTGGCTGGTCACGTCGCCATCCCTTTCAACGTCGTGTACCTTTTCCTCCTCTTCATCCTCGTCGTCCAGCTCAACGCCGCCCTTTCCTCCAGGCTCTAGGAGGGTCGACCACCTGTCCATTAGTGCTGCTCTTTCCTCGTCTAGGTGCCTGTACCGCTTCCCCAATTCAGCTATGTTGGGAGTTGGAAGAAAGTATCTCCACTCTCTCACCATCTGTTCGAAGGCGTTGAGTCTCCTCTCCAATTTGTTCCCCTCCAACGCTCTTTTGTCTTTGGGTGCCCATTGGGTGCCGAGTCTCTTTGTCTCTTCCAAGGCCTCCTTGAACTCCACTTCAAGGGGGCCTAACTCTGGCTGAACGAAGCGGGACCATACCTCCGAGAAGATCTTCTCCTCCAGTGCCGCTTTCCTCTGCTTGCTCGCGTCTTTCTTTGCTGTGGCGTCAGCTATCACGGTAGCATGTGCGGCTCCGTCGGCCTCCTCCAATGCTCCAACATAGGCTCCCGTCGTGTCAACGAGCTTAGCAAACTCTACTTGAAGAGCTTTGTTGTCGTTGACCAGCTCCGCTGGCGATGTGGTGTCAACATTGTCAGCTACCTGGTTGGCTCTCCTTGTGAAAGCTGTCTGCGCTGCAGTACGCCTCTTCTTTAGCTCTTCCACATCTACACCCTCCATCTTCTCCCAGTCAGCCGTTGCCCCAACTGGAGCTCCTTTTGCGGCTGAGTCACTGGTCACAGGCAGTAGTAAACAATGGGGTTAACAGTCAGAAGCACAGTTGTACAGTTGGCGTGTAGCAGTGTGATTATAATGACACTGTTCCCAGCAGGGGATAATGACGGGACCGTATAGTGGGTCAACGTAGCTTCGCTTCACTCACTTGAAACCTGGTAATGACCACAATGTGAGTGAGCAAGTAGCATAGAGTTGGTGAGCACCGTTACAGCTTTTGGTTAATTCATTAATAGTACAGTTCACGACGTGAAGAGCAATTTGAAAACGGTCGGATGAAACGTAGTTACTTTAGGTCAGTTCATCAATAGTAACGTTCACAGCGTTTGGAGCAACAATATAATAGCAAGGTTCAACACAGCCAAGGCATAGGTGTGTCAATGATAATGTTCACAGCGTTTTGGAGCAACAACGTAATTGCTTGGTTCAACACAGCCAAGGCATAGGTGTGTCCATGATAATGTTCACAGCGTTTGGAGCAATAATATAATTGCTAGGTTCAACACAGCCAAGGCATAGGTGTGTCAATGATAATGTTCACTTAGCTAGCATTGGATGGCTAGCAGTGTTAGCATTGGTTGGCTAACAGCATTAGCATTGGTTAGCTAGCAGTGTTAGCATTGGTTGGCTAACAGCATTAGCATTGGTTGGCTAGCAGTGTTAGCATTGGTTGGCTAACAGCATTAGCATTGGTTGGCTAGCAGTGTTAGCATTGGTTGGCTAACAGCATTAGCATTGGTTGGTTAATGGCTAGCAGCGTTAACATTTGGTTGATAACAGCGTTAGCATTTGTTGGCTAGCAGTGTTAGCATTTGGATGGCTAGCGGTCTTAGCAGTTAGCACTTTGGATGGCTAGCGGTGTTAGCAGTTAGCATTGGATGGAATTCGGCGACTCCACCACTTCAAGCAGTCAGCATGTGGGCGGAATACGGCGATTCCAACCCACTAAGCAGTCAACATCAACGTTATCACTTCCCTTGAGCTGACTGCGTCCTCTCGATGTGCCCCGTCGTGTGTATCCACTCCGTCCTGGTTCCACCTTGACGCTGAGATGGTATCTCACGCGGGCACTTGCTTCTGCGTTCCGTCCGTCCCGTCTCATAGCGGGGCGCGTACGGTAAACAATTGTCCAATTATCTAGCGGTCTCAGTCAATGAGTCAACTAAATGTCCCCATTGGAAAAGTGTAGGCGAACGACTTATAAATTGAACCAAAAGAAACAATTCGGACTTTGCAAGAATGTTCATTTATTGGGACTCCATGTCCAAACATTCCGTTATTTGGATAACTGTCATGCCATCATCACCAGGTGGTCAATCAAGCAAGCGGTTAGCTGGTAGCAGCTTAAGTCTGTAGATAGTAGTACTTGTTTAGCAGTTAGCCAGCAGTAGTAGCATTTAGCCAGTAGTAGTAGCACTTAGCCAGTAGTAGTAGCACTTAGCCAGCAGAGTCGATACAGTCAGTAGCATTTAGCATCGTAAATAGTCAGATTATTTACCTATACAAAGGAAAGGAAATAAACGGCATCAATTAGTAACTAGATATATGAATCAAAGGATAAATGCGGATATTAACGGTGCATACAATGCAACGTACCGTTGGCCAGTCCGAGTTCGCCCACAGGGCTTTTCACCTTACAGCCTATGGTCAAGAGTGTCTCTTAAATAGTGGGTCACACAGACGCTGATTCAGTCTCACCTGTCCACATCTCAGTCCCCTGGCGTCCTACAGTTGCAGTAAACGCCCACTAGGTAGCACCAGATGATAAATAATACTTGTATAATAAGTGCCCCTATAATAATGATAATAATAATAATATCTCTGTAGGAAAGGCGCTGGATAATTCTCCAATGTTCCAACACAACAATGTTGCTGATAGTTAAATTAAAGCGTATTGATTAACTAACCATGTTCCAACACAACAATGTTGCTGATAGTTAAATTAAAGTGTTTGGCTTTAGTCTCATCAAGATTTGAGTGCGTTTGCCAGATGTGCCCAATATGTTCCAAACAGTGCGGAGGCGAGCGCCGAGAACGAGACTGCAGCAAAGTCGTACGATTATATTAAATGTGCTTCTCAGTGTTTTAGCCTTTATGAAACTATTATTAAGTGGTCATCCTTTGTGAAATAGTTCAGCTTTTGCTCAATAATGCTTTGGAACAGGAGATTTTTGAAATATCAAGTCAAGATGATATGCTGACCAGATTGCTCCAATGTCTGACTGAAGATGAGAAACACTGTTTGCTCATCATCCAAAAACTTTACATAAATTAACAGTTTATGAGAATTTCAAACGTTTTGGATTGATTGTAAACTATTTAAATAAAGTTTGACAATGTAAAATCCAGTTCTGTGTCATACTAGCTCCCGCTCAGCGTCATATTACATATATCTCGCTTCAGCATATATATACTGAATACATTTCAAAATGTACCTTTAAATGCCAGCATTCATCTGGCCACACCCCCATCCGCTTACCTACATAAGCAGGGGTGGTGCCACACACTCATCTCCTTCTCAAATTTCATCACAAGCAACGTGTTGCTCATATGCCCACTTGACGTGGAGAAAGGAAAGGAAAGGAAGAACAAGGAGATACGTTGACATCATATCTTTATTTTCTCTCTCACTATTTTCGAGAAAATACGGCGATATTGTCTTCGTCACTGGAGTGTCTGGAAGATGGTGATCATTCTATAATCCTCCACCGGTTTTCGTATTGGGAGCACGCCGCTGCATGCCTCTCAACTGCAGTTCCTTGCTGTAGCTGGTTGCGGTAAAACCTTTCAGGACACAGCTGAACTGTAGGACGCGCCGCTGTTGTGAGAAGCGGTGAGTTCCAGGTTGGTGAGTGATGTTTTGCTTGCGGCTCCACTTGTCTGTTAGTGCTATGGGGGCTGGCTGACAATGTTTACGAACACCGGCCCCAGATTAAGGTCTTTTGTTCAGCCTCTTAGGCAACAGCGGAAGACCTTGATCTGAAGCCCATTATAGTTTAACTAGTGGGCCACGACCATTAACACTGGTGATCCCTGTGTTTTCTGGACGAGTGGATGTTTTCTCTGTCACCGTGTAGGCCCCATCTTTCATATCCAAATGAGAGTATTCCCTCACGAGGAAATATGGGCATAGATGTTCGTTAGTGGAAGATCTGTGTTCAAGTCAGCTACAGGCCAGTTTGGTATTGTGCTGGCTCCGTCGGGTGTTGGTAAAATCACCGTTGTAAAACTGTGTTAACATCTTGTTTCTCTTTTCTCTTAAAAAGTGAGGAGGGTTTCAGAACGGCAGCCTGTCTGAGTGAGTGTTATATCATTGTGTACAAGTTGAGGTGATAGCTGCTTAGCTTACGTGCTAGTGGTGGCCTACTGTTAGCCAGTCAGCTGTTAGCTGCGGCGCTAGCCTGCTGTGATCACTAGGTGGCCTACCTAGGCTAGGCTAGGAAACGTTAGCTTGCTGCTATCGGCCGAGGCCCAGCGCGGGGTGGCTCCGGCCCCTCGCGCACCGCCGCGGTTCCCAACTCCCCTCTCCCTCACGGGGAGAGGCGGGGGGGATTTGAAGTCTCCCCTCTGGTCGCGTGCGCCGTTCGCTCGGCGTCTCGCGGGCAGGGGCGGTAGCGCCCGACGGTTAGAGCGGCCGTTAGCTTAATGCTACTCTGTTGAACGTGCTTTGATTATAACATGTTTTAAACACTCTTGACTATGACGTCATCTTTGACAGAGGATGTTCGTCAAACCTGCCCTGGGCCAGGACGGCAAGGACTGCGTCAACAAGGGGGACCGTAGCGACGGGATGGAGCGGCGACGCTGCCCAGATCGACAACACAGAACGGCTGTGTTTACTACGGTGCCTTAAGACTGCACTTCGCTTGATCTACGCTCCGGGTAGGCAAGGTCTGGACCAGACCTTGAGCATGTCTTCTTGCTTTCCCTTCTAAATGTTTTGTAAATAACGATGTTTTCCAAAACGAGTGTTGCTGCACTACATTTAGGATACGATGCGAGTTATGTGTGAATTGTCTTGTCACTGGTATTAGCTTCTCCATGCAAATAGGGTTGTTTATTACAGATGTGAAAATGATCTGGTTTGTTGTGTTGAGAAACTTCATGTGTTCTTGTACCGAGCACTCTCAACTAAGGGGGTTAAACTAACCTATAAAGCTATGCTTAGTGACATATGAGTAAAGAATGATTCTTCTCTCAGCCTGTAATGACAATGAACAGTGTGTTCACATATTAACAGGTTTACCTGTTCAACTGGCTGTATTAAGGGTAAAGTAGGAGGGTTGTGTTTTCCCCCCAGTTCCCTGGGGACTTCTTCATCCTCCTCTCAGACATGTTGTTGCACTACATTGTGTCACTGTGTGGTAGGGATACGATGTAACCCTTAGCTTGATTGCTGAGGTTGTGCTAAACCTGCTTGAGAAACTTTATTTTCCTAAAAGAAAAGATTGTTTGGTCGCTTTTCATGTGTGCTTAGCAAGGCCTGTGGCCGATACTAATCGAGAATTATGTATTCTCTCATTATGAAAAACGGCGTTCCTCTGTAGTGTTTTTGCCATTTTTTGTAGGTGATGATGGGTTGTGTGTGTCATGTGACCTACAACTGGGTTGGGCTGGCCACAGAAGCACCTGTGTAAGTGTGGTACCGGGGCTCTTGGAGAGCCCTCTCTATTCTGTGTTTTTTCCTTAGTAAAAATCAGATAGCAGGTTAGCACATGCGCTGTGTGAAGCTGTTAGACGTTTCGTGGAGCTGACTATGACTGTCATTCTCTCTTTTTGTCATTACATCGTATCATGGGTGTGGGGTCGTAAAGGGGTGAACTGGTAACCTTTCCTCCCCCTTTTTTCTGTTGGTCAGGGGTAAACCCACCTGTCCTTCAAGGTTCCTGTCACGTTGCGGTTCGGCACGTTACAGGGTGAGGGGGGGGGGGGGGAGTTTCCTGGTCCCACGCCCTGGAATATTGGGCGTGTGCACCGCAGAAATTCCCCCGCCATAGAGTACGTCACCGTGCGCGTCTCTGTTGGTAGGACTTCTGTGTGCTGTTCAGGTCCATATGATGGATCTGTTTAAAACGGGGGTGGTCAGGGCTCCTCCTCACGAAGCTCCTATTCGGGCCTTCTGTGAGTTGGGACTCTCCTTCCATGTGAGGGAGCCTCCTCAGATTACAGAGCCTCCTCCTCAGATTGATAAGGTGAGTGGAACCTCAAGAAGGAGTCCTACTCTATTGTGTGTGTATTCGATTCATTTCGATTATTGAGTGTGTATGGGTTCAGTGCCTCCTCCCCGGAGAGCCCTAAAACCAAACTTTTACATGGCTCAAGGTGCAATATATTCTTTTCAATCTGTACAGCTCGCGTGGGAAGTCTCTCTGGGGATTTCCGTCTCCTCTCTATGGGAGGGTGGTGGAATGTAAAAATGCAAACAATTTTTACCCCCGGCCGTGTAGACTGGGATACATATGAATTCTATATGAATTGGAAATGGGGGACCCTGATGGAAACAAGACAAGCGTCTTTTTCAGGTCTGCATCCCCTTAACAATTGTGTGTATTGAGCCGTACTGTATTGTACCCATTCTGCAATCTGTTAAGTAAACTTTTCATTCATTCATTCATTCATTCATACATATTGTTGGTGCTTCCTTCTTTTCTTTAAAGAGAGTTGGAGTTAGGAAGTATCACACCCCTCTTGTCGTTCCCCTGGGTGCCTTGGAGATTCAATGACAGGTCTAAATAGCCTGTTCATTGATGTGGTTGTGTCCCGACGCACGCATAGTGCTAGTCGGGGTGTTCTGTAATCAGGCGACTGACTGGCACACCTTGGTTGCTTGGGGTTAAAACGGCGTTTTTATAAAGCAACTGGGATGGAGGTTTTTCCTCTTCCGACGACCTGTTTTGGTTGTCGACGTATTCTCGTTCATATCTGGGGGATGATGACGGAATGGATCTGAACATCTCCCCGAACGTCTGGGTGGCGCCTTCTTTTCATGTTTAAGATCAACACGCATATCTGCCCCTTCTCCTGGAGTAGGCATGTCGGCGTGGTTAGGGTACGGGACTGGTTCTGGTCACGCTGGTCCGGATCAGTTGAACCCATTGTCCGCCGGGGATGCAGATCTGCTGTTCTGGTACCCTGAGGGACTTGGGCTTTTTTCAGGGGGAAAAATGCCAGGTCGGTCCGGGTGTCACAGGGTTAAGCGCTATGGAGACCCTGGTTGGGTACATTTTTTACTCAGCACTATCGTAATGGCTTACGGCCATGCCAACCTGTACACGCTCGATCTCGTCAGATCTCGGCCGCTACGCAGGTTGGTCCTGGTTAGTACTTGGTTGGGAGACCGCCTGGGAATACCAAGTACGGTGTGCTTGGGGCTGGTTCTCCATTCTTTTTCGCTCCTCTCTCACGCATGGCGAAGAGGGGCCTGTTGGGGTGGTCTTTGACATCCTCTGGTGACCCTGTGCTTCCCGTATCGCCGGGCCCGGTCCGAAGTAATATTTCGTCGACCCGTAGGCCTGGGTTAACCCTTTTTTGAAAACTGAAACACTTGTACTGCGGTATAGCCGGTGTATACCCACAGGTATGTTTTGGAGTTTTTTCTTGAGGGGTTATAGGAACAACCACCGCATTGGGTAACACCAAGGTGGTTGATTCCCTGGTGTGTTGGAGCAGTGTCAACTCCCGGGTTCACCGGTTGAGGGTGCCCCTGCACGTTCATGACGTCTGCCAATCGTGTCAGCCTTCTCTGCCTCAACCCCTCTGGGTGGGTTTTTTTTAAATGGAGGCTTGGTCATGCAACAACGCCAGCATACACCCCTTCCGCCGGGGCGGCTGTGTTCAGCTGTCCCCTCTGGCGCCTGTCTCGTCCGCAGTCTCCAGGCTAGGGTTAACAGCCTGTTGCCTGGTTTTTCCCCGGTGCGCTGCCTGCTTCCGTTGGTTAACCTTTTTTGTGTGCTTACGGCCATGCTGACTGCCTGTTCTGCAGGGTCAGTGTGCCAGGCGGTGTACTATTGGGGGGACAGGGCCCGCTCGGCTGAGGGGCCTTTGTCCGAATACGCTGGCGATGTGGGGGGCGGGGTCACTAAGTGCCCACCTGGTGCGGTCTTGATGGCCCTTCTAAGGTTTCTCTCCTCCACACTGCCTGTGGAGCTTTTTTCCCTATTGTTAGGTTTTAGTGAGTTTTTCCTTACCTTCGCGTGGGGTATGTCTGGGAGTGCTTGCATTCTTTCATTTATTTGCATTCATCTAAAAATGTTTGGACCTTATGGTGTTCTTGTTCTGTTCTTGACTTATTGTTATGTTTTCTTCTTGACTTGTTTAAAGAAGACCTGTACGGCCCATGGGGACATTAACGTGTGTTGTCGGGCCCTATAAATAAATTTGATTTGATTTTGATTTTTGATTCTCCGGGCCCCCGTTCCAGGGGGTCCAGTCCCTTTGGTGGGTCTGGGTCTTCCTTCGCGCTCCGCTGCTACGGCCTTGCCACGGGGTTGGGTTTGCCCTTGACCCCGTGATTTTGGGGGCAGTAACGAGGTTGTTCCCTCCGTTCGTTCCCGGGTGGCATGCGGGTTGTGCGTGTGTGTAGTCATGGGGTCAAGTTACGGTCTGCTCACCCTGTGCGTTGAGTTGCTTGAGTGCCTCTTCGCACGGTCGGGCCCGTCGCCCTCCCGTGAAGCCCCCAATAGGGGGGGTGCCCTCCATTAGGGGGGGTCGGGGGGGCTCGGTCCTCCCTGATCTGATGGTTGTGGGGGGCCTCAGCGGGGTACATTTGTCGAGCTTCTAGCTCCCGCTCAGCTCCTGCTATGCAATATGACGCTGAGCGGGAGCTAGTATGACACAGAACGTTAGGTTATGTATATAACCAAGTTCTGTTAATACTAGTGACGCTCAGCGTCTATACGCCGCTGCGGCCCTTGATTTTTCATTGTGGTGAAATTTGTTGGGAAGGAGATGAGTGTGTGGCACCACCCCTGCTTATGTAGGTAAGCGGATGGGGGTGTGGCCAGATGAATGCTGGCATTTAAAGGTACATTTTGAAATGTATTCACTATATATATGCTGAAGCGAGATATATGCAATATGACGCTGAGCGTCACTAGTATTAACAGAACTTGGTTATATACATAACCTAAAGTTTTTTGCTCTGTTGGTCGCTTATTTCACACTGTATTGAATACCATTGATCCCAATTCAGTTAATTCAAACCTTTATTTTAACTATTAAAAAGTTCAGATTGCCTTCATTCGCAGCGATGTCGGGTATAACAAGAAATATTTTAAATAGATATTTAAATGATAATCTTCATACACAGGAGGAGATATTGTCTCTTTCTGCGTCCTGCCCTGCTCTACCTAGGAGCCACCCCTCCTAAAACACACAGTATTTCCTACTGAGTCCTGTTGCAAAGCTTACAGATGTCAAAGAATAGTTGGGAGGAACGCAATCTTTCAAAACTTTAAAATCCATTGTTGCATCTATATTTAGCACATATTTGATATAATTTCAATAGAAAATACACAACAAATTAAATACCATTACCACCAGACAGAAAAGAGCATTGTTTGACTCTGAGGGAAAAAGGGCAGATGCTCAAGCTCCCCTTGGGCCCTATGTGTGTCTGGTTACAGGCAGCCATGTTGGAAGAGAGACAACTATTGTTGGAAGAGAGGACTAGAGAGCAAGGCTCTATTTAAACCATGAAACTGGTGTTTGAAGATGAGTGTCAGAAGTTCTTCTGATGCAGATCACATTAGTTGGATTGCTGTCCAAGATGAATGTGTTAAGTATGTTGAGTTTTTAAGCAGATTTCTACAAAATGTTAGGGTTTGACACCGGAATAAATATACTGGAATATATTGGTGCTTCTTTAAATCTTGAGATTGTCTGAAGCTCTTCCCATGCTGGTCCAAGTGGTAGGGTTTGTCTCCTGTATGAATTCACTGGTGAGTGTTTCTCTCCTGTATGAATGTGCTGGTGCGTCTTTAAATTGAATGATCAAATGAAATGTTTCCTCCACCGTCTTTAAGGCTTCTCTCCTAAATCTGCTGGTGTTTCTTTAAGTCTCCAGACTGACTGAAGCTCTTCTCACACTGGTCACAGTTATAGGGCGTCTCTCCTGTATGAATGCGCTGGTGACTCTTTAAGCCTCCAGCGGTACTGACGCTCTTCTCACACTGATCACAGATGTATGAATACGCTGGTGTCTATTTAATACTCCATATCTACTGAAGCTCTTCTCACACTGGTCAGTTATAGGGCTTCTCTCCTGTATGAATACGCTGGTGTATTAGAAGAGTGGACTTATTGTTGAAGCTCTTTCCACACTCGTCACAGCAGTAAGGCCTTGACTCGTTCATATCTCTGCTTGTTGTTGGGGAGCAATGCAGCAATTGTACCTGGAGAAGAGAGAAGTACACCAATGAAAAGTTTAGATCTTTTGTGTGTTTTGCATTCGTTCAGTTTGTATTATTCAAGTTCAAAAAAATGTGTATCCTCCAAATTTAGTTGTTGATGTGATTTAAACGTGAATCTGCTCCAAGGGCAGTTATTGAAAACTGGACAACATTAATAAAATACTGAGATAAAACCCAACAGGCAGTTGCCTGCAATATGACATTGTGGTTGTATCTGTCCTTGTAACAATATCATTGTTGTTCTTAGTTTGTGTTGTTCTGGAGAGTAATTAACACATAGACCGCCGGAGGTCGCTGTGGGCGTATGGCCGTTTGTGCCAGCGCTGTAATGCAATAGGGATTGATGCCGGTGTTTGTAGTGCTAAAACTATATTAAATATTATAGCTATGGATCTAATAACACCGTCGATTGTCAGTTTCTCCCGGTCAACATTATTTTTTCATCCATACATTTCCGTTTTATACCGTGGTGAATATATGAGTATAGTTGTAGAGTGATCCTGTGTAATCCCAGGGAAGTCCGTCAAACAACGCTTTAGTGCAATTCACTAAACATTGAATTTGCCATTTCTCGCCTGATTATTGAATCAATCTGAAATCAACGCTAGATTATCGGTATTATGTTTCATCATGCATGCACAAAAGCGGGGGGGAAAGCCGGCCCTCTGTGCTTTGATCGCAGCTAACGGGACACAGCACACACATACACACGTTGCAATCGCGGGAAAAAAGTATTGGATCAACGCAAAATTGATAATATATAGTCCTTATGATGTACTGCAAAAAGAATAATCCAATTATCTGATCGTCATTCAAAATACTGGTCGCGGTCGTGTGTCCCACGTTATCCACCATAGAAAATGAACGGAGGGGGGGGGGGGGGGGGGGGGAGCCTGCCTGCACGCTGCAGCTCGGCGAGGAAAACAAACCACATCGTTTCAAATGGAGTGCAATAGCGGCCGCAAGGCGTTAGGGCGGCGGTATCGCACGGTTGCTGTCTGAGTGCAACACAGTCCTACAGCATAGCAGGATGAATTATGAATGGAAATAGCGAATAAAAGAAATAACGATCCAATAACGAGTTTACTCGTTGTTGGCAGAATTCGATTGGCGGGCTATAACGAGTTAACTCGTTTTTGGTGCAGAAACGTTTAAGAGTACACAGACCACTAGTACAGATAATTCAGTCTGAAATTATGTTTTCAATGGAATGATTATATTAGCAATATCAATTACATGTCAATTAATGCATGTATTGTTTAGCCAAAGTGTTGTGAAGGATCAGATTAAACCGAATATATATATTTATTTATGGATATATATTTAATAGTATTTGTATATCGTTTGATATCCCTTGTATATTCTTTGTACATATACACTGAATATCCCTTTAGTCTACTACAGCCCATAATAGTTCATTCTCTCATTGGACAAGAACCTGGCGCCAGCGGACAAGCCCCTTGAGTCAAGTTCAATAGTGCCGACGAACATGTCCCAACTAGCCCCGGTTCCGCGTAGGAATACGGCTACCGAAATACGAATGGTACTATTTGTTCACCGTGCATATAAATATGGCGCAAGTAAAGTAGAACTTTCTTTTTAGTCCATTAGTCCTTTACCCTCCAACCTAGTAACAGACGTGAAGCCTCACCCACGACCCACGTGTGGTGCAGTATGGCCTATTTGGCCCCAGAATAGGCATTGAGACCTCGTGTAAATTCATAGCTGAATTGTCATAGTTTGGCACTGTACCGTCGAGTGGGACGTATTTCTATTAAGTTAATAATAGTCTATTATGTATGGTGCATCGTTCGGTTAGAGTTCTAAAGTGAGCAGCACCCCCATCGTTTCCTCGCGTTATCTAGAGTCTTAACCAGGCTGGGCAGACCACGCGTGGTGCTTTCATCCGAGGAGTTCTGGGCGAGGACGAGTGGACCTGCACATTGGATTACCTACCCGGACGACTGCTGAGCCTATACGGCATGGAATATCTATTTGCTTTGGTGCTTTGATTTGTGGAGCGGATAACAGCCAACGCCGGTGAGTGTTGGAATTACCCCCGAGAGGAGCCCAGGTGAGACGGCGCTCAACCCAGACCGAGGCCGCCTCGCTTCTCCTTCGTTGTGGACCTACAGCTACCGTCTACAAGAGGGCCCAAGTGTATTCATCTGTGGATCAAGATCCTGCGGGCACTGTGTTCTGTACCTGAATTCTCCCCAGGAATCGTTGGCCAGATGGGATGCAGCTGACGGCTCTCTAAACCCCCCCCCCCCCTACTGACTTACAACCAGCAGGACCCCTTTAGTATCCCGCTATAATCCTTAAGTACCATCGCTATAGTTCCCTAAAGAACCAGGTTGTATACTTGCTTCCTGCGTAACCAGAGATTGGACATTCAGTGTTGATTTGCCTACGAATACTCATTTGCCTTACAAGTGCATTCAAATCATAAATGTAATTAAGTGAATGTTGTATATACCTTTTGCTATATTAAACCTTCGACTGTTATATTTGTGTGGACCTGATTTCATATGAGGGAAAGTGTTCATCATACTTAGATATCGTGTACTGTATGGCCAGAAGTTAAAGTACATCAAGCGGTAGTGGTTTAATGATACCATACTTATCAATACAGTCAGGGAATTGTACCCCTCAGTTACAATTGGTCCTTCGAGCCGGAGGGTAACTAGTGTAATATTAATATAGTGTTATTAATATTGAAATGGCCTATGATGAACACTCCACGAAACGGTCCTCCTAACGTAGAACGCCCGCGGCGCAGACGACAGACACCTCAGTACTTAGAGGATTACGCTGTCAGTCAACTACCTAGCCTTCTACAGACGGTAAACGCGGTAAAAGTAGAAAGTAAAATTATGTCTGACCTTAACGACCAGGTTACCCCGACCACAGAGGCCCTAGTGGGTTCTAATGTAACTGACCAAGCTCACGGTGGGGACCAGGAGGGAACAGACATGCCTTTACCCCCCGCCAATACCGAAGAAGTAGTCCCCGACCAGCTCCGGGAGGAAGACAACCCTCCAGAGGTGGAACCCTGCACGGAACAAGATGAGGAGAGCGCCGAGGAGATAGAGCTCCAGGACTCCCCAACGAGGACAGCCAGGAGCGGCTCACCTCTACAAGCGTCTTCCCCCAGCGAGGCGGAGAGGATGCTGTCACAGGCGTTCCTCGTCAGCCTGACAGCCTCTACCGAACGCGATCGACTCCAGGGTGAACGCGATCGACTTCAGGGTGAACGCGATCGACTCCAAACACAGCAACGGATCGAAGAAGAGCACATACGCCTGGAGATGAGACGCCTTCAGACGGAAGAGAATATGGCACGAGACCGGTCCGACACACAGCGCGCCGCTGACGGTGCCCAAAGAGAAGCAGAGCGCGACATCGCTCTCATCCAGCGCGAAGCCGAGCGCGACAGACTACAGGGCGAGCGCGACAGACTACAAGCGCAGCTAATGGAGCAGCTGATCACCAAGGCAACACCCTCTCCCTCCGCCAGGGGTTCAAGGGCCTCGTCGAGACAACAGTCAAGGGCAGCATCCCCTAACCGACCAAGCGACCCTGAACTTGACCACCAGAGAGAGCCTATACCGCCCGCAGACCCCTTTCCCCGACCGGTCCAAGCGAGACCCAGCTACAAGGAAGGAGCAGCATACACTGCGGAGAGGCTAAATAAACGACTACAGGATCTAGAGGACCTGACAGAAGAAGAAGAGGGAGAGGAGGAGAACCAAGCCCGACGACAGCACAGTACTCCACCGGACCAGGAGGTCCAGTACAGCCCAGGCTATACCCCCGCGGCGCTGCGCTACAGACCCCCGACTCTATTCACGGGTGAGCATGACGCACGACCAGCCCCGAGGAACAGCACCTGGACCAGCGGGCCATGGTACCCTGCCGGTACCAGCCCACAGAGAGGCGCAAGAGGAGACTCGCCTAGGAGGCCTCTCTCCCAACGCTCACCGATGTGCCAGCCATCCACGGCGTCATACATTGGCACACCGACATTTCCAGACTTCACCCATGAGAATCGAGCACAGTACACGGAGCTCCGGATGTGCTTAGAGACAATGATGGTGGATGTCGTTGACGAACGCCACAAGTATGCAATATTACTGAAGCACCTGAAAGTACCCCGAGCGCACAATATAGCGCTAGCCTATGCCACCTCTACGACCCCATACACCGCGGCTCTAGCAGCGCTGGACCAGAGATATGGACGTATATGGGATTACGTAATCCAAGAGATAAAGCATATTGACCGCCTACCCCCAGCAACAGACAATCGCTCACTAGACGACCTGTCTATAAAAGTGCAGTCCCTGGTAGGGATGCTGGGAGCGCAACGAGAAAAGGGTATGCACGAGCTATACGCCAACTCTAACGCCGAGAGGATTTTAGAGAAGCTGCCGCCCGCCAGACAAGAGCGATTTAGGCGGCAAAGAGACCACCGTGATCCTAACGGTCCCGAACCATCCCTCCTCGATTTAGCCAACTTCCTGACGAGAGAAGTCAGCAGCCTACGCTTGGATACATTCGTGCGGAGCACACCAAGCTCCAGAGAGGGACCTAGGAGAGTAAACGATGGAAGAAGATCAGTGACTGTCATGCACCAATCAGAATCAGTACCGAGCAGTAAGAACCACAGTACCCCCTCGAGAAAAGAGAAGTGGAAGATGGTGTGCCCGTACTGCGAGAAGGAACACTGGCTGTCACAATGTGACCTGTTCAAGAAGATGAATGCAGAAGAAGTGAGTCAATGGATAAAGTCCAACAGGCGCTGTTACCGATGTGCGCGCAGTCACATGGCAGCCGAGTGCCGCCTAAAGAAGAGGTGCAGTCGGTGTGACGGAGCCCACCTAGATGTCCTACACGACAGTAACAGAAGAAAGCCTGCACCTGCACCATCGAGCAGCACAAAGGCAAGTGTCATGTACATTGACCCCGCCAGCAGCAGCGGCGCCCAGGTGCTCTTAAAGGTAGTCCGTGTAACATTGAGCCACCAAGATAAAGTCATGGACACTTACGCCGTCCTTGATGACGGGTCAGAGAAGACCCTTCTCCTCGCATCCGCTGCGGCCCAGCTGGGACTGCGGGGGAGCGAGAACCAGATGACGATTCGGACAATAAGAAGAGATTTAAAGACGATAAAAGGCGAGAATGTCTCCTTCACTATCGCAGCAAGCGGGCAGCCAGAGAGACGGTATAGGATTACAAATGCTTTCACCAGCCAAGAAATAGGACTATCACAGTACACCTACCCCATCGCCAAACTGATGGATAAATATGTGCACCTGCGTCAACTACCTATCCCGCTCATAGACGGCGCCACCCCGACCCTGCTGATAGGCTCCGACCATGCAGACCTCATAGTCCTGATAGACCGGGTCCATACAGGACCCAGAGGCTGTCCTGCAGCAGTCGAGACCCGCCTAGGATGGACACTACAAGGCCCCCTCGCTAAATCTCTCAACCGAACAGCAGCCACTAGCTGCCTCCACTCCAGAGTGACAGAAGAAGACACCACTCTCCTGCAGCATGTCGAGAGGCTATGGACACTAGAGACAATGCCCTTTAAGAACGAAAAGAAAGACATTCGTTCTAAAGAAGACATTTACGCCATAAACCTCCTCGAGCAAGGGACAAAGAGAGTCACAGTCGGCGGAGTGATGAGATACGCAACTCCACTCCTGAGGCGAGAGGGAATGCCCACCTTTCACGCCACGAAAGAAGCTACGGAGCGGTATCTATTGAACACAGAGCGGCGCCTAGCCAAAGACCCCGCTCAAGAGAGTGTGTACTGCGCTGAGATTGAGAAGCTAATCACAGCGAGACACGTAATGAAGATTGACATTAAAGAGGCCGATCAGACGACCGAATCATGGTACGTGCCGCACCACAAGGTCCACCACAACGGCAAGGATCGCATTGTGTTTAACTGCAGCTACCAGATCGGATCCCAGAATCTGAATAAAGAGCTCTTGCCCGGCCCCACACTCGGCCCCTCTCTACTAGGCGTGCTACTACGCTTCCGCCAGGACAAGGTGGCTATCAGCGGGGATATCAAAGGGATGTTCCTGCAGGTGAGACTAGTGGAGGAGGATAAGCCCCTACTGCGGTTCCTATGGAGAGAGAGGATCGGAGATGAGCACCCAGCCATCTACCAATGGGAAGTCCTCCCCTTCGGAACCACATGCAGCCCGTGCTGTGCTACATTTGCACTGCAGAAACACGTCGCAGAGGACCCAGCAGCAGATGAAGAGGTCCGACACAGTGTGAAGAACAGTTTCTACGTGGACAACTGTTTACAAAGCGTTTCGACCCAAGAAGAAGCCGAGGCTCTCCTACTCAAGCTACGCGCCTCCCTGATCAAAGGCGGCTTTTATCTCAGGCAGTGGGCCAGCAGCGACCCGCAAGTATTGCGCAGCCTCTCCCCCGCGGACAAGGCAGCCAGTAGCGAGACCTGGATGGTGACCATCCCAGGAGAAGCCCAAGAAATGACACTAGGACTAGTCTGGCGCTTCAAAACAGACTCGCTCCACTATAGACACAAACCCCTGACCACGGAGCAGGGAAGGTCGACGGCGATACCGACCACCAACACTCGCCAGACAATATGACCCGTTGGGATGTATTCTACCTTACACCACCAGGGCAAAGATGATTGTACGAGCACTATGGGACAAGGACCAGGGCTGGGACGACCCAATACCCGCACACCTTGCCTCCACATGGAGAGAGTGGGAGACGGAACTCCGCTCACTCCCAGGCGTCAACATACGCCGCAGCTACTTCCCACCCACAGTGAGGCCAGAGACATGCAAGATGGATCTACACGTCTTCAGCGACGCCTCCGAAGTAGCCTATGGATCTGTGGCCTACTTGCGTGCCCAAGAGAAGGGAGGAGAGATACACACCGCTTTCATCCTGGCTCGCTCAAGAATAGCCCCACGAAAGCAACAATCTATCCCGCGTCTAGAGCTCTGCGCAGCCCTAGCAGGAGCGCATCTAGCCACGTTAATCCAACGTGAACTCACCATCCCGGTGCAAAGAACAATCTTGTGGTCAGACTCTACGACAGTACTCGCATGGATCAAGTCTGATTCATGCAGATACAAGGTCTTCGTGGGAGTCAGAGTCACAGAGATTCAAGAGTTAACAGAAGCAGCAAGCTGGCGGTATGTGGACACCAAACACAACCCAGCTGACGTCATCACCCGGGGAATGTCCCTAGATGACCTCACCCGTCACAACATCTACAGTGACGGACCAGAGTTCCTCAAGCTCCCGGAAGAAGAGTGGCCTACGCCCACCCCACGGGAGGCGAGTAAAGAGGAGGCTGAAAATAAGAAACCTATGTTCTGTGGATTGAGCACAGTTGCCTCCACAGAGCCCAACATAGATGATTGCCTCACCCTACAGAGTGCGCAGCTAAAGACATTCCTGTGGCACCACCCAGAGATTCAGCCCACCACTGACATTTCAGCAGCTGACTACGAAGAAGCAGAACTTCTTCTACTACAACGAGCCCAGAGAGACTCGTTCCCCGATGAGCTAGACTGTCTACAGGGAGGAAAGCCCGTCCCATCAGACAGCAGACTGCTCCACCTGGCACCCGAGAGTGACGCCCATAATCTCATCAGAGTGGGTGGTCGTCTGCGGAGAGCCCCCGACCTACCGGATGACGTTAAGTACCCGAGTCTTGAACAGCCGACACAAGGTCACAGAGCTGATCATAAAGAAATACGACGAGGATGTGCACCACGCAGGAGCAGAGAGAGTATTCGCGGAGATCAGACGTCGCTATTGGATACTTCAAGGGAGAGAAGCAGTGCGACGCTTCCAGCGAACCTGTCTAGACTGCCGAAAGTGGCGCGCGCAGCCCAGCATACCCCGGATGGCTGACCTACCTCCCTGTCGCCTCCGACTCTGCGACAAGCCCTTTCACTCCACAGGCATGGACTGTTTTGGCCCGTTGTATATAAAGAAAGGAAGAGGAACCGAGAAGCGGTGGGGTATTGTATTCAAATGCATGACCACCAGAGCGATACATATCGAACTCCTTCCAACCATGAGCACAGACTCATTCCTTATGGCCTTCCGAAGATTCACATCGCGGAAAGGAAAACAGTCTACATTGTTGTCTGATCACGGGACAAACTTCAAAGGCGGAGAAAGAGAGCTGAGAGAGAGCTTCCAAGCTATGGGCCCAGAACGTAAGACCCACCTCGCTCCATCCCAGATTGACTTCCAGTTTAATCCCCCGAACGCACCCCACTTCGGTGGAACCTGGGAACGAGAAGTACGTTCTATAAAGACAGCCCTGTACGCCGTGCTTGGGGCCCAGACTGTGGCGGAAGAAGTCCTAATGACAGTCCTCACGGAGATCGAGGGAGTATTGAACTCCAAGCCCCTCGGTTACGTCTCAAGTGATGTAGCAGATGTCGACCCAGTCACCCCCAACACACTCTTGATGGGGCGGCTGGACCCCGCGCTACCCCAGACAATGTACAGGCCTGAAGAAGCGAACGGCCGAAGAATGTGGAGGTACAGTCAAGTACTGGCTGACAAGTTTTGGAATAGCTTCCTACTCCACTATCTACCGTCTCTACAGACCCGCCAGAAGTGGGTGAAAGAGAGAGACAATTTGACAGAAGGAACAGTCGTCATGATTATCGACCAGTCACTACCCAGAGCTATGTGGCCGGCTGGCCGCGTAAGCAAAGTGATCCCCGGTGCCGATGGCAAGGTCCGAGCAGCTGAAGTGCTCGTCCAAGGGCGGACTTACACACGACCCGTGGCGAGGCTAATAGAACTGCCAAGACTCCCAGACACTATCGATGACGACCATGACCCCACGACTTTGTGAGTTGACTGACCCTTACAGCGGACCTTGAGTGGTAGACAGTGCGGTTAATCTGTCTCTGCTTAGCTAATTAGGTGGGACTAATTAGGGGGCGGCTGTTGTGAAGGATCAGATTAAACCGAATATATATATTTATTTATGGATATATATTTAATAGTATTTGTATATCGTTTGATATCCCTTGTATATTCTTTGTACATATACACTGAATATCCCTTTAGTCTACTACAGCCCATAATAGTTCATTCTCTCATTGGACAAGAACCTGGCGCCAGCGGACAAGCCCCTTGAGTCAAGTTCAATAGTGCCGACGAACATGTCCCAACTAGCCCCGGTTCCGCGTAGGAATACGGCTACCGAAATACGAATGGTACTATTTGTTCACCGTGCATATAAATATGGCGCAAGTAAAGTAGAACTTTCTTTTTAGTCCATTAGTCCTTTACCCTCCAACCTAGTAACAGACGTGAAGCCTCACCCACGACCCACGTGTGGTGCAGTATGGCCTATTTGGCCCCAGAATAGGCATTGAGACCTCGTGTAAATTCATAGCTGAATTGTCATAGTTTGGCACTGTACCGTCGAGTGGGACGTATTTCTATTAAGTTAATAATAGTCTATTATGTATGGTGCATCGTTCGGTTAGAGTTCTAAAGTGAGCAGCACCCCCATCGTTTCCTCGCGTTATCTAGAGTCTTAACCAGGCTGGGCAGACCACGCGTGGTGCTTTCATCCGAGGAGTTCTGGGCGAGGACGAGTGGACCTGCACATTGGATTACCTACCCGGACGACTGCTGAGCCTATACGGCATGGAATATCTATTTGCTTTGGTGCTTTGATTTGTGGAGCGGATAACAGCCAACGCCGGTGAGTGTTGGAATTACCCCCGAGAGGAGCCCAGGTGAGACGGCGCTCAACCCAGACCAAGGCCGCCTCGCTTCTCCTTCGTTGTGGACCTACAGCCTACAGCTACCGTCTACAAGAGGGCCCAAGTGTATTCATCTGTGGATCAAGATCCTGCGGGCACTGTGTTCTGTACCTGAATTCTCCCCAGGAATCGTTGGCCAGATGGGATGCAGCTGACGGCTCTCTAAACCCCCCCCCCCCTACTGACTTACAACCAGCAGGACCCCTTTAGTATCCCGCTATAATCCTTAAGTACCATCGCTATAGTTCCCTAAATAACCAGGTTGTATACTTGCTTCCTGCGTAACCAGAGATTGGACATTCAGTGTTGATTTGCCTACGAATACTAATTTGCCTTACTAGTGCATTCAAATCATAAATGTAATTAAGTGAATGTTGTATATACCTTTTGCTATATTAAACCTTCGACTGTTATATTTGTGTGGACCTGATTTCATATGTGGGAAAGTGTTCATCATACTTAGATATCGTGTACTGTATGGCCAGAAGTTAAAGTACATCAAGCGGTAGTGGTTTAATGATACCATACTTATCAATACAGTCAGGGAATTGTACCCCTCAGTTACACAAATAGCCTATTGATAATTCGTTTGTAATATGTTCATCAGATCAAGATCATGAATTAAGATAACTTTTTGCCTGTTTCTTTCAACAGTCTTATAGTATCCACTATTGCCACCCTATAACCTTTCAGTCTGCCCAGCACCAAGACAACTGTTGGCATTGCAGCCTTGATGCTGCTTGTTAATCCTGTTGTGGCCTATGGCTGAAAGGCAAAGGAGGAAAGACATGTTACCTTTTTCTGTTGATTTGGTCATATCTGTCTCTCATGGTAGTTACCTCTGTGCCCATTAGGGTGGTCCTTAAAATTGAAAGTTGGAAAGTCTAAGCTCCAACCTCCAGAATCCGTTATAGTAGTCAAGAAAACTCTCCTGGTGAATGTTTTCCTCAATCTGACAACATTTACCGCTCCCTCATTAACACTTTCAGTGCCACCAGGTGGCGCCAGAGTTAGTGCTTGAATGCCACCATCCACTTTAATGTTAACGTTAATATCGCCTAATCTATGTTTTAAATTATGGCTATGTGTCTAATCTGCCCGTCGCTTATCAAAGAATAATTTTCCAGTCAGTGCTGTCAAGGCAGATTGGTTTTTTATCGCTTCATTTCCATTTGAGAGCATTTTGAAAAGCACCCGTTTTGAGGTAAAAAACAGCCCATTCTGGGCCATTCTGTGATAATCGTCTTTTACTGGATTATTCCAGAACGTTGATATTTGTCGGCCTATTTATGAATCGTTTTCAAATAAACGCTAGATGATCAATATTATACGTACACGCACGCGCATTCGAGCGGTAAATTCTGATAGCCGTTTTCATTTCCTCATGGTTTTTTCAGTAAAACCGATAGAGCACATTTCACAAAACAGCTTATATCTTCATCAAAAAGAGTCTGATTATCCTAACACTGATAACATAGATTCCTTACCCGACATCAGATGGTATCCAACTGGTATATTCCAATTCCTGATCACCATTCGAAAAAATCGATAAGTGTATAGATCTAACGTGTATACAGTAGAACTCATGATCCGCGGCGCTCAGAGGATCCATAATGAACTGTGGTAACCAAGGCTGCATCAGTGGACTGGAAAATGTGGAGTACATGATTTTTTTCCCCATCCATTTTCATTGAGTCCATTCCAAAATCCCTTATGTCATCTGGGAGACGATAGGGGGCGCTTTTTTCCACATCTGATTGCCGGCGGCTCTCGGGTAGACTAGGGTAGGCTCGCGTGATGCAATATGATTTCAGATCGCAAAAAATAAAAAATAAAAAAAAAATCCGAGAAATCTCGTGAGTGGCTTTCAACATAAATATTATAAATCCGAGAAAACTCGTGAGTGGCAATCAAAGTGTTAACCTCTTCCGGTACCGGTCCACAAATTACATCACATCATAAATCATTCTCTCTGACTGTCTGACATAATTATCGTTTTTTTCTCTCTAACGTATCAAGAGTAAACATCCTAACCATGTCACAACAGCAGTCATAGTGTATATTTTCAGCAATAAATTTGTTTACCAATATGTTAACCTTCAAGTTTCACCCTGAGGATCCCAGAGTAGAGCGGGCCATACTTTTGTGCCAACATGAATTTGAAGGAAATCTTTACATGAGGGGTGTCGAAAATGTGAGTTTTTTTTGTGGGGAATTCAAATATTGGCTTATTTATCAGATGGGATAACTAACCTACATCATTTTGGATTTAAAAAAATGTAACCCCTTGGCCAGACATTGGTGCCAACATGAATCTGAAGGAAATCCCATCATGCAAGGTGTCTAAATTATGCGTTTCCTAAAATTATGAGTTAATTTTGGGGATAGGATAACTCTAACCTACATAATCTTGTATTTCTAAAAGGTATGGCCCAAAGTGAAAAATTCACCAGGAGAGTGTTCTTGACGGATTATGGGGGTTGGAGCTTAAAATAAATTAATAAAAAAATTAACCCATCACAAAGGACCACCCTAGTGCCCATTAGGGGTGTAACAGTACACGTATACGTACTGAACCGTTTCAGTACTGGACCTTCGGTATGTGCTGTGTACCGAACTAATGCAAAGTTTTTTTTGCATGCAGAATTTAATTCAAAACTCCAAGTTCACCCCTTCCCAAAATATAACTTGCGCAAACGGCCAGATATTTGTTCAGCCCACGCACAACACAGAGATTACCTGCAATTTAGCATAGCCTCATATAGGCCTTTCACACCGGCCAGGCTCCGTGTCCGAGCCGGTTCCCGAACGTAATCTCGAACCGGCCGGCGCCGGTTCACACACCGCGAATAATTGGTTCGGAACATGAAAAATCGGTTCTCAGTGTTTTCTTAGAGGGCCGAACTAAAGCCTCCGTCATGTTCCGAACCAATTATTCCCGGTGTGAACGCGCTCCGGCACGGAGCCCAGCCGGTGTGAAGGGCCTCAAAGTGTGGCGAACACACACACGTACACACACCCTCTCTCAGTGCGTGAGGAGGATTGGTGCTAGATTGAGAAGGGGCCGTCTCTCGGAGATCAAATTAATGATAGTTTGCAGCATATAAAACACATTCATACACAGCAACGCGCTTCCAAACAAGGTGTGATAAACATGAATTTATATATTTTCCTTGGCATGAAAAAGGAAATAGTATTTACCATTAGGGACCTGCATGGCGCTTCTTTCTCTATTCAATAACGTTTTACCCTGAGGGATGGTGGTCGCGGTTGTTGTTGTATTCAGTTCAATGACGTCGTGTGTCTCCTATCAGTCATGCAGCGCATTCAGGCCCACAATCAATTCAATTTTTTTTTTTTTATTATTAATTTGAATATAGAATATTCATTGACAGCCCTACTTAACAGTTACTGCATCACCCCTGAGGGGAACATGGAAAGCCAAATAAATAAACTTAAACTTTCCCCCACTGTACCGAAAATCTGTACCGAACCGTGACTTCAAAACTGAGGTACGTACCGAACTGTGGTTTTTGTGTACTGTTACACCCCTAGTGCCCATAGATGTGAAATAAGGTGTGAACTAACTAAGTTCTTTAGATCTATTATGCGTATGTTGATCTGATAAACATATTACAAACAAATTTACTCTTTACAACTACATAGATTTTTTTTCTCTTTACAGCTACATAGAGCTATCAGAGGTAGCTTCCAGTATCGGGAGAAATGTAATTGAACAAAAGGCTGGGAAATAATTTAGTTGACTATCCCTTTAACCTCTTCCGGTACAGGTCCGCAAATTACATCACATCATAAATCATTCTCTCTGACTGTCTGACATAATTATCGTTTTTTTCTCTCTAACGTATCAAGAGTAAACATCCTAACCATGTCACAACAGCAGTCATAGTGTATATTTTCAGCAATAAATTTGTTTACCAATATGTTAACACTTTGAGTGCCAGCCACGACATGTCGTTATTACGCCCCGCCCGTTGAATGCAGACGACGCTAATTGTCTTTTATTTTTTTTGCGATCTGAATTCATGTTTCATCAACCGAGTCTCCCGTTGGTACAGCAGCCCCTCTAGGAGCTCCGATGGGAAAATACAGCCCCCTATCGTCTATCCCTGTGTAACTGCAGGCCATTCGATTACACTTGTGGATCTGTGGGGGGGGGAGCCTATTGGCTCCACTATGCTGGCGAGCCGTCTGATGAAGAGGGAAGTGATCGCGAGATGGAAAGCAGCCTGGAATATATATTTACAGCAGCCAATAATCAATCAATCAACGCGATCGATATTTGGAATGGCGATCAGGAATTGGAATAATCTTTTTGGAGAACATCTGATCTAAGGTAAGGAGTCTATGTTACCAGTTTTAGGATAATCAGAGCTGTTTTCACTGAGATAACAGCGTGTCCCGTATGTGTATATGTGTGTGTGTGTGTGTGCTGTTGAGGAAATAAGATAATCGATTTCTCAGCTCGCTTCTATAGCGTGCATAAGTACACATATACTATCGATAATCTAGCGTTTATTTGAAAACGATTCATAAATAGGCCGACAAATGACAACGTGTCTAGTGTATTCGAGAATATTCCAATAAATGCCGTTTATGACGGAATCTTTCTATTTTCCCTGAAATTTTCGAGAAAACAATAGCTTTTCGAAATGCTATAAAAAGGATATGAACCGATTAAAAAACAATCAGTTTCGACAATGTTGACTGCAAACAAGTCATTGATAAGCGAATCGCAGATTAGACACATAGATTATGCGTTTTTAACGCCATCATTGAAGTGGATGATGGCACTCAAGGACATTAATCAACGTGGCCGGCACTGAAAATGTTAGTGTTATTAGTGAGATAATTTTTTTTGTGTTGTATTATTCACGGAGATCGGCCATTTTGAATTAGCGGCTGTCGCTGAATGATGACGATTGTAGTCATTTGGGGAAGAGGACATCCAGGGATCTCAATGAGCATTGGCATTTTGAAAAACTACACTTCCCAACGGCTTCTAGCTGCCTTCAAGCAAATTACTTGTGTATGAATTTTTTTTATTTCTCTTATTACTCTGGATTATATACCACAAAACTGAACGTTATTGGCATATATTGGAGCGCAGTTGGTTTGTCTCCCCTATTGTGAACATTTAGCAACCATCCGATTTGAAATCAGTTTCAAAATGGCGGAGCTGTCGCAAGAATAAAAAACCTACTGTACACAGTAGATTTCATCTTCATTCTCGATGCACGCCTGCCGATACTAAATCCAAATTGAACTCTGACATTTGAAAGAGGAGATTTGGCCCAAACCATAAATGTGCAAGTTGGCTATAATAAGGTCTCCTCATATTCTATAATAATATTTCAAATTGCATGGGTCCGGATGGCAGAATTCAGTACTGCATCTACAAAACCTTCCGTTTAATCATCTTCCCTATTGATGTCCTAAGGTTTTTTGTACACATGATCGCAAGAAGGTACTGAACGAGCTCAGTGGGAGTGTTTCATGTCTGGTCATTTTTAGTATGGTGTTATTCACTGTCAAAGATGCAAAGAAAAATCATAATTCATATTCTCCTTTGTTTCATCACAATTTAAGGAAGCCTAGTAATAGACACAATATTTCTGACACTGGGAATACATTCACTGAGGACCATAGATGTCGCTAGCTACCAAGAACATGCAAATGGACCTTGTAGAACTGGAGCAATATTCCATTTACTTTGGTAAGTAAATGGAATATTGCTCCACTTCTACAAGGTCCATTTGCATGTTATTTGTATTCTTGGTATCTAGGGACATCTATGGACCTCAGTGAATGTATTCCCATGTCAGAAATATTGTGTCTATTACTAGGCTTGCTTAAATTGTGATGAAACAAAGGAGAATATGAATTATGATTTTTCTTTGCATCTTTGACAGTGAATAACACCATGCTAAAAATGACTAGACATGAAAAACTGCCACTGAGCTTGTTCAGTACCCTCTTGCGATCACGTGTACAAAAAATCTAAAGGAAATTAATAAAGGGAAGATGATTAAACAGAAGGTTTTGTAGATACAGTACTGAATTCTCCCATCCGGACCAATGCAATTTGAAATATTATTATAGAACATAGAATAAATAGCAGGCTTATAAATTACCTTATTATAGCCAATTCGCACATTTATGGATTGTGCCAAATCTTATCTTTCAAATTCAATTTGTTCAATTTGGATTTAGTATCACCAGGCGTGCATAAGATAATGAAATCTACTGTATGTACAGTAGGTTTATTATTCTGGCCAGAGTGCCACAAATTTGAAACTAATTTCAAATCTGATTGTTGCTACATGCTAAAAATAGGGGAGAGAAACGAACTGCGCTCCAATATATGCCAATAACGTTACGTTTTGTGATTTATTATCCAGAGTAATAAGAGATAAGAATTCATACATAAGTAATTAGCTTGAAGCCCCATAGAGGCCTTTGGGAAGTGTCGTTCTGAAAAATTCCATCGCTCATTGAAAGCCATCGATGTCCTCCTCAAAATGGCGTAAAAAAATAACTACAATTCCCATTGGTAAATCTTTCAAAATGGCTGACAGAATGGCTGACGCGATCAAAACAGCACAAAAACTAATACTAAAATCGCACTAATAAAACTTTAACCTATTGGTAAACTAACGTATTGATAATAATATACTTTATAACTGCTGTTGTGACATGGTTATGATGTTTATACTTGAATACGTTTGAGAAGAAAAACGATAATTGTCACAGTCTGGAGAGGTTGATTTATGACGTGATGTAATTTGCGGTCCGCCGACGGACCGCACGGGCGGAAGAGGTTAAGAGGTTGATACGCACGTTATCTGCATGGTTAACACTTTGGACGCCATACCCGATGATAGTCGGGTTAACTCGCCGAATGTTCAGCACCAGACCCGAGTATAGTCAGGTTTTCATCGTTATTTCCATTCATTACAGGCACACGGACATCTGGGTTAACATGGGGAATCATTTTGAGAATGCCAATGTGCAATACCGGCTGCATCCACCCAGGTGGCAGTATCGAGCACCCTTTGAAACATGATATCTTGGCCTGTGGGTCGATCAGAGGTCTCCGGTCGGATTTCTATTGGTCGGGCAAGGCAGACCAGGCTGCAGAAACAAATGAGCGGGGGGGCATAAAATGTTCTCGGGGGGGCAATGATTTTTCAACATAACAGGTTCCCTTTCATCTGTTTCAGCTGGGACAGCGGCGCTGTGGCTTGCTTGGTGCTGCCCACAGTGCTGAACTAAACAGCAGGGAGGCAACTGAAAAATCTAATTTCTCTCTCTCTTAATTGATTGATTGATTGATTGAAAACTTTATTAACAGATTGCAGAATGGGTACAATACAGTACAGCTCAATACACACAATTGTTAAGGGGATGCAGACCAGAGAAAGACTTTCGTCTTGTTTACATCAGGGTCCCCCATTTTCAATTCATCTGGACATATATGACATACAGATAGTCAGTACTGCTACATCTATACATTTATGACATACCAGATTTGCAAATACAGTACTGTTTGTGATACAGAAGGAGTCAGGAAAAGGGAGTATATACATTTGACGTAGAAACTGTACATTGGAGGAGGTTGGGTGGGGGGGGGGTTGGGTACACTGGGATATTGACAACCATACTGGGTAATCTACATTGGAGGTGGTTGGGGGGGGGGCACACTGTATATACAAGCAAAACTGTACATTGAGGGGGGGGGGGAGACACTGTACAAACAAACAAAATTGTACATTGGACTATTGACAAAACCATACTAGGTAAATTACTGTACATTGGAGGGGGTTGGGTTAGGATATTTACAGGGGCCAGTGTTGAATTGCAGTCTCCCGTAGGTGTCCCTTGAGAGAGGTTTTGAAAGTGGGTAGTGATCCACATTCCTTTACAGCTTTGGGTAGGGCGTTCCACATTGATGTGGCATAATTGCGAAACGTGTTTAGTCCCTTATTTGAGCCGAATCTGGGTTTAACATGATTTGTGGAGCTCCCTCTGGTGTTGTGATCGTGGTATTCACTGACCTTTGGGAAGTATTTTGACATGTACATGGGTACCTTGGTCGTGTAGTGTATCTTAAGAACATTCACTTATACAAAAACAGACTGAACGGATATATATCTTTGGAGGGTCTCCATTTATTCAACACTTTTGAATTCACGGACAAACTGAACTGACAAAAAGAAGGTGTATAAAAAAGCAAACAAAATTCCTCCACAGGCTACTCACCCATTATTAGTAGAGCCGAGCGGCAGTTAAAACACTGTCCCTCCACTCATTCCTGAACTTTTTTGTTAAGTCCTTCTCAAACTAAACACCTACTGTATGTGCTGCTGAGACTAAACACCTACTGTATGTGCTGCTGAGACTAAACACCTACTGTATGTGCTGCTGAAACCAAACACCTACTGTATGTGCTGCTGAGACCAAACACCTACTGTATGTGCTGCTGAAACTAAACACCTACTGTATGTGCTGCTGAAACTAAACACCTACTGTATGTGCTGCTGAAACTAAACACCTACTGTATGTGCTGCTGAGACTAAACACCTACTGTATGTGCTGAAACATCCTGATTGATTGAAAACTTTATTAACAGATTGCAGAATGGGTACAATACAGTACGGTTCAATACACAAATTTTTTAAGGGGATGCAGACCAGAAAAATACTTTTGTTTTGTTTACATCAGGGTCCCCCATTTTCAATTAATCATGACATTTATGACATACATACAGATGTACAGTACTGTACCTGCATGGGAAGCAAAATGCAGCATCTGCCTGAATTGAGTATTCCAGCCAGTCAAATCTTCCATACCAGGAGCTGCAGAGTGCACTGCAGAATGATATTTTTTTCCCAGAGAAAAGGCGTGTAGGAAATGTCTTGCTTTATTCTGTTGTTGGGCTTCGCAGTACCAAGATCTCTTGACGCTGTAGTAGCCTGCAATGGCCCGTAGCTGCTCCTAGCATGAATGCTAGCAGTGTTGTTGTTGACATCAGAGCCCACGCTACTAGGGGGAGTGGCACTGCTTGTAGTCGTGTTATTATTCAGATGATCAGATCAGTGACAGTGCTGCTGTGGCCCGAACTGGCACATCCTCCCACGCTGCCCGTTTTCTCACGATTCTCCGACCCAGCTGTCGTACTTAAAAAAAAAAAAAAAAAGTCTGATGTCCATAATTATCCATTATATTTAGCTACGCTACCTTTTCAAAGATGGCGACGCCGGTATGAGTACAGTACACACTACTCTGCCTGTGATTGGCTAGTACGTTACATTGGCTAGGTAGTAGCAGAGCTCCGACTGGGTAGTAGGAAACTAGGAATCAGTGTAAGCCAATCACAGGCAGAGTAGGGCGGGTCATTTGGTAGTTCTTTGAGTAGGGTATATCTGCAGTGCCGCAGCGCGTCTATGCCTTCTACAACACTGTTCGGTTTCCGGGTTCCTCTGATTGGCCACTAAGCCCACGTGACCCTACCCTAGCACGCTCCCCTTATCGCCACAAGTTCGCGCGACAAGCCCCTTCAATGACATTCGCAAGGGTGGTGGCAGCGTAACAGCGTTCACCCTGATGTAAAGTAGCGATTTTTTTATTGGTTTGTCATGATGACAAACCAATCATGACAAACCAATTACATAATCCAACGTATGTGTAAAGAAACAACATAGCTGCGTATTGCTGGCTCTCATATTTGCGAATGCAACAGCGTTCACCCTGATGTAAACAAAACAAGTCCGATTTTTTATTGGTTTGTCATGACAAACCAATTACATAATCCAACATATGTGTAAAGAAACAACATAGCTGCGTATTGCTGGCTCTCATATTTGCGAATGCAACAGCGTTCACCCTGATGTAAACAAAACAAGTCCGATTTTTTATTGGTTTGTCATGACAAACCAATTACATAATCCAACATATGTGTAAAGAAACAACATAGCTGCGTATTGCTGGCTCTCATATTTGCGAATGCAACAGCGTTCACCCTGATGTAAACAAAACAAGTCAGATTTTTTATTTGTTTGTCATGAAAAACCAATTACATAATCCAACATATGTGTAAAGAAACAACATAGCTGCGTATTGCTGGCTCTCATATTTGCGAATGCAACAGCGTTCACCCTGATGTAAACAAAACAAATCATTGATAAGCTACAGCCATATTAGACACATACTTTAAGATATAGTTTATGCATTCGCAAATATGGGAGCTCTGTCATTGAAGGGGCTTGTCGCACAAACTGGCGGCGATATGGGGGGCGTGCTAGCGTAGGGTCACGTGGGCTTAGTGGCCAATCAGAGGAACCCGGAAACCGAACAGCGTTGTAGAAGGCATAGACGCTGCCGCAGCCCCATACAGAGTTCTTTACCAGGCTTTATTACATGGCGTTTTCACATTCGCCGAAATGCTTGCTTGTGATTGGTCAATAGCGCTCGTCAAAGGTCCAATATTACTCGATAACGGACCTCTGTGGAACAATAATGACCGCTGTGCGCAGGTGTTCGCAATCAAGGCCACTGACACTGCATCAGTGCAGCCAATCAGACACACCTGCTGGCTGCACTGACAGCGGAGTGTGTGTGACGATGACAGTGGAGCCAGAACAGAACTGCGTCTGCATTTGATCTCGTCTTGACGATGTAAAATGAATTAGGTATATTGTTAGTAAGCTAGCCATGTAATAAGCGGGATAATGTATAGCTATACTCGATCATTGTCGCAAAATAATTGACCTTCACTGACGTTTAAAACACCTCGGCGAGGCGCCTCGGTATTTTAAACTCTGTGTCGGTCAATTATTTTGCGACAATGACCTCGTAGCTATACATTATCCCTTACTTATCTCACGGAGGAGATAAAACTGGGAACGAGGTTAGTCATTTCGCCAGGGCGGGCACAGCTGACTCAGTGGGCGGGCCAGGCCCCCTAAAGCCGCCCATGGCGCCGGGTCTGGGGCAAGGGGACCGGTTGTCCCGATCGGATTGAGAAGCGTGAATTGCTCCCGGTCCATGATGCGTGGCGGATTATATTGGCGACACGATCGACACCAATACTGGGACTCGCGATCAGATAATTGGAATATTCTTTTTGGGGTACATCCGAGTGAAGGTAAGGCCTATATGGTGTTAGGATAGGGGTTGGCGGAGCCCAATTGCAGAACACAGGAGGAGAGAGAATGGAGCGGTTTAGGTTGGTTTTAATTGTGACCTCCCAAGCAGACAGGTTTACAAGTTAGGAATGTGCGACAGGTACAAGAATGTTTTTCAGAAGAGGAATGGTGCGTTCCATGTGCCGCACGGGGCGCGTGAATACTTTACCCAAGGCAGTTGTCCTTCCGCGTTCGGTTTGCGCGCCCTGATTGGCCTCTCAGCGCCCAATCGCGTTAGCCCTACGGAGTAATACTATCCTCAAGTTAACCTAATTTAGGTATACAAATGGAAGTATTGATTTCGCCGTAACGAATCATTAAAAAAATATACCGTTAACTGGAATATTTTGTTTAACCTTTATTTACCCAGGGTAGGTTCGCTGAGCACAGATGCTCTTTTTCAGCTACGCCCTGCTTCACATTCATACAGTTCCATTCATACCTGGGAGCTGCCCAGTACAACCACAGTCTGACACCATTGGCCACTGAGCAACTCCACTGGAGCAGTTGGGGGTTAAGTGCCTTGCTCAAGGGCACTTCAGCGGCAGATTTTTCCTGCCGGTCCCGGGGATCGAACCGGCGACCTTCCGGTCACAAACCTGCTTCTCTATCCATTAGGCCACCGCTGCCCCCTCAAAAAAATAAACGCCAATTAACCGGTGGTTATCCTATTATATTAACATAGCTACAACAACACACAGTAACGTTAATATAATTACATGCATCATTGTTTACAATGAACGGTGGGGCTAATCAAAAGGACTGGACATGGACAAGTTAAACAGCAATCAATTAATTTAATATAACAGGTAGTTCGAGCTGCATTTTCGTGCCTACAACCACACCACAGCCACAGGGACATATCCGGCTTTGACGGCTCTCTCTCTCCTGCCGATTAAATTCAGCAGCTCTTCCACCTCGAGTGCCTGTAGCTGCCTGCATTTGCACAAAGGCGCCCATCCCTGCTGCTAGCTAACGTTAAAACTAACCTAAAGTTAACGTTACTGTGTGTTGTTGTAGCTATGTTAATATAATAGGATAACCACCGGTTAATTCACGATTTTTTATTGGTTTGTCATGACAAACCAATTACATAATCCAACATATGTGTAAAGAAACAACATATTCCCATTAACGGTATATTTTTTTAATGATTCGTTACGGCGAAATCAATACTTCCATTTGTATAAATTAGGTTAACTTGAGGATAGTATTCCTCCGTGCGGCGATAGTAGGGCTAACACGATTGGGCGCTGAGAGGCCAATCAGGGTGCGCAAACCGAACGCGGAAGGACAACTGCCTTGGGTAAAGTATTCAGCCGCACGGCGCGTCCAGGTGAGCGGCGTACCGGAGCGGTGGTCCTGGGGCCGTGAATACTTTCCCTAAGGGGGTTGCACTTCCGTGTTCGGTTTGCGCGGCCTGATTGGCCACTGACGTTTCTCTCAGCGCCCAATCGCGTTACTCCTAACAATCGCGCCTAGCTTTCAGTTCCACAGCCCAAGTCGTTCAGTTCCACAGCCCAAGTCGGACATCACATCAATATAAATAACGTATTGTTTTCATCTCTCTATATTAAATCGTAACTAGCTATTCATATCAATCAACATCACATCAATATAAATAACTAGGGGTGGGACGATACATCGATCCAGATCGATATATCGATCTATTATCAATAATCAAATAGGATCGATGCAACGTAAAAAGATCGATTCATATTGCGATACTCTTATTTTGAAAATCCAGCGACGTCATATCCGCCCCGCGGCCAATATTGTGAAACTCCGTGTAGCAGAGCAGCGCTAGGGAGCCTCTATTTTGCGAGCCGATATTAGTCTGTGCAGTTTTCCCCCCGCAACAGGTCAAATACATCTAACATGCTTTGCATCGTCGCCATTCTTTTATGCCCACGTCGCGTGGGCAGACCTAAATTAACGTTACATTAGCTGCTTAAGCTAACTAAGCTAAGAGAGAGAAACGGAGAGAGAGGGGAAGGAGGAGGGGCGGGCGGGGGCATTCTGTCTGTGTGTGTGTGCGCGTTTGAAAATACCAGATGAAGTCAGGAGTATTATTATATTGATATTATTTACTGAGGATGGACAGATAATGTTGATATTTAAACATGAATACATAATGAATGTATTCATGATCATCATGCAACATAAAACAATTGTAGGAACGGTTTGGGAGAGGAAGGGGTTTTAGCTTGCGTGTTGTGAGTTCCAAAACATTTTACTTAAAAGTTTAAAGCTCAATATATAAAAACGTGGCACTTTACACTGAACAGGAGGTCTATTTGTATTAAAAACAATAGATAGTTTTTAGTTTAAATGTCTGGAAGAGCTCAAAAATAAAAACGTCAATTGATATTTCCATAGCCTTTTTTTAGTTGATCTAAATATGACTGATTGTGTTAAATGGGCACATAATATCGCCTCATATCGATCGCAGGCACCTGAATCGAATCATATCGTATCGTGGCAGACTTTGTGATATCGGCAAATATCGTATCGTTGTCCAAAGAATCGATATCGTATCGTGATGAAACTGGTGATTCCCACCCCTATAAATAACGTATTGTTTTCATCTCTCTATATTAACGTAACTAGCTATTCATATCAATCGAAATAACGTATTGGATTGTTTTCATCTCTCTATATTAACACTTTCAGTGCCAGCAGGGGGCGCACGATTTTGTGCTTGAATGCCCACCATCCACTTCAATAACTGGCTGTCGTGGCTGGCACTTCAATAACGCCTAATCTATGTTTTAAATTATGGCTATGTGTCTAATCTGCCCATCTCTTATCAATGACTCGTTTTCCAGTCAACATTGTCGAAGCGGATTGTTTTTTTATCGGTTCATTTCCGTTTTATAGCATTTTGAAAAGCCCTCGTTTTCAAGGAAAATATAAATATTCCATGATAATCGCCCTTTTCTGGAATATTCTAGAATACACAAAAACGTTGTCATGTTTCGGCCTATTTATGAATCGTTTTCAAATAAACGCTAGATTATCGATAGTATATGTGTACGTATGCACGCTATATAGGCGATCTGAAAAATCGATTCTCTGATTTCCTCAAAGCGATCGCGCACAGATAACTCTGATTATCCCAAGACTTGTAAAATAGATTCCTTACCTCAGATCAGATGTTCTCCAAAAAGATCATTCCAATTCCTGATCGCCATTCCAAAAATCTATCGCTTTTATTGATCCAACGCTACATATTGTACACATGTATTCCACGCTGTTCTGAGGGTTACACAATGAATCCGATCGGCTCGGGTTACATGCCTGAGAAGTAAAATGTGGATTCCGGATTTTTCTTTTCTCATCCATTTTTATTGAGTCCATTCCAAAAGAGTGCATTACCATCTGGGAGACGATAGGGGGCGCTTTTTTCACATCTGAGCTCCTGATGGGGCTGGTTTACCAACGGGAGACTCGGTTGATGAAATATGAATTCAGATCGCTAATAAAAAAATTAAACGATAATTGTCGTGGTGGGCATTCAGGCATTGGGCTGATAACACGTGTTATCACGTGGTGGGCACTGAAAGTGTTAACGTGATTCCATCAACACAACATAAATGTTCAAAACACAACTTCATTATTGCTCATCTCTGCAAACACGACTTCATTATTGCTTATCTCTGCTCTGTTCAAAACACGACTTCATTATTGCTTATCTCTGCTCTGTTTATGTTGGGAGTTTTAATATTGAGCATGCCATAAGTAGGTAATATGCTCTTGCGCGTGACGCGACTTTGGGCTTCATTATTCAGCCACAGGCAGGAGTTTTTAGATCACAGGCTAGTCATGCATAATCTCGCCCACCAGACTCTTCTACCGAATTGACTAGGTCATGCAAGTCAATCAATAGATTACACTTTCTGTAGGCCTAACACTCACCTACTCATTCTGTTGTGACACAACAAGACATGTTAGGGTTGTCACCTTCCATGATCATGTTTGAACCAATGTGTAAAAAAATCCGCTCTAGATTAGGCTGTAAAAATCTGTTCTATAGGCTATATTTAGTCTAGTTTATTAGACATAAAGCATTTTAAAATACTTTGATTAGTCTACATCAATAGCACATTGTCAAGGTTGACAGAATAAAGTCTATATCAACTTATTTCCATCAAGGACCTTGGTGTAGGCTAATAACAGAACAGATTGACAGGTGGCGACAAAGCACGTGACTGGGCATTTATTTAAAAAAACATTAGGTCTACACACATACAATGACAATATTGGGTTCTTGTCCCTAGTCATGCACCCAGCCTATTAGAAGTGTATGCCGACATGTATTTCTGGTGTCTGTGCCCTGCTTGCGGTGTGATTTGTTTGTTGTGTTATGCTATGTCACAGTGTGCGTAAATGTGCCCTGTGGATTATACGTGCCCCATGAAAAATAGAGGTTTAATAATTAAAAAATTTTTAAGTCAATTAACACATTGACCGCCAAAAAAAGGCTTACGACGTGTTTGCTGGCCATGCTAATTCTGCCAGACCACGCTGTACGACATTATTGAGTTCATATTTCATTTTTTCGCCATGGCATTCATAATTCCGCCACCCAGCCTCTGCCTCTACAGTGGGACTCTGCACAACAGTGCAACGCCTCAATACCTCCGCCTGGTGGATGATCGGGCGAGTTACAACCGGAAGTGGATCTGGTGATCTCGGTGCATCTGGGAAATCCGTCCGGCAGTCACATATCATTGCGGGACTATAGACACACACTGGCGTGCAATGGATCGCTGCCATAACTCAATAATCGATATGATTTGGGCGTTTATTGCGCCATACAAACCGGAAATGGATCTAGTCGATCGACGTCAAATAAGTGGGATCTTTTTCCTCCAGTCTCATCGGCGAACGGTAAGAGGACAGTAACGTTACTTTCAGCTTGATTGTTTATTCTTTTCAATGCAAACCGCTCTGATCAATATATCACCCATACTACATAAAGCATTTACTGACGATCACGGAATTATAAACAACCCCTTCATCCGCGCATGATGAATCATAACGTATATGATCATGTACCGTTGATTTTTTTAATATAGCGTGTATCGGCAATAAACGGCAGTTGATAATCTATATATGCGTTTATGCCTATAACTCACGTTCTATGAATTACTGCAGAAAAATATTCTAGAAGCTATTTTTGGAAGAATCTATGAATGAAAAAGTATAACGTTCCTACATCCTGAACGATAGATAATCGATGTTGAATGGGCCATAGTAATGTCAATTTAGCAATACAATTGAAAAAGTTATAGCCCTGCAAAGAAGGTGAACATCTCCATAGGTTTAGACTGGTGGCAGTGAGCATACATTGATGGATAGAAGCGTGGCAGTCAATGTGTTAACGACTGATGACTGTTGGTTGTGGCAGACTTTGTCCGATACAGACCGTTACACTATGAGCTTCAATGTTTTTTTCGTCCCACTAGTGTTCAAAGCCACCGACAAGCTCAGGTTGTGTTGCTTCGCAGGTCGCCCAACTTGAACTCGCCTCGTTGAGCCGGCTGGCAACTTCCTGCGCGCCACTGCAGTTGGCTGGCAGCCAATGATCGGGCCTTGCAGCCGGCCGTAATGTGGCAGCCCTCGTCGTCGACAGGCTCCCGGACTTGCCGAATGTGTGGAAGGCTGACAACATTGCGGAAGGGTTTCTCTTCAGCAGCAGATACTGTTTTGACATGGCCTTGAGTCCAGCAGTGAAGAGGGGGTCCCCGCTGCGTCGCCTCATATCTGAGATCACCTCTGCGAGATCAGAGTCGTCATCATCTGAATGTGTGACAATAAGAAGGGAATAGGTTTATTTTGAATGTGTATGCTGGTATTGTACATGCAGTATAGTATAGGTAATAATTACCATTATGCACATTGCTCTCTGCTGAACCAAGGAGACTCTGATCCGCGAGATCAGAGTCGTCATCATCTGAATGTGTGACAATAAGGGAATAGGTTTATTTTGAATGTGTATGCTGGTATTGTACATGCAGTATAGTATAGGTAATAATTACCATTATGCACATTGCTCTCTGCTGAACCAAGGAGAACTAGAATGGTCTGTCTGTATGGTAGTCACAGGGTTTGAACAACATCAAGGATGTACATCCTTCATATTATTATATCCTATTTAACACTTGTGGCTGGAGTAGGGAATCCTACATAGTTAAACTAGTGTGTGTGTGTGTGTGTGTGTGTGTGTGTGTGTGTGTGTGTATGTGTGTGTGTGTGTGTGTGTGTGAGAGAGAAAGTGACACAAACAGACAGTTCATAACTAACCGGTTTCTTGCAGCTGTTCCATGGGGATGGGCGTACTGCTTGGTCCAGGGGTGGCTTCTGTTGACACAAAGACATCCGCATCTCACATCTTATGGTGTGTGTGTGTGTGTGCGTGCCCGCGCGAGGGTGGTATTACTTACCCTGGAATGACTGGCATGCAGATGGGAGATACTAGTTCAAATGGTCCAAAGCTGGATTCCGATATCTAAGCATTGTAATCACTCCCACCACAACAATTATATGACGCCAATTATGGAAAGTTAATCAAGGAACTAAGGGCAGATCTGGTCAGATGGGAGATTCTCCCCCGTCTCTAATTGTGGGACATAGCAACAGTAACAATGGGGGGCGGGACTTGCGTTCAGTGTAGGAAAGGTCTATTACGGTTTATTGTGAAAAGAAAGGTATTAGCTTTACCTCCTGATGTTAATTTGAGCATTTCTGCTCTCATCTCCAGACTTGTGGGGAGGAAAGTGCTGGACATATCCACACTGTAAAACTTGACCACTGCTGCCAGGTGTTTACATGGGGCCCCAGTTTGTCCTGCCGGGCATGAGCACAGCTCCATCTCCATGTCCACGATGTATGTCCCCTGGGCCTTCACCGACCCCTTCACCTCATACGTGTTGTCCTCAAGCTATACAAATCATAAGTCATACAAGGGACATTACAGAATGGCTAAATCTGCACTGGTTACTGCAGTAATCTCTAAAAGTATGCATTTGATATAGTACCTGTTGAATCTGAGATGCAGTGTGGTTGCAATCCTGGGGAAGGAATCTCCTCTTCTGGTACGCCTCCCAGCGTCCGAGGGCAACATCCACAATGCGGGCCTCATAGTAGACATCCAGCCTCGAGGTCAGGAGGTCAAACAGTTGGCCTGGATTGAAGGCTTTCGTCCTCTGGAGGATCTTGTCCTTGAGGACCACCCGCATCGCTGCTTCAGCTAAATTGTTGGTGTTATTTCCACAGGTGAGGAGATCGCGGCTGCCCCGGTAACTGAGTGCCCAACACTCCCTGCGACTGTACAGGCGCTCAATGTACCGCAGGTACTTTTCATACCTGCAATTGATCAAATAAGGAAACAAACACAGAAAATGCACATACATGGATGTAATGACAGCAGGCTCATGAAGAGGTCGACACACATGAAGTATGCAAACACAAGCCTCCTGACTTTCTTGCACCGAATTTGCAAGACTGCTGTGTGATTGTGGGAATGTCTGTGTACAGCTAAACATAAGCAAACTTGTCTAAGCACTAACCTCACTGCAACAGGGTGCTCTCTCGCCTCCAAGTACAGCCTGTCCACCTCTGCCATCTCCTTGGAGTAGAGCATCTCTTTAACCAGAGTGAACAGAGTTGGTCTGTCTCGGCACGCCACCAGACTCTCCTTGCTCCACAGCCATCTCCATACTGCTTGTAGCAGATGGAAGGAGCACAGGAGAGGAGTGGCTAGTGGGAATGCCCTCCCTAAGGCTCCCCTCTCTGCCTTGCAGTCATCCGTGATGAAGACCTGTGGCCCTGCTGCTCCCCTGGCAGCAAAGGCCCTCTCTCCAATCAAATTCTTCAGCAGCTGTAACCCTTCAAAAATAGTCTCCTCGTCCTCAGACTGGCAGAAGAAGATCCCCAATGGTAGACCTCCGGCAGGGCTGTGGGTCAGCAACAAAAAAACACTCATGTTCTCCCTATCCATGTTTCCTGAAGAGTCTATGAAGCAGAGTTCGCCACTGTGCTTCAGCTGACAGACCAACAAACACAGACGGACAGACAGACAGACACAGAGGCAGGCATAGTTAGTGTTAGTTAGTGTGTTACTTAGTTGCCACCTCAGCACCACTGTGAATGGAACACCATGACAAAATCACAGTATACAGATACAAATAGCCAAAATACCTGGTGGTGCACTCGTTTCATCAGGGGAGAGCACACCGCAATTAATGGGGCTCCCTGAGAAGAGGTTCCCATTACGGCACAGCTGTCCTGGCACTTGGCGTTGTAGGTTTCCACCTGTTGACCGAGGGCCTCCACCATACTCGGGCCACTCTGGGTGCCAGATTGGTCCTTGTACACCTTTGCGAATAATCTGTCATAGAACACGAATTTAGTTGGTGGAATTGTAACTGCATAAAATTCCAATTAAATGAACATCTACATGGTTATGAATATTTTGGCAGTACTGTAGTTTATAATTAAACATTTACTTTTGCACATAGGGCATGTCTGGGCAGATCTCTCTGTTGGCTGCAGCATAGACGTATGAGTCTCCTTGTTCGATTATGATATCGTGCTTTAGCACAGCCAAAGCAGAAGGAGGCGTGTGGCCAATCGCAAATAACCCCATCAATGTGTCTATGGCCTTTTGTCCAACATCTCTATAGCGAATGGCATCTGCATCATGGAGATTGTGATTGTGCCTATTCACAATGCAAACGTGCAATGGAAAATGAGGGATGTGTGGGTCTTTGCTCCTGTAAAACAAATCAAAATCAACTTAACAATAAAAACTAGGCCCCAACTGTTATGTCCATAAAAACAATTGAATTATAAGTATTGTACAGTTCAAACTCACCGGGTCATTCCTCTATTTTTTAGTGTAACAGCCATGGTAGCTTGGCAGCCGGTGTTTTTGGATTTCTGCTTGCCTTGTCTTGGCCCCTTCACCTTATGCTGGCACCTGTAACTTTTCTGCACAACATTTTGATTGAATGCAGTATGGGTTAGCAGTGGTCGGCAACCTGCGGCCTCGAGGCCGCATGCGGCTCTTTAGCCAATCACTAACAAAGGCATTTGTTTTGTGGCATTAACGTTATATAGTTACACGTTCAATAACATCAGCGTATTTACCCGAACATAGCAACGGCCGAGGACGACATAGATAGCAAGCATTACTCGTTCATATCTCAGCCCGTGATGAGTTGTGCCCATTCTGCGGTCTGTTAATAAAGTTTTCAATCAGACAGATGTATGGAAAGGCTTTTATTATAACATTCGTTGCAGTAAAATCATTATGCCTCGTTTAGTCATGCTGCGGTGCGCTGGTAATCTAACTCGTCGGCCGCGGCGAGCTAACGTTGTTGCTGTTGTTGAGCTCTCGTCAAAATCAATGGCGGACAGAGCGGAAAGTAAAAAACGAATAGCGCTTGCCGATTGGTGCTAAGAACAGCAGGGCGGGTGCAAGCGGTGTGTCATAATTGGCAGACTCGACTGTCAATCAAAATTATTCTGTTGCAGGCTGAATGATTGAATGAACGAGAACTTTATTAACAGATTGCAGATTGGGTACAATACAGTACAGCTCAATACAACAACAGTGGACTGGAGGATGAAGACCAGAAAAAGACTTTCGGCTTTTTTACATAAGGGTCCTCCATTTTCAATTCATCAAAACATTTAGAGACATACAAATATACAGTAGTTTCGTAAAAATGCTATTGATTGATTGATTCAAAACTTTATTAACATATTGCAGAATGGGTACAGTACAGTTCAATACATACAATTGTTAAGGGGATGCAGACCAGAGAAAGACTTTTGTCTTGTTTACATCAGGGTCCCCCATTTTCAATTCATCATATTTCATATCTAAATCATATAATATCTCATTGCTAAATATATGCAATATATAATCTAATAATCCAATAATCTAAATCTAATATAAAAATGCTAAATGCATGGGTATTTTATTTTCGCCGAAAGGTCAGAAAATATCGTGATATCATATTAAGGCCATATCGCCCAGCCCTACCTTGAATAGGACACGGTTCCCCACCCTTGGTCGGGTAACCTCCACTCTCCATGTCACGCCAGATGACTCATTCACCAACACCACCCACTCATTGGCCTGTTCCACAGTACGGACATCCGCGTGTACTGTACACACGAAACCAGTGTGGTCTACTAATGGGGCCACCTCTTCTTCATACTTGCACACATGAAGCGGAAACTTGTCAGGCAGCCAACCCTACAGGAGACATGCAATTAGCCTACTGGTAATTTAAGACCCCCACATAAAGATTAGGAATGATCATAATCCACGACAGGGATTACCTTTAACTGTGGGTAGTCCTCTATATTCTTGTCTTGTGCTCTCGCTGGGTAGTCCTCACAAACCCCACCACCACCAAGTCTAAAGTCCAAATGAACGCAAAAACAACAGGCTAGCTATTTAGGTATACAAATACTGTATATCTTATGATCAGAGGTGAAAAATTTACTTTTTGGCTCACACCGCCAGGGGGATTGGTAGATGAAAAAAATCCACCGGCCAAGTATATTTTTTACCGGCCAAATAATAGTTCAAGTTCAAGTTCTTTAATAGTTGTCATACAGAAGTACAGAATACTTTCATACAAAATGCTTCTTACTGTTACGCTCCAGAGACTGTGCTAGACAAGATAGTATCAAATAACATAATAACATAATATAGCATGAATTTAGAAGAAGAAAATGAGGTCACAGTGTTCGGTATAGACATATGTACAATGTTCTGAGTTACCATATAATATACAATACACAATACTATGCAGTGTACTAATGTACAGTACTATCTAGTGCAAAGCAGAAATGGGATGAGGTACAATTTTAGGTACAATTTACAGTAAGGTGTACGAGTTGTAGTGCAATCCTTCATCCATAAATATAAAGTGTGGGGAGTGGGTGCTACAGTGTGTTTGTTTAAAGTGGGTGTGTGCTATAAAGTGTGTGGAGTGGGTGCTACAGTGTGTTTGTTTAAAGTGGGTGTGTGCGTGTGGATGTGTGTGCTATGTGCGTTTGGTGGTTGTTGTTGTGTAGTGTTCATTCATTGTTCGTTTAGCAGCCTGATGGCCTGGGGATAGAAGCTACTTCTGAGTCTTTCTGTGCTCGCCTTGAGACTCCTGTATCGCTTGCCTGACCGCAGCAGTTCGAAGAGGCAGTTGTTCGGGTGACTGGAGTCTTTAATGATTCTCTTAGCCTTGCCCTTGCAACGCTTGTAGTAAATGTTCTGGAGGGTGGGGAGCCCCCCTCCAATTGTGCGTTCGGCTGAACGTGTCACTCTTTGTAGTCTGCTTTGGTCTTTTGCAGTGCTATTCCCAAACCAGGAGGTGATGTTGCCGGTCAAGATGCTCTCTATTGTACATGAGTAGAAGTTCTTAAGGATCTTCTGGCTGACTTGGAACTTCCTTAGGCGCCTGAGGAAGTAGAGGCGTTGTCGTGCCTTCTTCACCACACTGTTAATGTGTGTGGTCCATGTCAAGTCCTCGGATATGTAGGCTCCGAGGTACTTGAAGCTGTTGACTCTCTCAACCGGTGCCCCGTCGATGCTGAGGGGGCTGTAGTCCTTGACCCCCGACCTCCTGAAGTCCACAATCATCTCCTTTGTTTTGCTGACGTTCAGGGAGAGGCTGTTTTCCTGGCACCATCCCGCCAGGACCTTGACCTCTTCCAGGTAGGCCCTCTCGTCGTTGGCAGAGATCAGGCCCACCACCACTGTGTCGTCAGCAAATTTGACGATTGTATTGCTACTCCGCTGAGCCACACAGTCGTGTGTGTACAGGGAGTAGAGGAGGGGACTCAGAACACAGCCCTGGGGGGCCCCTATGTTGAGGGTGATGGATGAGGAGGTGCAGTTGCCTGCTCTCACCACCTGGGGTCTGCCAGTCAGGAAGTCCAAGACCCACTGGCAGAGGTCATAGCCCAAGCCCAGGTCCCTGAGCTTGGCTATGAGTATGGAGGGGACTATGGTATTGAATGCCGAGCTGTAGTCGATGAATAGCATTCTCACATAGTTCCCCTGCCTCTTGTCCAGGTGTGATGCTGCTGTGTGCAGCACATGGGATATGGCGTCCTCCGTGGACCTGTTGGGGCGGTATGCAAATTGCAGGGGGTCCATGTTGATGGGGAGGGAGGAGCAGATGTAGCCCTTTACTAGCTTCTCAAAGCACTTCATGGCTATGGAGGTGAGAGCTACAGGGCGGTAGTCGTTGAGGCAAGCAGGCTTGGATTTTTTGGGTACAGGGATAATAGTGGACTTCTTCAGGCAGGTGGGGATGACAGCCTGTTCTAAGGACAGGTTAAATATGTCAGTGAATACTGGGGCCAGTTGGTCGGCACAGACTTTTAGGACGCGGCCGGGGATGCCGTCCGGACCTGCTGCCTTCCTGATATTCACTTTTTTAAAGGTCCGCCTCACCTCATGCTCTGTTACCCTGAACACTGCGCCTCCATCAGCAGCCGACCCCCCCCCCCCCATTGCCGAGGCTTGTGAGCTGGTGTTGTTATTACCAGCATCAAACCTCGCATAGAAGGTATTGAGGTCGTTTGCTAAGGAGATGTCACTGTTCAGTTTGAGGGAGGCGCCTTTGTAGTCTGTCATCGTTTTGAGCCCCTGCCACATAGCTCTAGAGTCAGCTTGTTCAAACTGGAGTTCAATTTTATCCCTGTAGCGCCGTTTGGCCTCTGACACTGTCCTCCTTACGTTGTGTCGCGCCACCTTGTGGTCATCCATGTTGCCTGCCACTAGGCCGTCATTGTATGCTTTGGTGCGCTCTCTCAGAGCTTCACGGACGGATTTGTCTACCCAGGGTTTTTGATTTGGGTAAACTTTCATTTTGGTAGTGGGGATTGTTTCTTTCACCCTAGTACAGACATAGTCCAGCACTGTCTCCGTGTAGGCATTAATGTTATCTGTGTCGCGGAACACAATCCAGTCTGTGTGGTGAAACACTGACCGGATCGTCTCTTCTGACGTCAGATCCCATTTCTGCACCTCTCGCGAGACTACGGGAGTACTTTTAATTCTCTGTCTGTACTTTGGTGAAAGGAAAATGGATGCGTGATCTGACTTGCCAAAGCCACTATCAGAATGAGCCTTGTAGCCACCTTTAAATTGCGTGTAACAGTGATCTAGGATGTTACCGCCTCTGGTGTTGCAAGTCACATGCTGATAGAAGTCGGGCAATACCTTTCTCAGATTGGCGCTATTGAAATCTCCCAGTACTAAAATGGCGGCGTTAACGTTAGCCACTTGTATTCTATTTACCTCGTCGTGTAGTCTGGAGAGCGCAACCTTGTTGCTGGCTTGCGGTGGAATATACACTCCGACCAGGACGATCGCCGTTAACTCCCTCGGGAGGAAGAAAGGACGACACTTGATGGTTATATATTCCAGTTCTGGGGAGCAGTGGTTGGATAATTCCTTCACGTTCGTTGGATCACTCCAATTTTTGTTAAACATGAAGGCAATACCTCCTCCACGTTGTTTACCGGACTCTGATGATGTCCGATCCTTTCGATGGATAAAGAAGTGATCCGCTGGTTGAATTGCGTGATCTGGAACCTCCGGTGTGAGCCATGTTTCGGTGAAGCAAAGGACATTGCAGTCCCTAACGTCTCTTTGATATTGAATCCTTGCTCGGATGTCATCCAGTTTATTGTCTATTGATTGTACATTGGCTAGCAATATACTGGGAAGTGGTGTACGGTGGCGTCTGGATCTCAGCCTGTTTCGGATCCCAGCCCTCTTTCCTCGTCGTCTTTTCCTGGGCTCTGGGAACAAAGGGTCTGGTCCTAGTCTCCGGAGAATTTCTTCAGGCCATTGGTGTGGTTCGGAAAGCTGATCCAGCGAGTAATCCAGTTGGTAAGTTTCCCGTAATCCAATGTCTATGAGTGACTGACGGTCATATACATTAAATGCACCAACAGTTGGTACGCACAAAACTCTAAAAACTATAAATATTAACAAAAGTAAACACAGTCTCGACGGAGCGAACAGAGAGGCAGCCGGTCGGGGCGGCGCCATCATCACAGTAAATTGTATTTGTCACAAATATCTGTTTTAGTAGGCAAAACATTTTTGAGCATTATATGCGTTCAATGAATGAATGAAAACTTTATTTAACAGATTGCAGAATGGGTACAGTACAGCTCAATACACACAATTGTTAAGGGGATGCAGACCAGAGAAAGAAGTTTGTCTTGTTTACATCAGGGTCCCCCATTTTCAATTCATAGTGACATTTATACATACACAACATACATGACATTTATGGCATAGGGACATACATGACATACAGGTATTTAGTACCGTTACATTTGTGACATATACGATATGCAAATATACAGTACTGTTACCCATAGATGCTGACAGAGTATATACATATGATGGGGAGGGGACTGTACATTAGGAGGGGGTGGGTGGGTGGGAGAGAAATATACATATGGTTACAATTACATAACCTAATGAAAGCTTTGCTCCACTAGTCTGTCAAACAATTAGTTTTTGTGTGACTGGTACACACATTTACCTGCCAGAGTGGCAGGTAGCCTTCTGAATCTAGTCGCCAAATGGACGTTTTACCTGCCGGTGGCAGGTGTTAATTTTCAGCCCTGCTTATGATGTAGCCTACAGCACACCAGATAAATGTACTAAAATGTACCTCTGCTTCTGCTCCTCCATCTTCCAGCACGAGGGTGGGTGGACGTAAAAGCGTGTCCTTCCTTGAAACGAGGGAAGGATTCAAGGATGAGTCATGTTGAGGACCAACACAGGTGATTCAAATGAATTCATTAATTGTACTGCCCATGAAATTGGCATTCATAGTCCTCTAGACCAGCGTTTCCCAAACTCTGGGTCACGACCCAAAATGGGTCTCGGACCCGTTTTTATTGGGTCGCCAATAAAAAGTAAAAAAAAGAAGAAAAAAAATCACTACTCTAGCATACCTGAAAAACAAATACAGAAACAGACTAAATGCTCAGCATGACCCCAGAATAGGTGCTGAACGAGCTCAGTGTCAGTTTTTCATGTCTGGTCATTTTTAGCATGGTGTTATTCACTGTCAAAGACGCAAAGAAAAATCATAATTTATATTCTCCTTTGTTTCATCACAATTTACTCAAGCCTAGCAACAGACACAATATTTCTGACACTAGGAATACATTCCATGAGATCCATAGATGTCCCTAGAAGAACATGCAAATGGACCTTGTAGAAGTGGAGCAATCTTCCATTTACTTAGGTATGTATTTTTAGGTCGATTTTCAGAAAATAGGGCTTAACAGGTTAAGAACACAGTGTAGTCCAGAGTCGTCTACAGTTCTAGACTTAAACCACTTTGTTTAAAGCACCAGTTAGTCAACAGTTTCTGGAGAAGGAGTGGTTACATCATGGCTATGGTTAAGGTCTGTTTAAATTTAGTCCGGGACTAAAGCCCCTTTAGTCTCAGGTTATGACAGATTTAAGTGTCACCTTATGGATCAAACCTTATATCACACTATGGGTGGGAATCACCAGTCTCATCATGATACGATACGATTCTTTGGACAACAATACAATATTTGCAGATATCACAACGTCTGCGACAATATGATACGATTCGATTCAGGTGCCTGCGATCGATATGAGACGATATTATATGCCCATTTAACACCATCAGTAACATTTAGATCAACTCAAAAAAGGCAACGGAAATATCATTTGACATTTTTATTTTTGAGCTGTTCGACATTTAAATGAAAAACAATCTATTGTTTTTAATACAAATATACCTCCTGTTCACTGTAAAGTGCCACGTTTTGATATATTGAGCTTTAAACTTTAACACTTTTGAGTGCCAACCATCCAGTTTCCTCATTTTACTTCTCCGGCAAGCCATCCGAAGAGATCCAAGTCATTGCAGAGCCGCAAAACTGCGTGGAATACATATTTCCAGTACCCAGCGCTGAATCAATAAACGCGATCGATATTTGGAATGGCAATCAGGAATTGGAATAATCTTTTTGGAGAACATCTGATCTGAGGTAAGGAATCTATTTTACCAGTCTTAGGATAATCAGAGATATCAGCGTGTGCCATATGTGTGTGTGCGCTGATCAGGAAATGAGAATAGATTTTTCAGCTCGCTTCTCTAGCGTGCATAAGTACACATATACTATCGATAATCTAGCGTTTATTTGAAAACTATTCATAAATAGGCCAAAAAATTACAACGTTTGTTGTGTATTCCAGAATATTCCAGTAAAGGCTGTTTATCACAGAATCTTTATCTTTTCCTGAAACTTTCAAGAAAGAGGATTTTTCAAAATGGTATAAAACGGAAATGAACAGATTAAAAAACAATACGTTAACTTTCGACAATGTTCACTGCAAACAAGTCATTGATAAGCGACGGCCAGATTAGACACATAGACATAATTTAAGACATAGTTTATGCGTTCACAACGCTATCATTGAAGTGGGTGCTGGCATTCAACCATGTTTTGAGACGGGGACCCGTCGCATCCAAAGTGTTAAGAATTATTAATTTTTTTAACTCACAACACGCAACCTAAAACCCCTCCCTCTCCCAAACCGTTCCTACAATTGTTTTATGTTGCATGATGATCATAAATACATTTATTATGTATTGTATTTTTTATGTTATATCACGCTATGGGAAATGTCATATATCTGTAACGAAATAACGATATATATCACAATATAGTATGTTTTCTGTAAATTGGATGAAACATTTGTCTACAAAATGACCACATAATCCATGACTACTTTTTAATAATCCTGAGTGTAAACTAAATAAAAATTAAAGGCACTTAGTCTCACATTCCCTGCCATTGGTTATATCCATCAATATAGCCAGTCTGCCACCACTGTAAGCCTATGGAGATGTTCACCTTCTTTGCAGGGATATAACTTTTTAAATTGTATTGCTAAATTGACATTACTATGGCCCATTCAACATCGATTATCTATCGTTCAGGATGTAGGAACTTTATACTTTTTCATTCATACAAAAATACAAAAATACCTTCTAGAATACAAGTATGTTTTTATCGTTTTCTGCAGTAATTCCTAGAACGTGAGTTATAGGCCTAAACGCATATATAGATTATCGATTGCCGTTTATTCCCTAGACACGCTATATAAAAAAATGCAACTGTATATGATCGTATACGTTATGCGCCATCATACGCGGAGGAAAGGGGGGGGGGGGTCGTTTATAATTCCGTGATCGTCAGTAAATGCTTTATGTAGTATGGGTGATATATTGATCAGATGGTTTGCAGTGAAATGAATAAACAATTGGGCTGAAAATAATGTCAGTGTCCTCTTACCGTGCATCAAAGAGACTGGCGGTGAAATATCCCAAGTATAGGACGTCGATCGCCTAGGTCCATTTCCGGTTTGTATGTCGCAATAAACGCCGAAATCATATTGATTATTAAGTTTATAAAGCGATCCATATGTACTATAGTGTCTGTCGGGAGCCTTGCAACAATGTCTGACGGCCGGATGAATTTAATCGACGCACAGCCCCCACTTCCTGTTGTTCGAGTATAACTCCATCCGACCATCCACCAGGCGGCGGTATTGAGCCGTCGTTGTATTGAGCCGTAGGGTCCAGCTGCAGCATCGGAGGTTTATATATGAATTATGAATGCCATGGCGAAAAAATTAAATATTGATCTCAATAACGCTGTACAGCGAGATCTGGCGGTCAAAGCATGGCGGGCAATAACGCTTTACAGCGTTAATATGGCTAGGGCTCAACAGGTCAACTGTCACCTTATGGATCAAATCTTATATCAAGCTATAGGAAATTTCATATCTCAGTAACAATATATATCACGATATAGTACAATTTCTGTAAATTGGATGAAACATTTGTCTACAAAATAACCACATAATCCATGACTACTTTTTAATAATCCTGAGTGTAAACTAAATGAAAATTAAGGCACTTTGTCTTTTCTCCTTTTATTTGGAAGCAATGTATGTCAGAACCTATGCTGAATACCTCTTCACCTACGACTGAACTCCTGTACATGGCACCAACACTAGGGATGCAACTAAAGATTATTTTGTTATTGATTCATCTAAACGATTATTTTACCAGAAGAACAACAATCGATTCTATTTGCAATTCAATATTTCAAAATGTTTTACTAGTATCCTTAGTTCACATGGGTAGTTGCCTCTTTGACACCACCTAATGAAAACATTTCGATACCCAAGACCCACCCAGTTAGAAAATAATCCAAATTCCAATGAACGCGCAATTGTCATTTCATAATACACAGACCAGCACGGACCTTCAATGACGCTCAATTATCATTTCATAATAGACACAGACCACCGGGTTCAATGTGTCTAACAAAAATAAAAATATAAAAACAAACTGGATAGGTGATGATAAACATTTGATTTCATTAGCTGAAATATTCAAAAATCATTAAGTCTGCTATAAACCATTCTCCCTTTCTGTGTGTGTGTGCTCACCCATGATCACATCCCATCTCTGGTCTTTGGAAAGACCAGATGAGGTCAGAGTAGGACCCTATGGAATCCGCGATTGCGGAATCGCAGAGGATTTCACGGAAATTAGATATTAACCTCTTCCACCCGTGCGGTCCGGCAGATGACATCACGTCATAAATCAATCTGTCTAGACTGTATGACATAATGTTTGTTTCTTTTTTCAAATGTATCCAACAGTAAACATCCTAACCATGTCACAACAGCTGCCATAGTGTATATTTTCAGCAATACGTTTGTTTACCAATAGGTTAAAGGTCCCATGTCTTGCTATTCCTTTCACTATTTGGGCAGCGTGTATGCTTTTACCAACGCATTTGTGTTTCCGGGTTCCCGTGTTGCGCTCTGATTGGCCGCTGACCTACGCTAGCACGCCCCCCTCGCTACGCCACGCAGCAGAGGACGCTAAATCTAACAGCTGTTTCCACGCGTACGCCCCCCTCGCTATGAGTGACGCACGCACAGCTGTTTCCGCGTGCTACACGACTTTCGTCTTGTTTACATCAGGGTCCCCCATTTTCAATTCATCATAATAAGCGTGCCTCGCTCGTCTTGTTTACATCAGGGTCCCCCATTTTCAATTCATCATAATAAGCGTGACTTGCTATGAGTGACTCACGCACGAACAGCTGTTTCCGTGTGCTAACTCCACATTACAGTTCTACTTTTGTTTTGATGTGAAAAGTGATGCTGCATAAGGCGACTGCTGAGAGCGTCGTTTCTTGACTCTCAGCCGAGAGCGTTGTCAAGCTACAATATTATAAAATACAATATTATAAAATCCTGTCAGGAAGCGTGCCTCAAAGCATGAATGAACCGGCATTTACCGGGCATTTACCGACATTTCTAAGCACTTTAAACTGTACTGTACGTGTAGCACGCGGAAACAGAGAGTCCCGCTTATTATGATGAATTGAAAATGGGGGACCCTGATGTAAACAAGACGAAAGTCTTTCTCTGGTCTGCATCCCCTTAACAATTGTATGTATTGAGCTGTACTGTACGCATACTGTACTGTCGTGTGTAGCACACGGAAACAGCTGTTTGTGCGTCACTCATAGCGAGGGGGGCGTACGAGTGGAAACAGCTTTCAATTTAGCGTCCGCTGCTGCGGGGCGTAGCGAGGGGGGCGTGCTAGCGTAGGTCAGCGGCCAATCAGAGCGCAAAAACGGGAACCCGGAAACACAAACGCGTTGGTAAAAGCATACACGCATTAGAATGCGAGTTATATAAAAAAAAAAAAAGTTAGTTATATAAAAAAAAAAAAAAGCATACACGCATTTGGGCAATGTTACACAATTCCTGTGAGTCTATGGAACACATCTGTAATTTTTTTTTTTTTTATTGTTTTGTATTTCTAATCAAGTACTCTAAAGCAGCATTTTAGTTACAAAATAGTTACACGCCCAGCGCCATTGGCTTGTAGATTTATTCTTTGGCGATTAGAATTTAAGGTCTGCCCGCCACCTGGCGGCTAACACTACACTGCATCTACCGCGGCCGGCAGGTAATGGGCCAATGTTGCACCCACTCTAAACAGGATGGGGCGCTCTGTGCATTGGTGAATATGTTCCAGGCAGAGCTCTCTTGTTATGTGGATCCAGACAAACACTCTAGTGCATTGGATCGCTTTCGAGACGCAAGAATCAATATGCTTACAGCGTTTTTTTTGTGTCGTACAAACCGAAACGGATCTAGCAGATGGAAATCAAATAATGGAATATTTTTTCTCCAGACTCATCGGCCACAGGTAAGAGGAATCCAACGTTAATTCCAGCTCGATTGTCCATTTATTTCATTGCAATCCATCTGATCAACGTATGATGTCGTACTAAAGAAAGCCGTTACTGACAATCAAGGAATCATAAACGACCCCCCCCTTTCCTTCACGCATGATGGAGCATAATGTATACCGATCATATGCATTTGAATTTTTTAATGTAGCGTACGAAACGCCAATCGATTATGTATAATATGCACCGGGGCCTATAATTCGCATTCTAGGAATTACTGCAGACCACTCTAAAAACATACTTATATTCACGACGGTATTAACACGACAATGTATGAATGGAAAAATATAACGTTCCCACATCTGATAGATAGATACCCGATGTTGAATGGGCCATAGTAATGTCGATATAGCTATAATATTTAAAAAGTTATAGCCCTGCAAAGAAGGTGAACAACTCCATAGGCTTACAGCGCTGGCAGATAATTCTATAATATGCTCAAACTGGGTGGCAGATATTGTGTTAAGAGGTTAAAGTCAACACTTATAAAGTCATATTGTTTACAGATTAAAGTGAACATTTCCATACTTGTTTCCATGCAGTCCAAACAGCTCTTCGCCTGGTCCACCTGTGACGGTTTCATGCAGTCCACCAAACAGACAGACAGTTCTCTCGAACCAAGGTGTGAGAGGCTATGATGGGTGGTCATATTCAGACCAATCTTGGGGGAAAGTAAGGAAAGAAATATCAGTACATTTTACATTCATCCTAACAAACAAAGGTCTAACTTTTCAGTTGAAATTCATCAGAAACACAGAAAGCCAAGCAAGAACCATCAGTCCTTAACCAGCTATACAGGTAGCTCTCTTTTCCTAGGCTAACAAATTGGAAAGGAAAGAAAATCCTGACGGGAAGATTTTCATAAGAACTGAAAAAAACATGGGTGTATAGACAGAATGGCCTGACAGGACAGCTATCTGGAGGGAGATAGTGATGGAGAAGTGTGTCAGTGGAAGGAGAGAATGAGAATTGGTGATTTAGTTTCTATGTAAGAGGGTTACAGATTTAACTATGGTATTATAATAGAGGAGATTCTGGCCTTTCAAATGATGCCTCACTTGGCCCTATAAACTAGGGATGTCCCGATCACATTTTTTTGCTCCCGATCCGATCCCGATCATGTGATTTTGAGTATCTACCGATACCGATCTTTCCCGATCCGATAACATTTTTTTTTAAATCCCATCCCAATTTCTCACATTCACCCTGAATGTTGACGTTATCCAGGTGAAAAGTTAACTTCATTCAAGCGAGGCATTGCAATCCTTGACATAAATCATTTGATGTATAATTAAATCAAAGGAATTGAGTTTGTTTTGGCAAAATTCTTCCGTTCTGTGTGACAATATGAATGATGATATGCAATTTAAAACCAAAACTAAGGCCTCAGTATGAGTTTAAGACGTGAACATGGTCATGTTTGTTGAATAAAAAAAATCCCCTTTTTTTTTTATCCTGATCTTCGGAAAATCACGTGATCGGATCGGGACATCCCTACTATAAACCCATTTCTACATTCATATTGCATGTGTACTGTCCGGATGGCAAAATTCTGTACTGCATCTACAAAAACCCCTGTAAATTATCTGCCCATTGTTCATTTGTTTAGATATTGACTATACTTGATCTTAACACTTTGAGTGCCAAGGACAATAAAACTCGTTGTTGGCCGCCATGTGTTGAGTGCCAAGGACGAGAAATCTCGTTATTTAATCGTTATTGCTTTTATTAGCGATATCCATTCAGTTTTCATCAATCCAGCCTCACGTTATCATTGGGACTGTCTATGAGCTCGAACAGGGCAAATACCGCCCCCTATCGTCTCCCGGATGAGTCTATACTTTCTACAACGGAGCTCGGTTTCCGGGTTCCTCCGATTGGCCACGACGCCCACGTGACCTCCGCTAGCACGCCCCCTTCCTGCCGCGCGCCACGCTCACCAGCTTCCTCAAGCGCCAAGCTCCTGCCGCGCCGAGCTCTGTCATTGAAGTGGGTGGTGGCAGCATAGATATCTATATAGAACACTAGATAGCTTACCCGCGCTGCCGGCCAATGTAGAGCGACGTCGTCGTAGGGCGGCCATCTTGCTCGAGGCAGCTCAGCTACTGATAACATTCATGTCTACATTTTTACTTAAAGTTATTTTTTTTTACAAACCACTTGAATCATAGCCACGTTAATAATGCTTGTAATAAACCAACCCGTTTGTAAATCAGTCAATATTTCAGCGAGTTATGAGTATTTTTGTCTGTGCAGCTCACTCACCCTCACTCAAGGCTGACTCGAGCAAGATGGCGGCGGTTCAGTGACGCTGGTGACTCCGCCTTAAGCTATCTAGTGTTCTATATAGATATCTATGGGTGGCAGCATAACAGCGTTCAGCCTGATGTAATGCGCCGAGCTCTGTCATTGAAGTGGGTGGTGGCAGCATAACAGCGTTCGTTCAGCCTGATGTAATGCGCCGAGCTCTGTCATTGAAGTGGGTGGTGGCAGCATAACAGCGTTCAGTAGGGCTGCAACTAATGACTATTTTGGTAGTCGACTAATCTGTCGATTATTTTTTCGATTAGTCGACTAATCGAAAAACAATTATATATTAAAAAAAAATACCTATCTTTGTGAAAGTGGCTTCTCAGCTCTGGTCCAGCTGAAGACAGAGCAGAGGAACAGATTGGACATTGAGCATGACCTCAGAGTTGCTTTGAGACTCTTGTCAGGACCAAACAACATCCCCAGTTATCCCATTAGTTCCCCCAAACTTACTGTCGGTCTGTTATGTTAAGCTAAGAAGTCTTCAGCTGGCAGGACCAGAGCTGAGATCCACTTTCACAAAGATAGGTAGCGGGGGGGAAAAAATAATAATAATAATTTTTTTTAATGACTAATCGACGCAACAATTTCTCGTCTACGATTTTTCGACTAATCGTTGCAGCCCTAGCGTTCAGCCTGATGTAATGCGCCGAGCTCTGTCATTGAAGTGGGTGGTGGCAGCATAACAGCGTTCAGCCTGATGTAAAGTAGCGATTTTATTGGTTTGTCATGACAAACCAATTACATAATCCAACATATGTGTAAAGAAACAACATATTCCAGTTAACAGTATATTTTTTTAATAGTTTATACATTCGCAAATATGAGAGCCTGTCATTGAAGTGGGTGGTGTTACCAACAGCCAGCGTTCACCCTGATGTAAAGTAGCGATTTCCATTTCATTGAGGAAGGCGGGAGCGCGGCGCGGCAGGAGCTTGGCGAGCGCAGCGCAGCAGGAAGGGGGCGTGCTAGCAGAGGTCACGTGGGCGTCGTGGCCAATCGGAGGAACCCGGAAACCGAGCTCCGTTGTAGAAAGTATAGACGCCTCCCGGATGGTCATGCACCCATTGGATTGGACTCAATGGAAATGCATGGGAGAAAAAAAAAACCCGGAATCCACATTTTACTTCTCAGGCAATGTAACACGAGACTACTGCATTAATTGGGGACCATCAGAGCAGCGTGGAATATGTGTTTCGAGTACATAACGGCAGGATCAATAAACGCGATCGATATTTGGAATGGCGATCAGGAATTGGAATAATCTTTTTGCAGAACATCTGATGTGAGGTAAGGAATCTATTTTACCAGTCTTGGGGTAATCAGAGTTTTTTTCACAGCGGATCACAACGTGTCTCATATGTGTTAGCGCCAGGCAGGGCATAGATAATTGATTTTTCAACCCGCTTCTCTAGCGTGCATAAGTACACATATACTATCGATAATCTAGCGTTTATTTGAAAACGATTCGCAATGGATCACGTTCGAAATATAAATAACTTCTCTTAAACCACTATTCGTGATTCTGCCTAGAGCCGGGACTCGACAGTGCGCGTTCGCTCGCATTTGATGTTTCACGTCAACTCCAGCTGGAAGGGAGGGGCTGAGCCCGATACCCCCCACCTTCAATTTTAAAAGCTATGACAAACGGGGTGTAAACTCTGTGAGCAACGGTTTTAATAAATGCGTCTAACATGCTTTACATCCTCGCCATTCCATTCATGTATGCCCATATAATATGCTCAAAAGGAAGATATTGATTGAAATATGTACATAGTCTATATATAAAAAATACATTGTAATTAGGGATGCCCGATCATGTTTTTTGCCACCGATACCGATCATCTATGAGCCATATCGGCCGATACACTGCCGATACCGATTGTTTTGTTATAGCAGCTGGCAGTATTATACTGTAGGTCTAACACAGGCATTCTCAAAGTCTGGACTCCGGTCCAGATCCGGACCAAACCACAACTGTCTCTGGACTCTGAGCAAATGATACTTTTCATATGTATTATCTGTATCATCTGCGAGACAACGCAACGAGTACAAATTCTCCGCTATCAATAATGCAAGCAGCATCTTTGCATGTCCGACTCCACTGTGTGTGTATGTCTGTCTGTCTACTCTGCTTTGGTCCAATCACATTCCCCCACCCAGTCTGCGAATCAGAGGCAGAGTAGGGCAGGTCTTCACGGAATGCTTGTTGTCTCTTCAGCGAGCTGGGAGTGTACCGGGGGTTGCTCAATGTGACGGAGTGGTCCGTCTCGTCCAGCCCTATGAATTTCATGACTTTTCATGTGATCGCCTTAGCCTTCTGACTATCACGGTTATATGCACGGTGCTCTCTAAAGTGGTTTGTGTCAGCAGCCGTTTGTTTTTAATCTGCCTTTTTCTTTTTACTCCGCGGTAAGCTTAACAAACTCTCCATGCTCCTCTGGGTGATGGGACTTCCAAGTGTTATTAAATTAGTTGCGTTGAAACTTCCCACAAGGTATTTTATCCTGGCATACATTGCAGATGGCATTTGTTGCATCTGTCTCAGACACTTTGTAATAGTTCCACACCACCGACATGTTTTAGGATAGTTAACATGCGACAATGACACCAACTCCGCTGAGAATTGGCTCATGTTTTTAGCATCACCGATTGGTTTTCGCAATCGGGGACTAGAAAGCATTATCGGAATTCCCCAATCTCATATTTATACTGAATATCGGCCGATACCGATCGCTGGCCGATCGATCGGGGCATCCCTAATTGTAATCGTATCTCCTGTGCTGGCACAAGCACTACCATAGCATGGAGTGGAGAGATAACACACAATACATATAATATCCCTGTTTTTCAGCATTTAGCTACAGGCATGGATACATTGTATCATGTAATGATAAATAATGGAATAGTAACGGGCGGGTGTTATAAAATAAGAATGATCTATTGTCCCAGAGGGGAAAATGTACTGGGAACATCAGTGATGCATCAGTCTGCGATAAGTGTAAACAAAGAAAAAAGATAATATATATACAATCATTCATTCAGTTAGTTAGTAAAACGGACTTCAGGCAAATATGAGTATGACAATACATAGAGACGTACAACCATAATACATAAGTAGGTAATAGTGTTGTCAAAAATATCGAAGTATCGATTAGGGCTGCAACGATTAGTCGACATAATCGACGACGTCGATTATAAAAAATCGTTGACGAGAAATTGTTGCGTCGATTAGTCAAAAAAAAAAAGAAAAAAAAAAAAAATTGGTGCACTACCTATCTTTGTGAGAGTGGCTTCTCAGGGTTCCAGACAACATCATAACATGATGATCCCATAGCAAATTTTGGACATTGAAAACATTGTTCCCCTGCAGGAGATGATGATCAGACTAGACACACAATACGCACTCCTCTCACTCACACACAGCGATCAGAGTAAGACACACACATACACACTCCTCTCACTCACTAGGGCTGCAACTAATGACTAATTTGGTAGTCGACTAATCTGCCGATTATTTTTTCGATTAGTCGACTAATCGAAAACCAATGTAAACAACAACAACAAAAAAAATGATTTTTTTTTTTTTTTTTTTTTTTTTTATTACCTATCTTTGTGAAAGTGGCTTCTCAGCTCTGGTCCAGCTGAAGACAGAGCAGAGGAACAGATTGGACATTGAGCATGACCTCAGAGTTGCTTGTCTACCATCACCCCAGACTTTGAGACTCTTGTCAGGACCAAACAACAACATCATAACATGATGATCCCATAGCAAATTAAAATAATGACTCATGAAACATTTGAATTTGGATCTTTAAGCCACTTTAAATGAAAATGTATTTGAAGAACAATACAGCAATCACTCATAACAAGATAAATAAATTAAATAATACAAATTAAAGTGGAAGTGTACTTTAAATAACTTTTGTTTGCTGTGTGTGAGAGGAGTCTGTGTGTGTGTATGTGTGTGTGTCTTACTCTGATCACTGTGTGAGTGAGAGGAGTGTGTGTACTGTGTAATTTGTGTGTGTGTCTTACTCTGATCGCTGTGTGAGTGAGAGGTGTGTACTGTGTAATTTGTGTATGTGTGTGTCTTACTCTGATCGCTGTGTGTGAGTGAGAGGAGTGTGAATGTGTGTGTCTTACTCTGATCGCTGTGTGTGAGAGAGAGGAGTGTGAATGTGTGTGTGTCTTACTCTGATCGCTGTGTGTGAGTGAGAGGAGTGTGTATGTGTGTGTGTCTTACTCTGATTGCTGTGTGTGAGTGAGAGGAGTGTGTATGTGTGTGTGTCTTACTCTGATCGCTGTGTGTGAGAGAGAGGAGTGTGAATGTGTGTGTGTCTTACTCTGATCGCTGTGTGTGAGTGAGAGGAGTGTGTATGTGTGTGTGTCTTACTCTGATCGCTGTGTGTGAGTGAGAGGAGTGTGTATGTGTGTGTCTTACTCTGATCGCTGTGTGTGAGTGAGAGGAGTGCGTGTGTAATGTATTGTGTGTCTAGTCTGATCATCATCTCCTGCAGGGGAACAATGTTTTCAATGTCCAAAATTTGCTATGGAATCATCATGTTATGATGTTGTCTGGAACCCTGAGAAGCCACTCTCACAAAGATAGGTAGTGCAAAAAAAAAAAAAAAAAAAATTAAATAACGTTTTTTTTTAATGACTAATCGACGCAACAATTTCTCGTCAACGATTTTTTATAATCGACGTCGTCGATTATGTCGACTAATCGTTGCAGCCCTATCACTCACACACAGCGATCAGAGTAAGACACACACACATACACACTCCTCTCACTTAGGGCTGGGCGATATAACGATAAATATCGCGATATATTTTAATAATCGATATCGAATATCGAAATAAAAAAAAAATCGATTTTTTTTTTTTTTTACCTGCAACAGGGCAGTTTTTAAACCAGAGACCGTGGACAGACTTGTCTTTCTTGCCTGCAACTTAAAGTAATGGCTTTGCTTGTCCAAATGACAATACTGACCAAATTCAGATTTCTTTTTCTCTTGTCCATTTATTTAGTTTGCCTTCTAATTTAAAATACATTTTGAAACCGTCTGTACACAGTAGGCTATGTGTGCTAGCAGAACTAGACTCCAGTCACGAGTCACAGTGCACATGTGCGGTGGTTTGTCCACCAAAAAAGCGCCAAAAGATCGAAAATAAACTAGCAGAGCCAGAACTGTTCAACTCCTCTGGAGCCACAGCCAGCAGAGAAGCCGGTTTACTTTAGCTTTTAAACCAGCTGCAGCCTGAGAACTGGAGTGTGAGGGGATGTAACACTAAAGATGGCGGCAATGACAAAGAATTGCTGCAAAATAAACATACATCTGTTGTTAAAAAAATATATATATATGTTTTTTTTTTTTTTATACTTATAACAATTCGATAATTATCGATATCGAGAAATAAAATAAAATTATCATATCGTTATCGCGATATGATTTTTTTCCATATCGCCCAGCCCTACTCTCACTCACACACAGCGATCAGAGTAAGACACACACACATTCACACTCCTCTCTCTCACACACAGCGATCAGAGTAAGACACACACACATTCACACTCCTCTCACTCACACACAGCGATCAGAGTAAGACACACACACATAGGCGCCCACTTAACAGAGCAGACGATGCATGTGCTCCAGGACTATTGAACTTGGGGGAGCAAGCTTGTCTCTTTGCTCCCTCACTTTTTGATCATATCATATGATATAAATATCCCCCCCCCAATATATAAATCTTATCTAAGCATAACTACGTAATTTCAATCAAATTAATAATACACAATGACACTTAATAGCAAGTTTTTAAGTTTCCAAAGACTGCGACACCCCCCTGTCCGATATGGTTTGATCCAGCCCCCAGCAGACAGAGCGGACGCGCACTCCAGTCTCACAGCGCTGCAGGCAGCCTCCAGGTGTAAACTGATACGCAGGCAGCGTGAACACTTTGTCACAACAGCAGGATCTTCCACTAAGTAAGTTCAGTTGTTCGAACAAACTATTATGTTAGACATCATCTTTACTATTGAGTGGTATAACTTCTACCACGCAATACAATAAAATTGTTTCCTGGTCCGAAATGCCATCTGGTCAATAATAATAATAACAAAGTTTCCCTCTGGTTGGCGTTAGCTTTAGTGCTAGCCGCTAGCTAACGTTGTCATATATCTAGATATGTGGTGTCGTCAGCTGGATAACGTTGACTTCATTTGCAAATTTTACCGTTCGCTATGGCAGACGAGCAGGGCCGGATTAACGACGGCCGCGGCCCGTGGGCCTTTAGTGACGAGGGCCCCCCCCCAATTTAATTTTTTTTTATTTTTTTTATTATAATAATAATGCAATAAAAGTCTGAAAATGAAGGGATTATGTCCATGAGTGTCATTTTTAGAAATTAAGGCCTGCCTCTTATATAAGCCTCTCTAATAAAGGCCTGGTGCTCTTTGCAGCTGAGGTAAATAGAAGACCCGTCCTATATTTGAGGATTTACGGTAAATCAAGATGTTCAATTATCTTAAGGTACAATACCTGAAATGAAAATGTGTGTGTGTGTGTCCAGCCAACCAGGTAACATGGCAGAAAAAAGAAAGAATACAGACATCGGAGCATTTTTCAGTACACCAAAACGCAAAGTAAGAACCCTAGTAGCCTAATAGCTCAAAGACTTAAAGGGCGGGCTCCACAAATAATGGATTGCACGGTGTTAATTGCACCCTTACTTACAATTCATTATGAATTGTAAATGGGGGACCCTGATGTAAACAAAACAAAAGTCTTTTTCTGGTCTGCATCCCCTTAACAATTGTGTGTATTGAGCCGTACTATATTGTACCCATTCTGCAATATGTTAATTCCATTTTTTAATATTATTATTATTATAGTAATTGGCTATCATACTGCAATATAAAACTGAGTTTTATAGTGAAAAGAGCAGCTTTATTAGTCAAGATTGAAGGCTCTACATTGCAGGAAATTGCACGTACAGGTTCATTAAATGAAAAAAATATCTGCCGTTTGCCTGTCAAAAAAAAAAAAAAAAAAAAAAAAAAAAACTATTTCAAAAAAAATGCACCCCCACTTTCAACTATAACTAGGCGGCCATGCACACACACATACACAAATTACACAGTACACACCCTCTCACTCACACAGCGATCAGAGTAAGACACACACACAAATTACACAGTACACACACTCCTCTCACTCACACAGCGATCAGAGTAAGACACACACACACACACACGGACTCCTCTCACACACAGCAAACAAAAGTTATTTAAAGTACACTTCCACTTTAATTTGTATTATTTAATTTATTTATCTTGTTATGAGTGATTGCTGTATTGTTCTTCAAATACATTTTCATTTAAAGTGGCTTAAAGATCCAAATTCAAATGTTTCATGAGTCATTATTTTAATTTGCTATGGGATCATCATGTTATGATGTTGTTGTTTGGTCCTGACAAGAGTCTCAAAGTCTGGGTGATGGTAGACAAGCAACTCTGAGGTCATGCTCAATGTCCAATCTGTTCCTCTGCTCCGTCTTCAGCTGGACCAGAGCTGAGAAGCCACTTTCACAAAGATAGGTAATTTTAAAAAAAAGGGAAATTTTTTTTTGTTGTTGTTTACATTGGTTTTCGATTAGTCGACTAATCGAAAAAATAATCGGTCCAATTAGCAGCAATGTTGTTGAAATCTCTCTCTCTCTCCTCTCTCATCTCTCTCTCCTCTCTCTCTCTCTCTCTCTCTCTCTCTCTCTCTCTCTCTCTCTCTCTCTCTCTCTCTCTCTCTCTCTCTCTCTCTCTCTCTCTCTCTCTCTCTCTCTCTCTCTCTCTCTCTCTCTCTCTCTCTCTCTCTCTCTCTCTCTCTCTCTCTCTCTCTCTCTCTCTCTCTCTCTCTCTCTCTCTCTCTCTCTCTCTCTCTCTCTCTCTCTCTCTCTCTCTCTCTCTCTCTCTCTCTCTCTCTCTCTCTCTCTCTCTCTCTCTCTCTCTCTCTCTCTCTCGACCTAAAATCTCCAGCAGCCTCTCTCTCTCTCTCTCTCTCTGATCTAAAGATAAACATCTCGTATAGTACCAGAGAGAAAGAAGCTGAGGAGAATCAACCTGCAAAAAAAGCAAAATTTGTTAAAAAAAAAAAATTATAATAAAAATAAAATTATAATTTTTTTTGGTATTGAAAGTATCGAAAGTATCGATACTTTTCAAGGTATCGTATCGAAGTCGAAATTCCAGTATCGTGACAACACTAGTAGGTAAACTAATTTCAAAAAGCTTCATATTGCACCCTGCCCGAATTAAATTACAACAGATTAAGACTTGGACAAGAAAGAAAGAGGTGACAGCCCACTGTTAGGTGGCACCTCAAAGGAATCAACCTCTATTATTATTTAGGAGAGCGATGGATGTAGGAAGGAAGGAGAGCTTGTAGCGGTTGCTGTTATATCTACTTGCTCTGAACTGTCTCCCTGAGGGAAGAACTTCATATTCGGGATAAAGATTATGAGAAGGGTCCTGTAAGATTCTGTGCCTGGCTGACCACTACTTTATCGAAGATATATTGGAGTGACGGATACTTGGTGTTTCCGGTCACCTTCATCGTTGCTTTCACTAGCCTTTCAATATTTGACTTACACTGTACTGTGACTGTGAGCGTACCAAACCACGCCCCATCTCATCAGGCTTTCTAGGACAGCTTTATAAAATGTGGTCATGATCGCTGTGCTCACACCAAACAGTCTGAGACTACGGAGGAAGTGTACATAACATTTCAGTCGATTATCCATGTGGATTCCTAGGTATTTATATGATGCAACCTGCTCTATATCACAGTCGCCAATTACCACAGGGTCATGTACTCGCCTATTCTCAGTCCTTGCCCCACAATGGTGGAATGAACTACCCACCCCAGTTAGGACAGCCGAATCACGTCCAATCTTTCGCCGTCGACTAAAGACGCACTTCTTCAACCATTATCTGAATAAAAAAAAAAAAAAAAAATATCTAACCCTAACTAACCGTACTGTCATGCACTTGTCCTAATAAACTAACCTACACTGTAGCACTCAACACTTTGATGAACATTGTTGCTCAGCTGATAGAGTTGTGCCCTTCCTGATGGCTTGTCGTACAGAACTTGTAAGTCGCTTTGGATAAAAGCGTCAGCTAAATGACTAAATGTAAATGTAAATGTACTCTCACTTCTCTGGGGTCATAGATCATCTCTTTGGTTTTGGTGGTATTGAGATGAGATGATGTCTCCCACACCAGACCTGAAAGGAGTCGATCTCTTTAAAGTAAGTAGAGGGGCAGTCGCCAGCCTTCAATAGGCTTAGAATAAGTGTGTCGTCTGAAAGTTTCAGGACATGATTGTTAGGCTGACTGCTGCTACACTCATTGGTGTACAGTGTAAATAGAAGAGGGGAGCTCACCGCACCTTGAGGCACCCCGGTGCTGCAGAATTTGACCTCAGAGAGTGTGTCATTCACCTTGACTTGTTGTGTCCTGTTGATAAGAAGAGAATAGAACCATTTGATTATTGAGGGGTTTATCCCCAGGGTTTGAAATTAAGGGGGGCTTAGGGCAAAATGCCCTCGAAAATTTAACAAATGCCCTCGAAAATCAGTTAAGGGGGGCAAGAAAAGCCCCCGACACTTTGCACAGATGTTTAGCCCTTAGTATGCACTAGGTATGGGCATTTTAAAGAAAAATCCAGATCGATTGATCACATGCTATACTCGAGTGATCGTGTATTACTCGAAAAGGGAAAAGAAACTTTAAAAAATAAAATGTATATATATATTTTTTTAATTTTACTTATTTTTGTTCATTCACGTATATGTTTAACACTTTGGGTGCCATGGGTTAAATTCATGATATACCATAGATTGCCAGCTCTATTTGTCTATGGAGAAGTACCCCTTCTTTGCAGGGCTATAACTTTTTAAATTCTATTGCTACATTGCCATTATTAGGGCCCATTCAAAGTCCTATATGTATTGTTCATTGTGTAGCAACGTTAAACTTTTTCATTCACATATTCATAGTAATGAATAGTCTAATGTATAAGTATGTTTTCATCTCTTTCTGCAGCTTTCTCCAGAACGTGATCTATAGCCCCAAATGCATTATATTGATGATGAAATACAGTTTGATGGCAATCGGGGAGATATAAAAAATGTCAATTGGACGTACTTCTAGAATGATCTACGTATGATCTGATGATGACCGGATGGGCGGGGGATCGTTTATAATTCCGTGGGCAGCGTTATATCATTCATCTAGTGTGGGTCATATGTTCATCATAACAGTTTATATGGAACACGTTCAAAAATAACGCTGAATCTTACCGGATCTTCCTCGCGCCGTTGGACGATCAGCGTGGTGTAGACCGTTTTCGATTATGGGATGTTTATCCTGATGAACCATTTCCAGCTTGTATAATACTATATACGTCCAAATCATGTTGTTTATCGAGTTATTGGCAATGGATCGCTATATATTGTGACGAGCCAGAGTGCCGGCAGCCAAACAGAGTGCCCGGAAGTAATATGGTCGACCAGCACAACCTCCACAGCACTTCCTGTTTGGCGATTGCGCCGATCGGCCACCAGATGGCGCTCCTGAACCGCCAGAGAGCTCAGTGGGTCCTCCTGGTGGATCTCAGGCCAGCGGAGGGGAAATATGAATCCGATCACAGATTTTTGAAATATTGATATTAAAGACGCTGTAAAGCGTCCTTCTGCAACTTGAGCATGGCCGGGAATGACGCTGTAAAGCGTTTCCCGGCACCCAAAGTGTTATGGAAACCAACAAACACTTATATAGTGAAAAAATATGTAAAATAAATAAAAAATTACCTTTTTTTCATAAAATATTAATAATTTCGATTCCCCCCCCATTTTTCTCATAGCTACAAGTAATCGATTACTCACGCCCATCCCTAGCACTATGCACACGCACAGTATAATATGCATGTAATAAATAGTTTGTTAATAAACTGTGTTACTTGAACATTTTTTACTGTGCTCCTAAATTTCTTTGTGTGCTCCTAAATTTAGATTTATCGGCAGATATTTTTTATTAAAATTTTATTTAGGAGCACATGTGCTCCTTGGGAAAAAGGTTAGCGTAGAGCCCTATATATGGAGACATTAACATTACGTTATCAAACATAGGGATGAGACTGTAAAAAAAAGCGTCAACAATGTTTTATAATCTTTGTTAATTTTCATCATAAAAATTCTGTGCCCACAAAATAAAAAAAAGCCCCCGATAATCAATTAAGGGGGGCAAAAAAAGCACTGGATTTTAATTTTTTTTTAACCCTGCCCCATACTCTTCACTCTTCATACTCATAAGCTTCTGGACAAGCAGGTGAGGATGAACAATATCAAACGCAGAGCTAAAATCTGCAAATAGCACCCGTTCGCCGTTATATTATTTCAAGATAATAAAGTAGCTATAATGAGTCAATAGATAAGAAGCAGTAATGGCATGTAGGCTCAGGGATTAAATCAAAAAGAAATCTCCTGACTGACTTTTTTTCAGGCCAAGTCATATTCTTATTTTAACACCCACTGTATTATTTTTTTTTTTTAATAGCGTTAGCGTTTTAAGGGAGCCTACTTGTAGAGCCTACTGTCCTGACTGTGACTATAGACCCTACTGTTGTGGTTGTTGTGCCAGGCAGGGAGGCTGTGTGCTGGAGAGAGCGAATGCAAGTCTTGTGGCAAGTTACTGATTGATGGCGAGCTAGCACCCTTTTCCCATTACTGCCACACTGTAATTTCTAGGGCTGTCTTAAATACTTCGAAGCTTCGTTCGATGGGCATGGGATTCGAATATGAAAATAAAATTCGAATGTATATATTTTGGTGCAAAATCAACTCTGCCTCTCTTTGTTAACTACAACAAGCAATGCTGTTTGTTATTTAAGATGAGGTCGGACTCGGCACTGACAGATTTGTGTTCATTGTGCTGCTTTTATAAAGCCTCAAATGACGGCTTACAATATTTCATGAAAGCAAAGTAGGGCTGGGCGATATGGCCTAAATATGATATCACGATATTTTCTGACCTTTCGGCGATACACAATACACATCACAATGTTTTTCTTTTTTTCCACAAACAAATCATTATGAGGCTTACCAAGACAGTATTTGAGTTTGCAAGCTAACATTAAAGACAAAATAAAATACCCATGCATTTAGCATTTTTATATTATATATTAGGTTTAGATGATTGGATTATTAGATTATATATTGCATATATTTAGCAATGAGATATTATATGATTTAGATATGAAATATGATGAATTGAAAAAGGGGACCCTGATGTAAACAAGACGAAAGTCTTTCTCTGGTCTGCATCCCCTTAACAATTGTATGTATTGAGCTGTACTGTACCCATTCTGCAATATGTTAATAAAGTTTTAAATCAATCAATCAATCAATCAATCAATCAATCAATCAATAGCATTTTAATGAAACTACTGAATATTTGTATGTCTCTAAATGTTTTGATGAATTGAAAATAGAGGACCCTTATGTAAAAAAGCCGAAAGTCTTTTTCTGGTCTTCATCCTCCAGTCTAGAGCCATATGAAATCCGTTTTATTTTTTTCCAAATTCCATTTTATTTTTTTCCAAATTCCGTTTTTTCCGTTTTAATATTTCAGAATTCTGTATTTTGCTTTGTACGCTCATTTTACCATCAGGAATAGTGTCTAATAAGTGGGAATGAATAAATGTCCACAATTTAATAAGATATAACAGTCCATTTAATAGGGCCATCTTAAATACTTTGAAGCTTTGTTCGATGGGCATGGGATTCGAATATGAAAATAAAATTTGATAATTTTTTAAAATTATATATATTTTTGCTAAATCAACTCTGCCTCTCTTTGTTAACTACAACAAGCAATGCTGTTTGTTATTTAAGATGAGGTCGGACTCGGCACTGACAGATTTGTGTTCATTGTGCTGCTTTTATAAAGCCTCAAATGACGGCTTACAATATTTCATGAAAGCAAAGTGTTTGTCTAAGATTTTAAAAGGTTTAAACTTTACAGCACTGACAAAGTTGAACAAAATGCTGTACAAGTCCCACAACATAAAAAAAGGTAAAAAAAAAAAAAAAAAAAAAATTATAGTGGATTCCCATTTTTATTGCTCAATTCCGCGATTCCGTCCGCGATTCCGTGATCGCGGATTCCATATGGCTCTACTCCAGTCCACTGTTGTTGTATTGAGCTGTACTGTATTGTACCCATTCTGCAATCTGTTAATAAAGTTCTCATTCATTCAATCATTCAGCCGGCAACAGAATCATTTTGATTGACAGTCGAGTCTGCCAATTACGTCACACCGCTTGCACCCGCCCTGCTGTTCTTAGCACCAATCGGCAAGCGCTATTCGTTTTTTACTTTCCAGAAAGTCCTCCATTGATTTTGACGAGAGCTCAACAACAACGGTAGCTCCCCGCGGTCGACGAGTCAGATTACCAGCACACCGCAGCATGACTAAACGAGGCATAATGATTTTACTAGAGCTGCCGCGGTATTGATATTTTCCTTACCGCACAAATTTGCGAAATATTTCCTACCGCCGCGGTTATTACCGCACAGTGCGCACAAAAAAAAAAAAAAAGTTTGAATGCATTTTTTTTTTTTTAGTAGTCTACTCTTATAGCCTGCCTCTAGTCTAATGGCGCTTTTCCACTGCATAGTACCTACTCGACTCGACCCGCTTTAGGCACCTGGTACTTCGTTCCTTTTCCACTGCAGCCAGGTACTACTCCGTTTGTCTCCGTGTGGGGATGCAGGCGGTGCCGCTCGCTTGTGTACACTGAAAGCTCCGTGGGCATAGCCAATTAGCCATGTCCGAGGGCTTGCAGCAAGCCAGAGTTTAACACAGTTTAAATCAATCAATCAATCAATAACAACATTAACCATACTCTCGTTGCGTCTATTCTGCCAAAGCTAACGTTACCTCTCATTGTGTATTCTACCAAGCAACCCGGGTTTAACGTTACCTCTCGTGTATATCGGCTGACGGTAGTATTAGGCTAATAACAACAACAAACGACATCAGCGATCTTGTTGTGACACTAAACTCTCCGCTCGGTGGTAAATTGGGTTGATGTCGGTTTTGTTTCGTCAATAAATAAGGCAGAATACACAGTGAATCCATTATTTTTTGTTTATTGCACTTGGTTCTGTCGCAAACAAATCCTGAATGAAATGCATCCTTAGCGAGGCAGTAAAGATGGCGGCGTTCTGTTTTTGTTCAGAGCCTCCAAACTGTGACGCGTCTCTCTTCTGACCAGTCAGTGGTCTGCAATGTTTCACATGACTTTTCTGGTACCACTTCTACCCAATAGGGTCGCTTGGAACCGAGTAGGGTATATCTGCAAAGCCGCAAGCCAACTTTATTATTATGATAAAAAACAGCGGTAACGCGGTATTCAGCCTAACTCTGCGGTGAGCGTGATGCAACAGCGATACCGCGGTAATGCGGTTATCGCGGCAGCTCTAGATTTTACTGCAACGAATGTTATAATAAAAGCCTTTCCATACATCTGTCTGATTGAAAACTTTATTAACAGACCGCAGAATGGGCACAACTCGGCACGGGCTGAGATATGAATGAGTAATGCTTGCTATCTATGTCGTCCTCGGACGTTGCTATGTTCGGGTAAATACGCTGATGTTATTGAACGTTAGGGATGGGTACCGAATTCGGTACTTTTGAGGTACCGAACCGAAACACGTCGGTACTACCGAGTATCGAATCAAGTGAGAAACCGAAAGAAAAAAAAAAAATGATTTTTTTTTTTTTTTACTTTTTTCTTTTCATGTCAACGTTCACACGCACAATATATGCTTACCTAGGATTTGACTTGATTCAACAACAAAGCAGTCGGAGCAATGACAAGCCGAAAACTGTCTAAATTGTAGTTATTTGAAGTTTGGATTTTTTTTTTACGACTGAGGTAGGTAAATTAAATTTCTTGAGACTAAAGTACAGAAAAAAGGTACCGTTGGGTACCGGTATCGATTCACAGGTACCGGTACCGGTATCAGTTCAAATGTGAAAGGTACCCATCCCTATTGAACGTGTAACTATATAACGTTAATGCCACAAAACGAATGCGTTTGTTAATCATAAGTAGTAACTTTGATGCAGTAGTGTGTGTGGGGGCGGCGTTGTTCAAAAGTTTGAACGTGTGGACCAGATTGACGCGACACAATCCTCTTGGGCAAAACATCACGATATCCACGATACGTTAAAAAAGTGTATCGTTAACTGTACCCGATATTTATATAATATCGTCATATCGCCCAGCCCTAAAGCAAAGTGTTTCATTTGTCTAAGATTTAAAAAGGTTTAAACTTTACAGCACTGACAAAGTTGAAGTGCTGTACAAGTCCCACAACATAAAAAAAAAGTTCACCGCACCTTGAATTTGACGAGAGTGTGCCACAGTCATTCACCTTGACTTGTTGTGTCCTGTTGGTAAGAGGAGAATAGAACCATTTGATTATTGAGGGGTTTATCCCCAAACTCATAAGCTTCTGAACAAGCAGGTGAGGGTGAATTATAGGGTGAATTTTAGCAGAGCTAAAATCTGCAAATAGCACCCGTTTGCCGTTATATTATTTCAAGATAATAAAGTAGCTATAATGAGTCAATAGATAAAAAGCAGTAATGGCATGTAGGTTACTCACCCTTAGAGCTGCCGCGATTACCGCATTACCGCGGTATCGCTGTTACATCACGGCCACCGCAGAGTAGGCTGAATACCGCGTCACCGCTGTTTTTTATAATAATAATAATAAATTACCCTCCTCTCGTTGGGCTTGCGGCTCTGCAGATATACCCTACTCATCTATCGAGGTTCCAAGCGACCCTATTGGGTACCAGAAAAGTCACGTGAAACATTGCAGACCACTGATTGGTCAGAAGAGAGACGCGTCACACGTTGTAGCGTCATGCAGTGTGTTACCACCAATCGGCAAGCGCGTATTAGGTTTTTACTTCCTGAATGTCAGATCATCACAACACGGCTAATAACGTTAGCTTTAACTCTCCGCCGGAGTGGACTATCATCGCTCCTCAGGAGTACTAAACGAGACATAATGATTTTACTGTCTGCAACGAATGTTATAATAAAAGCCCTTCGTTCTATACACTTGTCTGATTGAAAACTTTATTAACAGACCGCAGAATGGGACAACTCAGCACGCTCTGAGCAAAGAAAGGAACTGAGATATGAATAGAGTATTGCTTGCCTTGCTATTGTCCGGTAAATACGCTGATGTTATTGAACGTATAACTATATAATGTTAATGCCACAAAACGAATGCCTTTATTATAAAGTAGTAACTTTATAGTAATAATAATAAGAAAGGGTCGGGGGGGTTAGGGGTAACCACCCCTGCCCGCGACACCGAGTGAACGGCGCACGACCAGATGGGAAACTTCGAATCCGTGTTTCACTTTCAATAACTAATGCGTGCTTGCCGAATCCCAAACAATATTCATGCTGCAAAGTCATCCTCTAAAAATAGACATTTAGACTAGAGGCAGGCTATATGCTATAAAGAGTAGACTACTACTAAAAAAAATGCATTCAAACTTTTTTTTTTTTTTTTTTGTGTGCATGCGGTAATAACCGCGGCGGTAGGAAATATTTTGCAAATTTGTGCGGTAAGGAAATAATCAATACCGCGGCAGCTCTACTCACCCTACTCAGGTACAGTGGGCTTTTATTTTATTTTATATATAATCTTTTTCCTCCTTCTTTTTCCATTTTTCTCCATCCCAATGTTTGTCGTTATGCCAATTCCCAATCCCCTTCCTGGTCGTTGCGCACTATACCCCCTACCGTCTGTCCGGGAGGGCGGATCACATGCTTCCTCCGACACATGTGTAACCAGCCCACCGCTTCTTTTCACCTGGCAGCGCGGACTCTCACTGGGGGAGAGTAACGTGTGGAAGGAACACACTACCTTTCCTAGATCCTTCCCTTGCTGTGCAGGCGCCCCGGCCGAACTGTAGGAGTCGCTGTTTACAATGACCAGGACCCACCCTCGCCGGCTTCCCACCCGCTAACACTGCCAATTGTGCTAGTATGGACGGTCGGCCAACCCGGAAGCACCACAGCTGGATTCGATCCCACTGTCTCTGTGGTGGTAGACAGACGCTTAATCCGCTGCACTACCCGGCCGACATAAATTTACTTCATGGCTCATCTCCTATTATGGCTATTAAGTTAGGTGTCGATGGTGTCAAAGAGGCAACTACCCATGTGACCTGAGGATACTAGTAAAACATTTTGAAATATTCAATTGCAAAATGGGCTGCACGATAAAAACGCAATCTCGATTCATACATGTCATCTATGCAATCTCATTTCTAAATGACAATTCTGATGTATTTGCATTTGCATCTAAATGGAGATTAGTTGCATTAAAACACTCGCTCCTATTCCCCTATGCATTCACGTCACAAGACCCCACTGCCCCCCCCCCCCCCCCCCCCATCTCATCAGTCTACGAGAAGCGGTTCTCACGGAGAGCACGGAACATCATCAGAGATGCTTCTCACCCCAACAATGGACTGTGTGTTCACCCGCCTGCGGGGTACTCGCAGCCTCCCAGGCAGAACCAACAGGACCACAAATAGTTTCTTCCTCTCAGCTGTCAGACTACTGAATCAAAACACTACTTAGCCCACTGTACCTCACTGTATACCTGTGTATATAGCAGGGGAGGAAATTAGGCCACTTTACTCGCCAATTGCGAGTATTTTTTACGTTTGGCGAGTAATTTATGAAGAGCACTCGCCAGTCTGGCGAGTACTAGTAATTACAAAAACAAAAAAATCATTCTGCAATCTGCTGATTCGCTCACTGGCACAAACCGAACTCTGACTCCCCCCTTGATTCCTCCCATTTGCGCCACATAATAATCAGACCATAACCAATGAACATCATCGTTGTACAGATGCGCTCTAAGCTCCTCCAATGAACACTCGTTTTCTAGAAGACGCCGCCCATCTAGCGGAAGTGGACAGACCACTGCGCGCAGACCTACAAACTCCTGCCACCGGCAGCCGGCTTGACAACGTAGACAAACTTACAAAAACACATCAGTGGATGAAAATAATTGCATGTAGAGTCGTCGCTTTCGGATATCAGTGCGGTCTGACATGGGGGCGAACAACAGCACGCGACGCGTCTCCTTCGAGTCGGATGAGAATGACCAGCATTAGCCGGCTAGCTACCTAGCATGTAACAAGCTACCATAACGCGCATTCAACATAGTGGACTATACTGAGCGGCTTTGCTTAAATGCAGCCGAGTGACATTTTATTATTACCGAGTTTCCCCCCATATCACCACTCGCCCATATGCCCTTCACAACGGTGATGTTGTCATATTTGGCATTCAGAATACACCTGCTGAACCCCTAGCGTTGTCGATTCAGTTCCAATGTATTGTCATCTTACAGCACAAGTACAGTACAACCAGAATACATTTGGCATACAACCAGAGTGCAAATGTAACAAGTCAAGTTCAAGTTGTTTTATTTAGCTATTACATTACAGTGAAATGCTTGGTTCTTTCACTGCCCAACTCAGTCCAACCTAAACCAGCCCTTATTAACAGATTGCAGAATGGGTACAATACAGTACAGCTCAATACACACAATTGTTAAGGGGATGCAGACCAGAGAAGGACTTTAGTCTTGTTTACATCAGGGTCCCCCATTTCAGTCCTGTTTGCTTAATGCCTTGTCCACTTCCTCCACACTCCAATATGCCCTTCAACCCTGCTCCTGTCAAACCTGCTCTTTCCATTCCCTCCATCATGTCCCCCCTTTCTGATGAATATTTCCTGCACTTAAGAGTCAGACACACATTCCTAGTAGTTGAGCTGTGATGAATGAATGAATGAAAACTTTATTTAACAGATTGCAGAATGGGTACAGTACGGCTCAATACATGCAATTGTTAAGGGGATGCAGACCAGAGAAAGACTTTCGTCTTGTTTACATCAGGGTCCCCCATTTTCAATTTATCATTCAGTATAACCTAGACCAGCCCAACCCAGCATCTTTCACTGCCCAGTTCAGCCCAACCCAGTCCAGAATAGTTCCCTCTTTCATGTTAATATGTGATTTAATGATGTAATATTTTGAAGAGTAGAGACAGTGTGATTAATTTACTATGATTGAAAATCAATTTAGACGAAGACGTACAAAGAAGTAATTATCACAATTAGCGATTTTTTTTGTCTGGTAAAAAATCTATTTGGCTGGTAAAAAAAATCAGATACCAGCCAGTTGGCTGGTAAGCCAAAAAGTTAGTTTCCTCCCCTGGTATATAGCCCATAGTTTATGTAGATTTTTATTTAAAATTATTATTTATTTTATCCTCACCATTGCACTTTACTTTACAGATTTATTTACATGTGTTTTATTGCAACTCAGAAGAAAATAAAGGGAAAAGACAACCCGTAACCGGGTCTGACCGCACTACAATTACATTTTCATATCATAATATCATAACGCTAAGGCTGAGACTCACTTTTTTTGCTGCCGGTAGAACATTGCGTATGAATTGGAAGAGCCGTCGCGTGTCACGCTAACCCTTCGAGAAGCTTTGTGGTCCGGGCGTGAACTTTCCATAAATGTGTCTCTATAAATCCATTTAGTTAGATCCAGCACTGAATGTATCTGGTGAAGTGATTGTTATCAAAGTCAACAACTATTAGCATTAGTTATTTCCTGGTTGGTGTGATTACGGATGTGATGTCAAATGAATGCCACACGCTCAGCCTAGTATGACTTACGTTACGTATGACTAAAGCACGTAAGGGCTTACACTAAAACAACCCATAGAAATGCATTGGAGGTTGTGGTTTTTGAAAAAGAAAATGCCAACACATGAATGTACAAGAGGACTGAGGGGCGATCAGCACATTTGCAAAAATGTATGCAAAAAATAAAAATCACCTGTGGCAGGGAGGGCGACGCACAAATCACCATAATCAGCCTCCTACTTACTGCCACACCTGCCCCCCACAGAAAGCTGCTGGGAGTGATGTATGACATCAAAAGAGCAAAGTAATTTATTGTGCCCTATTGAGCTCAATAAGATTACATTATTTCAAAGAATAACGTTACATTAATTACATTACTTGAACAGAACTTGATGCTCATCTGTTTACTACAGACCCAGTGTCAGAACCATACTGAATACCTCTTCACCTACGACTAGGGTTGGGGACCGTTCACATTTCAACCGATACCGGTACAAGTACCTGGGAATCGATATTGGTACCTTTTTTTCTGTACTTTACTCCCTCTCTGTAATAACAATTTTTATTTCAGTTGTAAAACTAACGTCTAAAATTCTAAATTAAATTTCAACATAGTTATCACACCACACAAACTAAAACCCCTCCCTTCCTAGTCCGGCAGAGTGGTAGCCCCTTTCGTGACTGCGATGCAAGCCAGGTACCCAGCGTTCCATTAGGGTTTCACACACACGCGGCAGGGTTTGAAAGCTTGGCGTTGCTAATAAACATTTTAAATAATTTTTATAAACTGGTCAACACTGCATTATTTCCGGCGTTGGGTGCATGATGCGCATGCGCTGTGATCACAGCTCAGGCGCACCAGGCAGCCAAATACGGAAATACAGCCGTTTTGAGCAGTGTTGACCAGTTTATAAAAATTATTTTAAATATTTTTAAGTGGACATCACCCCGCCTGTAAAGACTATTGTGGACATCTACAGACAACACTACCCCTTAGTAGCTAAGCTAACACAGTAACACTAGCTCCAGATACAGAGGTACCAGATAAGATAACACAGTAACACTAGCTCCAGATATAGAGGTACCAGCTAAGATAACACAGTAACACTAGCTCCAGATACAGAGGTACCAGCTAAGATAACACAGTAACACTAGCCCCAGATACAGAGGTACCAGCTAAGCTAACACAGTAACACTAGCTCCAGATACAGAGGTACCAGCTAAGATAACACAGTAACACTAGCTCCAGATATAGAGGTACCAGCTAAAATAACACAGTAACACTAGCCCCAGATACAGAGGTACCGCTAAGATAACACAGTAACACTAGCTCCAGATACAGAGGTACCAGCTAAGATAACACAGTAACACTAGCCCCAGATAGAGAGGTACCAGCTAAGATAACACTAACCCCAGATACAGAGGTACCAGCTAAGATAACACAGTAACACTAGCTCCAGATACAGAGGTACCAGCTAAGATAACACAGTAACACTAGCTCCAGATACAGAGGTACCAGCTAAGATAACACAGTAACACTAGCTCCAGATACAGAGGTACCAGCTAAGCTAACACAGTAACACTAGCTCCAGATACAGAGGTACCAGCTAAGATAACACAGTAACACTAGCCCCAGATACAGAGGTACCAGCTAAGTTAACACAGTAACACTAGCTCCAGATACAGAGGTACGGTACCAGCTAAGATAACACAGTAACACTAGCTCCAGATACAGAGGTACCAGCTAAGATAACACAGTAACACTAGCTCCAGATACAGAGGTACCAGCTAAGATAACACAGTAACACTAGCTCCAGATACAGAGGTACCAGCTAAGATAACACAGTAACACTAGCTCCAGATACAGAGGTACCAGCTAAGATAACACAGTAACACTAGCTCCAGATACAGAGGTACCAGCTAAGATAACACAGTAACACTAGCTCCAGATACAGAGGTACCAGCTAAGATAACACAGTAACACTAGCTCCAGATACAGAGGTACCAGCTAAGATAACACAGTAACACTAGCCCCAGATACAGAGGTACCAGGCAGCTAAGATAACAGTATTATTAGTAAGGAGCTGAATAAACGCACATGTCTCTCTCTCTATACATAGAGTCGCACCAGTTTCTGACCTAACGTCACGTGTTCAGTTTAGCAGCTTGAATGAATGAATGAAAACTTTATTTAACAGATTGCAGAATGGGTACAATACAGTACGGCTCAATACACACAATTGTTAAGGGGATGCAGACCTGAGAAAGACGTTTGTCTTGTTTCCATCAGGGTCCCCCATTTTCAATTCATATAGACATTTATGACATATTGATTGATTGATTGAAAAGTTTATTAACAGATTGCAGAATGGGTACAGTACAGTACATCTCAATACATACAATTGTTAAGGGGATGCAGACCAGAGAAAGACTTTCGTCTTGTTTACACCAGGGTCCCCCATTTTCAATTCATCATAATTACACATACACAACATACATGACATTTATGGCATAGGGGCATATAGGTATTTAGTACTGATACATTTGTGACATAAACGGTATTCAAATATACAGTACTGTTAACCCTAGATCCCGACAGAGTATATTATGATGGGGAGGGGACTGTACATTAGGAGGGGGTGGGTGGGTGGGCTTAGCTTAGCTTGTTAGCTGCTCCAGCTACCTCTGGTCAAGGCCCAGTCTGGTGGAAAAGTGGCAGAAACGCCCAACAGATCAGATGTGCGGTCAGTAAGCTGATTTTACTGTAACTAAACGGAGAGGTCGACATGAACCTACCTGTGTTTGTTTCCTGTGTTGTTCTGAACGTAGCAGAGTCCAGCAGCGTCTCCTGCTGCAGGTGAAGCTCCGTAATGTAACTACTTGTTAGAAGTAGCCGGACTTCTGGCTCATTCCCTCTGGAAGGTGGTGACAGTAAACCAGGAGACACTTCTCTCGAGGACTGGGCATTTATTTGGGTTTGCAATGTTGACAACAGCTCTCTATTCTTAATGTTATTGACTAAAGTTACAGACAAATAAAGTTCTATCGTTCCCGCTGCACTCTCTGACCGCGCATACATCCCACAATGCATCACTCTGTCTTCTTCTTCTTCTTCTTCTTCTTCTTCTTCTTCTTCTTCTTCTTCTTCTTCTTCTTCTTCTTCTTCTTCTTCTTCTTCTTCTTCTTCTTCTTCTTCAATGGTTTAATGGCAGATCGCGACCACAAAAGGCGCATAGATATCTATGCATACCGCCACCGCCACATACTGAACAATCGAGAACCCGATAAAGAAAGGAAAACAACAATAACCAAACAATTTTATTTTTTATTTAATTAAATATAATTCAATTAAAATCAAATCATACCCCCCAAACCAATTGAAAACACAAACACAATTGTTAAGGGGATGCAGACCAGAGAAAGACGTTTGTCTTGTTTACATCAGGGTCCCTGTTGTGTATGTCATAAATGTCGCTATGAATTGAAAATGGGGGACCCTGATGTAAACAAGCCAAACGTCTTTCTCTGGTCTGCATCGCCTTAACAATTGTGTGTATTGAGCCGTACCGTTTTGTACCCATTCTGCAATCTGTTAAATCAAGTTTTCATTCATTCATTAATTCCCCCATTTTCAATTCATAGTGACATTTATGACATACACAACATACATGACATACAGGTATTTAGTACTGTTACATTTGTGACATACACGATATGCAAATATACCATACTGTTACCCATAGATCCTGTAGATTAGGAGGGGGTGGGTGGGTGGGAGAGAAATATACATACGTGGGGAGATAATATATACATACGGTGGGGAGGAGACTGTACATTAGGAGGGGGTGGGTGGGTGGGAGAGAAATATACATACGGTGGGGAGAGAATATATACATGCGGTGGGGAGGAGACTGTCTATTAGGAGGGGGTGGGGGGGTTTGGACATTTACGGTGGCCAGTTTCGAATTGCAGCCTCCCGTAGGTGCTCTTTAAGAGCGGTTTTGAATGTGGGTATTCACATTCCTTTACAGCTTTGGGTAGGGCGTTCCACATTGATGTGGCATAATTGCGAAACGTTTCAAGTTTCAAGTTTCTTTAATAGTTGTCATACAGAAGTACAGAATACTTTCATACAAAATGCTTCTTACTGTTACGCTCCAGAGACTGTGCTAGACAAGATAGTATCAAACATAGTATACGTGTAATTTAGAAGAAGAAAAAGAGGTCACAGTGTTCGGTATAGACATATGTACAATGTTCTGAGTTACCATATAATATACAATACTATGCAGTGTACTAATGTACAGTACTATCTAGTGCAAAGCAGAAATGGGATGAGGTACAATTTAGGTACAATTTACAGTAAGGTGTACGAGTTGTAGTGCAATCCTTCATCAATAAATATAAAGTGTGGGGAGTGGGTGCTACAGTGTGTTTGTTTAAAGTGGGTGTGTGCTATAAAGTGTGTGGAGTGGGTGCTACAGTGTGTTTGTTTAAGTGAGTGTGTGCGTGTGGATGTGTGTGCTATGTGCGTTTGGTGGTTGTTGTTGTGTAGTGTTCATTCATTGTTCGTTTAGCAGCCTGATGGCCTGGGGATAGAAGCTTCTTCTGAGTCTTTCTGTGCTCGCCTTGAGACTCCGGTATCGCTTGCCTGACCGCAGCAGTTCAAAGAGGCAGTTGTTCGGGTGACTGGAGTCTTTAATGATTCTCTTAGCCTTGCCCTTGCAACGCTTGTTGTAAATGTTCTGGAGGGTGGGGAGCCCCCCTCCAATTGTGCGTTCGGCTGAACGTGTCACTCTTTGTAGTCTGCTTCGGTCTTGTGCAGTGCTATTTCCAAACCAGGAGGTGATGTTGCCGGTCAAGATGCTCTCTATTGTACATGAGTAGAAGTTCTTAAGGATCTTCTGACTGACTTGGAACTTCCTTAGGCGCCTGAGGAAGTAGAGGCGTTGTCGTGCCTTCTTCACAACACTGTCAATGTGTGTGGTCCATGTCAAGTCCTCGGATATGTAGGCTCTGAGGTACTTAAAGCTGTTGACTCTCTCAACCGGTGCCCCGTCGATGCTGAGGGGGCTGTAGTCCTTGACCCCCGACCTCCTGAAGTCCACAATCATCTCCTTTGTTTTGCTGACGTTCAGGGAGAGGCTGTTTTCCTGGCACCATCCCGCCAGGACCTTGACCTCTTCCAGGTAGGCCCTCTCATCGTTGGCAGAGATCAGGCCCACCACCACTGTGTCGTCAGCAAATTTGATGATTGTATTGCTACTCCGCTGAGCCACACAGTCGTGTGTGTACAGGGAGTAGAGGAGGGGACTCAGAACACAGCCCTGGGGGGCCCCTATGTTGAGGGTGATGGATGAGGAGGTGCAGTTGCCTGCTCTCACCACCTGGGGTCTGCCAGTCAGGAAGTCCAAGACCCACTGGCAGAGGTCATAGTTCAAGCCCAGGTCCCTGAGCTTGGCTATGAGTATGGAGGGGACTATGGTATTGAATGCCGAGCTGTAGTCGATGAATAGCATTCTCACATAGTTCCCCTGCCTCTTGTCCAGGTGTGATGCTGCTGTGTGCAGCACATGGGCTATGGCGTCCTCCGTGGACCTGTTGGGGCGGTATGCAAATTGCAGGGGGTCCATGTTGATGGGGAGGGAGGAGCAGATGTAGCCCTTTACTAGCTTCTCAAAGCACTTCATGGCTATGGAGGTGAGAGCTACAGGGCGGTAGTCGTTGAGGCAAGCAGGCTTGGATTTTTTGGGTACAGGGATAATAGTGGACTTCTTCAGGCAGGTGGGGATGACAGCCTGTTCTAACAACAGGTTAAATATGTCAGTGAATACTGGGGCCAGTTGGTCGGCACAGACTTTTAGGACGCGGCCGGGGATGCCGTCCGGACCTGCTGCCTTCCTGATATTCACTTTTTTAAAGGTCCGCCTCACCTCATGCTCTGTTACCCTGAACACTGCGCCTCCATCAGCAGCCGACCCCCCCCCCCCCCCATTGCCGTGGCTTGTGAGCTGGTGTTGTTATTACCAGCATCAAACCTCGCATAGAAGGTATTGAGGTCATTTGCTAAGGAGATGTCACTGTTCAGTTTGAGGGAGGCGCCTTTGTAGTCTGTCATCGTTTTGAGCCCCTGCCACATAGCTCTAGAGTCAGCTTGTTCAAACTGGAGTTCAATTTTATCCCTGTAGCGCCGTTTGGCCTCTGACACTGTCCTCCTTACGTTGTATCGCGCCACCTTGTGGTCATTCATGTTGCCTGCCACTAGGCCGTCGTTGTATGCTTTGGTGCGCTCTCTCAGAGCTTCACGGACGGATTTGTCTACCCAGGGTTTTTGATTTGGGTAAACTCTCATTTTGGTAGTGGGGATTGTTTCTTCCACCCTAGTACAAACATAGTCCAGCACTGTTTCCGTGTAGACATTAATGTTATCTGTGTCGCGGAACACATTCCAGTCTGTGCAGTGAAACACAGACCGGAGCGTCTCCTCTGACGTCAAATCCCATTTCTGCACCTCTCGCGAGACTACAGGAGTACTTTTTATTCTCTGTTTGTACTTTGGTGAAAGAAAGATTGGGTTAACGTGTTTAGTCCCTTGTTTGAGCCGAATCTGGGTTTAACATGATTTGTTGAGCTTCCTCTGGTGTTGTGGTCGTGGTATTCACTGACCTTTGGGAAGTATTTTGACATGTACATGGGTACCAGGGGCGGAGCTAGGGGGTGGATACTGGGGCTCAAGCCCCGAATGTTTTCTGAAAAGCCCCGAATCTATTTAAATTAATTTTTTTTTTTTTTTTTTTTTTTGACAATTCATCATTGTTACATGAAAATATGTTTGCACCAGATTTAGCAGAAGCTAATTTCCATCTGTGGTCTATCCAGCTGCTAACTGTATTTGAGTGAGTTAAGTCTTGGTGTCATGGTAAACTCAGACCTAAGCTTTAAATCACAATCAACAAGTTGACAAAAACTTAATTCTTCCACCTTAGAAACATAGCTAAAGTACGGCCATTTATAAATCAAAAGGACGCTGAAAACCAGATCCATGCCTTTATCTCAAGCCAACTCGACTCGGGTGAGGTGGGTTCTAGGGGTAAGGTCAAGTAGAAGTCTGACCAGTTTGTTTTGTGATGTTTGTAATCTTGTTTTTAGCGCCTTTGAGGTGCTTTGGTACCATGAGGTGCAAGCATAGTCGTAGTACCCTTGAATGAGTGCTATACCTATATGTCCCTATGCCATAAATGTCATGTATGTTGTGTATGTCATAAATGTCTATATGAATTGAAAATGGGGGACCCTGATGGAAACAAGACAAACGTCTTTCTCAGGTCTGCATCCCCTTAACAATTGTGTGTATTGAGCCGTACTGTATTGTACCCATTCTGCAATCTGTTAAATAAAGTTTTCATTCATTCATTCATTCATTCAGCAAAAAGCAAAAAGACAACAACTAGGTGCACCTCTCGTTCATCAAGAGCCCGGACTAATGCCTTGTGATGTATATCTGTCTGAATATACCTATAATCCTTTCTATATATATATATATTAGGGCTGCAACTAATGACTATTTTGGTAGTCGACTAATCTGTTGATTTTTTTTTTCACTACCTATCTTTGTGAAAGTGGCTTCTCAGCTCTGGTCCAGCTGAAGACAGAGCAGAGGAACAGATTGGACATTGATCATGACCTCAGAGTTGCTTTGAGACTCTTGTCAGGACCAAACAACATCCCCAGTTATCCCATTAGTTCCCCCAAACTTACTGTCGGTCTGTTATGTTAAGCTAAGAAGTCTTCAGCTGGCTGGACCAGAGCTGAGAAGCCACTTTCACAAAGATAGGTAGTGCAAAAAAAAAAAAAAAAAAAAAATTATAATAATTATCTTTTTTTTTATGACTAATCGACGCAACAATATCTCGTCGATGATTTCTCATAATCGTCGTCGTCGATTATGTCGACTAATCGTTGCAGCCCTTATATATATTATATTGTATATTGTATATACACCTACATACAGGGCCGCCTGGGAGGAATGCGAGGCCCTGTGCGATATTTAAACGCGAGCCCCCCCCCCTCCCCCTAAAAGGTAAAAAAAAAAAATAAAAAAATCTTTTCTTTTTTTCATACAGTCAACATATTCTTAAATAATAGCGCTGCCCGAGGCTGGGCATGATACAGTCAACATATAGCAAGAGAGAGAGCGAGAGAGAGCTCCCGTTCTACAGTCAATATACAGTGTTATCGCTGCACAGTTGTGTGTGTTAGAAAGAGAGAGATAGAGAGAGAGCATGTCTGTTTGTGTGTGTGTGTTAGAGAGAGAGCATGTATATGTGTGTTAGAAAGAGAGAGAAATATATAGAGAGAGAGCATGTCATTTTGTGTGTTAGAGAGAGATATAGAGCATGTCTGTGTGTGTTAGAGAGAGAGAGAGAGAGAGCATGTGTGTTTGTGTGTTAGAGAGAGAGAGCATGTCTGTGTGTGTGTGTGTTAGAGAGAGAGCATGTATGAGAGAGATAAGCAAAGATGAGCCCCAAAGGATATTCAACTTTTAATGGAAGAACAAAACAGAAGGAAAAGATAACTTCACAAAGGCAACATGAATATACATAGATCCAAAAGGACAAAGATCAACACTTAAATCCAAAGAGAAGAGGGTCTATACCAGAGAAAACAAAGTAGCAAGGAGCCAATGGCCGACATCAGCTAAATAGGCTAACTGCAAATAGAGTAGCCAGGTACTGACACCAGGCCACACACAGCTTTGGCCAACGCTACCCAAGCTACACAAACGACCAAGACAATTCACACACAGCACATGTCGTATCTCCAAATGTTGTGAAGTAACATATGTTTTGCCTGGAAAAAAACATTGTTATTAACAAAACATTCGGGAGGGGAAGGAAGGAAGAGTGGGGTAATGTCCAATGGACATCTTACCTGCACCAAGGAACGCAGGGCGAAAGGCCGCAACACAGGTCTCCACGTTGACGAAAGGCCTCTCGCTGGCGGGACAAAAAGAAGCTATGGCCGGAGCCTTGTCATGGTGCAGGCCCGACTACATCTTCTGTCAAAGATGATGTCGTAGTCAGAGTGCCAGGGCCTGCTATTCTCACGGCTAATGTCAATGGTCGTAGCACAAGCTAACAGCTAACTCTAGGCTAACTGATAGCATCAAGCTAACGTTCCCAGCCGAGCGAAAACGAGCAGCTAACGTCGTAGCTAAACAGCTAACTGGCTAACAGTTAGCTCAACCCGGCTATCGCTAACCACTAGCTAACGCAGAAGCAAGCTATGCGGCTACCACTGAAAAACTGTACAACGTGAGAAAAGCAATACAGGCCAACACTTCAGACAGCCGCTGTGTTTTCCTCTTCTCATACGAAGAGAGAAGGGAAAAATAAGGCAATACACGTCCCACTACAGAGTGGTGTTTACCATAGCGGTGCCGGCAACAAGTCCCTCGCGGACTATAGCCGACTTGAGCATGGCGATATTCTCATAATGAAACACCAAGCTCACCTCCCTCGCACCAGGTGCTGACACCAGGCCACACACCGTTAGCTACTACCTAGCCGGCCCGTTTGGCTCCCGAGAGAGAGAGAGAGAGAGAGAGATCCACGGCGGGAATAGAATAAAGTGCATTAAAAACTCACCAAACGTCCAAGAGGATGGAGACAACCGCGTGGAGTTGACGAAGTTCATCTGCCGAACGACCGTCCTCTTCATCTTGGCATAACAATGCTGCACGCGCTCTCTCTAGGTTAGCTAACGCTAGTTAGCCTTTAGCTAAGCTAGCTACTAGCCGACATCATCATGGCTATCCCGACGTTAGCACTCAATATTATAACGTAGCTAAAGCTAACTAGCTGTCCCTGCCTTTAGCCGGGATGGCTAGCCTGACTGAACTGTCTAACATGCAACAACTTTCATCTTCAGTCCATCTGCCGAATGACCGCCCTCTTCGTTTTGCCTGGCATAACTAAGCATAACCTCCAAAGCTGCACGCGCGAAATAGTCAAACGCAGCTGACGCACGCCGGCGTACACATGATGTAACCCCTCCCTTAGTTGAAACCAATAGTATGTGCAGAGCCCCAGAGCTCCAATAGTGAGTATGTCTGCAGAGCCGCAGAGCCAGGAACATTCTACAAACGTGTCTAATGTGAAATATATAAGCATATAAGCAAAACTAGATTTTAGGTCTGTGATGAAAAAGGGCCTCGCGGGAAGGGGGGCATCAAAAAAAAAGAAAAAAAAAAAAAAAAAAAAATTGTGCGAGGCCCCCCTTCCCGCGAGGCCCTGTGCGACCGCACTGCTCGCACACCCCTTGAGGCGGCCCTGCCTACATATAAGCCATATACTGTAACTCTATGATAGCATGTACACAAATGCTGTATACATATATTTATATTTACTGTATATATATTTATCCACATATGTCTGTATATACCTGCATATAATCCTTTTTACATACCTGTATATACTATATCTATATCTGTACATATCCCTTACCTACTCCTACTAGTTTTTCTGCTGGCCAGTATGACTACTAACATAGTGTGTTTATATCTGTATCAATGTACATATTAATACTACAACTCTGATTAGCACTATTATACAGTAGTACTACCTTATATATTTTATACCCAGTTTAATCACCTGTACAGTGTATATTACTATTGCACTTTACTAATAATAATAATAATAATGACTTGGATTTATATAGCGCTCTTCATGAGACCCAGAGCGCTTCACAGAGTCCATTATTCATTCATACACTTTACTGTTACATTTGCACTCTGGTTGGATGCCAAACTTTTTGTTGTACTGTAGGCCTACCGTGCTGTATAATGATAATACATTTGAATCTAATCTAATGTAATCTAATCTGGCAGAAAATACATTTACATCGCATTGTCATTCTAATGAATTGCCCAGAAAATGCTCTAAAATCTGTGGGCCTACATTTAAACAACAAAAGCGGAACACAAGCTCTGCCTGCCTACAACTCCCTGCTGGTGTCTAACCAGGAACAGCTCTGCATCATCTAGAAAATCCATTTAAGGAAAATCTATTTAATCTGTAACCTCAGAATACTGCAGCATTCTTATAATATTGCTTAGAAACAATAAAGGCCTCGACTTGAAGGACCTGGTTTTTTTCAAGCCAGATGTGGCCAGATATGTCCTATTTACTGTAAATCAGAGTGGCAGAACGGATGCCCCGTATTCTTGTTTTGTTAAACACCGCCATCTAGTGGGTGACAATACACACTGCAAATTCTCCCAGAAAATCAAGTAGGCGTACTGGACATTCTCTTTACAAATATTCCCCTGGCCATGGCCTATTCTCTTTACAAAGATATACATGTATTTCTTATAACAGCTGTAGAAGAAGACTTTATCTTTGGAAGAAGATATTTGTTTAGTCGATCTGACATTTAGTGGTGGTGATTATGTTGGTTATGTTGGCCCACGGTAAATATTGGTGCTTAACTTTAACCCTTTCACTACCACACTACAGGTTAACCTTTCAGGTTAACAGGTTAAGGGTTAGCCTTCTGTATTGTGGCTGTGAAAGGGTTAACTCTTTGGTAGTGTGGTAGTGAAAGGGTTAATGGAATTACCCAGCAGAAGGCTGGGAGTGTGAGGAGTTGACTAATGATTCTAGAAACTATATGCTAACGCTACAGTACATTGAGAGTAAACCCTCCTACCTCCATTCAATGGTCTCTAACTACACACCCTCAAGACCCCTACACTCTGCATCTTCTAACTACACACCCTCAAGACCCCTACACTCTGCATCTTCTAACTACACACCCTCAAGACCCCTACACTCTGCATCTTCTAACTACACACCCTCAAGACCCCTACACTCTGCATTTTCTAACTACACACCCTCAAGACCCATACACTCTGCATCTTCTAACTACACACCCTCAAGATGTGGCCATCTTGAGGCCATCAGACTCTTGAATGCCTAGCCCCCCCCCCTCCACACACACCTTCTACTATGAACTATGAATCACTAAAGACACTTTTAACTGCTGCTATGACCCACTGTCACCTCCATGGAACGTGCAATTGTAACTCACTGTGCCTTGTTGTATTGTATATATATGTTGTATCTATTTTTATTATATCTTATTTTCTAGCACTCGCTTGTATTTAAATATGTTTAAGTTAAGTACTGTGTGATTTTTTTGTGAAGGGTGGACTAGCAAAGTAAGATTGTCATTGTATGGCATACTGTCGTTTTAACTGTGCATATGACAATAAACAATCTTGAATCTTGAATCTTGAAGATCCCTACGCTCTGCATCTTCTAACTACACACCCTCAAGACCCATACACTCTGCATCTTCTAACTACACACCCTCAAGACCCCTACACTCTGCATCTTCTAACTACACACCCTCAAGACCCCTACACTCTGCATCTTCTAACTACACACCCTCAAGACCCCTACGCTCTGCATCTTCTAACTATACACACCCTCAAGATCCCTACACTCTGCATCTTCTAACTACACACCCTCAAGACCCCTACACTCTGCATCTTCTGGCTGCCTGAGACCCACTCCTCTTCGGGTTCCTGGGCGTTGATGAAATATGACACGTATCATGTAATTTTATAAGCGGAGACATTCTCCCATCACTACACTATATAAAGCTGGTTTACGTCTCTCTCTCAGACAAGAGGGCCACTCACAGATCAGTGACCTGCAGGCTGACCCCTGGTACATGGTACCGTTCCTCTCACACAAGCACACACACACACGAACCCACACACACACACACACACAAACCTACACACACACACACAAACCTACACACACACATACACACCCTTGCTCACCCACCAGATTAGCCGATCACATAAATTCAACAGGATGCCACAAGCCGAATGAAATACGACTGGGTCATTCAGTGGTCACGAAGTCCAGTCGCTATTAAATCACAGATCGTTATCCTAGATACACACATGCACCTACTTACACGTAAACGCGCGCTACATGCACTCATGCACGCCGGACATACAGGCTGAGCAATACACACAGACACACAACGTGCACGCAGGACTGAGACCACATACACACTGGACTATGGGATCGCTAATAAAAGATCACCCCCACAGGGAAGGGGGGACTTTTTTGACTTCACTTCACTTCGACTTCTTCTGCTTTGACTTGGACTGGACACAGACTGGAACGGAGGAAACATGCTGGACTGACACAATGACTTGACTTTTATACTTTCCTTTAAATATACTCAACCGGCCGGTTGTAACAATCGCTAGATTTCAATTGTACCTTGCTAATTTGCTGTTATGTTAAACTGTTTATAATAAATACCTTCAAAAGTGTTTCATCTCTTATATTTCTAAGTATAGTATACAACTTTCACGTTTGAATCTAAAACGTGACAATTTGGCGTTCCTGGTGGGCATTCAATCAGACTTACCGACCTAGCTATTTACGGGCAATATTGACTGAACATCCACTCTCAGAGGATCCATTTCAAAAAAGGTAAGCAAGATAAGCCTGTTACGCAAAAGTCGAAATCTGCATAGTTAAAACAGCCGTTATGAGTGGATGCATTCTCAATTATTGTCTTGTAAATAGGTGGCTAAAAATAAAAGTAAAACCCATTGAATTGTGTTGTTGAAATGGATATTTGCAAGGTGCAATTTATAACTAGAACTTTTTTTATTTAATTTTTTTCCCACTCACCACTCTCTCTCTCTTTTTTTTTTTTTTCTCCTACACTAGGTTGGAACCAACCCATTTATTTAAGTTAGGGTTGTTTGTTTAGGTTGGAGCAATGAGGGTTTGATTGTGTGTGGATGTGCTCGATGAAAAGCAGTGTGTTTTATATTCTGTCCTTTTTTCCCCCCTCTGCTGTTGTTGTTTGTGTTGAATGATAAGTCCTTCTCTGAAAGGCAATAAGTACTGTCATAGGTTAGAATGACCCATTTTATTTAAGTTAGGGTTGTTTGTTTAAGTTAGAGCCACAGTGTACAGGGGCTTGAGTATGGCCGGAGTGGTTGAGTGGACAAACCATGGGATTGTGTAGGGCTGAAGTGCATGGGAATTACGAACAGTTTACGGTTAATGGTTGATCAGCCTTAATTTGTCCTGATTTAGTCTCTTGATTGCGTCAGCCAGCTGCAATCCTGGCCAGGAATAAGCTTAGTCAGTTACGAAGAACCCATGAATGTGGTTAGCGTATGAGTTATGTTATACCGATATTTTATTCCCGTATTTTAATGTTGAATTCTTATATTCTGAGTGTTGTGTAGTAGAGAATGGTATATTATATTGAAATTAGTGTACTGGTGGTAGGGGGGCCATGTCCTGCTCTGCGAGGAGGGGTACTGGTTCAGCAGACTTTTGAACCTTCGCAGCGGCCGCGCGAGGGAGCAGGTCTGTGGAACCAGAAACGATTGAACCCTCTTCGCATTGCAGTTTCAGACTATGCGTTGACGATTAGATGGATGTATCTAGTTCATTAACGATAGGCGGTGTTATGTTATATTATATTATTATGTTATGCTATATAAGCAGTTGTAGGAGCGGGTATTATATTATTGTATTGTGCTATATAGGAGGCGTGGGTACCTGACTTCTCGTCGCGACCACTCTGAACACCGCCATGCGCACTGCTGGCCCACCAGCCACCACGGACGCGCGACTCGTGGGCTGGAAGCAATCGTTTTAATTTTGGTTGGATACAGAGGCGTGCACCACGCGCATATTCACAGAAATATTATACACTCAATATCTGCGTTATTACCACACTTATAGATGCTGTTGAACCAGCAAGCTTTATCTTTTCTAATGCGGATTAACCATATTGTGGGGTACAGCCGCACTGATCATCATTCTATAATGAATTCTAATATTCTGATTAAATATATAATAGCTGGTTATACATGCAAAATGGACAATGGAACACTGGAACTGGAAATCTATGAGGACACATATGGCCTATGCATTTACAGCTATTCGCTTTCAATGCAAACCTGCGAGTGTCTGAGGGCGTTTTTTGCTCCCAGCCGCTGCGTCCTAAATCAGGGTTTTCACGTATTACATATGCATGAATAAACGTATTATTGATAAACGCAAGGCGCGATGACCATAAAGTATGATACAGATATCATTTTCATCGTTCATTCGTTTGGCTCCGACAAACGTAACCTTCCATGGAATAAAATATATACGAAAGACATGAAAATAGCTTTAATTCCGGACTCATGGTCCAGTTCGTTGCATGCCGATTAAAGACCCCCTAAAGAGGTCCTGCATTATATGTTATTACATAATTATAGTTACACGCACGGTGTGCGGACTGCGTGACATACAAAGGGGGGAGTAGGACTTTCGTCTTGTTTGCATCAGGGTCCCCCGTTTTCAATTCATCATAATCATCATGTTGTTGTTTTTATTATTATTATTTCTTTGGTCCGAGGCGCGGGGACTGTTAGTGCCGCTTGCGGTACATAGTAGATGTGTAATGTTGCAGGACCACGCACATAATTCACACAGGACTGCATTGATGTAGACGCACATGTTGGAATATAGAGCATACAATACTGGGACGCGCCGCCTATTTTATTGGGGCAACGTGCGCTCGATCGAGGCATGTTCCTGCCGGCGCCGGGGGCAACAGAGGGCCACTGCGGGCTGTTGTTTTCTCCCGGACGATGTGGGCCCCTTGCGTTCGGTTCAGCCGACATCCACGTCTTATTACCCGGCCCGGGGAGGAACGATATGCGCCGGGCGCGTTGTCAGGATGGGGGGTGTGTGACATTGACAAGCGGTCACTGCACTAATCATAGAACGTTATGTTACTGGGATTGGGATAAGGATGCTGCGATTATTATAAATTAAGAGGACCAGAGGTGTTTTGTTTTTTCATTTGATAAATAGGTGAAGTTTTGGTTTGTGCTTGCAGCGCCGCCACGCTCCGATGCGAGACAAAGCATGCGTTTCGCTATCTATATAACGGCGAATTAGTGAGCGACCGTGAATCATAATTATAGGAATTTGACCCATTATTTGATTTTTATTAGTCTTCCTGGGGTCCACCAGGAACAGTAATTATTATTGCGATTCTTTGTTTTTTAGAGATGGTACCAGACACATATTGCATGATGGTGAGATCGGGTTGAATGAAATTACGTGCGTGCACGGTGGCGGAAGTACAAAAGTGGACCAATGAATGGATGAGTGAATGAAAACTTTATTTGACGGATTGCGGAATGGGTACGATACAGTGCGGCTCAATACGTACAATTGTTGGGGGGATGCAGACCTGAGAAGGGCGTTTGTCTTGTTCCCATCAGGGTCTCCCACATATTTTGTATGCTTTATAGTAGCCCATGTACAGTACTAACCGTGCTGCCCAGTTCGGGGCAACCTGGAGTTTACAGAGGTCACCGCTTCTATCTGACAATGAGTACGTCTCCTGGGAATACCGATTGCTCTTCCCATTTTTAAGAAAGATAAAGACGATAATTAAAATACTGAGATTAAGACAGAGTGCTGTCCAGCTTCACTCCAAAGAGATTAGTACTTTCGACTTGTTGGACTGCAGAATTACACGAGTTTAAATGAATCTTTGGATACTTGCAGAGTCCTGGTTTCACCCCCCCCCCCCCTCTCTCTCCCTCTCTCTCCCTCTCTCTCCCTCTCTCTCTCTCCCTCTCTCTCCCTCTCTCTCTCTCTCTCTCACTGGCACAGCGGGGCACTCAGAGGTCTTAATCCATAAATACTCACACACACGTTGTCTGCACGCGTACACAACCTATTACAAACACAGGCACGCATACACACACACACTCTGACACGCACACACGTACACTGACACATGAACACACGGACTCTGATACACGCACGGGCTGACTGCGCGCACATCACACACGACACTCCGCTTCATTCTCTCTCCCTATTTGCTCCTTATTTTACGTTATTTAAATTTTTGGGGTGTAGATTTTGTGTTGTTTTTTCTTTTTTACTCTTTTTAGGTTTTGAGTCTGGGTCGTTTTAAGTATGCCATTTTATTATGGATCTCTGTGTGGATGTCATTTTAATGTGTTGGATTTGGTAATAATGTTGGCGGGGAAGGCCGCTGTTCTATTCTTCTCTCCCTCTTACTGTTCTCTCCCCTCTTTCTTTGTCTCTCCCATCCCTCTTCAAGGAAGATGTCTGAACGAATTATACAGAAGTGGAGGTCGTGTAAACCGGGTAGCGTAGGCCAGGTATTGGGGGCCACGCATTCACGTTGGCTGGGTGAGGTCGCTGACGAAGGAAAACGCAAAGCCAGTACGAGATTTGTAAGGTGGGCTGGGAGGGTGCAGAGGATAGGGGTTTTAGGACATTGGACGGCAGCGGCACCGGCAAAGGTTGAGCTCAGTGCGTGCGCGACTCAGGCGGCCACTAGGGTGGCGACTGCCACCGCTGTTTTGGAAGCTGTTTTGGAAGGGACGGAACCCTTCGACTTCGGAGCTGTGTCTGGAGCTGAACGGGGAGCTGAACGGGGACTAGCGGAGGCCGAGACATTCCTGGCTGACTGCTCCTGTTTTCTGGGGGAGGTTGAGAGGACTATAGAACTCTGTTTCTCGTGTGGCATGCCTGGTCATCGGTTCAGGGAATGTCCCTGCCCACCCCCCAAACCTGGGACACGAGGCTGTTTTTTGTGTACTAATCCTGGTACTTGGTATCTTGGGTGCCCCTTGAGAAAGAGATGGCACAGGGAATCAGGTATGCTGAGAGGTGTGACGGCTCAGCACAAGGGGGGCGATCCCCATTAATCTCTCTCGTGTTCTCTCTCTCCTAGGCCTAGGGGGAAGTAATGGCAGACAGGGAGGAAGGCCGCTAATGTGTTTGGTTGCCTAAATACGATACTAAGTGCATGTCTGTCTGTGGGTGCATGGTTCTGCGTTTATGATTCCAACTAAAACATTAACTAATTTTGTTTGTCATGGTTTATTGGGGGGTGCATGGGGTACATGTGTGTCCTGGAGTATGGGTGTGAAGCGTATGCTTGGTTCGATTACTGCATGTTTCTATGATTATGGTAGGAGACTGGATGTTGTTGCGTGTTTCTTTTTCTCCCCTTTTCCTGCTCTCCTTTAGGGAGGCCGTGACCCATCAATCATGCTGGTGTATACCCCTGGTCTGTAAAATGCTGTATAACTCAGTAGAATACTGTATACTCATTGGAATATATATACTCGGTAGAATACTGTATACTCATTAGAATATATATACTCATTGGAATACTGTATGCTCGGTAGACTACTGTATGCTCAATAGGTTAGATCTGCGTTGTGAATGCACTGATATAGGACGGTGTGTTTTGTTTGGGGTTTGATTTGGGTTTATGCAATGTGTTATGTTGGAATATGTGTTTCTGATTTTTCTCCTTTCTTGTTGTTTTTTTTCTTCTCATTTGTGAAATATATGTGTAATAAGCACGGAGGGTGACGCTGATGAGCCGGAACTGGGAACCTGGAGTTAAGTGGTTCTTTACATTTTGTATGAGTTTCAGTCAATGGGTTTTCTCATGAAGAGTGTCTGGATAAATTGTAAACGGCTTGTGGTTGTCGAGTAAGCTGTGGTATTTTGTGTGCTTTTGTTTCCTCCACGGGCTGCCGGACTGGGGAGTGGCTGAGCGACCGAGGATGCGATGGGGGAACGGTCAGCTGTCGTCCACTTCCTTGGGGACGCTGTGGTCATGATGAGAACCGTACCGAGGCCCTTCTCCTCTCCAAATACCTCTGCCGGTGGTGACGGAACTGATCTTGGGGTGGAATTGCCTTGAGGTGGGTTCTGGAAGCCCCGGTCGATATCGCGGGCTGTCGCTCGATGATCGCCTGAAAATGTAGGGCTGGGGCCGAATTGAGGGGGAGGGGCCGGCAACAGGACTTCGGCCTGAATTCGGTGTGGTGCAGTGTTCTCTGGGGGTGATGGCTGACTGACGAGGCTGGAATGTTGTTCGGCGCTCTCTGCCTGGTGGCCTGCGGGGTGTGGAATAAGCAACTGAATTGGACTCGACAACTGGATAAATTACTGGGCTGAAATAATTAATTGGAATGAGAGTATTGGAATAGTAGGTGAGAAAGTATGAATTGATTGAAATTATGCAAAATGTGACTGAACTAAAATTGGACCGTCTTGAGATGTGATTGATATTGTGCAGAATAATGCTGAGCTGTCTGATCTGTCTTATCCATATTTCAAAGGTGTACGTTGTGCGAGGGTGTCATGCATCATTTCCATATTTTACAGATCCTGGTTAATGTTAGAGTGGACTACTTTATTTTTTTGTTGTTTTTATTCCTCTGTAAGGTTATGGCAATGAGTTTTTGTTTATTCCTCTGTAAACGGTTCGCTCCACTCTCTTCCCCTCTGGGTCATCTGCCCACCTGCGATCCCTCCTGTCATAAGACTCTGGACTCTACCGGGGGGGGGGGGGCAGTCGTCTCGGAGGACATCCTTCTTCTACTCCTCCTCCCCCGTTTAACCCCCACTGACTGTGCGGGTAGTGTGGAGCTGTCCGTTGCCACGTGTTGATATCCAGATAATGGGGGGGGCTGTGCCTGGCCTCTCCTCACCGGATGTCACGGACTCTCCTGTACCTGGTACCGGGAGAAGACGCCTCGTGTTATCGGCCTCTAGCCTGTTCTGTCTCCTATTCTACTCTCTCTCTCTCATCTCTCTGTATCCGCACCAATTCATCTCTCTCCTCTGGGCCCCCATTGTATGTGGTCACACTCCACAAGGTTGCGTACAAGTCTGATATGTAGAGCTGTGATCCGTCGCGGACGTCGGGCGGCGGTGAAGTTTCGTTTTCTTTTGTATTTTTCTGTTTTTTAGGGGGCCTTTTGGCGCCCTACGACACTATTATGTTTTGATATACACTATTATGTTTTATTATAGGCTGTTATGTTTTTTTTTATATACACCGTTATGTTTTATTATGCGCTGTTCTGTTGATGTACAGTGTTGTGTTATGTTTGACAAACTCACAGTGAGTCTGATGTGCTGTGAGCTGCGCCAAGGGCCGTTACCATAATAGCGAGACTATGGGACGATGTGTGCCTTTTATCCTCCAGTTATGTCATGGTATTTGAGCATGTTATTATTCATGTGTTCTTTATTGGCCGTACATTCTGGGCCGTTTGTCTCGGGAGGTTTTTTGGCCACATGCAGGACTCTGTTTGATGAAACCAGTAGAGAGGTTGATGATTGTGCCGTTTCTCTATTGACTCTTGTGGGTCGGCCGGTTGGGTGTGTATTTTTTATTATGTGGTTGTTTGTTGATAATTTTGCTTGAGGTCCCCCTTCTATTTCATTTTCTCCCTACCTGTGGGTAGGGAGAGGGGGGACTGATGAAATATGACACGTATCATGTAATTTTATAAGCGGAGACATTCTCCCATCACTACACTATATAAAGCTGGTTTACGTCTCTCTCTCAGACAAGAGGGCCACTCACAGATCAGTGACCTGCAGGCTGACCCCTGGTACATGGTACCGTTCCTCTCACACAAGCACACACACACACGAACCCACACACACACACACACACAAACCTACACACACACACACAAACCTACACACACACATACACACCCTTGCTCACCCACCAGATTAGCCGATCACATAAATTCAACAGGATGCCACAAGCCGAATGAAATACGACTGGGTCATTCAGTGGTCACGAAGTCCAGTCGCTATTAAATCACAGATCGTTATCCTAGATACACACATGCACCTACTTACACGTAAACGCGCGCTACATGCACTCATGCACGCCGGACATACAGGCTGAGCAATACACACAGACACACAACGTGCACGCAGGACTGAGACCACATACACACTGGACTATGGGATCGCTAATAAAAGATCACCCCCACAGGGAAGGGGGGACTTTTTTGACTTCACTTCACTTCGACTTCTTCTGCTTTGACTTGGACTGGACACAGACTGGAACGGAGGAAACATGCTGGACTGACACAATGACTTGACTTTTTTTTTTTTTTTGAACTTTCTTTTATTTTGTGTCATAATGAACATCACATTGCAATAATCATACAGTATAATATACTTGATTCACATATTCAATGACATTTGTTACTCAGGCTCTTCCCTCTTATTCAATTTGTTTTCAAAGTATTCAGCATAATCAAAATAAGCTGTATAATCCGAGTACGCCTCTTAAACAACCCAGTGGGGAGGGATTTTTACAATTTTTTTTTTGATTTTTTGTAGGATAAGAAACGAAAAAATAAATAGAAAAATAAATTTAGCAAAAGAAAAAAAAAAGAAAAAAGAACAACAAAAAAAAGAAAAAAAGAGAGAGAGGGCGTCAGACTCATGCTAGTGTATCTCCAGGTACAAGGTTACATGTGACCATCTCTGCATAAACATATCTTTTTTCAGTTGCAATTGTGCAGTCATTTCTTCCATTGTATACATCTGTCTCAGTCTCTTGGTCCATTGTTTGATTGACGGTGGTTGATTTTGTAGCCATGCCATAGTTATCATTTTCCTTGCTATTAACAGTATCACTCTCAAGATGTATAACGTATCTCCATAGTATGTGCCTTTCGGTATACATCCCAAGATATAGTACGATGGATTCAGAGGTAAGTCAAGATCTAGAATGGTTTTAATCTCATTTTTGATATTCACCCAAAATGTCTGCACCCTTGGACAGTCCCAGAAAATATGTGTATGATCTCCGATCAATCCACATCCTCTCCAACATAGTGGTGAGGACCCACCAGCAAATCCGGAGAGAACTTGAGGAGTCCTAAAGTACCTGACCTTGACCTTCCAGTCAAACTCCTTCCACATTGGACTATTTGTGATTTTATGATTGCTTGAATGGCTGTCCTCCCATTCTTCATTTTCTATGATCACATTAGCTTCCAACTCCCATTTTTCTTTAATATAGGTGGTGTCTCCTGGATCGTCTAGTTGTAACATGTTGTAAATATTGGATATCTGCTTTCTTTCCATCAAGTTTTTTTCTATTGTGTTAATAAAGTACCGCTCCACATTTGTTGGTGGTCTCTTAATTGCTTCCCACTCACTGTGAGTCATTACATAGTGTCTTATTTGAAAGTATCTAAACATGTCTTTCGAAGGTAGATCAAAACATTGCTGTAGCTGTGCAAACGATTTAAAACAGTCTCCTTCCATTAATTGATTGATAGTAACCAGGCCCAAATCCGCCCATTTTTTAAAACCCCCATCCTCCATAGCTGGTCGGAATTCTGTATTGTCTGCTATTGGCATGGCCCTAGATATTGATCGTGGACCTCCCCCCTTTTTCCTTACACTTTCCCATACCTTTAATGTATTTGTAATCCATTTGTTACCAATCTTAATTTTTTTCCAGTATGCTTTCCCCAGGAATATTATGGATCTGAGAGGGGTCTTTGGAATTGAGTTTTGCTCAATCTGTACCCATCCTGAATCTAGGTCCTTTTGTATCCAATGCACAAGTATGCGTAATTGAGCTGCCCAGTAGTAGTTTCTTAGGTTTGGTAGACCAAGACCACCCTTGTTCTTTGGCAAACATAGTGTTTTAAGCCTTACTCTAGGTTTTTTCCTCTGCCAGATAAATTTGGATAGGAGTTTATCTAACATTTTAAAGGTAGTGGCAGGTATTGGTATAGGTAGAGACTGGAAGAGAAAAATAAGTCTAGGTAGCACATTCATTCGAATTGATTCTATTCTTCCCACTAGGGAGAGAGGTAAAATGTCCCATCTGGCCATGTCTGATTTGATTTGTACAATCAACTTTTCGTAGTTTGCTTGATATAACTGATTGCTGCTGGGAGTCAAAATGATTCCTAAATACCTGAATCCGTCTCTAGCCCAATGGAAGGGTGCTATACTATTCAGATGTGTTGGCCATGTTCCCACTATCATCATGGCTTCTGATTTGGTCTCATTTATCTTATAACCCGACAGTTCGCCGTAATTTCTTAAATCCATCATTATGTTTGGAATTGATTCTAACGGGTTTTTGATATAAAGTAAAATGTCATCAGCAAATAGCGAGATCTTGTGTGTAATGCCTTTTTGGTCATCTATTCCCTGTATCTGAGGGTTTGATCTAATCATCTCCGCTAGTGGCTCTATGCCAATCGCGAATAGTAACGGAGACAAAACGTCTCCTTGGCGTGTCCCTCTCTGTATCTCAAAGAAGTGAGAGCAGTGACCATTCACCCTTACTCTAGACTTAGGATTTTTATATAAACATTTTATCCAATCTATAAATGTGTTATTGAATCCCATACCTTTCAATGTTAGTTCAAGGTACAGCCAATCAACTCTATCAAATGCCTTCTCGGCATCTAAGCCGAGAAGCATTGATGGTTCTTTTCGAGATCCAGCCACTGTTTGCAGATTTAAAGTTCTTCTGATGTTGTTAGCACCCTGTCGACCAGTGATAAAGCCAGTCTGGTCTGGGTGTATCAGTTTTATTATATGTTTCTGTATTCTTTTTTTAAGTATAGATGTCAATATCTTGAAATCGTTGCAAAGGAGACTTATGGGCCTATAGGAACTACATCTTGTGGGGTCTTTACCTTCTTTATGTATTACCGAGACAATAGCTTCTGACCAGCTTCCTGGTGGATCTCTCTCAGATAGGGCATAGTTATAAACTACACTTAATACTGGTGTTAATTGTTCAGTGAAATGTTTATAAAATTCATTTGAAAACCCATCTGTACCTGGTGATTTATTGTTCTTAAGCATCTGAATAGTTTCCCCTATCTCCTTCTCCGTAATAGGGGAGGTTAGCTCATCCGCCTCATCTGGGGATAGTTTAGAAAGTTTAAGGTTATCTAAGAAGTTGTTGATTTTTTCTTTCTTGTTTTCCAATTGCTGTGCTTTGTAGAGGTCGGTATAGTAATCTGCAAATGCATTAGCAATTTCTTGCGTTTGCATTACTTCCATGTGTGTGCTGGGGTGTTTAATCTTTGGAACTATCCGACTTGACTGTATTTTGTGGAGCTGGAATGACAGTAGCTTGCTTGCCCTATTTCCCATCTCATAGTAATTCCTACCAGCAAATCTAAGGGCTCCTTCCGCTTTGTATGTCATCAGGTCATCTAGTTTTTGTTTGCAGGTTAGTAGAGCTTTTAAATCTTCCTCATCTCTGTTCAGTTTATGTTTCCTTTCTAGTATTTTTAACTCATTTTCTAGGTTCTGTTGTTTTTCATTTCGCTGTTTCTTTAGTGCACTTGAAATTGAGATAATTATACCTCTCATTACAGCCTTTGCCGCGTCCCATAAAATTGATGGTGAGACATCCCCCTTATTGTTGAGGTCAAAATAACTCTTCAGTTCTTCACTTATCCTCTCCCGTGTGTGAGAGTCAGACAGCATGGATACATTGAGCCTCCAATATTTAAAGATTTTATTGGTACTGAGGTTAAGTTGAAGAGTTAGAGGTCCATGATCTGAGATGGTCGCTGGTTCAATGATACATGATTCAACTTTGTCAATATCTTGCTTGGAAATACAGAAGTAATCTATCCGAGAGTAGCTACCATGGACCCCAGACCTAAAGGTAAAGTCTTTCTGCCTAGGATGGTGGAAACGCCATGCATCTATAAGTCCAAATTCTTTTATCATTGCATTCAGTGATCTAGATTTTTTTGAAATGGGTCCACAATCTACAGGCAGTTTGTCTACTTTTGGATTTAGTACACAGTTGAAATCACCGGCCATAAGGATAATTCCTTTGGCGTTACCAGCCAAAAGTGAGGCTATACCTTTAAAGAAATTGGGGCAGTCTTCATTTGGTGCATATATATTTAGAAAGGTTATGATTGATCCTCCTATTGACCCCAGGACCATAACATATCTGCCCTGGTCATCTGCAATTTCCTTTTCTTTGGTGAAGTATACTGATTTGTTAAATAGAATAGCCACTCCTCTCTTTTTCCCTGTTTGACAGGACGCACTATACACCTGGCCCACCCATTCTCTCTTCAGTTTCTGGTGTTCGTTCATTGATAAATGCGTTTCTTGAATGAATGCTATAGAGCACTGCATTTTCTTAAGTTGTCCAAAAAGTTTTTTCCTCTTTATTGGGTTGTTAAGACCATTTATATTGTAACTAATACATTTAAGGCTTGTCATAATGTCATTGTATTTCGTATGTACAACATAGATCTATCTTCCATAGTATATGAGCTTGAGGCATTTGTCAAAGAGTATACAACATAAAAAACAAAACAAAATGGTCCCCTATTCACTTGTAAGGGAAAACCTAGGGCTTCCAATTTTCCAGTAAGCTGTCTTACATAAATCACAAATGAAATAATCTCCCGATGTTCTAGAGAGGTGTAGCTTTCTCTCTCAGGGAGCATATTGCACTAAGTGCAGAGAAGTTAACCACGAACGTATAGGGTTAACCTTTGCCTGATAACACAGGCTAAGTGTGATCCGTCTATGGCTCAGTCTCTGGCCTCAGAACCACATATAAATTAAAGTAGATTTGATATATTTAAATTTTCCCAACAGGTAATTAATACTCAGGGTAAATGATAATCATATTAGTCAGCAGCATGTCCATTATTTCTTGTGTTTTACACTTATTGTAAACATTTCGTTAGTCTACTATTACTATATCTAACTGGTTTACTCATCTTTATCGTCCATGAATGATCTTAGGTCTGCGGCAGATAGTGACGTCATGGCTCCTTTCGTTCGCTGCTCTCGCCCTCTTCTTTGTGTTCGCCACCTGTCCCTTGTCAGTTCTCTTTGTAGTTGCTCTCTTTCGTCGATTTGGACATGAATTCCCAGTTCTTTTAGTGTGGGAATTGCATCCACCAGCGAGTCAAACACCTTCGTTCCCGATTCTGTTGTCATCCTGAGTCGTGCCGGGTATGGACAATTAGCGCGTATCCCTTTTTCCTTCAGCTGTTTGATGACGTGACGCACCTGACCCCTCTTCTTTTGCAGGTCTGGGGAGTAATCGTGATCAAAATAGATCCTTTTCCCTTGAAGTGTGACGGATTGTCCCCATGCGAGCTGTAACACCTGTTCTTTGATATTGAAATCTAGAAAGCGCACAATGATAGAGCGCGGGGGGGCGCTAGAATCTTTCGGTTTGGCCGTCAGTGATCTGTGCGCTCTTTCTATCTTAATCTCAGACTCAAGTTCAGGTGTTATTTTCAGGGATGTTGTCAATAGCTGCTTCACAAACTCTTTAGTATCCTTGTCCTCGCTATCTTCAGGGACTTGGTAGATCCGGATATTGTTGCGTCTGAGTCTATTTTGCAAGTCTTCACAGGTTGCAGTAATTTCTGCATCTCTTTTTACAAGGTATTTGAGCGCCCTCTGGTGTCTCATTCCACTATCATCCAGTTTCGTGATTTGTTTTTCAATTACCGTAATTCTACCTTCTGTTTTGTCAATCCATTCAGTTACTTGCGACATAGATGTTTCAAGTTTGCTCACTGAAGACTGAGTGGCATTGTGTGCTTCTTTATTCTCTCTCCTTAGATCTTTTAATTCTTTTAGAATCGCGGATTCCTCTCTCTCTGTTTCCTCGTCAGTGTCGGAAGAGCTGGTTTGAGGAGCCTGTTCATCTGTGACATCTTTCTCATTTCCAGAGTCGGTTTTGGTATTTCTTTTAGCCTTTCGTTTCGTCGGGCTCATCTTTAGACTTCTTACCGTCTCACTCGTTAAATGTTGCTGACAATATCTGTTTGTTGGGTCGTTTATCTCTGGGGTTCTGAGGAACTCGAGATTCAAGCTGCTACCCGGACATCACACAACCGGAAGTCATGACTTGACTTTTATACTTTCCTTTAAATATACTCAACCGGCCGGTTGTAACAATCGCTAGATTTCAATTGTACCTTGCTAATTTGCTGTTATGTTAAACTGTTTATAATAAATACCTTCAAAAGTGTTTCATCTCTTATATTTCTAAGTATAGTATACAACTTTCACGTTTGAATCTAAAACGTGACAGCGTCATCGAAACGAAGCAGGCTATTCTCTGTCCTCCCTTCATGTTGATGGAATGAACTTCCCACCACAGTCAGGACAGCTGAAACCATCACAGTCAGGGCAGCTGAAACCACCACAGTCAGGACAGACAGCTGAAACCATCACAGTCAGGACAGCTGAAACCACCACAGTCAGGACATCTGAAACCACCACAGTCAGGACAGACAGCTGGAACCATCACAGTCAGGACAGACAGCTAAAACCATCACAGTCAGGACAGACAGCTGAAACCATCACAGTCAGGACAGCTGAAACCACCACAGTCAGGACAGCTGAAACCACCACAGTCAGGACAGCAGCTGAAACCACCACAGTCAGGACAGACAGCTGAAACCACCACAGTCAGGACAGACAGCTGAAACCACCACAGTCAGGACAGACAGCTGAAACCACCACAGTCAGGACAGACAGCTGAAACCATCACAGTCAGGACAGCTGAAACCATCACAGTCAGGACAGCTGAAACCATCACAGTCAGGACAGATGAAACCACCACAGTCAGGACAGACAGCTGAAACCACCACAGTCAGGACAGCTGAAACCACCACAGTCAGGACAGCTGAAACCACCACAGTCAGGACAGCTGAAACCACCACAGTCAGGACAGCTGAAACCACCACAATCAGGACAGCTGAAACCATCACAGTCAGGACAGCTGAAACCATCACAGTCAGGACAGCTGAAACCACCACAGTCAGGACAGCTGAAACCATCAGTCAGGACAGCTGAAACCATCACAGTCAGGACAGCTGAAACAATCACAGTCAGGACAGCTGAAACCACCACAGTCAGGACAGACAGCTGAAACCACCACAGTCAGGACAGCTGAAACCACCACAGTCAGGACAGCTGAAACCACCACAGTCAGGACAGCTGAAACCACCACAATCAGGACAGCTGAAACCATCACAGTCAGGACAGCTGAAACCATCACAGTCAGGACAGCTGAAACCACCACAGTCAGGACAGCTGAAACCATCAGTCAGGACAGCTGAAACCATCACAGTCAGGACAGCTGAAACAATCACAGTCAGGACAGCTGAAACCACCACAGTCAGGACAGCTGAAACCATCACAGTCAGGACAGCTGAAACCATCAGTCATGCAGGACAGCTGAAACCATCACAGTCAGGACAGCTGAAACCATCAGTCATGCAGGACAGCTGAAACCATCACAGTCAGGACAGCTGAAACCATCACAGTCAGGACAGCTGAAACCATCACAGTCAGGACAGCTGAAACCATCAGTCATGCAGGACAGCTGAAACCATCACAGTCAGGACAGCTGAAACCATCACAGTCAGGACAGCTGAAACCACCAGGCTCAATACAAACCATTGTTAAGGGGATGCAGACCAGAAAAATACTTTCGTCTTGTTTACATCAGGGTCCCGTCTATCAGATAGGTGTATTATTATTATTGGATACAGGAGTTTGGGTACCAAGAGCTTCTTCAAATAATGTTATCGTATCCATCATTATTCCAAGATAAACTTCATGAACTGTCATTATGAATTGAAAATGGGGGACCCTGATGTAAACAAGACGAAAGTCTTTCTCTGGTCTGCATCCCCTTATAGGCCGTATGGTGAAGGCTGAGAAGTGGCTAGAAAACTATTCTTGTTCCCACCTCCCCGGACTACACAATTTTCACTCTGGGTGAAAGATATAATGGTGTAGATTTAGGAACAAAAAGTTCTCCATTGATCTTTCCCCGCGAACAGATACTTGGTCACAGCGGAGTTTTATTTGACGTAATTGGTGCGAGTTCGGTCACGTATCTTGTTTCGTGTCTACAGTATGAAGAAGAGGTGGCCCCATTAGTAGACCACCCTGGTTTCGTGTCTACAGTATGAAGAAGAGGTGGCCCCATTAGTAGACCACCCTGGTTTCGTGTCTACAGTATGAAGAAGAGGTGGCCCCATTAGTAGACCACCCTGGTTTCGTGTCTACAGTATGAAGAAGAGGTGGCCCCATTAGGAGACCACACTGGTTTCGTGTCTACAGTATGAAGAAGAGGTGGCCCCATTAGGAGACCACACTGGTTTCGTGTCTACAGTATGAAGAAGAGGTGGCCCCATTAGGAGACCACACTGGTTTCGTGTCTACAGTATGAAGAAGAGGTGGCCCCATTAGGAAACCACACTGGTTTCGTGTCTACAGTACACACGGATGTCCGCACTGTGGAACAGGCCAACGAGTGGGTGGAGTTGGTGAACGAGTCATCCGGGGTTACATGGAGAGTGGACGTTACCCGACCAGGGGGGGGGGCCGTGTCCTATTCAAGGTAAGAATTGTGTTGTCAAAACGTCTTATGTCATTTGTTAGACTACCATTTGTGTCTTTCACCCATACGGCATACTGCTAACCCATACTGCATTCAATCAAAATGTTGTGCAGAAAAGTTACAGGTGCCAGCATAAGGTGATCGGGGCGAGACAAGGCAAGCAGAAATCCAAAAACACCGGCTGCCAAGCTACCATGGCTGTTACACTAAAAAATAGAGGAATGACCCGGTGAGTTTGAACTATACAATACAATACTTATAATTCAATTGTTTTTATAGACATAACAGTTGGGGCCTAGTTTTTATTGATAAGTTGATTTTGATTTCTTTTACAGGAGTAAAGACCCACACATCCCTCATTTCCCATTGCAAGTTCGCATTGTGAATAGGCACAATCATAATCTCCATGTCGCAGATGCCATTCGCTATAGAGATGTTGGACAAAAGGCCATAGACACATTGACAGCGTTATTTGAGTTTGGCCACATGCCTACCGCTGCTTTGGCTGTGCTAACAAACAGAGAGATCTGCCCAGACATGAACTATGTGCAAAGGTAGACGTTCAGTTATAAACTACAGTACTGCCAAAATATTCATAACCATGTAGATGTTCATTGAATTGGAATTTTATGTTTTTTTATTTTCTCTTTTTTTACATAAAACAAGACAAACAATACAGTAACAGTAATAATCAACAATTATTTGTAAATAGAAGAAAAAGGAGTTTTTCATTGTTCAAGAGTGGATATATGTTGCAATCTGTTAAATAAAGTTTTCATTCATTCATTCATTCATTCATTCATTCATTCATTCATTCATTGTCCTTGTGTTACATAAAACCCATCTGTGGCCTCGTGCAGAGGAAGGTGGTAAATACATGTTAAGATATTCGAAATCGTCACAGCAGTATAGTTTGTTTATACTTCAGAAGTGCGATATTTAAGCATGGTCCCCAAAATGAATGGAAGCGAATGAGGAGCCTGACACCTGGGAGGAATGGGGGTGTTGCAGCGTTGGGGATGTTTAAAAAATATAATTTAATATATAATATAATATAATAATTTGGGCTTCACCTAAAAATTTGGTCAGCAGCCTCCACTGATGTACAGTGATTCAAACCCCCTCAATGTGCAGTTTCTGACAGCTGTGCTGTGTTGTCACGCGAAATGACGTTATGAATAAAAACGCAAAATAACATTAGGATTGTAGGAGATCCGGGGCTTAGCCCAGATGGGCCCCCCCTTTTTTTTTTTTTTTTTTTTTGGGCAGGCAAGGGGTGGTTATGACAATTTTTTTTTGAATTTAATGAACCTGTACGTGCAATTTCCTGCAATATAGAGCCTTCAATCTTGACCAATAAAGCTGCTTTTTTCACTATAAAACTCAGTTAACCATAACGTAGTTATGGTTAGATTTATATATTGGGGGGGGGGGTATATCATATTTTTCATATAATCAAAAAGTGGTGGAGCAAGATCATACCTTTGCTCCCCCAAGTTCAATAGTGGGAGAGCAGAGATGCTCCGAATGCTCTTATGGCCAGGCGTCTATGATTCACTGATACAAAGTAAAATAGTGCAGTGCAATAAAATAGTTAGTAAAATAGAATAAAATAATGCAATAGTGCATTGCAATAAAATAGTTATCATCGTATTTTTTCGGGAGGCCGGTAAGGAGTGCATTACAGTAGTCGAGTTGGCTTGAGATAAAGGCATGGATCTGGTTTTCAGCGTCCTTTTGATTTATAAATGGCCGTACTTTAGCTATGTTTCTAAGGTGGAAGAATTACGTTTTTGTCAACTTGTTGATTGTGATTTAAAGCTTAGGTCTGAGTCTACCATAACACCAAGACTCAACTCACTCAAATACAGTTAGCAGCTGGATAGACCACAGATGGAAATTAGCTTCTGCTAAATCTGGTGCAAACATATTTTCATGTAACAATGATGAATTGTAATTTTTTTTTTTTTTTTTTTTTTAAATAGATTCGGGGCTTTTCAGAATACATCCGGGGCTTGAGCCCAGGTAGCCACCCCCTAGCTCCGCCCCTGGTGGGGACACTGTACATTGGAATACTGACATACATTTGACATAGAAACTGTACATTGGAGGAGGTTGGGTAGGTGGGGTGGGGTTGGGTGGGGCTGTACATTGGAGGTGGGGGGGGGGGGGGGGGGGGGGTGGGTAGGGGGGGGCACTGTACATTGGAATACTGACAAGGCCATACTTGGTCTTTACTGTACAACTGGGTTAAGACATTTGTAGGGGCCAGTTTCGAATTGCAGTCTCCCGTAGGTGTTCTTTGAGAGTGATTTTGAAAGTGGGTAGTGATTCACATTCCTTTACAGCTTTGGGTAGGGCGTTCCACATTGGTGTGGCATAATTGCGAAACGTGTTTAGTCCCTTGTTTGAGCCGAATCTGGGTTTTACATGATTTGTGGAGCTCCCTCTGGTGTTGTGATCATGGTATTCACTGACCTTTGGGAAGTATTTTGACATGTACATGGGTACCTTGGTCGTGTAGTGTATCTTGTAGACCAGGCCCATTGCAAGTTGCTGTACTCTGTCATCTACTCTAAGCCATCCTAGGTTGGCAAAGTGGGCAGGGGTGACATTCGTACAAATCAAATCAAATCAAATCAAATCAAATTTATTTATAGGGCCCGACAACACACGTTAATGTCCCCATGGGCCGTACAGGTCTTCTTTAAACAAGTCAAGAAGACAACATAACAATAAGTCAAGAACAGAACAAGAACACCATAAGGTCCAAACATTTTTTAGATGAATGCAAATAAATGAAAGAATGCAAGCACTCCCAGACATACCCCACGCGAAGGTAAGGAAAAACTCACTAAAACCTAACAATAGGGAAAAAAGCTCCACAGGCAGTGTGGAGGAGAGAAACCTTAGAAGGGCCATTCAAGGGGGGATCTCCCTTCTTAGATGTTGGTGATAGTAGTGTTGCAGACGGACAGTTGGTAAGCATGCACTCATGTGTGTGGTGAAACACAGATGAGTGCATGCAATAGCAACTGTACATTTTGAAAAATTAAAGATAGAGCTAATAGCGATAGCAACTGAACATTTTGAAAGATTAAAGATAGAGTTGATAGCGGATCTATTTGAGGCACAGGGGCGGCGCAAAGAGGGTCACGTCCTCCCCGTCTTAGTCACGGGACATTCAACACTCCGGTCGTTGCTCAGGGACAGCCGGAGACAGGGAGATAGGGGTGGCGCAGAGAGGGTCGCGAACTCCCCGACATCATCGCGGGACATCCGGCACTCCGGTCACCACTACGAGACCTCCGGAGACAGGGGGGCACGCAGAGGGGGTCGCAATCTCCCGGCCTTCGTCACGGGACGTCCAACACTCCGGTCAACACTCCAGGACAGCAAGTCATAGGAAGACAGGGAGACGGGACAGGCGTTAGACAGCTCATGAGATTGTAGTAGGCGGACATAGCAATAGATACAAGTGGTAGGCATATATGTGAATGGAGTAGATATATGAAGGGTCCAGCTAGCGCAGCCTCTATGTTAATGTAGCAGTACAGCTAGCATAGGCCCTGTAGCTATCAGTGCCCTGGCAGCTACCCTTTCCCTCTGCTAGCCTAGCTCCGGCAGCTAGCGCAGCCTCTATGTTGATGTAGCAGTACAGCTAGCATAGGCCCTGTAGCTATCAGTGCCCTGGCAGCTACCCTTTCCCTCTGCTAGTCCCTTCCCTGTTCCCCTCTCCAGTGCCCCTGTTCCAGCCCTGTCAGCTAGCCTAGCTCCGGCAGCTAGCGCAGCCTCTTTGTTAATGTTGCATTACAGCTAGCATAGGCCCTGTAGCTACCAGTGCCCTGGTAGTTACCCCTCAGCTCCTCAAGTTACCCCTCAGCTACCCTACTTACCCCTCAGCTACCATGGTTACCCCTCAGCTCCTCTAGTTACCCCTCAGCTACCATGGTTACCCCTCTGCTCCTCTAGTTACCCCTCAGCTCCTCTGGTTGCCCCTCAGCTCCTCTGGTTACCCCTCAGCTCCTCCAGTTGCCCCTCAGCTACCATGGTTACCCCTCAGCTACCCTAGTTACCCCTCAGCTACCCTGTTCTTTTGCTAGCCCCACTTTTGTTTGTGGCTTCCCCTGCTGGCTTGGCCCAGTACTTTTTGTTTTTTGCCTTGTTTTGTCCCCTGCCACTCTGTCTGTATTTTTGGGTCGCCGGGTGGCTCCCGTGGAGGGGGGGGTACTGTGAGGTTTTGTCCGCTGCTCACCTACTCGCTCTGTTCCTTTAAGCCTGTTGCTCACCTACTCGCTCTGTTCCTTTAAGCCTACTGTTAATCAATTGCATTCTCCTCACCTCACTAGCCCCCACCCTCGCGTTCGTTTGCTCTTCAGCAACCACACCCTTGGACTACCTGTCATTATGTGTTTGATTGGTCTGGTGCCGAACACACACTTTTAGTTTCAAGTATCAATTACCTTCACGCACCTGTGGTGCATTCTAATTAGTTCCCCTGTGGGCTTTAAGTACCTCGCTCTCCCCTCTGTCCCTTGTCGGGTCGTGCCGTTCATTCCGTATCATATTCTCTATCACCAAGACTCCTTCGGGAGGTCCTCTGTCTGTTTATGCTGTTTTCATCTCCGGCGTGAGATGGGCTCCAGCCTTCGCCTCCTGTCGCCGTTGCCTGAGGGAGACACTGGACTGCGCTCTCTAAACTTCCACGGGAGGTATCCCAGTGTTCAACTTCAGACCTCAGCGCAGCAGACGCCCAGACGCGCATCCAGACCTCCGCGCAGCAGACGCGCTCTTCACTCCAGGCGCGCATCCAGACCTCCGCGCAGCAGACTCGCTCTTCACTCCTGACGCGCATCGCTTCCTAATACTCTACGGGAGGATGCGTCTCTCCGAGCCGGCGCGCTCTTCCGCGCAGACGCGCTCTTCACTCCTGACGCGCATTCAGACGCACTCCAGATGCGTCCTCCGTACCGGCGCGTACTCCAAGAAGACGCGCACCCCTCAGACCTCCGCGCCAGATGCGCCCTCCGTACCGGCGCGTACACTAAGCAGTCGCGCACCACTCAGACCTCCGTGCCAGATGCGCCCTCCGTACCGGCGCGTACACTAAGCAGTCGCGCACCACTCAGACCTCCGCGCCAGATGCGCCCTCCGTACCGGCGCGTACTCCAAGCAGTCGCGCACCACTCAGACCTCCGCGCCAGATGCGCCCTCCGTACCGGCGCTTACTCCAAGCAGTCGCGCACCACTCAGACCTCCGCTTGGACACCCGTTTCCAGTGGCGACGCGCTCGCTCCGTTCTGTTCCAACGCTCTTTACGCACAGCGCCTGGGTGAGTTTTTATGACTGTCTTTGATCCTATCCGTTTTTCGTGTGTTTATATAACACTGAAGATTTCCTGCTTTTTATCAGACAGTCACTCACCCAGCGTTCAGCCTTTTTGGATTGTTTCATTGGGATAATATTTTGGCCTTAACATCGCTCACTGTGTGTTTACACACCGAAGATATTATTCACTTGGATTTGTATTTTGGGACTTTACTCACAGTGTGTATTTACACCGAAGATTCTGTCACTTGGATTACTCTGTTTTTGGGACAAGTCACCTCTCCTGTCACCTGCTCTGTTCCCCTTTGTACTCTGAGCTAACCCACTCCCTCTCTCCCTCTCGGTCCCGTTTACCCACCTCGGAGATCTGCCGAGAGAAGTCTGCAGAGCGGCTCTGATGTACCCACCTGCTTCCCCAGACTAACCATCCCGGGAGAAGCTGCAGAGCAGCAACATTCATTAATGCTTGTGTTCCAAGGCCTTACCCTGTTTTCTCTGTCCCAGTATGCAGCTCCAGCCCTCGCCCTGTTCCAAGGCCTTACCCTGTTTTTCTCTTGTCCTCCTAGTCCTCCCTATCTAGTCCTTCCAGTCCTCCCTCTCCCCAGCCCGCCTCCGCAGGCCTCTGTCCCTGTTTCCCCACTCTAGTCCTCCCAGTTCTCCCTCTCCCCAGCCCGCCTCCGCGGGCCTCTGTCCCTGTTTCCCCACTCTAGTCCTCCCAGTCCTCCCTGTCCCCAGCCCGCCTCCGCGGGCCTCTGTCCCTGTCTCCCCTCTCTAGTCCTCCTTGTCCTTCCCGTCCGGTCCTCCTAGTCCTCCCTGTTCCTGCCCCTTCCCTTGCCCCGGCCCTGTTTCCGTTAGCCTTCCCTTGCCTTCCCCTTAGCCAGCTCGCCTCTTAAAGGCACTGTACCTTTCCCTTCTTGTTATCCAGTATTTTGTGTTCTCCCTTAAAGGGACAGTGCCGTTTTTCTTTGTTATTCAATAAATGCCCAGTTCTTGGCTTACTCTCATACCTGTCTTGTGTTGTGCGATTGGGGTCGGTTACAAACCATAACAGGAGTGTTGGACGTCCCGTGATGAAGACCGGGAGGATGCGACCCTCTCTGCGTGCCCCCCTGTCTCCGGCTGTCTCGTAGTGATGACCGGAGTGTTGGACGTCCCGTGATGATGACCGGGAGGATGCAACCCTCTCTGCGCTGCTCCCTGTCTCCGGCTGTCTCGGAGTGATGACCAGAGTGTTGAACGTCCCGGGTGGACGCGACCCTCTTTGCGTCAAATAGATCCGCTATCAGCTCTATCTTTAATCTTTCAAAATGTTCAGTTGCTATCGCTATCAGCTCTATCTTTAATTTTTCAAAATGTTCAGTTGCTATCGCATGCACTCATCTGTGTTTCACTACACACATGAGTGCATGCTTATCAACTGTCAGCCTGTTTTATTGCAACACTACTATCACCGACATCTAAGAAGGGGAGATCCCCCCTTGAACGGCCCTTCTAAGGTTTAATTTTTTCCTATTGCTAGGTTTTAGTGAGTTTTTCCTTACCTTCGTATGGGGTATGTCTGGGAGTGTTGCATTTATTTATTTTGCATTTATTTTAAATTGTTTGGACCTTATGGTGTCCTTGTTTTGTTCTTGAATTATTGTGATGTTTCTTCTTGACTTGTTTAAAGAAGACGTGTACGGCCCATGGGGACATTAACGTGTGTTGTCGGGCCTTACAAATAAATTTGATTTGATTTGATTTAGTACCTTTCATACAAGAATTGCAGCTCAAAGTGCTTCACTGCAGTAAAAAAAAGACAGCCATAAAATTTGCAAAAAAATTCTATATATTCATACTATAGTCTACCCATATAACTCTGTATGATAGCATGTACAATAGTGCTGGATATATACAAATATATTTATATTTACTGCATATATCCATATATGTCTGAATATACCTGCATATAATGCTTCTATATACCCAGTACTCGAGTTGAGGGGGGATGGCATAAAAACGGTCAATATCATCCCCTCTTCTAAAACGGCCATCCCCCCTTCCCATCCCATCAAAGTACGCCTGCCTGCCAGCACGTCAAACCAGAATGAATTATTCATAAAAGTTCAAGTTGCAATTTATTTCTTCACCTCAGGGTGGCAGCACCTTCTCTAGCAATAGCTGTCTCCATGTGACCCCCATACTATGTCCGGAATGCTGGCAAGGAATGCTGCGTGCCAACCGTACAACTGCGCACGTAATACTGGAATACAACTCATTTCATCAGCAAGGCCATGTATCCTGCAATAATAGCCATGGCAAATGCACCTAAAAAAAGAAAAGTTGATGAAGAGTGTTGTGTAAACCTTGTACCTTTAGTTCACATATAATAAGAGACGGAGAGCATGTGATCACGTTGACTCTTTACTGGTAGGTAAGTCCGGAAGTACCTTGCAACATACAAACATGTCCGTGTAGCAACACGAGCCAAACCCTTACAGGACATCTTCCCCTTTTAGTAAGAAACATCTCCCAGTCCCTTAACACTCTGATTGCCCATCACGAGTTTTCTCGGGTTTACCCCCCGCGGGTTGAATGCCCACTCACGAGAATTCACGTATTTTCTCTTTTTTTTTTATTAGCGATCTGAAATCATATTTCATCAACCAAGTCTATCGTTGGAAATCCAACCACTCCAGGCACTCAGATGTGAAAAAAGCGCCCCCTATCGTCTCCCAGATGGTAATTCACCCTTTTGGATTGAACTCAATGAAAATGAATGAGAAAAAAAATCCCTGACTCCACATTTTACTTCTCACTCACGCAGCCAGGGTCGATCAGCTCCACTAGTGAGCCTCAGAGCAGCGGAGATTATGTGTTTTTACAGTATACACGGTGAATCAATAAAAAGATTTTTTTTTCCCGAATGGCGATCAGGAATTAGAATAATCTATTTGGATACGATCTGATTTCAGGTAAGGAATCTATGTTACCAGTATTAGGATAATCAGACTCGTTTTCACAGAGATATAAGCTTTTATGTGATTATGTGATATTGCTGTTTGGCTGTGCGAGCGGTCAGTAACTAGGAGAATCGATGTTCAACTCGTGGCACAAGTGTGCATGCGCACACATATACTATCGATAATCTAGCGTTTATTTGAAAACGATTCATAAATAGGCTGAACAATGACAACGTTCTAGAATATTCCAGTAAAAGGCGATTATCATGGAATGTCTTATTTTTTTCGTGAAAACGAGTGATTTTCAAAATGCTAGAAAACGGAAATGAAGCGGTAAAAAAACAATCTGCTACGACAATGTTGACTGGAAAATGAGTCTTTGATAAGCGACGGGCAGATTAGACACATAATAATTTAAAACATAGATTACGCGATATTAACGTTAACATTGAAGTGGCCCTGGGCATTCAAGCAGGTAAAAAGGAATTAAGCTTGGGCAATCAAAGTGTTAATAACAAAACATAATTTTTTCAAGTATTACACCACAATAGGCATCCAATATTTGCATAACATTTTCAAACAATAAATCTCAACAAGACTCTTGTCTTGCATCTCTTACTGAGATTATGAGCAAATCACATCATCTTTCCTCTCTCTTTTTTTTTTTTTTTTATGAACAGTCATTAACCCCCCCCCCCCAGTCTCTCACATATCCAATCTAACTGGAGGACGTGACACTCTGCCAGAGGAGGTCACATAGGGCACTTTGGTGTTATCAGAATGTCTGTCATTTCTAATGTCACTGGCACTTTGAGCTGGCTGGTATGGGTGTGTCTCTGAGTTACCTTGTTCCACAGTTGGCTCAGGTACCTCAGGTGTTGTCTGTGGAGCAGGTTGCTGAAGAGTGCGCAGGTGAGCACGATTTCTTCTCAACTGTCCTTCGTCCGTCTGTACAATGTATGACCTGGGCGTTGTCGCCTGCTGTATGACAGTCCCTCCTCTGTTCTCTTTGGGGAGCCACACATTTTGGCCACACTGCAGCGTAGGTAAGGGACGGGCTCCGTGACGCAGATTGTAGCGACGTTGTTGATCCTATTTTGCCTTCATCTCCGACTTCCTGAAGTCTCTGATGTTTGGCCAGCGAGGGAGTAGAGTCTTTGGGAGTTGTGGTATGTTGGAGCGAATCTGTCTCCCCATGAGGAGCTGTGCAGGGGAATAACCGCTCTCCAGGGGCGCGGCGCGGTATGCCAACAGCGCATTTGCCTTGTTGCCTCCTCCTTTCCACAGCCCCTTCACTGTAGCCACAGCCCGCTCAGCCTCTCCATTTGCCTGCGGATACCGTGGACTGCTAGTCACATGGGTGAAACCATACTCACCAGCAAAGCTCTGGAAGGGTAACCCACTGTATTGGGGCCCATTGTCAGAAACCAGGGTCTGCGGGGTCCCGTGACGGCTAAGATGGGCAACTTCTATATATCGCGAGAAAAAGTCCACAATCACCATATAAGTCTTCTTCTCCCAGAAAAACAAGTCAGTAGCGACCCGCTGCCAGGGCCTTTCTTGCACTGGTGTGGGGACCAAGGGCTCTCTGCGTTCTGCCCTGTGTTGTGAACATGTGTTGTCACACTTTTCCACCAGCTAATTGATGTGTACCGACAGTCCGGGCCACCAGACTGACTGGCGTGCTCTTGCTCTGCACTTGACAACTCCTTGATGTCCAGCGTGCAGGTCATTAAGCACCTCCTGTCTGATGCATTGGGGAATTACGATCCTCTGACCACGCAGCAGTAGCTCACCAGCCAGTGTGAGGTTCTCTCTTTCTGGCCAGTATGTCCCCAACTCCGGTGGGAGGTCATGCTTCTCCGGCCAACCTGTCTTACAGTATCTGATGAGCTTTGCACAGACAGGGTCAACACCCTGTTTCTCCTGTATGCTCCTCAGCCTAGCTTCCGTGGCTGGGAGGCTTTGCACAACTGCATCCACGAACACTTTGACTTCTGTTTCCCTGTCCATTTCTTCTTGTGTGAACGTGTGCTTGACAGGAGCTCTCGACAATGTGTCTGCTGTTAACAAGCACTTACCGGGCACATGTACAATATCGTATGTGAATCTCATCAGTCTCAGCTGAAACCTCAGAAATCTGGGTGGGAGCTCATCTAGTGCTTTGTTACTCAGCAATGGCACTAGTGGCTTATGATCAGTTTCCAACCTGAATCTGACCCCCAGAAGGTAGGATGACAACCGCTCACATGCCCATGTGGCTGCCAACGCCTCCTTTTCTATCTGGGCATAATTGTCTCTGGGCTTGACAGGCTCCTAGAGATGAACACGACCGGCTTCCATATCCCATCTGTCTGTTGTTGCGTCAGAACGCCTCCGATACCGTAGGACGAGGCATCGGCCGATACGCACGTCTCTGCTGTAGGTGAGTACAGGGCTAACACCTGCAGGGAAATTAACTCTGCTTTCAGTCTCTGAAAAGCTTCTTTTTGTGGGGCCTCCAAGACCCATTCATTCTTCCCGCACAACAGGTCTTTGATTGGGCGAGTGTACGAGGCCAGATGAGGTAAGAACTTGCCTATATATTGGGCCATCCCCATCAGTTTTTTCACTCCTTTGACGTCGGTAGGCTCAGGCATCTCCAAGATTGCTCTGACCTTAACTGGATCCGGGGCCACCCCGTCTGCTGTGATGCGGTGACCCAGGAACATTATGCTGTTTTTTGCAAACTCACATTTTTCACTGTTCAGTGTCAGGCCTTCTGCCTGCAGTGTCTTTAGGACCCTGTGCAATCTCTCATTATGCTCATGCAGTTTGCATACAGGCCAAACAGGTCCACTGACGATGCGGTCTCCCAGGTACTGCACAGCACCCTCTCTCACCTTGACCGCCAGAAGGGGGGCTATGTGAGACTGTTGTTCATTGACTACAGCTCAGCGTTCAACACCATAGTCCCCACCAGACTGGTGGACAAGCTGATCGAGCTGGGTCTGAGCTCCGCTCTGAGCGCCTGGATACTGGACTTTCTGAGCGAAAGGCCCCAGGCGGTCAGGGTGGGGGGTCAGACCTCCAACACCATCACCCTGAGCATCGGGTCCCCCCAGGGCTGTGTTCTGAGCCCCTGCTGTATTCACTATACACACACGACTGTGTGGCCAAGTTCAGCTCCAACTCCATAGTGAAGTTTGCGGACGACACAGTGGTGGTGGGGCTGATCTCGGACAACGACGAGAAGGCCTACCGGGAGGAGGTTGAGGTACTGGAACGCTGGTGCCAGGACAACAGCCTGCTCCTGAACATTGGTAAAACCAAGGAGCTGATCGTGGATTATAGGAGAAGACAGCAGGAGACACACACACCACTGAGGATAAACGGGGCTACCGTGGACAGGGTGAGCAGCTTTAAGTACCTGGGGGTCCACATCTCAGAGGATCTGACATGGTCAACACACATAGACTCAGTCGTAAAAAAGGTGAAGCAGCGCCTCTACCAGGGTTTCCGTTAGAAAAAATTGTTGCCGGTCTCCGTGACCTGCAAGATTTCAACTACCGGACAAATGAGATTAATTCCGGTCATAGTTTATTGAGCTTTAAAACAATTGAGATAGGCAGGCTATATAAAGAATGTCATCCTCAAGGCATGTAGATTTATAATATTATTACTTAAAACTAGGCTACTTTTGCGTATACAGTCATTAATATATTCCAAATAAAATAAGTCCCTCGATACTCCGTCTCCGTGCTGCTGCTGACTTGAAATAAAATAGACCGCGTATGTGGCAGTCGGTCCGACACTAAACAGCAGTCTGTTATAATCACATTTTTATGAGCTAACGAATTCCGTTATATTGGACATTTGTATTAATTATATCAAGCGAAGAACTGAGAAAGCAGAGAGCCGGCAACATTATCGTGGTTTGCGTGACTACTCTCTCCACCTCAATGTCACGCGGTCGAAAAGGGCGCTTGTCTATTGGACAGTGGAAATGTGTGTGTGGCTGCGATCCTGTGTGTGCGCGCGCGCGTGTGTGTGTGTCTGTGTGTGTACTGCGGAGCCCAGATCAGCGGAGCCGAGTTTTGACATGGCATTGATCCATTGTTCTATTGAAGCACATTACCACCATCCTCTCGCTAAACAACTTGTAGACCACAGTGTTTTTATGAGTGCCCACAAGTAGCCGTTTTAATAATATAATAAGCCGCGCGCCTCGGTAATAATAATAAGCCGCGTTTTTTCTTCCTTCTTCCCAAGATGCACAGACATAGATAGATAGATAGATAGATAGATAGATAGATAGATAGATAGATAGATAGATAGATAGATAGATAGATAGATAGATAGATAGATAGATAGATAGATAGATAGATAGATAGATAGATAGAGAGAGAGATAGATAGATAGATAGAGAGATTAGATGCAGTGTGCTTGTTTTGCAGTGAGTGCTGCGAGCAGTGGTAATAATAATCACTTCCTATATTTGGTTCGCGTTTGGTCCGATGAAGCGAACCGAGACCTACGTTTTTAAAGCTCTCGCTGACAACGTCGTTGTCATTATTAGAAGCAACGAGGAAACAAATGTAATGATCGTTTCGTTCATCGCATAGGCTATTTAATTTGAGCCTATTTTAATACAATTCAAATAATCAAATTGTGCTTAGACTCAGGGAATTATTTTCACCGGACATTAAGACCGGAGAAATTAAATATGTCGGACTTCAAGAGATTTTGCCGGACAAATACCGGTAATTACCGGCTAACGGAAACGCTGGCCTCTACCACCTGAGACAGTTAAGGAAGTTCTGAGTATCTGGGAAGATACTTCTACTCCGGAGCTGTAGAGAGCATCTTGACTGGAAACATCACTGCCTGGTACGGAAACAGCACGGCACAGGACAAGAAGGCCCTACAGAGAGTGGTGCGCTCAGCCGAGCGTACCGCGGGTATTGCACTACCACCCCTGCAGGTTCTATACAACAAGAGGTGCAAATCCAGAGCCTGCAGGATAATGAAAGACCCACACCACCCCAACAACAGCCTGTTCTGCCTGCTGAGGTCAGGCAGACGCCTGCGAACCCCAGCTACTAGGACAGAAAGGCTTCGGCTCAGCTTCTTCCCCCAGGCCATCAGAGCCTTGAACACTGATCACTCCACACACAAGCACACATGAGCACACATACGATACACACACTGTACACGCTCACACACTAGCAGCCACTTTAACATGAGCAAGCACACACTCATGCTGCACACGCCCACACTAAGGAAAGGTCACTTTAAAAAACAGTATAGTATAACCTGAGACTGTATAAAATAGCAATGTACAGAAAGACACAGTGCCTCATCCGTAGCTAACAGTGTATGCACTACCACAGGACCTAGCATGTCCTCCATGCTCTGTAAATAACTTATGTACAAATACCGATATGCCATACTATGTTACTGTTTATTGCACAATGTTGTTTTATTGGATTCTATTATATGTTGTTACTACTGTATTGCACATCGTTGCGGGCAAGACCACCCGCATTTCATTGTATACTTGTATGCCGTGACTAATAAAACTCTTGACTTGACTTGACTTGACTTGACTTGTATGTCCTTTCCATACACCAGTATGTCATCAGCATGACACTGGACACCTGTGCAGCCTTCTATCATCTGTGACATACAACGTTGAAAATGCTCTGGGGCAGATGAAATCCCAAACGGGAGGCGATTGAATGCATACCGCCCGAACGGGGTGATGAAGGTTGTGAGTAGCTTGCTTTCCTCTGACAGCGGGATTTGCCAGAAGCCAGCAGTAGCATCCAACTTTGTGAATATCTTCGCCCCTTGAATCATGGCAAGTGTCTCATCCACCGCTGGGAGGATGAGTCTCTCTCTTCTGACATATTTGTTCAAAGGTGTCATATCTACACACAGCCGTATTTTTTCTTTCGGCTTGGGAACCACGACTATGCCTGCGCACCATGGTGTGGGTCGTGTCACTTTGGAAATCACCCCCATCTTCTCCATGCTCTCCAGTTCTGCTCTCACTGTCTCTCGCAGGGGCAAGGGCACACGACGTGGAGTTGACAGGGCGTATGGGACAGCATCGGGCTCTAGCTCAATTTTGTAGGGCTCCTTTAGCTTCCCTAAGCCTGAGAATACTTTGGGGTATTGAACCTTGACATCCTCTTGCTGGGCTGCGACTGTGTGCAGCCGCTTTATGAGTCCAAGCGCCTATATTGCAGGAAGGCCTAGGAGGGGCCTGGTTAGTTCTTCCACAACGTAGATTATTTGTCCTGTTGTTCTCTTTCTAATGGTTAGCTCACCACTGAAGCAGCCTTTTGTATTTAACTTGTATTTTCCTGGTCCATACAGTACTTTTTGTGGTGGCTGTAGATTTCCATGTTTTTCAACTGAGTGCATGCTGCTCGGCACCGCTGTGACCTGGGCCCCTGTATCCAGCTTGAATATGGCCTCCTGTCCATTCAGCTCTAACAGTTCCAGCCATTCATCTTCAGGTTCCTCTAGGTTTACTACGTTCAGGAACGCAAAGTCCTCCTCTTCATCTTGAGAAGTCTCTGTGTGTGCCAGTGTGATGTCATCGACCCCTTTTCCTGTTCTGCATGTCTTTGCAAAGTGTCCTTTTTTATGACACACTCTACACTCAGCATCCCGGGCAGGGCATTCTTTCCACATATGTCTTTTTACATTTCCACATCTGCCACATCCAGGAGACTGTGTGTCAGTTCTGTATTGTTGTGCTTTCTGCCATCTATTTTTTTTATGGCCTCCACCTGTGCAGCTGCCTGCTGCTCAGTGCCTCTTAAGACGGGCTTGTTGCAACTATTATATAGATAATATACATTTTCTTTACAGACTCATAAAGTAAAATATAATATACACACATAGTTAATTGGTGATAAAGTTTTGTTTTATTTGTTTTATTTACTTTAATGACAATGAAAGTGCACTGCTTGTTTGCCACCAAAAATAACACATTTGTCTTTCAGCACCACTCAAGAGTGGACAGCTCCTGCCAACACAGTGTCTAACACTGCAGCCGTGCTGAATTGCATGTGACCGAATTGATTGCTGTATTGGAAACAGCCGTGATATATGTGGTGCGGCTCGTCAAGCACACAGAATGTAAAATGACTTTGAACTGAACTGAACTGAACTGAACGAAAAGAACTGAACTGAACTAGAAATTGTAACTAATAGAAAATAAAGGAAATTAAGATTTGATTAAAAAGAAAACCAACGACTGGACATTCCTGTTTTCATCTTTGTAACAGGGCTGTTGTTTCTTTATTGCTGCACTCTGCTTCACTTTAGTCATTGCCTTTTCCAGAGTTAAATCTGCATCCATTTGCAGGTTTTCTGATAGCTTGGCATCTCTTATGCCTACTAAAATCCTGTCCCTTATCAAGTCTTCTCTTAGGGTTCCAAATTGACAATGTTCAGCCAGTGTGTGTACAGCAGTGATAAAGGATTCAACATTCTCACCCGGTTCTTGGTTCCTTCTGTTGAAACATGCTCTTTCAAATATGACGTTCCTCTTACTGACACAATGTGCGTTGAACGCATCCATGACGTCCTTGTATTTCTTTTTCTGTTCCTCTGTGAGCGGCAAAACACTTAATATGTCTTCGGCGTCATCTCCCGCCGCATACATGAAGGCATTTACCTAGAATTTTTCGGACTGTTTATCCAATCCAGACGCTATTCTATAGCATTCAAATCGCTTCATCCATCTCGGCCAGTCATTAATGTTATTGAAGTCGAACCTGCCTGGCGGAGCCAACTGTGGCAGCGACGGCAACAGGGCTGCTTCTTCTGCCATTCTGTCGTCGTCTTTCTCTTTTTTTATTTAATTTTTTATTTTGTATAGTTCATCTTCTTACTAAGTGATCCCACTTCTGACACCATGTTGTGTAAACCTTGTACCTTTAGTTCACATATAATAAGAGACAGAGAGCATGTGATCACGTTGACTATTTACTGGTAGGTAAGTCCGGAAGTACCTTGCAACATACAAACATGTCCGTGTAGCAACATGAGCCAAACCCTTACAGGACAAAGAGGGCCGCCGCTTCCAGGAGCGATAGAAATTAGAATGTTTTTTCACTAATGTTCAAGGAGCCGGATTCTGACTTTTACCGACAGCTGGATAAAAGGTAAATACCCAGAAATGCGAACATTTGCAAAGATAATGCTGAGCTTGTTTGGCTCTACATATAATCTGTGAGCAGACATTCTCTGTTATGAACTTGAACAAGAGTCGCGTGAGGTCCAGAGTCCAGACTGACTCCCACCTGCTCGATATTTTATGCATCTCAACCACTGCTCTCAAACCAGGCTGTGCATGTCTACTGCAGCCAGATCTCAGTTTCACCACTCTCATTAGTTTCAGTAAGTTGCTTGTCTCTACTCTCTTGTCTTGCTCATGTGAAATTGATCATTTGTAGTTCTGTTCCGTTAGGGGCTCTGCTTGGCATCACACTGCACTCCCTCGCGTACGTGCACGCGCACTGAATACAATTCCACAAAATATACCTTTAATACCAGTATTAGTCTGACCACACCCCTCATCAGCTTACCTTCATAAGCAGGTGTGTGGTCACCTGCTCTCCTCCTTCTCGCTTTCACCACAAGGAAGTGCCTCGGTAGTACCCCACTTGACGTGTTGTTAGTTGAAAAGAGTTGTGACTGGTTTACATTGTGCTTAATTTTTTCTTCTCTCACATCTGTTGTACAAGAAAAGGTTGGGTCATAATGTATTCCGCGGAGAGTAGACCCGCTAGACCTACTCTTCACCACCGGTTCTCCATTCCCGCCTCCGTCGTGTGCCTCGGTGCTGGGCTGTTGCCACTCTCGTGGTTGCCGACCCAGCCCGGGAGACTGCCGGTGGATAGTTTGCCTCACCGAAGAGCCGAGGGTTCGGTGCCGTCGCTCCGGCGATGGCCTGATCTCGACTCTGGTTCCTCTGGTTCTGGGGAATCGCCCGTTGGTGAACGGGGGGTTGTTTTGGAGCCAGGGGATTTGCGACGCAAACTTTTCGCGTCTGCTCGCTCGCGTCGCAGGATGGTGGCGTGCAGACGCGAACGGCCTGGGTTTGGGGAGCTGCTGGAGACCAGCGAAGATGCGTCCGGCTCGGGATTTCCAATGGAGACTGAGGACTTCATGGATGAGGCGGACGGATTTTTGTATGAGGGCCCCGTGGAGGAGAGTATCCCTCCTCAGGAGACCCCGGAGGGGGGGGAAATGGCTCCATGGGGTGCCCTGTTCGAAGATGTCGAGGAACCACCTTGGCCTCATCGGCAGGATGCCCTACTGTCGGCCACATCAGACTGTGGCTCCTTGACCAGTCGCAGCCTGCTGTATGTGAGGGATGCGGGGTCGGTGGAGGAAGGTTCGCAGGGGGAACTGTGGGCCTTGTTTCCCAAGCTCATGGCGGTAGCCGCCGCCGCAAACGGCGTGCCGCTGCCGCTGCCATTGCCTGCACCTGTCCCTGATGACCTCATAGGCCATCCCTGGCAGCGTCCCCCAGTGAGAGGGGTGGACGTTGTCTACCCATTTTTCCCATCGATGGGGGCCTATGTTCGTCGGGGTCAGGCGGTGACCAACATCATGGGACTAACTCCTACCTACGTACCAGTTACGCGGGTAGCGGGGTTGGTCAAAGGTATGGGGGAGGGCGTGCCTCGGCTTGACAGTCCGATGGCCGCGCTCCTCTGTCCGGATATGGTGTGGGAACCACTATGCAAGCCGGTCCTCCAGGGGAAATCGGCTAGGCGATTGGCTTATTGGGGTGACCAGTCATTTATCGCTGGTACACAATCGCTGGCTGCGGCGTCTAACATCGCCCACCTGGCTAGATTTGTATCGGGGATAATGACGGGCGGCACGGATCTGACCGAGGTGAAATGCGATCAGATCACCCAGGCTGCGGGAGCTGTCCTGCACCTTTCCCAGGTGCTGGCCATAGCCATGGGGAAAGTGTGCGCCCTGGCCACCCTGGGCCAGCGTCACCTTTGGCTGGGGCAGGCCCGTGTGCCAGAGAAGAAGAGAGCTCCTCTTCTGACGGCCGCCCTCTCCGACGCTGGCCTGTTCAGGAAGGCCCTGCGGTTGATGACCTCAACATGCAGAGAGATGGCAGAGGAGAGGTCCATTCTCCAACCCCATTTTCCGCCTCCCGTCCTTGCCGGTGGAGTCAGAAGGCTTCCGCGACGTCGAGCTGTCTCCGTCGCCGCTACCACTGCCTCCGCCGCCGCTGCTGGCCCTGCCAAGAGGGCCAGGGGACGACATGGCGCTTCGGCCACCGCCGGCCCAGCCCAGACCGGAGGAGACGGTAGGGAACGTCGTGTCCAGCAGACTGTAACCTACCGTCCCTCCGGGGCTCCTCGGGGTGGCAAGACTCGAGCGGCGCGAGGTGGCAGACGCCGTTAAGAGTGACTTTTTCCCCTCTGTGTCCCCTCTCCTACACCCTCCCCGGCCCCTCTATGATTTTGTGCCTTGACACGATTTAGTTATTAAATAAAAAAGTTCCCCGATGGAGGGGGACTGTGTTTTGGCCGAACAAACTGTGTGTTTCTTCAAACAAATCATATGGTGGGGTTGTGTATATATGAATCTGCCCTTTTTTACGTTGTGGGATGAGTTGTGTTGTGTTACGAGGTTAAGCAAGGTCTGCAACGTACACTCGGTAATAGGTTCTATTTAGCTTGATGCTCCACATGCAGTTAGAACTGGTGTTATTCCATTGCTTTAACTAAGTATATGTGTTTCACAATGCTGTGTTGTTTAGTTGCAGTAATACTCGTACGCACACATTTCACGGCCTAGCCGTTTACTCTCGATCAGCGTTTTTTCCTATGTACGACATAGGCAACGGGTATAGGATTCACGCACAGGCGACTTGTGTTTTGTTGTAAAACCTTTTACACATTTTGTGTGTAGCGGACATTGTATTAGCTTCGCTATGCTTTGCTTTCTACCGGAGGTTTTTCAAGATGGCTACGGTTGTTTTTCTGTGTGTAGGGATAAAGGGTGTGTTTTCGGGAGGGGGTGTCGAATAAACCCCTCCTTTCCCACTTGATTGGTTTAGGGGATTTTTGATCTCTTCTGCTGAGCCAGTCAGGGCCAAGCCAGGGGGAAGGGGGGGGGGGGGGGGGGGGGGGAAGGGGTATTCTACCGACTCCTGTTACATGACAGGATCCGGTAGGTTTTCCCCGCCCGTTGTAGCGGTGTTGCTATGGCGACGCCTTCCATGAGCTGGTGTCTTAAAGATGTCGAGGTTGGGCGTAGGGCTCACAGTTCTGCTGCGCCCGGTTTATGTGTCAAACTTGAGTCAATTGGTCACGTGACTCACAGTTTACATATCTTTTTCTTGACCTTAGTCTCATGTGGGAAGGTGTTTCTGGGAGGGTCTGGTCTTACACTCTGATTAAAAAGAGTGACTGGATTGGAATCATGTGAAAAACAGGGTTTTTACTCCCAGCTGTGCAGTTGGGTCATACGGGTGATGCCTTTTCTTTATTTTTATAAAGAGTTGAATGTGTCTGATGGATTGGAAATGAGGGTCCCTGATGGAAACAAGACTAACGTCTTTCTCAGGTCTGCCTCCCCTTAACCTATTGTGTGTATTGCCGTACTGGGTTGTACCCTTTCTGCAGTCTGTTGGGTAAACTTTTTCATTCATTCATTCATGGAGTTGATTGCATCTTGCCCCTCTTGTCGTTTCCCTGGGCGTCTTGGGGATTCAATATGGTGGTCTAAACGGCCTATTGTTGATGTGGGTATGTCCAAACGCACACATAGTGCTAGCTCAGGATGTGCTTTTGGGGCATTGGCTGACTGGCGCGCCTTGATTGCTTGGGTGAAACAGCGTTTTTATGAAGCAATTGGGATGGGGGTTTTTTCCTCTTCCGACACCCTGTGTGGTTGTCGATGGGTTCCCGTTCATGTCAGGGGATGATGACGGAATGGGTCTGGACATATGGGGAAGGGTCTCACGCCCTAGGGGTGGGCCACCGGGCGCGGTTCATACCGACACGTCTGGGTGGCGCCTTCTTTTTATGTTGGGATCAACACGCATATCTGCCCCTTCTCCTGGGGTTGGCAGGTCGGCGTGAGTAGGGCACGGGACTGGTTCTGGTCGCGCTGGTCCAGATCAGTTGCACCTGTTGTCCGCTGGGGATGCAGATCTGCTGTTCTGGTACCCTGAGGGACTTGGGGTTTTTTCAGGGGGAAAAATGCTAGGTCGGTCCGGGTGTCACAGGGTTGAGCGTTATGGAACCCTTGTTAGGTGCGTTGTATTCTGCACTGTCGTAATGGCTTACGGCCGTGCCGACCTGTACGCGCCCGATCTCGTCGGATCTCGGCCGCTGTGCGGGTTGGTCTTGGTTGGTACTTGGTTGGGTGACCTCCTGGGAATACAGAGTGCGGGGTGCTGGGGCTGGTCTTCCATTTTTACGCTCTTCTCTTGCGCTTGGCGCTGAGGGGCCTGTTGGGGTGGTTTTAACCTCCTCGTGGGACCCTGTGCCCCCCGTATCACCGGGCCCGGTCCGGGGTAATGTTCGTTGACCCGTAGGCCCGGGATAGCCCTGTTGGAAACCAGAACGCGGGCTGCGGCGGTGCCGCAGGTGTGTTTTGGGGTTTCTTTCCTGAGGGGTTATGGGACCAACCATTGCATGGGGTAATGCCTAGGTGGTTGGTTCTCTGGTGTGTTGCTGCAGTGTCAACTCCCGGTTCTCCGGTTGAGGGTGCCCCTGCACGTTCATGACGTCTGCCGATCGTATGGGCCTTTTCTGTGGGCAGCTGTCAGGATGGCCGAGTGGTCTAAGGAGCCAGACTCAAGGTGAACCTTCCATGGCAATGGGGCTTCTGGTCTCTGATTAGAGGCATGGGTTGAATCCCACTTCTGACATGCTGTTTAAAGGCTTGGTTATGCGACAACGCCAGCATACGCCCCTTCCGCCGGGGCGGCTGTGTTCAGCTGTCCTTCTGGCGCCTGCCTCGTCCGCAGTCTCCAGGCTTGGGTTGACGGCCTGTTGCCTGGTCCTTTTTCCCAGTGCACTGCCTGCTTCCGTTGGTTTACTCCTGTGTGTTACGACCATGCTGTCTGCTTTTTGCAGGGCCTGTGTTCCAGGCGGTGTACTGTTGGGGAGGACAGGGCCCGCTCGGCTGAGGGGCCTTTGTCCGAATACGCTGGTGATGTGGGGGGCGGGGTCACTAGGTGCCCACCTGGTGGGGTCTTGATGCTGGCATCATGGACTTCTCCGGGCCCCCATTCCAGGGAGTCCAGTCCTTTTGGTGGGTCTGGGTCTTCCTTCGCGCTCCGCTGCTACGGCCTTGCCACGGGGTTGGGTTTGCCCTTGAGCCCGTGATTCTGGGGGCAGTAACGAGGTTGTTTCCTACGTTCGTTCCCGGGTGGCATGCGGGTTGTGCGTGGGTGTAGTCGTGGGGTCAAGCCACGGTCTGCTCACCCTGTGCGTTGAGTTGCTTGAGTGCCTCTTCGCACGGTCGGGGTCCGTCGCCCTCCCGTGAAGCCCCTAATAGGGGGGATGCCCTCCATTAGGGGGGGTCGGGGGGGCTCGGCCCTCCCTGTTCTGATGGTTGTGGGGGGCTGTCAGCGGGGTGTATTTGTCAGCCAGCGGCTCCGCTTGGCCTCCCTTTGTGCAGTGTGATGCCAAGCAGAGCCCCTAACGGAACAGAACGTTAGGTTATGGCTATAACCAAGTTCTGTTAGTTAGGGGTGACGCTTGGCATCAGACGGCCGCTGCAGCCCTTGACCTCACCTTGTGGTGAAAGCTTGGGTAGGAGGAGAGCAGGTGACCACACACCTGCTTATGAAGGTAAGCTGATGAGGGGTGTGGTCAGACTAATACTGGTATTAAAGGTATATTTTGTGGAATTTTATTCAGTGCGCGTGCACGTACGCGAGGGAGTGCAGTGTGATGTGAGGGTGATATCATGACTTGTATTCTGCTTACAGAAGTTCACTTATTTAGTTTTACAATGTCAAAGCCTAAATCAAAACGTTCCGGTATTTCTGCAATCTATGCGCAAAATGATAACGAGTTGAATTCTAACAAAGAACGTATTACATGCTGGTAGGCTGATAGAGTAAAGTATGATATGAATATGAATATGATATGATATAAAGGTATACTGGTCCGTCCGCGAGGATATCGAGGACTCGGATAGCCATTTGAGAATATAGGCTAAAGCGACGGCCTATACATATTATTTAATGTTTTCATAAGCGTAAAGAATAAAGATACAACAGCTAGATTAATGATCAAGTTAGTTTACTGTATGCAGGCTTCACAGGGCTGTGTGTTATATGCGCAAATTACTGTTGCATAATGTAGGTTGGCTGCTATTATATGTAATTCATATAGGCTACCCAATACCAACAACAAAATAGATTGTATCATATGCCTCTACACACATTATATTATACACATCATATTATATCTTGGTTCGGCAGCGCCTCTGTGAACAATCTCTCAGTTTGCTCCATCAATAAACAAATCCAGTAATGTGAACGGGATTCCACTCGGTCAATGTACAGATAATCCGCGATGCGCATTTTGGCTGATAATGTGCCGGTGGCCGGAGTCTCATTCAGGCTTAATTGCATTTAATTCAATTGTAATGTTATATCTGGGGTATCTAAAACATCACAATGCAGATCAGGGTTATCCACTGAAGCCATAATGACTCTGACCAGAAGTACCACGGGCTCATGACGAGCGCACATAATAGGCATTGTAGAGCGCAGAGTTGGCCTGCTGAAATTGATTTAATTTTAGTCATTACAGTGCTTAATGTCGGGTCATCTTGTCATTTATTTCTGTCAATGTGCTGGTTCTGTAGCAGGACTGGGTCAGTCAACATCCTTGGCTCCCGGCGCACCGAAGATTATACGTTCAATTTGTTGGTTGGACCTCGGTGATCAATCTCGCTCTCAGTGAAGTCTCTCAGAGTTCGCTCGGGTTAGTCCACTTTTCCACATTTCACGGGGGTGTTCCATTACCGTATATGGTTAATCGGGGCGGTTCTGGTATGCAAATACGTGAAAGTGTGCACGAGCCTCAGCGTATAGAGCAAGGTGATATTTATCATGACAGGTGTGCGTAGGACCTGTGTACGCACGTGTGATAAATCCCGTTTTTTGTGTGCGTGCACACATTCTAAATTCTGTGCTTAAGTATGGAAATAGAACATTTTCTAAGAAAAATTGATAAATGAGGGCCCTGGTGTCTTGGCTACACTGTCATTTGAAAAAGAAAAAGGTATATTTTCATTGCACTGTAAATCTTGTAATCCAGTGGCTGTGGCTTTGTTGTGTTCAAACAGTATGTGACATTTTTACATTTAAGTTTGACATATTTAGTACATTTGCTGAAATTGTTCTTAATTTTCTCACTTGCTACGTGAGAGTTATTATGTTCTCAATTGTGGCTGTGTCTGACAAAAGTTAACAATAAATAATGTTATTAGGAATAAATGTGCCTCCTGCGTGAACTGTGCATAGCTGCATAGACTGTATTTTAGACATAAGCAATGAATGAGTTTAAAGCTAAGCTACGTTTTTCTCTCGTTAGAAGAGGGATCACTTCATCAGTTAGATTTGATTTGATCTTTATTTATCTCTAACATTTTCAACCATAAACACACACATTTGTAATAACAAAAAAAACTAAAACGAAATAAAATACAAATACAAATACAATTAAATATATCTTCCTATGGAAGCAATAATCAACATAGCTCAAGACAAATGGTTTTGTTTGAGAAGGGACAGAAAGAAGCAAAGCTTATCTGGTCCTGCCCCTTCCTTACAATATCATATTATTATGTAATAAGTTATCTATCAATAGTTAACTAACGTAGCTAGCTAAACCATGAGGACTTGGATGTCTTTAACCAGGCTAGCATTTGTGTCAGCTAATCGTCAGAAAAATATGAATTGTCCCCCCCAATAATATGTGCTATCAAAAGTAGTGTATCTACTCCCACTCTGTAATTATAGTTTCGAAATACTCCTAAAAGCTTCATTTGCGTATTCAAATCATTCAAATGTTCTACCGGGGGACGATGCCCCCGGACCTCCCTACTCTGCATCCCCCCCAAACTTGTCATGAGATCTGCAGCCTTGATCATCCCCCCTGTTTTTTTTTTCACAACTCGAGTACTGTATATACCAGTGGAGGTTTCTCTATGACAACACGTGAAACACAAATTCACTCATAATTCATAATTATTATTAATTTACATATACCTATATATATATAAAAAAAATAAAACTATATATATATATATTATTTTTTTATTATTATTATTTTTTTTATTATAAATGTTTTCCTCTGTAAAAAAAATGCCAGTGAATTTTTTTTTCTTCAAAAATTGACAACTCTGAGCAGGCCTGCACTGCAGTAATTATTTGTGAAGAAAACTTCACAGGTGTGACCCATTGTTAAATAAATAATAAATAACAGCGAATCAAAATAGGCTATTAACTTCATCTAAGCACGGTCTGTGCAGTTAAACTCTTGCCATTGAATGGAGGATTGATTGATTGATTGACAGCCCTTGACATCCAATACACAGAGGTTGAATATGATTGGCAGCCTTGCAAATCCAATCAGAGATTGCTGCATTGCAAAGTCAAAACGGGTCCAGCTGCATGTCCGGAGGATAGGTTTAGCTCGGGCCAATCTCAAGTTTCTCAAGTTTCTTTATTAGTTGTCATACAGAAGTACAGAATACTTTTATACTAAATGTAACATACAGTAAAGAAGCATTTTGTATAAAAGTATTCTGTACTTCTGTATGACAACTAATAAAGAAACTTGAGAAACTTGAGATTGGCCCGAGATAAACCTATCCTCCGGACATGCAGCTGGACCCGTTTTGACTATGTGAAAGTTGAGACTATGAGAAAGTTGTTGTTTAGTAGTTAGTAAGCTGTACAGCTATAACAAGTCAAGTCAGGCTAAATTAAACTTTGCGCCAACATTAGGACCGAAGTATAAACCAGCAACTGAGCAACATGAAGAAGTGGACTTATGCATCTGGATCAGAAAAAACGTTGTGGATGAAAAAGTAAGTAGGCTACAGTGCTTGTATGCTAACAGTAGCTAGCCAGCTTAGCCTACATCACAATGATAATCACCAAGCTAACTTACTGTACACACTGTAGGGCTGGGCAATTAATCGAAACAGAATCGCGATATCGATTCATAGACCTATGCAATCTCATTTCTAAGTTATGACTATTTTCTTTTATTAATTTTTTTTTTTTTTTTTTTTACTTTTTAAATTATTTTATCTGGGTTGAACATGATTTGTGGAACTCCCTCTGGTGTTGTGGTCGTGGTATTCACTGACCTTTGGGAAGTATTTCGACATGCACATGGGTATCTTAGTGGTGTAGTGTATCTTGTAGACCAGGCCCATTGCAAGTTGCTGTACTCTGTCGTCTACTCTAAGCCATCCTAGGTTGTCAAAGTGGACAGGGGTGAGGTGGGTTTTAGGAGTAAGGTCAAGCAGTAGTCTGACCAGTTTGTTTTGTGATGTTTGTAATCTTGTTTTATAGTGCCTTTGAGGTGCTTTGGTACCATGAGGTGCAAGCATAGTCGTAGTACCCTTGAATGAGTGCTCCTGTTAGAGTCTTCAAGGTATTCTTGTTTACCAGAGAGGAGATCCGGTACAGGAATCTAGTTCGTTGGTTGACTTAGTTTTATTACATTGGATCCCATTTGGTCACAGGAAAGATTTGCCTCTATAGGATGGAACCCAGGTAGGTAATTTCATCTTTCCTTTTAAGATAAGATAAGATATTCCTTTATTGATCCCCTTGGGGAAATTCAGGCATCATAGCAGCATGGGGGAAGGGGGGGGGGTACAGGTAGTGAAAACAACACAAGCAGTGTAAACAAATAGGTCAATAAAATTTACTATCTAACTAACTGAAATATACATTATTCATTATTCACAGTATCACAGTATCCACATAAGGTGCAGTATGCATAAGGTAGTGTTATTGTCCTACTTGGGTTCCTATTAGTTCTAGGTCGATGTCTGGCAGCAGTCGCTGCCCACTGTTGTGGAGCCTGATGGCCACTGGTATGAAGGACTGTCCGAGGCGGTTAGTTGAGTGTCGGGGGGGTATGAGTCTGTGGCTTCCTTGTCACCTTCACCTAATATGTTTTGATCTGGTCAGGTGCGCTGTCACCTAAAATGTTTTGATCTGATCAGGTGCGCTGTCACCTAATATGTTTTGATCTGGTCAGGTGCGCTGTCACCTAATATGATTTCATCTGGTCAGGTGCGCTGTCACCTAATATGATTTCATCTGGTCAGGTGCGCTGTCACCTAATATGTTTTGATCTGGTCAGGTGCGCTGTCACCTAATATGATTTCATCTGGTCAGGTGCGCTGTCACCTAATATGATTTCATCTGGTCAGGTGCGCTGTCACCTAATATCTTTTCATCTGGTCAGGTCCGCTGTCACCTAATGTTAATATGTTTTCATCTGTGTCCACTGACACACAGTGGGGGATGTTTTAAAAATATTATTTAATATATAATATAATATAATCATTTGTGCTTCACCTAAAAATTTGGTCAGCAGCCTCCACTGGTATATACCTATACACCTACACATATATGCTGTATATACCGTATTCTGTGAGAATTGGGACCTTGGTTGGGACCTTTGGTCAAGTAGGCTATGCGCTGTGTACCGAACAAATGCAACGTTACTTTAAAATAAACTGGGACAGAGCCAGAGACTAGTGACTTGTTGATGATGGTTACTAAGCTAGGGCCAACAGAACTAAAAACCTCCTTGAGCATGGATGTGGGTACAATATCTAGGGGGCTGTTAGGTCTGTCAGGGAGACAGCCGAAAAACTGCTCAATGGACAGAGAGGGAAGAGGAGGGGGGGATGTTTGCCCTTACATCAGCAACTTTGTTTACAAAAAACAACTCTTTGAGATAGACACGATGTACTTGGAGGCATGTTTATATAATATTTATACAACGGCATGCAAATTTCTCGATTCTGATTGGCTGAAACAGTCCATTTACACGTATGTATCTGTCACAATCCACGCTCCTGGTCCCAGGACCCGCCCACAACCGAATCACATCACTCCGCCGTGCGGATTTCTCGGAAAAAACAAGATGGCGGACAATAATCTTTAACAAATGGATATGTTGATAGCGTCATAACGACTAAATATAAAGCGATTCTGTCACGGCGAATGTCTTAGTCCTTTAAACAATGTTGGATGATGTAATTGATGGGTCATGAGTCATTGTGGAACAAAAGAAAAATCGCGGATTGATTGATTGATTATTTTTTAAATAATTTCTTCCTTGCCCCTGACTGCAGAGCTCACTCACTCGCGTACACTGTCTGGCACACCCACACACACGCACACGCACACGCACACACGCACACACACACACACACACACACACACACACACACACACACACACACACACACACACACACACACACACACACACACACACACACACACACACACTCCTGTCTGAAACGGTGGAAGACTGAGAGACATAGAAGCAGCTGAGTGCTGCGCTGTTTTAAGTGAGCATGGCCTATTGAATTGATTGATTGATTGATTGCACATTTTATTACTGTACGCCTGGTTTCCAACTGGTTAAGTTTAGGCCCTCTAAAGTAGGTTTATTGTAAATCTGGTACTGTATGTCATAAAGTCTTTCTCTGGTCTGCATCCCCTTAACAATTGTGTGTATTGAGCCGTACTGTATTGTACCCATTCTGCATCTGGTAATAAAGTGTTCAATCAATCATTCCAATAACACACAGTTGGATGTGTTAGTTTGTTGGATCCGTTGGATGCACTTCCGAGCTGCTTACACATGGAGGCAACTTCTCTCAATCATTCCAATAACACACAGTTGGATGTGTTAGTTGGTTGGATGCACTTTCGAGCTGCTTCCACATGGAGGCAACTTCTCTCAATCATTCCAATAACACACAGTTGGATGTGTTAGTTGGTTGGATGCACTTCCGAGCTGCTTCCACATGGAGGCAACTTCTCTCAATCATTCCAATAACACACAGTTGGATGTGTTAGTTGGTTGGATGCACTTCCGAGCTGCTTCCACATGGAGGCAACTTGTCTTTTTTGTTGTTGTGGGAACTACTTTTTCTGGCGGATGGTTTTTTCAATAAATCTTCGATTAATGTGTGTTTATTGTATAGCAATAAGGTTGGATGAATGTGGCAGTTGTATAAAAGCATTACACCACTTGCAGTCGTGATTTGTGAAAAATAAACCACCCCTAGGCATGGTTTATTGTTCACAAACCACTCCTGCGTGTGATGTAATGCTTAAATATATATCTATGCTTGGAGGTTGGAAGATTTCCATTGCCTCTGTTTTGCGACACTTCAGATTCAGATTCAGAGTTTTATTTGCCACATGGAAACAATACAATCATAGTTTTTCATACAAAATCATAAATACCATACCATGTGCAAAAGGAGCAGGAAGAAGAATTTCTTATTCCTAAACTAAACAAGTATTACTTGATTGTCGGCGTACAACCTAATTTACATAAAATAATAATTAATACCATATACAAAGAAACAAACAATCCACAGTTTAAACAAGAAAAAATTAAATGATAATAATAAGTCTGAGCTCACAGATGTCGTGATTCAACCAAGGGTAGGAGTCTACGGGGCGACCGGAGCCAGTTACCAGGGGCATGACGTCATCTAAGATGGCTGAGGGGAGGAGTCTACGGGGCGACCGGAGCGAGTTACCAGGGGCGTGACGTCATCTAAGATGGCTGAGGGGAGGAGTCTACGGGGAGACCGGAGCGAGTTACCAGGGGCATGACGTCATCTAAGATGGCTGAGGGGAGGAGCCTACGGGGCGACCGGAGCGAGTTACCAGGGGCGTGATGTCATCTAAGATGGCTGTGCATCACTGTTAGCAGCAAACGTTTCTACAGCCAGACTATTTACAATGAGGAGCTTTTAACTCGCTTCTCTGTACAAACCCGTTATCAAGGACAAGTTAAACACAACACATGTGTTATCGGTCACTGTCAACTCCTCCGTGCAAACATTACTGACTTTTAACCAGAGTGTGAACCAGATCAAGGATCCAGACCTTTGTTGTGAGTCGGACCAGAGAGACATGTTGGACACAATTAAACTAGTCTCTTTCTAACGTCTCTGTGGCATAACTGTACTTGACCAAGACTTCACATCTGGATCAAAACCTTCTTCTAACGTCTCTGTGGCAGAACTGTACTGGACCAAGACTTCACATCTGGATCAAAACCTTCTTCTTGTGGAAACAGATCAGACTGTGGACACCACAACATCTGTAAGTACAATTATGTTCACATTGTTTTCCTCTTATTGCTCCTTCCTAGCTTGCAGCAGCACGGCGATCGAAAGGAGCCTTGAAGTTGTACAATCACAGCTTAATCATAAAAAAATCCAAATGTTTTACATTCGTAGTACTTTACCTAACTGCTAGCATCTGCAGCGACGTAATTCTCTTCACAATAATGTTACATTTCTCCCGATACCGGAAGCTGCATCTGATAGCTGTGTGTAGCTGTAAAGACATTCATTGTCAATTTGTTTGTAATATGTTTATCAGATCAACATAAGTGTAGTATCTTAGCTTAGTCCCATTCAATCAACAGACACCAACTAGTAGTTTGTGCACGTTTATTAATCATCTTCAGGGTACAGGAGAGAGCACACACAACACGGCTGGGTCTCATTTATAGTGAGAGGTTAAGGGTCAACGGACTTAGCCTAGAGTCCCCCTCCAGGTGAAGGCATGCCATTACACTCTATAGACCACTGCACTTCAGTGTTACATTGAGCTCGGGGGAGAGAGCGGGGGAGAAAATGAATGAATGTGGATGAGAGCCTTGACATTAAGTGGTTTTAGCTACGGCTGTGGGGGTGCTGGAGACATGATCCAATAGACTTGTATACGCCTGAGTCTCCTGAACAGGGAGCGACCAATCCCAAGTTGATCTGTATATATACTTTATCTGTTACATTTGCACTCTGGTTAGAACTTATTTTCATTCGGGGAGCCGAGTCGGAGAATGATTTGTTTTCTGTGGACTTAACTAAGGCAGTAGTGTGATGTGCTCAGAAGGGCTAAGTTGGATGAGCGGAGTGAGTGGGCGGGAGTGTAGTATTGAAGGATGGTGTAGATGTAGGCAGGTGCTAGGGAGTGGAGGGCTTTGTAAGTGAGAAGACAGATCTTAAAGTCAATCCTATACTTAACAGGGAGCCAGTGTAGTGAGGAGAGGACAGGTGTGATGTGGGAGAACTTGCCAGCGGGTGATGCGGGCTGAGGTGTTCTGAACTAGTTGAAGTTTATGGAGGGATTTAGATGTTGATCCATTGAGCAATGCATTACAATAATCTCTAGATGGGAGAAAATGAGGGCAGGAACCTAATGCGGGAAATGTTCCTGAGGTGAAAGTATCATATCTTGATGATGTTATTGATGTGTGGTTCGAATTATAGTTTGGGGTCAAATAGAATAGTTTTCCTTTTTTTTTAAACTTTATTTTTTAGCGTTTATCGCTTTTCTGGTCAAGCATGACCGACAGTTGTAGGGTGAAACGGGAGAGAGAGCAGGGGGAGACATTCGGCAAATGACGGCGAGTCCGGGAATCGAACTCGGAGTCAACCAGATCCGTGACGCAGCACGGAGTCCCGCGACGCAGCGCGGTAACATGGTGTGCTACTGGAGCACCCCTAGAATAGTTTTTCACTGTGGGGGAGGGGAGGATAGAGTGGTTGTTGATGGATATGGAGCAGTCAGGGTTTTTACGGAGAAGGTGAAGTGGGCCTATTAGAAGGATTTCAGTTTTAGTACTGTTGAGTTGAAGAAGGTTGTGGTTCATCCAGATTTTCTTTTCACCACTATTTAATTTCACCACTTGATGTCCACAACTCTGAACTATCCCTTTAAGGTGACATTCTCACCATCAAGTACCACTGACAAGACATGTCTAACATAAAAATAAAAAATAAACACTCAGCCAAACCCGTCAATCTACAATTACTCTGGGGAAAGTGAACGTTGTACTTTGCAAGACTCTTATTGTTACTGTTTTTTATCTGGTGTTTTTAGGCCACAGCCCCACTGATCTCCAGTACAGTGGAGGAGATGGCATCTCGCAGTCACCTCTCTTAGCTGGAACTAAAGGAGCTGTCTGTCTACTTGGTGGACTGCATTAAAACACCAGGACTTAAAGGATCTGTGAATGAAGGAGGAGGTAAGGCTCTAAAGGGTAAATCCATCTTCAGTGTTCATACAGATTCTTGAAATAAATCATGCAAAGACTAGGCAAAACCTTTCTAAATATATCCCCATTCATTCTTTCTATGAATGTTTTTCCATGATTCTCATTACCATAATTTTCAAGGTGACATAATACTGTGATGAATCTGAAAAAAATCTCCATATTCCAATAAATCTAACTTTATTTTAAATCTCACATGAAATGCAAAAAAGATTTGCATTATATCACCAAAAGAAATTACCCATCAGTAATTTCCAGCCATTTCAATTTCCATTTACTACTAAATGGATCCTATAACATAAGGTAAAAATATATGTTACAAAAAATGTATGTCCCATTTCAAGATTCAAGAAAAAACACAACGGGAGTACGGTTCTTTCAAGAGATTTATTCGTCACATACATACACGAGACATGTAGTGAAATGAAGGTGGCCATGCCCGCCTTGATTGTGCAAAAATAGAATAATAAAATAGAATAGATAATAAAATAGACATGATAACAAGTAATACGGATAAAATACTATACAATGCTAAGCTTAAGAATTAAAGTTAATGAGTACAGAGTACTATACTATATATAATAATATACAAATATACAGTTGTGTTTTTTAAAGTGACCTTTTTTGTAGTGTGTTTGTGAGAGAGTGCAAGTGTGTGTGTGTGTGTGTGTGTGTGTGTTCATGTGTGCTTGTGTGTGGAGAGATCAGTGTTAAGTGTTCTGATGGCCTGTCGGAAAAAGCTGAGTCTGAGTCTCTCTGTTCTTGCTGCATGTATGCGGAGGCGCTTGCCTGACCGCAGCAGCTTTAACGATAGGTTATGACTATAACCAAGTTCTGTGAGTAATGGTGACTCTCTGCACTGTACCTCGCCTGTGCACGCGCACTGAATAAAAATTCCACAATGTACCTTTACATCCCAATATTCGTCTGACCACACCCCTATCAGCTTACCTTCATAAGCATGTGTGTGGCCACCTACTCGCCTCCTTCCCAAGCTTTCACCACAAGGTGAGATCAAGGGCTGCAGCGGCGTCGGACGCCGAGCGTCACCATTACTCACATTACTCTGTGTCGTATGGCTCTCGCTCGGCGTCACTCTCTGCACAAGGGAGGCCAAGAGAGAGCCATCTGCCGACAAATACACCCCGCTGAGGCCCCCCACAACCATCAGATCAGGGAGGACCGAGCCCCCCCGACCCCCCCTAATGGAGGGCACCCCCCCTATTGGAGGTTCCCGGGAGGGCGACGGACCCGACCGTGCGAAGAGGCACTCAAGCAACTCAACGCACAGGGTGAGCAGACCGTGGCCTGACCCCACGACTACACACACGCACAACCCGCATGCCACCCGGGAACGAACGGAAGGAACAACCTCGTTACTGCCCCCAGAAATCACGGGGTAAAGAGCAAACCCAACCCTGTGGCAAGGCCGTAGCAGCGGAGCGTGAAGGAAGACCCAGACCCACCAAAGGGACTGGATCCCCTGGAAAACGGGGGCCCGGAGAGGTCAATGACGCCAGGCATCAAGACCCCACCAGGTGGTCACTTAGTGACACCGCCCCCCACATCGCCAGCGTATTCGGATAAGGCCCCTCTCAAGAGCGGGCCCTTTCCCCCCAATAGCACACCGCCTGGCACACTGACCCTGCAGCACAGGCAGTCAGCATGGCCGTAAGCACAAAAAAGGTTTACCAACGGAAGCAGGCAGCGCACCGGGGAAACCAGGCAACAGGCTGTAACCTGAGCCTGGAGCACTGCAGACGAGACAGGCGCCAGAGGGGTCAGCTGAAAACAGCCGCCCCGGCGGAAGGGGCGTATGCTGGCGTTGTTGATCACCATGACAAAGCCTCTGTTAAAAAAAAAAAAAACAGCGGGTATGAGGCAGCGAAGGCTGACACGATTGGCAGATGTCATGAACGTGCAGGGGCACACTCAACCTGGTAACCCGGGAGTTGACTCTGCTCCAACACACCAGAGAACCAACCACCCTGTCGTTACCCTATGCAGTGGTTGGTCCTATAACCCCTCAAGAAAAAACTCCAAAACATACCTGCGGGCATACTACCGCAGGACAAGTGTTTCAGTTTCCAACAGGCTTATCCCAGGCCTACGGGTCGACGAAACATTACTTCGGACTGGGCCCGGCGATACGGGAAGCACAGGGTCACCCGAGGAGGTCAAAGACCACCCCAACAGGCCCCTCTTCGCCATGCGTGAGAGAAGAGCGAAAATAATGGAGAACCAGCCCCAAGCACACCGTACTTGGTATTCCCAGGCGGTCTCCCAACCAAGTACTAACCAGGACCCACCTGCGTAGCGGCCGAGATCTGACGAGATCGGGCGTGTACAGGTTGGCATGGCCGTAAGCCATTACGACAGTGCGGAGTACAAAATCCCCAACAAGGGTCTCCATAGCGCCTAACCCTGTGACACCCGGACCGACCTGGCATTTTTTCCCCCTGAAAAAAGCCCAAGTCCCTCAGGGTACCAGAACAGCAGATCTGCATCCCCGGCGGACAACGGGTTTAACTGATCCGGACCAGCGTGACCAGAACCAGTCCCGTGCCCTAACCACGCCGACATGCCTACTCCAGGAGAAGGGGCAGATATGCGTGTTGATCTTAAAACATGAAAAGAAGGCGCCACCCAGCCGTTCGGTGCGAACCACGCCCGGTGGCCCACCCCCAGGGCGTGAGACCCCTCTACATATGTTCAGATCCATTCCGTCATCATCCCCCAGATATGAACGAGAATCCGTTGACAACCTCCATCCCAGTTGCTTTATAAAAACGCTGTTTTAACCCCAAGCAACCAAGGCGCGCCAGTCAGTCGCCTGATGTTCAACAGAACACCCCGAGCTAGCACTATGCGTGCGTCGGGACACAACCACATCAATAAACAGGCTAGTTAGACCTGTCATTGAATCCCCAAGGCGCCCAGGGGAACGACAAGAGGGGTTTGATGCTTCCTAACCCCAACTCTTTTTAATAAAAAAGAAGGAAGCACCCACAGCATGAATCCCAGTCTGCACAGCCGGGAGTAAAAACTATTTATATTTTTACATCCAGTCACCCCTTACTTAGAGGGTTTAGACCGAAATTCCCCAGAAAGCCTTCCCACATGAGTCGTAGCAAGTTCAAGTTCAAGTTCAAGTTTCAAGTTTCTTTATTAGTTGACATGCAAAGATACAGAATACCTTCACATGGAATGCTTTTTTCTGTTATGCTCCTATGAGGATCATAGGACGCTTGGATCATACACATACAGCTCATTACAGTAATAATATTCCACAATTATTACATTTTAGATAGTAATAATGGTACAGAGCCTTGAGACAAACATATGCATAGCATGAAAAAGACATGGCAACTGCGAGTCACGTGACCAACTGACTCAAGTTACACATAAATCGAGCGTAGCAGACCCGTAAGCCCTACGCTCTAACCCGACACTTTGACACCACAGACCTTACGTAAAGATCTAACTCACGGAAGCCGTCGTCATAGCAACGTACTCGTATGCTATGACGGGGGGAAACCCTGCACACAACTCCTGTTTGTAATAGGAGCCGCGTCAGGACAACCCTTCCCCCCCCCCCCCTCCCCAGCCAAGGCGTTGAACGGCTTGGCTCTGACTGGCCCAACAGGAGATGAGAAAACCCCCTTGACCAATCAAGTGGGAAGGAGGGGTTTATTCGGCACCCCCTCACAAAAACCCTTCCCCCTACACACAATAACAACTGTAGCATATGAGACCTTTGGTAGAATGCTAATGCATAGCACAAGCTAATACAATGCACGCTACCCACAGACTGTGAACAGGGTTTTACAACAAAACCAAGTCGTATGTGTGTGTGAATCCTACACCCGCATCCCATGTTGTACAAAGAAAAACACTGACAGAGAGTATAACGGCTAGGCCGTGGAACGTGTGTATACGAGTATTACTGCAACTAACACAACAGTGTTGTGGATCAACATTACTTTGCGTGTAAGCAACAGATCATACAACCAGCTTCTACCTGCATGTGGAGCGTCAGGCCAAGATAGAAACCTTTCTATAACTGAGTGTATGCTGCAGACCTTGCTTAATCTCATAACACGAACGTAACTCATCCCTCAATGTATACAATGAATCAAATCAAATCAAATCAAATTTATTTATAAGGCCCGACAACACACGTTAATGTCCCCATGGGCCTTAAATGCAGATTCACATTTCGCAACCTCATCATATGTTTTGGTGAAGAACACAGTTTGTTTAGCCAAAAAATACAGTCCCCCTTTTAGGGGACTTTTTATTTAGGCAACAAATTTATATGAGAGGGCCGAGGAGGGGTACAGAGGGGACCACAGGGGAAAAAGTCACTGTATTTTAGCGGCGTCTGCTGCCTCGAGCCGCTCGGGCTTTGCCACCCCGAGAAGCCCCGGAGGGACGGTAGGCAATCGGTTGCTGGTCTCGTCGATCCCTACCGTCTCCTCCGGTCGTAGATGGGCCGGCTGCAGCAGTAGCACCGTCTCTCCTCCTGGCCTTCATTGACGGGCCAGCAGTGGCGGCGGAGGCAGTGGTAGGCACGGCGGAGGTAGCTCGACGTCGTGGAAGCCTTCTGACTCCACCGGCGAGGACGGGAAGCGGAAAATGGGGTTGGAGAACGGATCTCTCCTCTGCCATCTCTCTGCATGTTGAGGTCATCAGCTGCAGGGCCTTCCCGAACAGTCCAGCATCGGAGAGGGGTGCCGTCAGAAGAGGGGCTCTCTTCTTCTCTGGCACACGGGCCTGCTCCAGCCAAAGGTGGCGCTGGATCAGAGTAGCCAGGGCGCGCGCTTTCCCAGCGGCTATGGCCTGCACCTGAGTCAGATGCAGGACAGCTCCTGCCGCCTGGGTGAGCTGATCATGTTGTACCGCGGTCAGCTCCGCGCCGCCCGTCATTATCCCAGATACAAATCTAGCCAGCTGTGCGACATTAGACGCAGCAGCCAGCGACTGTGTACCCGTGACGAACGACTGGTCACTCCAATACGCCAATCGCCTAGCCGATTTTCCTTGGAGAACCGGCTTGCATAATGGTTCCCACACCACATCCGGACAGAGGAGAGCGGCCATCGGCCTATCAAGCCATGGCACACCCTCTCTCATACCTTCAACCAACCCCGCCACCCGCGTAACTGGTACGTAGGCGGGAGTAAGGCCCATGTGAGACACCACCTGGCCCCGACGAACATAGGCCCCCATTGAGGGGAAAAATGGGTAGACAACGTCCACCCCTCTCACCGGGCGACGCTGCCAGAGATGACCTATGAGATCATCGGGGGCAGGAGCAGGCAATGGCTGCGGCAGCGGCACGCCGTTTGCAGCGGCCGCTACTGCCATGAGCTCGGGGAACTAAGCCTGCAGTTCCCCCTGCAGACCTTCCTCCACCGAACCCGCATCCCTCACATGCAGCAGGCTTCGACCGGTTGAGGAGCCACAGTCTGATGTGGCTGATAGCAGGGCATCCTGCCGATGAGGCCGAGGTGGTTCCCCGACATCCTCGAACAAAGCGCCCCAAGGAGACATTTCACCCCCATCCAGTGTTACCTGGACGGGTGGGATACTCGCCTCCACTGGGCCTTCAAACAAAAATCCGTCTGACTCTACCATGTAATCCTCAGTTTCCATAGGGCATGCAGAGACCGACGCATCCTCGCTGGTCTCCAGCAATTCCCCAAACCCAGGCCGTTCGCGTCTGCAGGACACCATCTTGCGACGTGAACGAGCAGACGCGAAAAGTCCTCCGGGACCAAAGGAACCGGCCGCTCAAGAACGGACGATTCCCCGGAAGCAGAGGAACCAGAGTCGGGACCAGGCCATCGCCGGGGCGACGGCACCGGTGCACCGGCTCCTCGGAGAGGCAAACTACCCATCGGCTGTCTCCCGGGCTTGGCTGGCAACCACGAAAGTGGCAACAGCCCCGCACCAGAAGGCACGACGGAGGCGGGAATGGAAAACCGCTGGTGAAGAGTGGGTCTACGACTCTCCGAGGTAGACATTATTACTTAGATTTTTCTCTTGAATATTTATGAGAGAAGAAAAAAATAAGCACAATGTAAACACGTCTCAACTTTCTTCAACTAGCAACCTCGTCAAGTGGGGATCTACCAAGGCACTTCCTTGTGGTGAAAGCGAAGAAGGAGGCGAGTAGGTGGCCACACACCTGCTTATGAAGGTAAGCTGATAGGGGTGTGGTCAGACGAATATTGGGATGTAAAGGTACATTGTGGAATTTTTATTCAGTGCGCGTGCACAGGCGAGGTACAGTGCAGAGAGTGACGCCGAGCGAGAGCCATACGACACAGAACAGGCTATTGTTGGGGTGGTGAGGGTCCTTCATTATTTTGCAGGCTCTGGATTTGCACCTCCTGTTGTACAAGTCCTGCAGGGTTGGTAGTGTAATACCCGTAGTACGCTCTGCTGAGCACACTACTCTCTGTAGAGCCTTCCTGTCCTGGGCAGTGCAGTTGCCAAACCAGGCAGTGATGTTCCCAGTCAGGATGCTCTCCACAGCCCCGAAATAGAAGGAGTGGGGTATCGTCCCTGATACTCTGAATGTCCTGAGTTGTCTCAGGTGGTAGAGGCGCTGCTTCACCTTTTTTAACACAGTGTCTGTGTGTGTTGTCCATGTCAAGTCCTCTGTAATGTGGACTCCCAGGTACTTAAAACTGCTCACCCTGTCCACGATAGCCCCATTAATCCACAGTGGCGTGTGTGTCCCCTGCTGTATTCTCCTAAAATCTACGATCAGCTCCTTGGTTTTACCAATGTTCAGGAGTAGGCTGTTATCCCGGCACCAGAGTGCCAGGACATAAACGTCCTCCCGGTAGGCCTTCTCGTCATTTTTAAAGATCAGGCCCACCACGTCCGTCCGCAAACTTCACTATGGAGTTGGAGCTGAACCTAGCCACACAGTCATGTGTGTACAGTAGGGGTGTAAAGGTACACATATCCGTACTGAACCGTTTCAGTGTGTACCGTACCGTACCGAATGGCTGTGTACCAAACGAATACAACGGTATGTTACAACCAGTAATGACCGCCCACCGGGGGCTGTTTTTTTACAATCTAATATAATGCAGATACAGCCTGAAAATACAAATAATTATTACCCTTGTGTGTAGTGTCATCATCACATATTGCAATATACTGAGCACACATTAGGAACAAACACATACTTCAAATATAACGTTAGCGCCCACCACATCAAGTACGTATACACAACAAGAGTTGGAGGTCGGAAATGATGGAATAGATTTACCAACAAAAAAGGTGTTTAGCCTGCTCATACCTTAATAAAAGCGTGGGGTAGCATGAATAACTTGGCTCTGCTAATATACCGTGCTTTCTTTCAAACAGACGGCAACAAACGTGAAGTCAAGTCTCACTCGCGTGAGACTTCCGTTTACATACTCTGTCAATCCCTGTCCAGGGTACTCCTGGGTCCTAGTGCCCCCCAAGTTAAATGTCATGCACATGTATTTTATATGTTAATAAAATTGCATTTATCTATAGTCCTAATTCTGTCACTGTTTGATGTCACAAAGAAGGGTGTATCCAAAAGCTGTCTACAACATTTGTAACAGGTGATGAAAAAGTAAACAAATAATTAACTGTATTAGACATTTGTTAATGATGAATAGGCTTCACTTCAGATTAGGGCACACAATAGCATCTGCAAATGATTTATAGATGTTTTATGAATGTCTTAACAAATCATTTGTTAAACATGAACAAATAAATGGAGGTACAGTATAGTTGTTTTTTCATATCCATGTTACTACACATTAAACAACATTATTTAATGAGGAACAAATCAAGTACAAACAATGTTGATAATGAGTTATAAATAATGTAGAACTAATTTGTAAATGTTATACAAATATAGTTATAAATGATTTAATAATAATTTACGAATGTATATAAATGATTTGTTCATGATTAGTTCATTATCTACAAATACCTTATAAAGGTGTGGTAACATTGACGTGGATTTCATAATCCATGTATATAATTAGAGAAACCATATGCAATACACTGGGGTGCTCTAAGGAACTGTTTTGAACCCAGATGAAACCCCAGCGGTTGTTGAAACTGTATTTAGATAAGCCATTCTCAACCCCCACTCGTGACTGAGTACTGTATGTTAATATGATGATAGCCCCCCACTGGGTGCAGAGGGCAGACCAGCCCAGCCCAGACTTGTGAAGAGCAGAATGTATTCAAGTTCAAGTTCTTTAATAGTTGTCATACAGAAGTACAGAATACTTTCATACAAAATGCTTCTTACTGTTACGCTCCAGAGACTGTGCTAGACAAGATAGTATCAAATAACATAATAACATAATATAGCATGAATTTAGAAGAAGAAAATGAGGTCACAGTGTTCGGTATAGACATATGTACAATGTTCTGAGTTACCATATAATATACAATACACAATACTATGCAGTGTACTAATGTACAGTACTATCTAGTGCAAAGCAGAAATGGGATGAGGTACAATTTTAGTTACAATTTACAGTAAGGTGTACGAGTTGTAGTGCAATCCTTCATCCATAAATATAAAGTGTGGGGAGTGGGTGCTACAGTGTGTTTGTTTAAAGTGGGTGTGTGCTATAAAGTGTGTGGAGTGGGTGCTACAGTGTTTGTTTAAAGTGAGTGTGTGCGTGTGGATGTGTGTGCTATGTGCGTTTGGTGGTTGTTGTTGTGTAGTGTTCATTCATTGTTCGTTTAGCAGCCTGATGGCCTGGGGATAGAAGCTTCTTCTGAGTCTTTCTGTGCTCGCCTTGAGACTCCGGTATCGCTTGCCTGACCGCAGCAGTTCAAAGAGGCAGTTGTTCGGGTGACTGGAGTCTTTAATGATTCTCTTAGCCTTGCCCTTGCAACGCTTGTAGTAAATGTTCTGGAGGGTGGGGAGCCCCCCTCCAATTGTGCGTTCGGCTAAACGTGTCACTCTTTGTAGTCTGCTTCGGTCTTGTGCAGTGCTATTCCCAAACCAGGAGGTGATGTTGCCGGTCAAGATGCTCTCTATTGTACATGAGTAGAAGTTCTTAAGGATCTTCTGGCTGACTTGGAACTTCCTTAGGCGCCTGAGGAAGTAGAGGCGTTGTCGTGCCTTCTTCACAACACTGTCAATGTGTGTGGTCCATGTCAAGTCCTCGGATATGTAGGCTCCGAGGTACTTAAAGCTGTTGACTCTCTCAACCGGTGCCCCGTCGATGCTGAGGGGGCTGTAGTCCTTGACCCCCGACCTCCTGAAGTCCACAATCATCTCCTTTGTTTTGCTGACGTTCAGGGAGAGGCTGTTTTCCTGGCACCATCCCGCCAGGACCTTGACCTCTTCCAGGTAGGATGATAGTCATGGAAACTAATTCACAAAACAAGTTATTCTTTATCACTGTTTGATATCAAAATATAAGCCAAGAGTAAAAACTGTGATAATACTGGAAGAGAGAAATTCATAATACACTAGAGACTTGGTAAAATGTTTAAGTGGAATACCCCCTGGACGAGAAGACACAGGAGGGGGCTGCAGCAGCCAGCCCCACACAGGAGATCGATTGGGGACCGCCCCCACAGAAGAACCAACCGGATTGGACCAAAACGTACTACTAGACTGTTATGATTGGGGGGAAATGATAGTATTTAGGATCGAAAACAGTGTTAATTATAAACAAAATTAAATTAAAAACGAAGGTTCGAACATCCGTTCGAAAAACCCTGACGAAGTTTGAATCACTTTATTCAAATTGAGGATTTAGTTTGAGGATAAAAAAAAAATAAAAATTTTAATAAAATAAAAAAATATATATTTAATTTGTTTTATTAAAAACGAAGGTTCGAACATCCGTTCGAAGAACCCTAACAAAGTTTGAATCCCAAAAACAGGCTTCGGGGACAGCCTTACCATACATATTATTTATATTATTCAAATGGACCTCAAACATATTCCGGTGTGATGTCACAGTATGATGTCATAATAGAACATTCTAGAACATTTGTGATGTCACAGTATGATGTCATAATAGTACATTCTAGAACATTTGTAATGTCACAGTATGATGTCATAATAGACATTCTAGAACATTTGTGTTCTATATATATTCAACAATCGGGGTCCAGTAGAAGGAGAAAAAGACGGTGAAGAAGGAGAAGAAGGAGAAGAAGAAGAGCCCATAAAAAGAATTGCGGAGGGCAGTAATACGCCACGATGCGTCTACACTGCCGGAAATTCAAATAAGAAGAAGAAGAAGATCTCATTGTGCATCTTGAGACAGGATAGATAGACTGTCTATCCTACAACACATAGATTGAAGCCTGCATTTCTCAACCAAGGTGCCTTGCCGACCGTTTTGCTGTGGAAAGGTGAGTGTCCACAATGGCTAGCTAGCTGTTGTACTTGAATACTGAATGTTAATATTGAATCAGACAATATACTGAATGTTAATATCAGACCATATTGAATACTGAATATTAATTCAGGTTGACAGTTGACATCATTTGACAGTTGACAGGGGGCTGGAAAGTTGATTTAAAGGGGACATGCATTATAAATGCCTTTTTTCTGTGTTTAGCATGGTTTTATAGTAATACAGGTTAGTATCAATGGGTCTGTGTCTCTAATTACCATATTGACTCATCAGTCTAGTCTCAAGTTCATGAGATCTTCCCTCACTCAACTAAACTGTTCTGATTTGACGGTTTCTGTGACGTCGACATAGCATTGATCTGCAGTAACGCCCCCTCTATGGTTGTAGTGCAGTGTAACCCGACACTTCCTCAAACAGGTTTTCACAGGCAGAGAGGGAGAAAACAAAAGTCCTATCTATAGCCGGCTTCCCCAAAATAATAAATGTCGGGGCGCCCCTAAGCACTGCTACCAGTGTCGGTTCAAAGTACTGCTTCTCTTCGCCCTTAAAGGGCCCGTGCCGCACAAAGAGAATGTATACCGATAAAGTTCCAGCACTCGGAGCGCTCACGGTAACTGGCTTGAGTGTACTTAACCAAGAGCGGGCCTGCTCCCACCACCGAACGTCCGTGTGGTGTGATGGCCGTCGAGAGCTCCCGTGATAGCAGGCGGCGGGGCTGGATAGACGTGGTGCAGGTGACTGCTGGAGGTGCGTGCCGTGCCGTGACGTCCGTTGAGTAGTGGAGTAGCTGGAGAGGTGAAGCGACACGCGGACTAAACTGTGCCCTAGGCCTAACTGAAGCTAAGCTGTGGGTCGGGACGACCCCCTGTCATGACGCCTATACTTTAACTAAAACTCAACGTGTGCAATATCTACCGCACTCTTCGGCAGTAGCTCGTCTGCTTCTTCGTTCACAAAGTCTCTTTAGCATTAACTGAAAGCTAAGCTATCGCGTATATTATATTAATAACCCGCCTCGTAACTGGGTTTATATCCCGCGTGCTTGATGTCCGGAGCTCCTGCTCCACGCGACCTCTTCCTTCTCTGGAAAACCGACGAAGAGGGTGCTCCGCTGTCTGAGCTCCGCCTTTAGCCCATCCTTCTTCACCTGATGTCTGTCCTGCCCAACGTCACACCAGCTCCCCCCGGCGGCACTCCAGTGCATGCTCCACTATTCACTGTCAATGTTAGAATATGGAGGATCAAGAGGGGTCAGTGGGCACAGTAGAGTAAAGGGAATTAGGTTAGGCACATTGAATTATCGCTAGACATATTCAGGTGTCTACATATACCTTTTGGATAAATAGCTCTGAAACCATTTGTAAGCAGATGTGTCAAAGCCAACATTCATTAACCTTTGCAATAGAAGAGAGTGATGAACTGTGTCAAATGCTTTTGACAGATCTACAAAACAGGCAGCACAGTGTTTACTTCAGTCAAGGTCAGATACTATACCATTTACAACTAGAGTAGTAGCTGTTGCTCTAAACTCACATTGATTGATTGATTGATGTGGGCTTAATATAGTGATCTGAGATAAACAGATCTTTCCAAGACAGGATAGCTTGGATATTGGTCGATAGCTATTCAGATTAATTCTATCTCCACCTTTATGTAATGGAACAACATGAGCTATTTTCCAGATACTAGGAACTATACATGATGGCAATGAAAAAGTGTATATGTTAGTTCTGTAATTACTGGAGCAGCTAACCTGAGGAGAAAGAAAGAGTCTAGCTTAACCTCTCCAGTTTTATACCAGATTTCCTGGTATCAATGGTCTGTAATACTTCAAAAACAACACAGGGAGAGAAGGGCTGCAAGGTAAACTGAGGCATGCCTCATAGCGTGCACCAGCTCATGATCACCAAGAGGGGGCTCCATAAAATTATTATCAAACAAATAACCGCCTTCAGAAAATGTGCCTATTAAAGGCCAGACAAATCTCTTTCTGCTCAGATATTAGACAATTAAATTGAATTCACCACTTCAAAAAACTCTGGTCGTATAAAGGGATCTAAATATGAGCTGGTAATGTAATTCAAATAGTAGTTTGTTGGGATTCACTACCTCAGGTGCACATTTATTTCTAAATTGCCTAAATAATGACAGATGGGAAGGGTCTCCAGAGTGTCTGTGTGTTCCTTTCTCTAAATAAACTGCATAGCTCAGGTGAGAACCACAGGGTTAATCTATCTTTTATCCTAATTTATTTAAAAGGAGCATGTTTATTGATGACAGAGAGAACAACACCAGGGGTGTCTTTTGGAAATAGTGTGAGATTTTGTTTTCTGTAGTCTGGAGTTTTTGATACTAGCTGTGGGGCAGTGATCTCTGATTCCCAACTCAAATACTCTGCAAGCTGAATTATTATTACATATATACATATTAAAGTAGTTGGCATTACTTAATCAATTAACATTAAAATCACCAAAGACAATCATCTCAACATCTGAATAATGTATCAATGGAGCTGATGTCAGGTAATTCAGTTAACACTAAAATATCAGAATCAATCTGAGGGACCAGCATTTTCAGATGATCCATATTTTGTTATTTTACCAGACTCCTTACATTTAAATTAATTAGTCCCAGGCCTTTCCTATGTGTAAAAGAGTGTGGACTAATGAGGCTGATTCAGGTGATAACACAGTGGCATGAAGGAGGGGGAGGGGTCCGCGAGTAGGGTGTGGGATGTAAACAGTCAATCACATGACTGGACAGCATGCTGTAAGTTAGCCACTAGCATACGGCTGCTGTTGTGTTTATCTGTTCATCTTCAATAATAAAAGGTAGAATTAATCTTTCAGAGGTTTATTCAAAAGTGAACAACAAATAGGAAAATAATACGTTGCACCGGGCAGAATATACAGTAGCGTGGAGATGCCAAGACATTCTGCCCAGAACAGAGAAAACAAGCGTCTTATCGCTTTTCAGAAAATAGTATCAGACCCAACAAGGATAGGCTTTTTTTATTTTATTTTTATAGCAGACTTAAAAGAGGGTCTAGAATTTCAACAGTTCTTCGTTTTAGAACACAGACTCTCATCTCCTGCCACAACAGGTGGCTGTTGTGAGTCCATATGAATTCGATGACATTCCCTATGTAAGCACAAATAAAATTGCCTTGTGTTAGCAAGAAAGTCTCACACTACCCAGTCTGTTTGGATGGACTCTGTCAGTTCTAAAAAGCAAGGAACATTCCCAAAACAGATTCAACTTGTCAATGAAAGCCATGTTCTGAGCACTGGAGCCAGGTGTGAAGACTGAGGATTCTACTCAACAGGCCAGTGTGGGAATGGAACCAGAGATAAAAACAGACTTTCCACATTTACTTAAAAAGTTAAGAAGAAGAAGAATCTCTGGTCAGCTCAGACTGCTGGCGAGCTAGCATAGACTGTAAAAGATGAGATTCTCATGTAGGGCCTACATGTCTTACTTTATAGCCTTATGTAATAGAAATGTCAAACCTTTGGCCAATATCTCATCAGGTGGAATCAGATCCATTCTGGAGGAAAGCTGGAAACCTTTTCCTTCTCCTCTGATGTTACTGGAGGAGGAAGCTTTATGACAACTTGGTAATAGATCTGACCAACTGTAGTCGATACAGATCAATCGAATGTAGCTAGTATCACCCTGATAGCGATATTTTGGGTATATGATCTGTGCATCCCTATATAGGCCTATTCGTTCAACATGTTACTTTCCTGACAAGAGTGTAGTGTTTGTTACTTTCAAAAGTAATGGTTACAACAAATTACATTTAAATTATTCTTCTTTCTAGACTCCCTTGCCTTACAACTATTTATCTGTGAAGAGGAGGTTCCCCCTGAGCAGCAGCAGAGGAGCCCCAGTCTGGACCAGGAGGAGCCAGAGCCCCTACAGATGAAAGAGGAACTATGTGAAGATCTAGAGGAGTCTGATAGGTGCAAGATGATCTTACATCCTGTGAAATATGAAGAATATAGTGAGAATACTCTGTCCTCACAACTCAGCCAAACCCAGGACCCAGAGCTCCTACAGATTAAAGTTGAACTACATCAAGGGCTGGAAGAAGCTGATCGCTCCAAGATCACAGTAGACCCAGTGAAATGTGAAGATGGTGAAAAGAATGATCAGCCTCTTCAAACCCAAAGGGAGAGAAACGGAGAAGCATATTCTTTACCCAGCACTTCAACTGAACAGATGAAAACAGAACCTGATGGAGAGGACTGTGGAGTATCAGAACCAGCCAGTAACCTAGATCCAGCTGGTGATTTAGAACCAACTAGAGATGTCCAGCTTCGCTCTTCCGACTGTTCGGGAAATGAGACTGATGACAGCGATGATGACAGTTCTGAGATTAAGACTGATGACAGCGATGATGACAGTTTTGAAACTGAGACTGATGACGGCGATGAATGGAAGGAGACTGCAGGGCCAGGTTTGATGACTCTGAAACCAAAGAAGACACAGAAAATACAAAGTTCGTCTAGCAGCAGTTGGACTGATGAGAGTGATGATGACAGTTCTGAAACTGAGACCAATGACGGTGATGATGACAGTTCTGAAACTGAGACCAATGACGGTGATGATGACAGTTCTGAAACTGAGACTGATGACGGTGATGGTGACAGTTCTGAAACTGAGACCAATGACGGTGATGATGACAGTTCTGAAACTGAGACTGATGACGGTGATGATGACAGTTCTGAAACTGAGACCAATGACGGTGATGATCACAGTTCTGAAACTGAGACTGATGACAGTGATGATGACAGTTCTGAAACTGAGACTGAAGACGGTGATGAATGGAACGAGAGTGGAGGGTCTGTTTTGAGATTTTATGCAATTTGGCAACCTTTCTTGACATTTGTCGAAAAGATTTAAGCAGAGAATGTAACCCCATAATGTGCAGTCGATCTAAAATAAACTGGACGACATCAGAGCACGGATTCAATTCCAAAGAGACGTTAGAGACTGTAATGTTCTCTGCTTCACCGAGACGTGGTTGACGGCGGACATCCCAGACCACGCCATTCAACCAGCGGATCACTTCTTTACTCACCGCAAAGACCGTAGGCGGCGGTATTTGCCCTTTTGCGAGCTCAGACCCATTCCCAATGATAACATCAGGCTGGATGGATGAAAATCAATGGATGTAGCTAATAAAAGAAATAACGATTAAAACCCGACTATACTCGTGATTGGCGCTGAACGGTCGGCGAGTTAACCCGACTATCATCGGGTCTGGCGTTGAATGAGTTAATCATGATGTCACAGTTATACAGTTGGACTAGGAGTCATGTTCTTATTTATTTAAAGCACACACTTATACTTACAGTATGATGACTGTTCTATACATTTTTAACCTTAGTATAAAAATATTTGCCAGATCTATAAACCTTCTCATTGCACACAGTCAAAACATTTTACCCCTGAATTCTACATGTAAGTTATTTTTCACTAAACAGTAAATGTGCCTCAGTTATTAATTACAGTGAGTACGCTATTTAGTAAACATTTTATTATGAGAATGAATATCCAACTCTCTTTACTCTGCAAGACTACTGACTGATGTGGAGACAGAAGAGCGTTAATCTGAAAGAGAAGAGAACAATCCATCACTCCATCTTCAGCAGGTTAAAACCAGTAAAGTAAAGAAGCCTAACCTTCACTCTACCACCAGTTGACAAATGAGGACCATCAGATATAAGGATGTAGGCACGGCAGGAGACTTTGATAAGATTAAGACCAAGTTATCCTACAATACATTTTGAAGATCGGTGTTTAAAGGAACACTCCAATATTTTGGGAAATAGACTTATTTGCCATCTTCCTCCGAGTCAGACAAGAATATGTGGATTGCATCTCTGTGTGTCAGTTTTGGAAGTTGTATTTCTTCACTTTTGATTGAGCTAGGCTAGCTGCTCCCTACTACTTCCAGTCATTGTGCTAAGCTAGGCTAGCATGCACCTATACCTCTCTCTGGGGCTACTAGACACACAGAGATGTATCCTGATCTAGGAAAACGGTTAATTTTGCAACTTTGAGCTGAATTAGATCAACCACTGTTCCTGAAATCATACATTTGTACACCCATCTTTTAGGTGAATATTTCTCTCACTGAAGTATATATTATGTTATTAGGCCTATGGATGAAGGATTTAGTAACTCCAGCATATGGAATGAGTTTACTTAATGAAGAGAAATAAAAGCATTATGTAGATACACTTGGTAGTGTCAGTGTGCATGAGAGGTCATCAGCCCCAGGTGTGTTGTGCTGGGACCTCCTCTAAGGTCAGCCCATCATCTGACTCTTTTACTTGTAATAGTACCAGTCACGCTTCAATGTTTAAAAGAAACCTCAAGGCTTACTGTTCTGAAGGTCCAGATTAACACTGAAAGTCTGCGTTTATTATTTTGTATAACTTGTATATTGTTTATATATATAAGATATATATCTTTACGCCATCTGTTTGCATAATAGTATTCTTCGCTCGCCTCATTGGGTCCCACCCTTGACGTTGTAGGCGCCAGAGACGAGCCCCCTAGACATGGTTTCTAGACATGTTCGGACACGTTCAGACAAGCCCAGAGCAGGCGCATTGATTCTGCACAGGTGAATCGGCTGAGCCCCATAGGGATCAGTTTGAGTATATATATTGTGGACAGTGCAAGCAGCCGAGTCGGCAGTAACAGAACAGGAGAAGTAGCAGAGCGAGAGTGTGATACGTCCGGTACAGTTGTACACAGACCTACAAGCAGTGTATCGTTACAGAGAGCTAATGGCTACTTAGATACAACTATAATATTGTAGAGCCATTATTGGCACAGTATAGTGACTCGTGTAAGCGAAGTAAAGTGGAGAGACTTATAGTTAAACCCAGCGCCGTTTGGATATAACTACTCATTGGAGACCGTCTGCGGGTTAGCTTCCAGTACAAACGAAGCTAGCTAGCTACCATCTATGCCAACGGGCTTTTGGATTAATAGCTATTAACCCTGCCATCGGGCGCTAGGATTACAAGGACCGGTTCCGTACGAGACCCCTTTCTTCCAGCGGCGACAGGATTATCCGACCCGGTCTACAGTTCCTCCGGAGCTTGGAGCTCCAGAGGGAAACCATCGTCTCCAGCTACCATTTGCTTTTCCCAGTATCGCCTCGTTTCGTCTCACTCCCTGCAGAGCTCCGGTCGAGTATTCGTAACCTAGGAACTATTCATTACCGCTGACTTTGATACCCTGACATTCTATTATTAAAGGAGAACCGTGATGACTAATATGTATGTTGCTATGACTATTAAAATACTGTAAACTTGGTATCTCTGTCCCCGCGCAGTCAATTGAGTGTCCGCCATTTTGTCTAACTATACTGTCTGGCTATTAATATTCTTTAGTAGTGGTTTAATCTAAACAATCTTTAATACAGTCCGGGTTGTGTAGCCCCTCAGCTACAATTGGTCCTTCGAGCCGGAGGGTATCAGTAATAATAATCATATTAGTAATAATATGGCCAGCGGCGGACACTCTCCAATCGGCTCTCCCCCCTTAGAGCGCCCTAGGCGCCAGCGTCAGCCCCCTCCCCACTTGGAGAACTACGCTGTAGATTTACCTCCTAGCTTATCTACGAGGACGTTAAGCAAGGATAACATTAGTAGCTTAAGTATGCCCAGCCTTATCGACCTGTCAACCCCACCGGTAGAGACCCAAGCTAGTTTAAGTGAAACTGACTTAGCTCACGGGGGGGACAAGCGGGACATGACTTGACTATGCCCATAGAACACCGCGCCCCCGAGATGGACCTCGGAGCGCCAAAAGCTAAAGAACGCGCCCCCGAGAGGGACCTCGGAGCGCAAGAAGGTAAAGAATGCGCCCCCAAGATGGACCTCGGAGCGCACCAGAGTAAAGAGCACCGCGCCCCCGAGATGGACCTCGGAGCGCGGGAGAAGACAAAGTACAGCGCCCCCGAGATGGACCTCGGAGCGCGTAAGGAGACCAGGTCACCGCCAAGCCCTGCCAACTCCAAATCACCATCATCAGCGTCATCCCCAAGCGAGGCCGACCAGAGGCTAGCGCAAGTCCTGATCGCCACGCTAACCGCTTCAGCGGAAAGAGACCGCCTCCAGGGTGAGCGTGACCGCCTCCAGGCGCAACGAGAAAGTGAGCGCGAACATCTCAGACTGGAAGAGAGGCGCCTCCAGGCTGAAGAAAACATGCAGCGCGAAGCAGCCAATGCGCAGCGCGACGCAGCCAATGCGCAGCGCGAGGCGGAGCGAGACCGCCTACAAGCACAAATGATGGAGCAAGCACTCCAGAGGGTGACCCCCCACTCTTCCACCCGGAGCTCCCGGAGATCATCACGACACGGGTCGAGGGCACCTTCCCCTCCCCGACAAAGCTACACGGGACCCAGCCTACGGGAAGAACCTGCTTACGTTGCAGAGCAGCTAACCGAGCGACTACAAAGCCTAACGGAGGACGAGGGAGGACAGAAAGCCCACCCGCACGACCCCATCTCAGACCAGGAGGAACAGTGCAGCCCCGGTCTCAGTCCCGACACGCTGCGTTATGAACCCCCAACACGTCCCAGTGGGGAGTTCGAGCAACAGACAGCACAGAGGAATAGTGCCTGGAAACCCAGCCCCTGGTTCCCGCCCAGCACGAACCAACGACCCAACGTACAGGGAGACTCGCCACGGATGCCTCTCCCCCCACGTGCGTCAGTGTCACAGCCCTCCATGGCACACTACATTGGGACACCCACATTCCCAGACTTCACAAGAGAAGACCGAGCGCAGTATACCGAGCTGCGCATGTGCCTAGAGACAATTATGTCCCGAGTACAGGACGAGTCATACAAGTATGCCATTCTCCTTAAGTACCTCAAGGTAACTAGAGTGCACAACATAGCGCTGGCATACTCCAATTCACAAACTCCCTATTCTGACGCCCTGGTTACCCTCGACGCACGTTACGGACGTACATGGGACTATGTCATTCAGGAGATACGTGAGATTGAACGTCTCCCCCCGGCTAGAGACAACTGAGCCCTGGACGACCTATCCGTCAAGGTACAGTCCCTAGTAGGGATGCTCGGGTCCCAACGAGACCAGGGGATGTACGAGTTGTACGCCAACTCCAACGTGGAGCGCATATTGGAGAAGCTCCCCCCATTCCGCCAAGAACGCTTTCGGCGGCAACGAAACTACCGTGACCCGAATGGCCCAGAACAGTCACTCCTGGACCTTGCTGACTTCCTAGCCAGGGAGGTTAGCAGCCTAAGAATTGACACCTTCGCATGGGGTGGCTCGAACATTAAAGAGGGACCGAGAAGGTTTAAAGACCAAAGCAGGCCCATCACCGTGATGCACCAGGCCGAGGCGGTGTCATGGCAGACGAGTCACAACCCCCCCGCCAAGGAAAAATGGAAGATTGCCTGTCAATACTGCGACAGTGAACACTGGCTGTCACAGTGCGACGCATTCAAGAGACTGACCACAGCCGAAGTAAGTCAGTGGATTAAAGATAACCGCCGCTGCTTCCGCTGCGCGCGCGGCCACATGGCAGCAGAATGCCGCCTTAAGAAGAAGTGTGGCAAGTGTGACGGCGCTCACCTCGAAGCACTGCACGAGAGCAACCAGCGCCCACCAGGAGACCAAAGTAGGACCATCACAGTGATGTACCAGGCCGAGTCGGTGTCACAACAGAAGAGTCACAACCCCCCCGCCAAAGAGGAATGGAAAATGGAGGTTCCAGAATTCAAGATCACATGTAAGTACTGCCACGGCGGACACTGGCTGTCGTGGTGCAGCGCATACAAGAAACTGACCCCTGCCGAAAGGGATCAGTGGGGCGAGGCTAACAAGCAGGACCACTACGCTTACTGCGAATCACTGATCGAGGCCCACAAGCGAAGATTAGCTCTACAAAGCAACTCGGGAACAGAAGTGCTCCACATCGACCCCGCAAATAGTGGGAGCCCCAGAGTGCTCCTCAAGGTAGTATGAGTACTCCTCAGCCACGGAGACAAGGTACTCGACACCTACGCCGTCCTCGACGACGGGTCGGAGAAGACACTCCTCCTCGCCTTCGCCGCGACCCAGTTGGACTTGCGGGGACCAGAGGAGACCATGACCCTCCGTACCATTCGCCAAGATTTACAGACAATCAAAGGTGAAAACGTCTCGTTCACCATTGCAGCGATCGACCACCCTGAGAAGCGGTACAGCATCAGCGAGGCGCTCATGAGCAACGACATAGGTTTGTCACGCTACGATTACCCCATCCCACAGCTGATGGAGAAGTACGACCACCTACGCCAACTGCCCATACCGCTCATCAGCGGAGCTACACCGACCCTACTCATTGGCTCCGACCACGCGGACCTCATTGTCCCAATCAAGGCGGCCCACATCGGACCCAAAGGATGCACAGCCGCAGTTAAGACCCGACTGGGGTGGACGCTCCAGGGCCCCCTCTACGGACCTGCCAGCCAACCAACGTCCACACGCTGCCTTTACACCAAGGTGAGCGACACAGACAACACTCTCTTACAGCACGTTGAGAGGCTATGGACACTAGACGCGCTGCTATTCAAGACCGAATGCAAGATGGTTCGGTCTAAGGAGGACAAGTATGCCATCGCTCTACTAGATCAGAAGACTACGAGAGTCGAGGTCGACGGAGTGTTCAGATACGCAACCCCACTCTTGAGGCGGGCGAAGATGCCGGTGAGAGAACTGTGGGCCAAGGAGCAGGGCTGGGAAGACCCCATACCCGAGCACCTAGCTACCAAATGGAGAGAGTGGGAGGATGAACTTGTCTTACTTCGCGAGGTGGCCATCCCGTGGAGTCACTTCCCCCCTACCGTGCGACTGGAGAAGTGTCAGACAGACCTGCACGTCTTCAGCGACGCCTCAGAAGTGGCGTACGGATCAGTGGCCTACCTGAGGGCTCAAGAAGAGGGAGTTCTGAACTCCAAGCCCCTCAGCTACGCTCCAAGCGACGTAGCTGACATCGAACCCATCACCCCAAACCGCCTCTTGATGGTGCGGCCGGACCCTGCCCTTTCTCAGACGGTGTACAGACAGGACGAAATGAACGGCCGGAGGATGTGGAGACACAGCCAAGTACTGGCCAACCAGTCTTGGGCCCGCTTCCTCCTACACTACCTACCCTCCCTTCCAGCCCGTCAGAAATGGGTGAAAGACAGGGACAACCCGACCGTGGGAACCGTCGTGATGATAATAGACCAGTCACTACCCCGAGCTACGTGGCCAGCCGGCCGTGTGAGCAGAGTGATTAATGGTTCAGATGGGAAGGTCAGAGCGGCAGAAGTCATCGTCCAAGGACCTACACCAGACCAGTAGCCAAGTTGATAGAGCTGCCTGCGTTCCCTGACCCCCCTGACGACGACGATAACCCACTGACCTTATAGATTATTTCTAACTCCCCATAGCACTTTATGGAGAAGTTGACTTGACCCTTAATATTAATCTGTGCCCCACATTTTATTTACTAATTAGGTGCGGACTAATTAGGGGGCGGCTGTTCTGAAGGTCCAGATTAACACTGAAAGTCTGCGTTTATTATTTTGTATAACTTGTATATTGTTTATATATATATAAGATATATATCTTTACGCCATCTGTTTGCATAATAGTATTCTTCGCTCGCCTCATTGGGTCCCACCCTTGACGTTGTAGGCGCCAGAGACGAGCCCCCTAGACATGGTTTCTAGACATGTTCGGACACGTTCAGACAAGCCCAGAGCAGGCGCATTGATTCTGCACAGGTGAATCGGCTGAGCCCCATAGGGATCAGTTTGAGTATATATATTGTGGACGGTGCAAGCAGCCGAGTCTGCAGTAACAGAACAGGAGAAGTAGCAGAGCGAGAGTGTGATAGGTCCGGTACAGTTGTACACAGACCTACAAGCAGTGTATCGTTACAGAGAGCAAATGGCTACTTAGATACGACTATAATATTGTAGAGCCATTATTGGCACAGTATAGTGACTCGTGTAAGCGAAGTAAAGTGGAGAGACTTATAGTTAAACCCAGCGCCGTTTGGATATAACTACTCATTGGAGACCGTCTGCGGGTTAGCTTCCAGTACAAACGAAGCTAGCTAGCTACCATCTATGCCAACGGGCTTTTGGATTAATAGCTATTAACCCTGCCATCGGGCGCTAGGATTACAAGGACTGGTTCCGTACGAGACCCCTTTCTTCCAGCGGCGACAGGATTATCCGACCCGGTCTACAGTTCCTCCGGAGCTTGGAGCTCCAGAGGGAAACCATCGTCTCCAGCTACCATTTGCTTTTCCCAGTATCGCCTCGTTTCGTCTCACTCCCTGCAGAGCTCCGGTCGAGTATTCGTAACCTAGGAACTATTCATTACCGCTGACTTATACCCTGACATTCTATTATTAAAGGAGAACCGTGATGACTAATATGTATGTTGCTATGACTATTAAAATACTGTAAACTTGGTATCTCTGTCCCCGCGCAGTCAATTGAGTGTCCGCCATTTTGTCTAACTATACTGTCTGGCTATTAATATTCTTTAGTCGTGGTTTAATCTAAACAATCTTTAATACAGTCCGGGTTGTGTAGCCCCTCAGCTACACTTACAGTGTTACAAGTCTAGGATGTTGGAGTCCTATAAGCTGAAGCTATTTTGATTTATTATTGGGACGTGAGTCAAACAAAGGGAAGCACATGGTCAATTTCCAGAATGTTTATTCATCGAATACAATCATATAAAACCAAAATTATGTCATTGTTTGGATACAGTAGAAGTTATGAAATACATACCCGTTTGTACAAATTTGGTCAGAGACACAAAACATTACGAGTCCATCAGTGTCCTGTTTGTTGCCAGAGTCAGTCTGTGTGGTGCTTCCCTCTGTCTGTGTGCTTAGGAACTGTGGTGTTGGTGTTTTCTTCTCCAGGCAGCATATGATAGCAACCTCTCTCTCAGCCTTCTTAGCAGATGGAGGCTTTGCTGCCTGGATGTGGAGCCTCCCGTCATGAGCCAGGGAGCAGGTGACGGCCTCAGGATCCACCCCTTCAGGCAGATCAAACTCCTGTCTGAACTCCTGCCATCTGTAAGAGTAGGAGCTTTTCCCCTCCCCCTGCTTCTTCTCTGTCGTCCCACTGACTCTCAGCTTCATGCCCACCTGCTTGACAGACAGCTCCTCTGGGGGGAAGTCTTTAGTGTCCAGGGTCAGGCAGGGTTCACACTCGTCCTGGAAATTCAGACACTAGATTATACTAGTCATTGAAAACCTGGAAAATTACCAAATATCCTGGAAAAAATATGATGTTGTCTTGAAAATGTACAATTGTATTTGAGCCCCTAGGTATGCATTTTGATTGAAACTGAACTGTTGGTAGGATTATAGCAGTTGTACCGCCCAATGTTGGGCCCGGCCCGCGGGTCAAGTTTGGGCCACGTTCATTTTGTTTTGGCCCAACATGGTATTTGACAAGCACATGCTTATTCTCCTCTTATTTAAAGTGCTGTAAATGATGTAATGACTACAAAACATACATTTTGTGACTGGTGTAGCAGTCACCTGCAATGAACATGAATGAATGAATGACTTTTATTTATATATCACCATTCACAGCACGAATGCACAGGGTGCTTTACGGCTATTCAACTAAATTGTTCAGGGGGCCACATTGTCAGAAACCCAAGGGGCCAGGGGCCGGACTGCCACGGCGCCTCCCCGTGCTATGAATATATGTACACTTGACACAACACGCAACCACATTTTCACAACTTTTATTTAACTACATTGCAAAGGTAGTATACTTTTAAAAAAAAGTGCTTCATTTATGTGCCACATCTGCAACATCTCCTGCAAAAAGCGCTTCATTTATGACTGTGCAACAACTGCAACATCTCCTCTTCAACATTTCAATATAAAAATAAAATAAAAAACAAACAAGTGCATGATGTGCATCTGAACATTCTAACCTCAACACTTGAACAAAAACACATTTATAGTGCAGCTGAGCTTATGAAAAAGTGCTTCATGTCTGTGCAACAACAGCAAATCACAGCATCTTATTAGCACTTATTGTCCACTCTTAACTCTCAAACATCAGGGGGGGTGGGGGGCAGACCTACATACACACATCTAATGAGAGAGATTGCACTTCTTTGACTGGGCAATGGCAGAGAAAGAGGGTTCATAGGAAGTGAGGGCTACCCGCAAACAGTGATGCAAATGCTCATTTGTCAAGGAGGCACGGTTGCTTGTTTTAATGGCATTCATGTGAGAGAAACTGGATTCACAGGTGTATGTTGAGCCAAACATTGTTAGCACAGATATTGCCAGCGTTTTTATTTTGGGGAATGTGTTGACATGAATACACTTTATCCAAAATGTTGTGGTGGATTCATTCTCAAGTGCCTGCTTCAGAGCAGATGATGCTTGCATGTCAATTATTTCAAGTTGCAGGAGACCTTCATCAATGTGAAGTGATGCAAGGACCTGCCCTGCCTCTCGCCAGCCTCCTCGTCTCTTCACCCCCGTAATAAAAAACACACTGTCGTTTTTTTTTTAATTACGGGGCCAAAGGATAAATCGCAGCACAGTTAGCACTCCCGTTACATTTTCAAATCACAATATCATAACAACACAGAGGCTGAGAGACTCACTTTGTTTTGCTGCCGGTGGACCATCGTTGGACAGGGCTGGACCAGCATGAGAGAACAAGCTAGCTGGAAGGACAGTCCTAGCTGTGGGGAACTGACCTTGCTAGCTGAAGGGGCAGTCCTAGCAGTGAGAGAAAACTGACCTTGCTAGCTGAAGGGGCAGTCCTAGCAGTGGGAGCAAACTGACCTTGCTAGCTGAAGGGGCAGTCCTAGCAGTGGGAGAAAAACTGACAATGCTAGCTGAAGGGGCAGTCCTAGCAGTGGGAGAAAAACTGACATTGCTAGCTGAAGGGGCAGTCCTAGCAGTGGGAGAAAACTGACCTTGCTAGCTGAAAGGGCAGTCCTAGCAGTGGGAGAAAAACTGACCTTGCTAGCTGAAAGGGCAATCCTAGCAGTGGGAAAAAACTGACATTGCTAGCTGAAAGGGCAGTCCTAGCAGTGGGAGAAAACTGACCTTGCTAGCTGAAGGGGCAGTCCTAGCAGTGGGGCAAACTGACCTTGCTAGCTGAAGCGGCAGTCCTAGCAGAGGGAGAAAACTGACCTTGCTAGCTGAAAGGGCAGTCCTAGCAGTGGGAAAACTGACCTTGCTAGCTGAAAGGGCAGTCCTAGCAGTGGGAAAAACTAACCTTGCTAGCTGAAAGGGCAGTCCTAGCAGTGGGAAAAAACTGACCTTGCTAGCTGAAAGGGCAGTCCTAGCAGTGGGAAAAAACTGACCTTGCTAGCTGAAAGGGCAGTCCTAGCAGTGGGAAAACTACACAAAAAGTGGAGGCCATGCAGAGGGACCGGGTTAGCTGCCTGGGCATGGCTAGCTACAGGGCCCATGCCAGCAGCAAGGGCTGCATTAACATAGAGGCTGTGCTAGCAGCCGGGGCTAAGCTAGCAGACTGGGGCCCTGCTGAGGGACTGGGTTAGCTGCCTGGGCATGGCTAGCTACAGGGCCTATGCCAGCAGCAAGGGCTGCATTAACATAGAGGCTGTGCTAGCAGCCGGGGCTAAGCTAGCAGACAGGGGCCCTGCTGAGGGACTGGGTTAGCTGCCTGGGCATGGCTAGCTACAGGGCCTATGCCAGCAGCAAGGGCTGCATTAACATAGAGGCTGTGCTAGCAGCCGGGGCTAAGCTAGCAGACAGGGGCCCTGCTGAGGGACTGGGTTAGCTGCCTGGGCATGGCTAGCTACAGGGACTATGCCAGCAGCAAGGGCTGCATTAACATAGAGGCTGTGCTAGCAGCCGGGGCAAAGCTAGCAGACAGGGGCCATGCTGGTAGTAGAGGCCTAACAAGCTGCAGGGAAGCCAACAGGGCTAACAGGGAAGCTAACAGGGCTAACAGGGGAGCTAACAGGGCTAACAGGGAAGCTAACAGGGCTAACAGGGGAGCTAGAGGGAACAAGAAAAAAAAAAGGCAAACTCAACATACACCGTCTGTGCTGGCTGGGGTCGTCGATTTGGTCGGGTCGTACTGTTATGGTTTGTAACCGACCCCAATCGCACAACACAAGACAGGTATGAGAGTAAGCCAAGAACAGGGCATTTATTGAATAACAAAGAAAAACGGCACTGTCCCTTTAAGGGAGAACACAAAATACTGGATAACAAGAAGGGAAAGGTACAGTGCCTTTAAGAGGCGAGCTGGCTAAGGGGAAGGCAAGGGAAGGCTAACGGAAACAGGGCCGGGGCAAGGGAAGGGGCAGGAACAGGGAGGACTAGGAGGACCGGACGGGAAGGACAAGGAGGACTAGAGAGGGGAGACAGGGACAGAGGCCCGCGGAGGTGGGCTGGGGACAGGGAGGACTGGGAGGACTAGAGTGGGGAAACAGGGACAGAGGCCCGCGGAGGCGGGCTGGGGAGAGGGAGAACTGGGAGGATTAGAGTGGGGAAACAGGGACAGAGGCCCGCGGAGGCGGGCTGGGGAGAGGGAGGACTGGAAGGACTAGATAGGGAGGACTAGGAGGACAAGAGAAAAACAGGGTAAGGCCTTGGAACAGGGCGAGGGCTGGAGCTGCATGGAGCTGTGACAGGAGAGGTGACTTGTCCCAAAAACAGAGTAATCCAAGTGACAGAATCTTCGGTGTAAATACACACTGTGAGTAAAGTCCCAAAATACAAATCCAAGTGAATAATATCTTCGGTGTGTAAACACACAGTGAGCGATGTTAAGGCCAAAATATTATCCCAATGAAACAATCCAAAAAGGCTGAACGCTGGGTGAGTGATAAAAAGCAGGAAATCTTCAGTGTTATATAAACACACGAAAAACGGATAGGATCAAAGACAGTCATAAAAACTCACCCAGGCGCTGTGCGTAAAGAGCGTTGGAACAGAACGGAGCGAGCGCGTCGCCACTGGAAACAGGTGTCCAAGCGGAGGTCTGAGTGGTGCGCGACTGCTTGGAGTAAGCGCCGGTACGGAGGGCGCATCTGGCGCGGAGGTCTGAGTGGTGCGCGACTGCTTGGAGTACGCGCCGGTACGGAGGGTGCATCTGGCGCGGAGGTCTGAGTGGTGCGCGACTGCTTAGTGTACGCGCCGGTACGGAGGGCGCATCTGGCGCGGAGGTCTGAGTGGTGCGCGACTGCTTAGTGTACGCGCCGGTACGGAGGGCGCATCTGGCGCGGAGGTCTGAGGGGTGCGCGTCTGCTTGGAGTACGCGCCGGTACGGAGGACGCATCTGGAGTGCGTCTGAATGCGCGTCAGGAGTGAAGAGCGCGTCTGCGCGGAAGAGCGCGCCGGCTCGGAGAGACGCATCCTCCCGTAGAGTATTAGGAAGCGATGCGCGTCAGGAGTGAAGAGCGCGTCTGCTGCGCGGAGGTCTGGATGCGCGTCTGGGCGTCTGCTGCGCTGAGGTCTGAAGTGGAACACTGGGATACCTCCCGTGGAAGTTTAGAGAGCGCAGTCCAGTGTCTCCCTCAGGCAACGGCGACAGGAGGCAAAGGCTGGAGCGCATCTCACGCCGGAGATGAAAACAGCATAAACAGACAGAGGACCTCCCGAAGGAGTCTTGGTGATAGAGAATATGATACGGAATGAACGGCACGACCCGACAAGGGACAGAGGGGAGAGCGAGGTACTTAAAGCCCACAGGGGAACTAATTAGAATGCACCACAGGTGCGTGAAGGTAATTGATACTTGAAACTAAAAGTGTGTGTTCGGCACCAGACCAATCAAACACATAATGACAGGTAGTCCAAGGGTGTGGTTGCTGAAGAGCAAACGAACGCGAGGGTGGGGGCTAGTGAGGTGAGGAGAATGCAATTGATTAACAGTAGGCTTAAAGGAACAGAGCGAGTAGGTGAGCAACAGGCTTAAAGGAACAGAGCGAGTAGGTGAGCAGCGGACAAAACCTCACACTCCGGTCATCACTACGAGACAGCCGGAGACAGGGGGGCACGCAGAGAGGGTCGCATCCTCCCGGTCTTCATCACGGGACGTCCAACACTCTGGTCATCACTACGAAACAGCCGGAGACAGGGGGGCACGCAGAGAGGGTCGCATCCTCCCGGTCTTCATCACGGGACGTCCAACACTCTGGTCATCACTACAAAACAGCCGGAGACAGGGGGGCACGCAGAGAGGGTCGCATCCTCCCGGTCTTCATCACGGGACGTCCAACACTCTGGTCATCACTACGAAACAGCCGGAGACAGGGGGGCACGCAGAGAGGGTCGCATCCTCCCGGTCTTCATCACGGGACGTCCAACACTCCGGTCATGACTCCGGGACAGCCACTCACAGGGAGACGGGACAGGCATTAGACAGCTCACATGATTGTGATGGGTGGACATAGCAATAGATACAAGTAGTAAGCATATATGTTAATAGAATAGATATATGAAGTAAGCATTTTATGTGAATAGAATAGAATAGAAGTAATTAACCCAGCAATGAAACCATGTTGACGGACCACAAACCATGTTGACAGACCACGGACAGAAGACGGTAAGAAGCTGATCCATGGCCTCGTGGTGCACGTAGAACAGTCACTGCAATCTTGGCCAAGACCCCGAGACATCCACCACCTTGGTCAGTACTACGAGACAAGCACTCAGGAGAGATGGGGGGGTTGGGACAGGGGTTAGAGAGTTCCCATGTTTGTAGTGGACGGAGATGTAGCAATAAGTACATGTAGTGAGCATATGCATACATGGTGACAGTAGAATCATAGTATATAAGAAAATTGTGAAATAGAGTAATAGATAGAACTACTGCAAGCGTATGGATACAGGATGAGATACAAGACAATAGCTCAGGGCCGTATGCCCCGTGGGGGCAGGAGAAGCTACTCGGAAGGTTCAGCACTGCAGGCCAGACAGAAGACGGTATGAAGCTGTTCCATGGGACTGGTTGAGACAGAGGTTAAAAAGGTTCTCCCATGTCTGCAGAAAAGCAGACATGGGAGCAAATAGACATCCTAACTAAACTAGACAGATTAATCTAAGGGTCAGTCCCCGACCAGGTGAGATCAGGGTAGGTTGAAGGAGAGAGAGAAAAGATGGGTCTTAAGCTTACTTACTATACAAATATTTATTATTATTATTATTATTATGAGGTAGGTACAGTAGTAAATATTCCTCTTCATTATATTTATTTGTTTAATTTGCCTTCACTTCTATCCACTTGAATCTTTGTCCCAATGTTTGATCCCAACCAGCTGATTGAAACATCAGCTGAGTCGCCTCCAAAAGTCTTGTTTGTCAGGAATCCTCTCCTCCATTTGTCCTCAGAGGAGCTGGAGGACTGGGGCTGAAATCACCATGGATTCTAATTCAAGTTCAAGTTCAAGTTCAAGTTCTTTAATAGTTGTCATACAGAAGTACAGAATACTTTCATACAAAATGCTTCTTACTGTTACGCTCCAGAGACTGTGCTAGACAAGATAGTATCAAATAACATAATAACATAATATAGCATGAATTTAGAAAAAGAAAATGAGGTCACAGTGTTCGGTATAGACATATGTACAATGTTCTGAGTTACCATATAATATACAATACACAATACTATGCAGTGTACTAATGTACAGTACTATCTAGTGCAAAGCAGAAATGGGATGAGGTACAATTTTAGGTACAATTTACAGTAAGGTGTACGAGTTGTAGTGCAATCCTTCATCCATAAATATAAAGTGTGGGGAGTGGGTGCTACAGTGTGTTTGTTTAAAGTGGGTGTGTGCTATAAGTGTGTGGAGTGGGTGCTACAGTGTGTTTGTTTAAAGTGAGTGTGTGCGTGTGGATGTGTGTGCTATGTGCGTTTGGTGGTTGTTGTTGTGTAGTGTTCATTCATTGTTCGTTTAGCAGCCTGATGGCCTGGGGATAGAAGCTTCTTCTGAGTCTTTCTGTGCTCGCCTTGAGACTCCTGTATCGCTTGCCTGACGGCAGCAGTTCAAAGAGGCAGTTGTTCGGGTGACTGGAGTCTTTAATGATTCTCTTAGCCTTGCCCTTGCAACGCTTGTAGTAAATGTTCTGGAGGGTGGGGAGCCCCCCTCCAATTGTGCGTTCGGCTGAACGTGTCACTCTTTGTAGTCTGCTTTGGTCTTGTGCAGTGCTATTCCCAAACCAGGAGGTGATGTTGCCGGTCAAGATGCTCTCTATTGTACATGAGTAGAAGTTCTTAAGGATCTTCTGGCTGACTTGGAACTTCCTTAGGCGCCTGAGGAAGTAGAGGCGTTGTCGTGCCTTCTTCACAACACTGTTAATGTGTGTGGTCCATGTCAAGTCCTCGGATATGTAGGCTCCGAGGTACTTAAAGCTGTTGACTCTCTCAACCGGTGCCCCGTCGATGCTGAGGGGGCTGTAGTCCTTGACCCCCGACCTCCTGAAGTCCACAATCATCTCCTTTGTTTTGCTGACGTTCAGGGAGAGGCTGTTTTCCTGGCACCATCCCGCCAGGACCTTGACCTCTTCCAGGTAGGCCCTCTCGTCGTTGGCAGAGATCAGGCCCACCACCACTGTGTCGTCAGCAAATTTGACGATTGTATTGCTACTCCGCTGAGCCACACAGTCGTGTGTGTACAGGGAGTAGAGGAGGGGACTCAGAACACAGCCCTGGGGGGCCCCTATGTTGAGGGTGATGGATGAGGAGGTGCAGTTGCCTGCTCTCACCACCTGGGGTCTGCCAGTCAGGAAGTCCAAGACCCACTGGCAGAGGTCATAGCCCAAGCCCAGGTCCCTGAGCTTGGCTATGAGTATGGAGGGGACTATGGTATTGAATGCCGAGCTGTAGTCGATGAATAGCATTCTCACATAGTTCCCCTGCCTCTTGTCCAGGTGTGATGCTGCTGTGTGCAGCACATGGGATATGGCGTCCTCCGTGGACCTGTTGGGGCGGTATGCAAATTGCAGGGGGTCCATGTTGATGGGGAGGGAGGAGCAGATGTAGCCCTTTACTAGCTTCTCGAAGCACTTCATGGCTATGGAGGTGAGAGCTACAGGGCGGTGTACATGTAACATGTAAACAAGATGGTTCTTCTGCTGTGATGGTGTGCATTTATATAGCAGCTTTTATCCAATTATTTTTTTTTTGTTCCTCACATTCACCCATACATTCACACACAGACAGCGGAGGCGACCATGCAAGGTGCCAACCTGCTCATCAGAAGCAGTTAGGGGTTAAGTGCCTGAGAGGAGTGGGACTCAAACCGGGAACCTTCCGATCACCAGACGACTGCTCTACCTCTTGAGCCTCTGTTGCACTGTAGTTGGGTAGAAAATAGTTCCTACATGAAAGGGCTCACAACAAGGTCTGTGTCTTGAATAACGTGGGTCATGACTTCTGGAAAGAGATGTTGCTTTTAGGTTTTGATGAAATGTATTCTGAGCTCAACAAGCTGAGTGTCATTCAGCCCCATTGTATTGTAGTGACAGCAGGTATCTCTACAGCAGGTATCTCTACATCAGGTATCTCTACAGCAGATATCTCTACAGCAGATATCTCTACAGCAGGTATCTCTACAGCAGGTATCTCTACAGCAGGTATCTCTACAGCAGGTATCTATACAGCAGGTATCTCTACATCAGGTATCTCTACATCAGGTATCTCTACAGCAGATATCTCTACAGCAGGTCTCTACAGCAGATATCTCTACAGCAGGTATCTCTACTCTACAGCAGGTATCTCTACAACAGGTATCTCTACAGCAGATATCTCTACAGCAGGTATCTCTACAGCAGATATCTCTACAGCAGGTATCTCTACAGCAGATATCTCTACAGCAGGTATCTCTACAGCAGATATCTCTACAGCAGGTATCTCTACAGCAGGTATCTCTACAGCAGATATCTCTACAGCAGGCATCTCTACAGCAGATATCTCTACAGCAGGTATCTCTACAGCAGGTATCTCTACAGCAGATATCTCTACAGCAGGTATCTCTACAGCAGATATCTCTACAGCAGGTATCTCTAGGAGGCATCTCTACAAAAGACATCTTTTTTGTATTATTATTTTGGGTCAACTGTCCCTTTAAGGCGCTGCCCTTCCCTCTTCTTATCCGTAACCGAGATCACGAAGGAAACGGTCTCATCACCTGCCCCAAGTATTTATTGATAATTTATAAGTCAGAAAAGATACTGTATGCTGTTATACCTCCTGTCTTAGTGCAGAAGCTGTAGAGTCTGTCTTGTACAGTGAAACACCATCGTCCTGTAATAAAGTTGATGTCTTAGTACAGAAGCTGTAGAGTCTCTGTCTTGTACAGTGAAACACCATCGTCCTGTAATAAAGTTGATGTCTTAGAGCAGAAGCTGTAAAGAGTCTGTCTTGTACAGTGAAACACCATCGTCCTGTAATAAAGTTGATGGTCTGTTTCCACACTTTGTCCTGTCATGTTGTCTGCAACTCTTTATTGTGAGAATGGGTTTAGGCAGAGCCCAATAGCTGAACACAGGAGAAGAGAGAATGGAGCGTTTTAGGGTGTTTAATTGTATTTCCCCAAGCAGACAGGTATTACATCCATAAATGTGCAACAGACAGGTATTGGGAATGTTTTCTTGGGGGGTGAGGACAGGTGCACCCCCAGTGCAGCTGTGTGCAGAAGACACAGGTCTGTGTCATGGAAGAGAGAGCAGGAGACTCCTTGTCCAGCACGAGATGTCCAGGCAGGGGGGAGCACTGGAGCGGAGGTCCTGGGCACACAGAGAAACACGGTTAGACCAAGGAATAATAACACGAGCAGGTTAGCAAGGCTTTAGGTTGAGTCGTCGTACCCAGGTAGCTAGATTAACACTACGACAAGGTCTGGTCAGGATCTGCAGGTAGTTGTACTGTCTTGCTGATCAGGGGATGAGGTACAGCTGTGTTGAGTGAAGAGCTTGGCAGCGTGTGACTCCGGGGAAGGGGTGCTGTCCATATATGGGTGTGAGGCTTCAAGTCAAGTCAAGTCAAGAGTTTTATTTGTCACGGCATACAAGTATACAATGAAATGCGGGTGGTCTTGCCCGCAACAATGTGCAATACAGTAGTAACAACATATAATAGAATCCAATAAAACAACATTGTGCAATAAACAAGTAACATTGTAAATGCAGCTGTCGCCTATAGAGGGCGCATGTTTATTTTTATATTTCTTTTTATCTCATGTGACGTATCACGTCCTGTCTCACGCTCTGACCCAGCGTAGTTTGAGCAGATCTGGCGGAACGTGCCTAGACTTGTAGGAGAAGATAGCGCAGCAGATTTGTGCACTTCATTTGTCAAAGATAAAAGATTAAAGTACTAGAGTTTGAAGATAACCCCCTCCCATTGAGCTGCAAGCAAGCCAAAGTGGTTCCTAAAGTTTTATTCACACTTTTCGTTTTGTTTTTGTAATTCTATTGACCGAATTGTATGAGTATTGACTGTTATTATTTCCTGCAATTGTAGTTCTACGGTGGTGATGAACGGAATATGCATCAATAAACAGCCATCTGTAATTAAAGAACTCGGAGTCCTCGTCGTGCATCAATGGGCGGCACAGTAGAACACTGGACTGTGGAGTTGAAAACTCCATATGAGAACGTCGGGTAGAGGATTGTCTGCAGTCGAAGATGTATCGTCATGTCTGGGGAACCTTTGTGCTGGGAAGGAGCTGCAGCAGTGTGCACACGGCCAAACAAGCGAGCTCGTGGAAAAAGACGGCTCGAGGTTGGCGCGGGTACAGGACTCTGCCGCTGAACTTTTCCACGTATCAGTAGGATTTCGCAGCATCCATCTTAAAAGAAGCAGCAGACTTTCCCCTACATTGAAGTTGAACTGCATAGGCAAACAAGTGAGCTCCTGGAAGAAGACGGCTCGAGGTTGGCGCGGATACAAGACTCTGCCGCTGAACCTTTCCACGCATCAGTAAGATTCACAGCATCCATCTTAAAGAAGCAGTAGATGTTTTCCCTACGTTGAAATTGAACTGCATAGGCAATGCCATTCACCAAGTTGACTGACTACACGTCTCAGGTATTGACTTTTCAGAGAGAAGTATTGTTGTAGACTACAATTGCATTGCAAGTGCGCACATTCTTGAGACTGTATATAAGGTTGTTTACAGTTTAATATTTTTGGCCATTTAAGAATAGGTTGATATTCATTAATGAAGTCTAGCTTTATAAGGTTAATTTAGAAAAGGCCAATCATAAAGGGTATATTCGAACTTAATACTTGCATTTTCATAATAGCCTACTAGGCTTACATTTTCATTTCGTTTTTTGAATTTCATATTAGCCTACACTTTTTACCAGTTATTTCCCAGTATAGTAAGCTACTATAATATAAACCTAGGCCTATGGTTTATTTGTTATTTTTCATGATTTGTATTTCACATTGAAGAAAGGTGTAGATTTGAATTGGCCTACAATGTTCAACTAAATTAAGCATTTATTTTTGAATACTTAAGACATTTGTTGACACTTTTCATTATTAGGCTTACACATTTCTTAGACTGAATTCATATTAGCCTACCCCTCTATTTACAGTTCATATTTCTTATTCGATAGATATGGTTCATAAATATTTAATGAATAAATAATTGATTTATTTACTACACAGTAAACATGTCACAAAGGGGTGAGATCCAGCAAACTGAATCTCAGATTGAGTTCAACAAGCTAGACGATAGTGAGCCAGTCGTATTTACTGAAAAGGGACAGGCTCTTGTAGACGATAAGGTGATGGATCTAAAAGTGAACTTCAAAATGGCATATGAGAGGTGGAAGCACAACATGAATGGACTGAAAATATCCATCAAGTATAAGGGCGACTCTGACCTAATGAAGATAACCCCCTCCCATATAGCCAGAATAAATTCAGCCCAAATTGAGGTTGATGGTATTTATCTAAAAATGAGAGACACTTTACATCCCGATCATCCAGACTCAGAAACCTGTAGAAGGAATGATACATGCCAATCGCACACCAGGACTGTTAATAAAAAGGCTCAGCAGTTCCTCAACAAGATGAGAACCAGGACTGCTAATAAAAGGGCGTTCCTCAACAACGGTGGTTCTGAAATCTCAGTGTCACACAACGCAAGACAAGCTGCAGCGGAAGTAGCCGCAGCTACAGAGGTACTAAAAATAATGAGAGAGCGCCATGAGCAAGAAGAAGAAATCCAAAGACTGGAGCAGGAAGATGAAAGGCGGTCGGCTGAAAACGACGCAGAGAACGCCAAGATCCACGCAGAGAACGCCAAGATCCAGGCAGAGAAAATATTCATCACGGAAAGTGCTGATAGAAGAACAAAGCTGAATGAGAAAAGGAGAGAAGTGGAACGGTTAGAGGAACTCAAGAAACTCAACGCAGTTAAGGTAAAGCTAAAGATTTACACTGAAAGCGTTCATAATGATGATGAAGAAGATCATCTGTAGTCACCTCTTCCACACTATCCTTCAGCACATTCGCTAGCTCTCACCCCACAAGAAGAACTGCGTCCTCTTGCGCCTCCAGTGTTCCAACAAGGAGAGAGCCCGTCTCAACAAGGAGAGAGCCCTTCTCAACAAGGAGAGAGCCCTTCTCAACAAGGAGAGAGCCCGTCTCAACAAGGAGAGAGCCCTTCTCAACAAGGAGAGAGCCCGTCTTAACAAGGAGAGAGCCCGTCTCAACAAGGAGAGAGCCCGTCTCAACAAGGAGAGAGCCCTTCTCAACAAGGAGAGAGCCCGTCTCAACAAGGAGAGAGCCCTTCTCAACAAGGAGAGAGCCCTTCTCAACAAGGAGAGAGTGAGCGAGAGGAACAGGAAGAGCCTGTCATTCTGACTGGACAAGAGCCATGCACTGCCACAGCAAACGGTGTGAAGAATGAAGATGAGAATCAACAAGGAGAGAGCCCTTCTCAACAAGGAGAGAGCCCGTCTCAACAAGGAGAGAGCCCTTCTCAACAAGGAGAGAGCCCGTCTCAACAAGGAGAAGGCCCGTCTCAACAAGGAGAGAGCCCGTCTCAACAAGGAGAGAGCCCTTCTCAACAAGGAAAGAGCCCTTCTCAACAAGGAGAGAGCCCGTCTCAACAAGGAGAGAGCCCGTCTCAACAAGGAGAGAGCCCTTCTCAACAAGGAGAGAGACCTTCTCAACAAGGAGAGAGACCTTCTCAACAAGGAGAGAGACCTCAACAAGGAGAGAGCCCTGCTCAACAAGGAGAGAGACCTTCTCAACAAGGAGAGAGCCCTTCTCAACAAGGAGAGAGCCCTTCTCAACAAGGAGAGAGCCCGTCTCAACAAGGAGAGAGACCTTCTCAACAAGGAGAGAGACCTTCTCAACAAGGAGAGAGACCTCAACAAGGAGAGAGCCCTGCTCAACAAGGAGAGAGACCTTCTCAACAAGGAGAGAGCCGCCCTTCTCAACAAGGAGAGAGACCTCATCGACAAGGAGAGAGACATTCTCATCAACAAGGAGAGAAAACAAAACCAGGAGAGTTTGTGAAAGAAGAAGTTAGCTGCTGACAATAGGGTCAGAAGAGTTAACCAGTTAGTCAGTGACACAACACTAGACAACAAAGGCGCACGCACATCTCAGCCACATTATTTAGAGAGAGCCATACACAAAACGGTACTATTACAGGAAGCAGAGTAAAGGCTCTTTGAAACCTTTTTTTTGTTTTTGTGTATTTGGTTTGTTTAAAGGGTTCCCAATGTTTAAAGGGTTCCTGATGTTTTAAATGGTTGTGTTGAAAATCACATGTTATGTGATTGGTGGGAGTGTAAATGCAGCTGTCGCCTATAGAGGGCGCATGTTTATTTTTATATTTCTTTTTATCTCATGTGACGTATCACGTCCTGTCTCACGCTCTGACCCAGCGTAGTTTGAGCAGATCTGGCGGAACGTGCCTAGACTTGTAGGAGAAGATAGCGCAGCAGATTTGTGCACTTCATTTGTCAAAGATAAAAGATTAAAGTACTAGAGTTTGAAGATAACCCCCTCCCATTGAGCTGCAAGCAGGCCAAAGTGGTTCGTAAAGTTTTATTCACACTTTTCGTTTTGTTTTTGTAATTCTATTGACCGAATTGTATGAGTATTGACTGTTATTATTTCCTGCAATTGTAGTTCTACGGTGGTGATGAACGGAATATGCATCAATAAACAGCCATCTGTAATTAAAGAACTCTGAGTCCTCGTCGTGCTTCAATGGGCGGCACAAACATAGTAGGGCATATCGGTATTTGTACATAGTTATTTAAATTTTTTATACAATCTCAGGTTATGCTATACTATTTTTAAAGTGACCTTTCCTTATGTGGCCATAAGTGTGGGCGTGTGCAGCATGAGTGTGTGCTTGCTCATGTTAAAGTGGCTGCTAGTGTGTGAGCGTGTACAGTGTGTGTGCTCATGTGTGCTTGTGTGTGTAGAGTTCAGTGTTCAGGGCTCTGATGGCCTGGGGGAAGAAGCTGAGCCGAAGCCTCTCTGTCCTAGTAGCTGGTGTTCGCAGGCGTCTGCCTGACCTCAGCAGCCTGAACAGGCTGTTGTTGGGGTGGTGTGGGTCTTTCATTATTCTGCAGGCACTGGATTTGCACCTCTTGTTGTATAGAACCTGCAGGGGTGGTAGTGCAATACCCGTGGTACGCTCGGCTGAGCGCACCACTCTCTGTAGGGCCTTCTTGTCCTGTGCCATGCTGTTTCCATACCAGGCAGTGATGTTTCCAGTCAAGATGCTCTCTACAGCTCCAGAGTAGAAGGACTGGAGTATCTTCCCAGATACTCTGAACTTCCTTAACTGTCTCAGGTGGTAGAGGCGCTGCTTCGCCTTTTTTACGACCGAGTCTATGTGTGTTGACCATGTCAGATCCCCTGAGATGTGGACCCCCAGGTACTTAAAGCTGCTCACCCTGTCCATGGTAGCCCCGTTTATCCTCAGTGGTGTGTGTGTCTCCTGCTGTCCTCTCCTATAATCCACGATCAGCTCCTTGGTTTTACCAATGTTCAGGAGCAGGCTGTTGTCCTGGCACCAGCGTTCCAGTACCTCAACCTCCTCCCAGTAGGCCTTCTCGTCGTTGTCCGAGATCAGCCCCACCACCACTGTGTCGTCCGCAAACTTCACTATGGAGTTGGAGCTGAACTTGGCCACACAGTCGTGTGTATAGTGAGTACAGCAGGGGGCTCAGAACACAGCCCTGGGGGGACCCGATGCTCAGGGTGATGGTGTTGGAGGTCTGACCCCCCACCCTGACCGCCTGGGGCCTTTCGCTCAGAAAGTCCAGTATCCAGGCGCTCAGAGCGGAGCTCAGACCCAGCTCGATCAGCTTGTCCACCAGTCTGGTGGGGACTATGGTGTTGAACGCTGAGCTGTAGTCAATGAACAACAGTCTCACATAGCCCCCCTTCTGGCGGTCAAGGTGAGAGAGGGTGCTGTGCACCGCATCGTCAGTGGACCTGTTTGGCCTGTATGCAAATTGCATGGGGTCCATATCACTGGGGAGGGAGGCACAAATGTGATCCTTGACCAGCCTCTCGAAACATTTCATGGCCACAGATGTGAGTGCCACCGGTCTGTAGTCATTGAGACATGTTGGGGAGGGTTTCTTTGGTACAGGGATGATGGTTGTGAATGTGGGAGAGGATGAGGAGGAGTGAAGAAGGTGTCGGGCTTCCGTGGTGAATGTGGGGGAGGAGGAGGAGGAGTGAAGAAGGCTCTCGCTGTGATTATGACAGGACCCCCCCCCCCCTCTACGGGCGCCTCCTGGCGGCCCTCCAGGCCTATCAGGGTTGGCCTGATGGAAGTCCCGGATGAGGTCCGGGTCCAGAACCATCTGGCGGGAGACCCAGCTGCGCTCCACTGGGCCGTAGCCCTCCCAGTCGACCAGGTACTGGTAGCCGCGGCCGCGGCGCCGTACGCCCAGCAACTGCCGGACAATGTAGGCCGGGTGGTCGTCGATGACCAGCGGAGGGGGAGGCTCCGGAGCTGGGGGAGACAGGGGACTGGAGACCACCGGCTTCAGCTGGGAGACATGGAAGGAGGGGGGAATTCGCATATGGGAGGGAAGCTGGAGTCTGACGACTGAGGGGTTAATGAGTGACAGAATCTTGTAGTGACCAACAAAACGGGGGGTGAGTTTCCGGGAAACTGACTTGAGTGGCAGGTCCCGAGATGAGAGCCAAACTATCTGACCTGGTTGATAGTCGGGGTCCGGTGGCGGTCGGCGAAGCGGCGGTTCTGGTCAGCGGAGAAGCGCGGCCCTGGTGTCCTCCCACACCCTCCTGCAGCGAAGGTGCTCCTGCACCGAGGGAACAGAGATCTCCTCCTCCTGTGCAGGGAACAGTGGGGAGTTGTGGGCGTACTCTATCCATGGCAGGAAAGCATGGGGGGGAGGGGTCCCGGGTCGTCACGCAGCGGACATGGGGGGGAGGGGTCCCGGGTCGTCACGCAGCGGAGGGCGGACCCCAGGTCCTGGTTGGCCCGCTCCGACTGGCCGTTGGTCTGCGGGTGGTACCCGGAGGAGAGACTGGGGGCCCAGCAGAAAGCCTTCCAGACTTGGGAGATGAATTGAGGGGCCCTGTCGGAGACGATGTCCACCGGGATCCCGTGGAGGCGGAAGATGTGGAGCCTCCATCAGGTCCGCGGTCTCTGAAGCAGAGGGGAGTTTGGGGAGAGAAACAAAGTGCATGGCCTTCGAAAAGCGGTCAACAATAGTGAGAATGACTGTGTTACCGTGTGAGGGGGGCAGACCGGTGACGAAGTCCAGGGCGACGTGTGACCAGGGCCGACCGGGAACAGGGAGCGGACGGAGGAGCCCGGCGGGTGGTCGGTGGGAAGCCTTCCCACGAGCACAGACGGTGCAGGCAAGGACGAAGGCGCGGGTGTCCTCCCTCATGGAAACCCACCAGAAGTGCCGCTTCAGCAGGGACAGGGTACGGTCGATCCCAGGATGACAGGCGAACCGGGAGGCGCGGATCCACTGGAGCACCTGGGAGCGGACAAGGTCGGGGACAAAAAGCCGGTTAGGTGGACCGTTACCTGTATCAGGCTGGACACGCTGAGCCTCCCAGACGACGGACTGGATCTCCCAGGTGGCGGAGGCCACCAAGCAGGAGGAGGAGAGGATGGTGTCAGGGTGTGCAGACCCTCCTTCGAGGACAAACTGCCGGGAGAGGGCGTCCAGCTTGGTGTTCTTGGAGCTGGGCCTGTAGGTCAGGGTGAAATTGAACCGGGCGATGAACAGCGCCCAGCGGGTCTGGAGGGAGTTCAGGCGCTTGGCCGTCTGGACATAGGTGAGGTTCTTATGGTCCAACCAGACCAGGAAGGGGGTCTCCGAACCCTCCAGCCAGTGCCTCCATTCCTCCAGAGCCAGCTTGACTGCCAGGAGCTCCAGGTTTCCAATATCGTAGTTGACCTCTGCTGGGGTCAGGCGGCGAGAGAAGAAGGCGCAGGGGTGCAGTCTTTGGTCGAGAGCGGAGCGTTGGAAGAGGATCGCCCCCACTCCGGTACTTGAGGCGTCCACCTCCACCACGAACTGGCGGGACGTGTCCGGCTGGACGAGGATGGGCGTGGAGGTGAAGCGCCAGCGCAGCTCGGAGAAGGCGGAGTCCACCTTGTCAGACCAGATGAAGGGCACGGAAGGCGTAAGGGAGTTGGGTAAGGGATGCAGCAACCCGGCTGTAGTCCCTGATGAAACGCCGGTAGAAGTTAGCAAACCCCAGGAAGCGTTGGAGCTGCTGGACGTTGGTGGGCCGGGGCCAGTCGGACACCGCCTTGATCTTCTCAGGGTCCGCCTGGATCCGGCCGCTCTCTATAATGTAGCCGAGGAACCCGATGGAGGAGACGTGGAACTCACACTTCTACGCCTTGACGAACAACTTGTTCTCCAGTAGGCGTTGGAGGACCCGGCGGACATGCTGGACGTGCTCCTCCATATCAGAATGTCATCCAAATAAACAAAAACAGAGCGGTTAAGGACATCACGGAGAACGTCATTGACAAGAGCCTGGAATACAGCAGGGGCGTTGGTCAGCCCAAAGGGCATTACCTTGTACTCAAAGTGACCAAGCGGGGTCTTAAAGGCCGTCTTCCATTCGTCCCCCTCCCGGACACGGACAAGGTGATAGGCATTCCTGAGGTCCAGCTTCGGGAAAATGGTGGCACCTTGCAGGGGTTCAAAAGCAGAGTTAATCAATGGCAGGGGGTACTTGTTCTTGATAGTAATGTTATTGAGATCCTGGTAGTAAATACAGCGGCGAAGGGAGCCATCCTTCTTGGAAACGAAAAAGAAACCCGCGCCGACAGGAGAGGAGGAGGTGGTAATAATGCCTGAGGCCAGGGACTCGTGGACGTATATTTCTCCATGGACTCCCTCTCCGGGCGTGAGAGGTTGAACAGGCGACTAGCGGGAAGCGGGGCCCCCGGGAGCAGGTCAATAGCGCAGTCGTACTGGCGATGAGGTGGCAAGGAGAGAGCCTGTTGTTTACTAAAAACAGCCTCTAGATCATAATAAATAGGAGGAACAGCAGAGAGGTCAATAGGTTCGTTGGGAACGGGAGAACCAGCGACCTCCAGTGGCGGCCGAGCTGACTGCAGGCAGCCGTGTTGAGTGAAGAGCTTGACAGTGTGTGACTCCGGGGAAGGGGTGCTGCCCATATATGGGTGTGATACTTCTGTTGTGAATGTGGGAGAGAATGAGGAGGAGTGAAGAAGGTGTGGGGCTTCCGTGGTGAATGTGGGGGAGGAGGAGGAGTGAAGAAGGCTCTCGCCGTGATTATGACATTTATGACTTTACTGTCCTATACTGTAATCATAATAATCATAACTACCTGCCTCATACTATAGTCTACCCATATAACTCTGTATGATAGCATGTACAATAGTGCTGGATATACCATATATATTCATTATTTCCATATATATCTACATCCGTCTGTACAAACCGGCATATAATCCTTTTTACATAATGTAGATACTATATATATTATATATACTGTACACAGGGCCGCCTCAGGGGGTGTGCGAGCAGTGCGGTCGCACAGGGCCTCGCGGGAAGGGGGGCCTCGCACAAAAAAAAAAAAAAATTAAAAAAAAATATTATTTATTTATTATTATTATTTTTTTATTGCAAGGCCCCCCTTCCTGGGAGGCCCTTTTTCATCACATACATAAAATCTAGTTTTGCTTATATGCTTATATATTTCACATTAGACGTTTGTAGAATGTGTCTGACTTGTTCCTGGGTCTGCAGACATACTCACTATTGGAGCTCTGGGGCTCTGCAGCAGACATACTATTGGTTTCAACGAAGGGAGTGGTTACATCATGTGTAGTACGCCGGCGTGCGTCAGCTGCGTTTGACTATTTCGCGCGTGCAGCTTTTGACTATTATGCTTAGTTATGCCAGCCAAGACGAAGAGGTCGGTCATTATCAGTCGGTCGGTCACCAAGGAACGTTGACGAAAGGCCTCTCGCTGGCGGGACAAATGGCCGGAGCCTTGTCATGGTGCAGTCGGGATATAGCCATGATGATGTCGGCTAGTAGCTAGCTTAGCTAAAGGCTAACTAGCGTTAGCTAACCTAGAGACAGCGCATGCAGCCAAGATGAAGAGGATGGTCGTTTGGCAGATGAACTTCGTCAACTCCACGCGGTTGTCTCCATCCTCTTGGACGTTTGGTGAGTTTTTAACCTATTCTATTAACTCTATTCTATTCCCGCCGTGGATATCTCTCTCTCTCTCTCTCTCTCTCTGGAGCCAAACTGGCCGACTAGCTGTTGTAGTACTACTAGTAGCTAACGGTGTGTGGCCTGGTGTCAGCACCTGTATTGCTTTTCTCACATTGTACAGTTTTTCAGTGGTAGCCGCATAGCTTGCTTCTGCGTTAGCTAATGGTTAGCGATAGCCGGGTTGAGCTAATTGTTAGCCAGTTAGCTGTTTAGCTACGACGTTAGCTGCCGGCTGCGCTCGGCTGGGAACGTTCGTTTGATGCTATCAGTTAGCCTAGAGTTAGCTGTTAGCTTGTGCTACGACCATTGACATTAGCCGTGAGAATAGGGGGGGGGGTTCTGGCACTCTGACTACGACATCATCTTTGACAGAAGATGTAGTCGGGCCTGCACCATGACAAGGCTCTGGCCATAGCTTATTTTTGTCCCGCCAGCGAGAGGCCTTTCGTCAACGTGGAGACCTGTGTTGCGGCCTTTCGCCCTGCGTTCCTTGGTGCAGGTAAGATTAATGAAAATGTCATGACATTACCCCACTCTTCCTTCCTTCCCCTCCCGAATGTTTTGTTAATAACGATGTTTTTTTCCAGGCAAAACATATGTTACTTCACAACATTTGGAGATACGACATGTGCTGTGTGTGAATTCATTGTCTTGGTCGTTTGTGTAGCTTGGGTAGCGTTGGGCCGTTGGCCAAAGCTGTGTGTGGCCTGGTGTCAGTAGCCTACCTGGCTAGCCTTTAGCTGATGTCGGCCATTGGCTCCTTGCTGCTTTGTTTTCTCTGGTATAGACCCTCTTCTCTTTGGATTTAAGTGTTGATCTTTGTCCTTTTGGATCTATGTATATTCATGTTGCCTTTGTGAAGTTATCTTTTCCTTCTGTTTTGTTCTTTCATTAAAAGTTGAATATCCTTTAGGGGGTCATCTTTGCTTATCTCTCTCATACATGCTCTCTCTCTAACACACACACATGACAAACACACATGCTCTCTCTCTCTCTCTTTCTAACACACACAGTCTGCCTATGGCGGCCTTTCTCGATGGCTAGGCTGTGCTCGCTGAGTCTGTACCTAGTCAAGGATCTTCAGTCACAGTGCTCAGGTATTCTGCCACTGTGTACTCTCTGTTTAGGGCCAAATAGCATTTCAATTTCTTTCCAATGTGTCTCTCTCTCTGTACACTGTATATTGACTGTAGAACAGGAGCTCTCTCTCGCTCTCTCTCTTGCTATATGTTGACTGTATCATGCCCAGCCTCGGGCAGCGCTATTATTTAAGAATATGTTGACTGTATGAAATATATATATATTTTTTTAACCTTTTGGGGGGGGGGGCCTCGCGTTTAAATCTCGCACAGGGCCTCGCATTTCTCCCAGGCGGCCCTGACTGTACATATCCCTTACCTATACTCTTGCTAGTTACACTGCTGGCCAGTATGAATAACTGATTAGCACTATTACTATTATTAAGCGCCTTGGGTTTCCTGAAAGGCACTATATAAATGTAAGAAATTATTATTACTCAGTAGAATTCATTTATATATTTATTATCCAGTTTAATCACCTGTACATTGTATATTACTACTGCACTTTACTGTTACATTTGCACTCTGGTTGGATACCAAACCTCTTTATATCGTACTGTACTTGTGCTGTATGATGACAATACATTTGAATCTAATCTAATGTAATGTTGTGTTGTTTGTCTCCTGCAGGAAGGAGCTTCTTAAGAACATGTCGTTCACAGCAGCAGCACACACCGTTGTTCTGGTAAATCCCTGCAACAGCAGATCTGTCCATTAAAACTGTAAAGCAGCTGTTACCTGGTTGGTTGTTCCAGCCCGACACGGTTTGTGAGTGGGTGAGTTAGTGTACTGCCCTCTGCTGGATAAAAAAAGTATATAATGTAAATTCAGGTTCAATACATTCTGCCCTCTAGTGGTAAATGTGCAGAACACATCTGGAGGGCCAGGGTGTCAACATTGAACAGAAGAGCCGTGTTCAGCCATACAGTTATGATGAGGACGGATAGAGAGTGGGACCTTTCAGCTCGCTATAGGTTTTCATTTGGATTTAAGATGTCCCACCACGGCCTAAAGGTCTACTCTTGCAGCAGGGAGCACCCCTAAGAGTAGAACCGCCTCACCAAGAATAACTATTACCATTGACATTTATTTTGCATTATAATAAATGGTTAAACTAATGATGTGGGTGATTCGGTCTGGCACTACTTTGGAACGGTCTGGTTCCCACCTCCCTGAAACAAGCCAGAGTCACACCACTCATAAAAACAACAACCATGAACCCCACCATCATAGACTATCATCCTGTCTCTCTTCTGTCCTTCCTTTCTAAATCACTTGAACGTGCTGTATCCAACAAACTTTCCGATTATCTCTTACAGAATGACCTCCTAGACCAGACCTGGGCATTGTACGGGCCGTATGATTCTGACCGGCCTGCGAAAGATTACATGATAATATTTTTATTTTTTTTAACTTTTTTATTTTCATGTCAACATTCACACGCACAATATACGCTTACCTAGGATTTGACTTGATTCAACAACAAAGCAGTCGGGGCAAGCCGAAAACGGTCTAAAGTGTGGTTATTTGAAATTTGGATTTCTTTTTTCACAACTGAGGTAGGTAGATTACATTTTTAGAGACTAAAGTACAGAAAAAAGGTACCGTTGGGTACCGGTATCGATTCACAGGTACCGGTACCGTATTGGTTCAAATGTGAACGGTACCCATCCCTACTGAACACACAACTGCAGGGCAAGGGCATTTTTGCTCATGAAATGCATAGCCATGTGAAAGCCTTCATGACAAATTTGCAATTAATTTCAAGGCAACTAGGCAGCAACAATCTCAAACACATGAAAACCCTGAAAGAAGTCAAACAATCAGCTGATCACCGGCACAGGTACTCATCCATGTTGGGAGCACTGCATGATGAATTTTCAAGGCGTTTTCAAGATTTCAAAAAGGTTGAGGATGAAATGCAGCTGGTTTCCTCTCCCTTTACCTGCAGTGTTGATAGTGCACCCACTGATGTTCAGCTTGAACTCATTGACCTGCAGTCTGATTCACTAATGAAAGAGCACTTTAAGTCAGCATCACTGCTAGAGTTCTACTCTGCTCTCAAGGAGGAGAACTTTCCAAACATGAGGAGACATGCTCAGAAGATGTTGGTTCTCTTTGGATCCACCTATATGTGAACAGACATTCTCAGTCATGACGTTTACCAAGTCCAGGTACAGATCCTCTCTCACTGATGAACATCTGGCAGCTGTGCTTCGCATCTCCACCTCAGACATGCAACCTGACTTTGATGGACTTGTTAAAGCTCAACAGACTGGATTTATCACACTGAATGAAAAAAAAAGAGCTGAAGAACACTAAAATGTGGAAATATAACAAGTGAAATGGGACACTTGATCTTTTTTTTTTCTTTTTTTTGCACAGTTCTGAAAACATTAAATGTTTAATATAGGCATGTAGAGTAAAAAAAGGCTACTGGGACACTTTATGTCTTGTTTATTTTGGCTATAAGATGATGTGATGTCTTTAGAAAGCTAAGAAAATCCTTGTTTTATATGAAACTCAAAATAATAACTTTATTTGTATAGCACTTTTTCATACATGCCCTTTGTTATTAATGTTTCACATTTTGTGCATCATTTTGGAAATAAATTCTATTTGAATAAATGATATTTTTGAAAGCTAACCTCACCTTTTAATTGCCAAATAATAACATACACTCTTACCAGGGGTCAAAACAATGCCATTTACTGCTTTTTATATAGAAATAAAATGTATATTATGCATAATTGAGTTTGGAATTTTGGCCCGGCCCTCCAACATATTTTCAGTTGCTCATTCGGCCCCCCGGGAAAAATAATTGCCCACCCCTGTCCTAGACCCTAATCAGTCAGGCTTCAGGACTGGTCACTCCACAGAGACGGCCCTGATAGCGGTCACAGAGTCTCTGTCTCACCATGCTATTTTATTAGCTCTTATCTAATTAATTATTTCATTACCACTATTGTTATTTATTGTTTTATTCCTATTTCAATTACTGTGTTGCATTTATTTTATATGACTTCTTCATTAAGCACCTTCTATTTTAATATTGCACAAAAGGAGCTATACAAATAAAGTTTGATTTCATTTTTAAAACAACCTGCAGGCATTTTCTTAACGTGTAAAATCCTGTTTTTATTTGAGTTTCTTTGTTACTTAACTCTATTGAAAGGTCCTTTATAAATACAGTAACATTTACTTTAGAGGGCACAATAATCATGATTAAGCACCTATTGAGAAATTTGATGTTAAACTATTGATTATCGTTACTCAAATCTCAGACCTGATGACCTGAAATCCTTCCAGAATGGCTTCTACTTCACTTCCTAATGACACATTCAGTAAAGACCTATCCATCCGTTTACCTCTAATTCAAAAACTATCGAGTGAATATTTGTTCTATATACTTTGTTAACATTTAGTTCCTCATTAGGTCCAAGGTACTTTATTATTTATAAAAGTAAGGAGTTACATGCTCCGCTCAATAGGAGTTCACTCCACGTGGAATATGACCTCCAGGGCCCTATTCCCCGTACCTGGCTAACTGAGTTAGCCGGATAATTTTCAGCATAGCTTGACTTAAGCCAGACATTTCCGTTCCCCGGCGTCGGATTTTCTAAGTCGCTATGGCAACAGATCGAAAAGTTTAAACCTGCTCCGGAGCAGGGTTTAGTTGAGCTAGCTGGATATAAGCTGGCCACTCCCTCGGAACAAAATGGCAGCTCCCTTCCTCAGAGATTGATTGATTGATTGGAAACTTTATTAACAGATTGCAGAATGGGTACAATACAGTACAGCTCAATACACACAATTGTTAAGGGGATGCATACCAGAGAAAGACTTTCGTCTTGTTTACATCAGGGTCCCCCATTTTCAATTCATAATGACATTTATGACATACATGACATACAGATATATATCATGACATTTATGACATACAGATATACAGTACTGTTACATTTGTTAAACAGAGATCCTAACAGAAAATATATATACGAGGGGGAGGAAATTGGGAGGGGGTGGGTGGGTGGGAGGGGGTGTTTGGACATTTACGGGGGCCAGTTTCGAATTGCAGCCTCCCATAGGTGCTCTTTGATCCCATTATACCATTCTGAATAATGTTTTCGCGAGATTTCCAGAATGTATTGATTTCATAGAATGTGTGAAATAGGCCTATAATTAAAAAGAATTAAAATACATTAAAATGGTAAAAGAAATGCTTTTGTAATGTAAAATAATAGACCTATTATTGAATAGATAATAAATCATATTCAGCCCATGGATTTCCTACATACTGCACGACACCTGTTTGAGCTGCGGGATGAGGCGCGCTTGTTTCTGATGGAGAATGCGTCCCAGCTCGCTGCCCACCTCTGATGCCGACTAGATATGAATTGAGGGGGAATACGCACAGCTATACCTACCTATTAAAAAAAAACATTATCTGCACTGACTTATATAAAAAATAAGTACAGATCACGTCTGAATGAATGTGGAGGATGATCTGCGAGTCGCTGTCTCCAAAATTAAACCCAGACTATGCCCATCCATCTCATTAGGTGAGTTGAACATTATAGCCTTCTAAATGAAACACGCATATGTATTCATTTTATGGTTGTTTGATTATTGTGTTATTTTGTGTAGTTATTGTGCGTGTTAAAAGCCTCCAATGCATATGTGTGCGTGTGAACGTTTGCATGTTTCAACCACCTCTATATAATAGTGGGGGTCGTGGCTCTCTGACACCGTTATTTCGGGGGTCGTGGCCTGAAAACTTTAGGAATGATGTATTTATTATATTACATGATACCTAAGCACATACAGTACAGATATCCTCATACTATTAATTCGTATCAATTAGATATACTCTTTATCTTTGGGCTTGTTTTTGTATACTTATTCTGAAAGAGTTGAAATAATTATTTTCGCTAGCAAGATCTCATTCGATTATTCATTCCATTAAGCCTACTGCCAGCAGGCACATTTAAATAAATATAATCTGATTGATTGGGGTAATGAGGGACTGTCTTAAAATGTGCCTTTTTTTTTTTTATATAGATTATGCATTTAACTTGTCGGCGAGGCTATTGAGCCGTACTGTATTGTACCCATTCCGCAATCGGTTAATAAAGTTTTTAATCAATCAATCAATCAATGGCGTTAGAAAATCAGGATTTCTGCGATCGACACCTGCTCTCTTTTCATGTGAGGCGGCCGCGCGCAATGATCCTGAGTATCAAGTCTGGTTCAAATGAACGAGACAGAATCAGCGTTCGAGGAACAAGGAAAGCCCGGATTCAAACATCGGGTTAATTGAATCTGGATAATGGGACTTTTGATCGACTTAGTTGAACCAGGTACGGGGAATAGGGCCTGGATACATCACTGGCATTGGGCTTTCCCCCAGATCTCAATATTGATAATTGAAAACAGGAAGAATGGCTTCTCGTTTACCTGGGCACACAATTAAATATTAGTACCTAGCTCTACTTTTTCACATATGCGTTAGTATCAGCATATTTAATCAAGGTTTCTGAAACACAAGTTAGTGGTGGTGAGTAGTGGTCTCCACTCCCAGAGCAGACAATATTGATGGTGACTCTTTGTGAACTGCAATACATTTGATTCCTAAAGATTGAAAATGTTCTGCCAAAGTGCTGTATTGTTTTAAATCAAGAAGTTTATTCCATTCAATCACATAATACAATCTTTTCTATAGCAGTTGTGTCCTGCATGTCTTTCCATCTAAGTGGAACTACAAGATTAGTACCTACGACTGCACAATGACGAGAATAAAATGAATACAAATGTATATTTACTGTTTAATGTCTATTATTCACTATGAAAATAATGTGAAAAATGAAGAGATATATCTTGAATGCATGAACATGTTAATTCAGAGTTACTTTGATAGGATTATGTGCTCCAATATAATCCACTCTGCACTATCAATCTATATATGCAGACATCATTGTAAAAACATCACATATAAACATAACACTGCCTTCATGGCACAATCTTGATGTAACTAAGAGATTCTCTGAAAATAAAAGAACATTTTCATGCATGAATTACTAGATTTCAACCACAATACAATACGTTCTCTATGTTGCTATGTGCAACACAATGGTTGCTATATGTAGATATTTGATAATTATATCAACAGGAAAGCCAGTGGAACAGTAATATGCTTTTCCAATGTTTCACATCTCAACCTTGGTGCTCAACCAAAAATAAAGGGCACATCAAAGCCTCTCTCTCTCCGATTGCTTAAAACAATCAATAACGCACAACACCAACACTTCACAAACACTGGTCTTATAATGCATGAGGGTGCAGGCTATGACAAAATACAGTATGCAATGTAAACACACTAAAGACCCTTTCACACATGCTGCATGTAAAATCTTGTTTTTTGCTTATTTCACTCAGTATTGAATACCACTGATCCTAATTCATTTAATTTCAAAGCTTTATTTTAAATAGAAAAGGTTAAGGTTGCCCTAATTCACACGATGTTGAGTATAATAAGAAATATTTTAAATAAATATTTATATCAACGTCATCATGGCAGGTGAAATAATAGCAAAGCGTACATCGAATCAAGTTCCTCTCCGTTTCTCTCCCAATCACTCACACACACACAGACACACACAGAAAATTGGGGAACAAATCAACAGCATGCCTGTCCCCCGAAAACACACTGAAGCTCCGTTCACACCGGCACTGGACTCCTGACAATCTGCAGATTAATTGGAGGGGCTGTATGTGCGAACGCAGAGTTTACCCTCCCAGCACCCAAGTAATAAAACCACGTAATACCCAAACTGAGCCCATGTCGGAACACAAGCAGATCATTGGTGGACATATTGATTAACGAACCATGTTTGTCCAATTATCTAGCGGTCTCAGTCAATGAGTCAACTAAATGTCCCCATTGGAAGGGTGTAGGCGAACGACTTATAAATTGAACCAAAAGAAACAATTCGGACTTTGCAAGAATGTTCATTTATTGGGACTCCATGTCCAAACATTCCGTTATTTGGATAACTGTCATGCCATCATCACCAGGTGGTCAATCAAGCAAGCGGTTAGCTGGTAGCAGCTTAAGTCTGTAGATAGTAGTACTTGTTTAGCAGTTAGCCAGCAGTAGTAGCATTTAGCCAGTAGTAGTAGCACTTAGCCAGTAGTAGTAGCACTTAGCCAGCAGAGTCGATACAGTCAGTAGCATTTAGCATCGGTCAGTAGTCAGATTATTTACCTATACAAAGGAAAGGAAATAAACGGCATCAATTAGTAACTAGATATATGAATCAAAGGATAAATGTGGATATTAACGGCGCATACAATGCAACGTACCGTTGCCAGTCCGAGTTCGCCCACAGGGCTTTTCACCTTACAGCCTATGGTCAAGAGTGTCTCTTAAATAGTGCGTCACACAGACGCTGATTCAGTCTCACCTGTCCACATCTCAGTCCCCTGGCGTCCTACAGTTACAGTAAACGCCCACTAGGTGGCACCAGATGATAAATAATACTTGTATAATAAGTGCCCCTATAATAATGATAATAATAATAATATCTCTGTAGGAAAGGCGCTGGATAATTCTCCACCTCCCACCTAGTATTCTGGCCGTAAGGGCTCAGAAAACTACCCAAACCATACAAATTGTTCTACCCATACAAATCTACTTATATTTAAAGGGAAACAAAAGAAAATATACAACTCTCGTTCTATCTACAGTGGTAGCTCAACGGCGTCCGTGAAAACTACGTAAGTTATGTCGGCAACGGGCGATTCGACGTCCTCAGTTGTGCCAAAAACAGGCAATCCACGACATCCTCAATCGTGCCAGAAACAGGCAATCCTCAGCGTCCTCAATTGTGCCAGAAACAGGCGACTTTCGACGTCCTTCTTTGTGCCAGAAACAGGCGACTTTCGACGTCCTTTGTGCCAGAAACAGGCGACTTTCGACGTCCTTCTTTGTGCCAAAAACAGGCGACTTTCGACGTCCTTCTTTGTGCCAGAAACAGGCGACTTTCGACGTCCTTCTCTTTGCGCCAGAAACAGGCGGCTTTCGACGTCCTTGATTCAGTCATTGTTCCTCAATTGTGAGAGGGTTTCAGCAACGCCCTCGTGGTTGGCCCTGTGGGCTTCTCCTTCCTGCCCAGCCAGGCATAGTTCATCGGACGTGTTTTGGCGTTCCTTGCCCGTCAATGCATCCCATTTTGCAGGACCGGGCCTGCCTGGTGTGGGCTTCCTTGCACTTGAGGCCCCTCTTGAGGTACTTTTGGGCCAGTGTCTTTGGTCTCGCCTCCGTGGCGTTGTGCCTCCCACCTTGACCAGACCGGGTCTGCCTGGTGTAGGCTCCTTTCCACTTGGGGTCCCTCTCGAGGCGCTTTTGGACGAGTGTCCTTGGTCTCACCTCTGTGGCGTTACGCCTCCCACCTTGACCAGACCGGGTCTGCCTGGTGTAGGCTCCTTTCCACTCGGGGTCCCTCTTGGGGCGTTTTTGGACCAGTGTCTTTGGTTTGGCTTCTGTGGCATTACGCCTCCCACCTTGACCAGACCGGGCCTGTCTGGTGTAGGCTCAACGCCATGCGAGGTCCCTCCTGAGGCTTTCTCCGTTCTCAGGAGTGCCGACTGTGAGATTCTATGGTCGTTAGGGAGTGATGCTGGTTGCTCCTTCGCTCCAGGCGGGCGGCCACTCTCGGTCAGGTCTACCGCGAGGTGCTTCTTCACTTCGACGGCCTTCGTCCCCATGGAGTGCGCGAAGTGGGTCAATGATTGGCGTGCCATCAACTCTACCCCCTCAAAGAGGTCTGGATGCGCACCACTCACAGTCTTGCCCAGCGGGCCGTCCCACAGCACCAGATCGCCGACTCTCCCCACTCTTTGTGGGACTAAGCGACCTTCCCAGGCGCTGATGAGCAGGTCGATGGTCTCGGGCCGGGTCAGTTCTCCTGGCTGGACACGTGGGAAGAACAGCTCCAGCTGCTCAGAGTCCACCACTCGGTCCACCTTGGCAATGTCCTCAAGGCCATAGCAGAGCATCTCATGGCACCTTGAGGTCCCCTTCGGGGTCCATACCTTGATTGCCACCACATACCTCTTGGTATCGACTTTGACTGCCATCTTCCCAACACCGTACACGACCAGTGTGATTGGCTCGCCGGTCAGCCCGAGTCTCTTGGCGGCTCTGTGAGTGATATAGTTGGTGTTGGAGGCGAGGTCCATCAACGCTCCAACACAGTCTCCTCCTCTTGTTGTGACATCCATGAGCATCATGAGGACTGGGTATTCTTTTATGCCGCTTTTGTCCAACAGGCTCTTGCTGGCGCACACTTTGGAGGTCGTTTTGTTCGTGAAGGCCTTTTTGAATGCTTCCATTTGGAGCGCAAACCCAGCGATGACTTCCTCCTGCTTCTCTGTCAGGCCTTGGGGTCCTCTCCTAGCTCGTGGCTCCTCGGTTGCTTCACACCTCCCTTGCGTCTTGGGGCAGAGGAGGAAATGATGCTCGACAGGGCCGTCCTCTTCCACACACTCTTCCTCATGGCAGAAGAATCTCTCCCTGCACCCGCTGTCAACCCCGTGATAATCGAGACATTTGGCACACATCCCTGCCTTTTTCACCTGGGCTCTCTTCTCCGTCAATGAAGCCTTCTTGAAGGCCGGGCAGAAGTAAAGTCTCCCTCCATGTGCTTTGTCTCCACACATGGTGCACGGGTCCCTCTGGGACTCCCTCCTGACATCACTCACTGTTGTTCCGGTAAATTACTGTCTTTCACTACCTCTGTTGCTCAGCATCTCACGCTGGGTTGGTCTATCGCCAGCGTGGGTGGTTCTGATCTCCAGCTGTGCTAGCCTCTCGAGGATCCTTTCCTGTCCTTTCAGGAATGACAAGAGCCTGTCGAAGTAGCTTCTGGGCGTGACGCCATTTGCGGGGTCACGCTCGTAGGAGATCCACTTATCTCTCATGCCTATAGGCAGCTTCCTCTCTATGGCGGCGACAGTTAAGTGGTTCTTGATAACATCCTCCATTCCAAGGTCCTTCAGGTCATACAGTGCGGTTTCCACTGCCTGGACCAGGTCTATCATCGGCCTAGACTGGCTGCTTCGCACTGCAGGCACTTCTTCCAGGTCCTTGAGGATCAGGCTTGCGGTCACGCTCCTGTCCCCAAAGCGGTTGTCTAGGAGCCTGAAGATGTCATCCGCGGTTCTGCAGAGATCCAGCCCAAGCTTCTTCCTCACTGGCTCTTCCACACTGTCCAGTAGGTGATACAGTTTACACACTGGTAAACCTGAGGGTTCTGCCAGCGCCTGGAGGTCCTCCCAGTTATCCCGCCAGCGCCAATAGGTCCTTCTGTCCCCACAGAATTTGGGTAGATTGATGGCGGCGAGCTTGATCCTATGTCGGGCCCCCTGGTGGTCTCTGTGGTGAGCGAGACCTTTCTGCGTTGCGCCCTCATCACCTGGTGGCGTGGCACGGTCACCTTGTGACTGAGGCGTGTCAGTGGGGTTGGCATGAATATAGATGGTGACAGATAAACTGAAACGGGGTTCCCTGCTGGGTTGTCTTACCCGTGGGGGTGATTGCCTTCCAACATGATGGAGAGGCCCACTTCCTGCGGTCCCTACTCCATACTGGAGATGGACGGCGTTGGAGGCCTCCTCATGGCTGCCGGGAGGCAAGGGAGGGCTTCCATAAGCGCCCTCTGCTTGACCGCTGTTACACTGGGGAGGTGAATGGGCATGAGCGACCGCACCTTTATCGTCGGCGGACGGGGAGGGGTCAGCTTCAGTTCATGTTGAGGAGCGTCCCTGGCGACGCCAGGTTGGCTGGTCACGTCGCCATCCCTTTCAACGTCGTGTACCTTTTCCTCCTCTTCATCCTCGTCGTCCAGCTCAACGCCGCCCTTTCCTCCAGGCTCTAGGAGGGTCGACCACCTGTCCATTAGTGCTGCTCTTTCCTCGTCTAGGTGCCTGTACCGCTTCCCCAATTCAGCTATGTTGGGAGTTGGAAGAAAGTATCTCCACTCTCTCACCATCTGTTCGAAGGCGTTGAGTCTCCTCTCCAATTTGTTCCCCTCCAACGCTCTTTTGTCTTTGGGTGCCCATTGGGTGCCGAGTCTCTTTGTCTCTTCCAAGGCCTCCTTGAACTCCACTTCAAGGGGGCCTAACTCTGGCTGAACGAAGCGGGACCATACCTCCGAGAAGATCTTCTCCTCCAGTGCCGCTTTCCTCTGCTTGCTCGCGTCTTTCTTTGCTGTGGCGTCAGCTATCACGGTAGCATGTGCGGCTCCGTCGGCCTCCTCCAATGCTCCAACATAGGCTCCCGTCGTGTCAACGAGCTTAGCAAACTCTACTTGAAGAGCTTTGTTGTCGTTGACCAGCTCCGCTGGCGATGTGGTGTCAACATTGTCAGCTACCTGGTTGGCTCTCCTTGTGAAAGCTGTCTGCGCTGCAGTACGCCTCTTCTTTAGCTCTTCCACATCTACACCCTCCATCTTCTCCCAGTCAGCCGTTGCCCCAACTGGAGCTCCTTTTGCGGCTGAGTCACTGGTCACAGGCAGTAGTAAACAATGGGGTTAACAGTCAGAAGCACAGTTGTACAGTTGGCGTGTAGCAGTGTGATTATAATGACACTGTTCCCAGCAGGGGATAATGACGGGACCGTATAGTGGGTCAACGTAGCTTCGCTTCACTCACTTGAAACCTGGTAATGACCACAATGTGAGTGAGCAAGTAGCATAGAGTTGGTGAGCACCGTTACAGCTTTTGGTTAATTCATTAATAGTACAGTTCACGACGTGAAGAGCAATTTGAAAACGGTCGGATGAAACGTAGTTACTTTAGGTCAGTTCATCAATAGTAACGTTCACAGCGTTTGGAGCAACAATATAATAGCAAGGTTCAACACAGCCAAGGCATAGGTGTGTCAATGATAATGTTCACAGCGTTTTGGAGCAACAACGTAATTGCTTGGTTCAACACAGCCAAGGCATAGGTGTGTCCATGATAATGTTCACAGCGTTTGGAGCAATAATATAATTGCTAGGTTCAACACAGCCAAGGCATAGGTGTGTCAATGATAATGTTCACTTAGCTAGCATTGGATGGCTAGCAGTGTTAGCATTGGTTGGCTAACAGCATTAGCATTGGTTAGCTAGCAGTGTTAGCATTGGTTGGCTAACAGCATTAGCATTGGTTGGCTAGCAGTGTTAGCATTGGTTGGCTAACAGCATTAGCATTGGTTGGCTAGCAGTGTTAGCATTGGTTGGCTAACAGCATTAGCATTGGTTGGTTAATGGCTAGCAGCGTTAACATTTGGTTGATAACAGCGTTAGCATTTGTTGGCTAGCAGTGTTAGCATTTGGATGGCTAGCGGTCTTAGCAGTTAGCACTTTGGATGGCTAGCGGTGTTAGCAGTTAGCATTGGATGGAATTCGGCGACTCCACCACTTCAAGCAGTCAGCATGTGGGCGGAATACGGCGATTCCAACCCACTAAGCAGTCAACATCAACGTTATCACTTCCCTTGAGCTGACTGCGTCCTCTCGATGTGCCCCGTCGTGTGTATCCACTCCGTCCTGGTTCCACCTTGACGCTGAGATGGTATCTCACGCGGGCACTTGCTTCTGCGTTCCGTCCGTCCCGTCTCATAGCGGGGCGCGTACGGTAAACAATTGTCCAATTATCTAGCGGTCTCAGTCAATGAGTCAACTAAATGTCCCCATTGGAAAAGTGTAGGCGAACGACTTATAAATTGAACCAAAAGAAACAATTCGGACTTTGCAAGAATGTTCATTTATTGGGACTCCATGTCCAAACATTCCGTTATTTGGATAACTGTCATGCCATCATCACCAGGTGGTCAATCAAGCAAGCGGTTAGCTGGTAGCAGCTTAAGTCTGTAGATAGTAGTACTTGTTTAGCAGTTAGCCAGCAGTAGTAGCATTTAGCCAGTAGTAGTAGCACTTAGCCAGTAGTAGTAGCACTTAGCCAGCAGAGTCGATACAGTCAGTAGCATTTAGCATCGTAAATAGTCAGATTATTTACCTATACAAAGGAAAGGAAATAAACGGCATCAATTAGTAACTAGATATATGAATCAAAGGATAAATGCGGATATTAACGGTGCATACAATGCAACGTACCGTTGGCCAGTCCGAGTTCGCCCACAGGGCTTTTCACCTTACAGCCTATGGTCAAGAGTGTCTCTTAAATAGTGGGTCACACAGACGCTGATTCAGTCTCACCTGTCCACATCTCAGTCCCCTGGCGTCCTACAGTTGCAGTAAACGCCCACTAGGTAGCACCAGATGATAAATAATACTTGTATAATAAGTGCCCCTATAATAATGATAATAATAATAATATCTCTGTAGGAAAGGCGCTGGATAATTCTCCAATGTTCCAACACAACAATGTTGCTGATAGTTAAATTAAAGCGTATTGATTAACTAACCATGTTCCAACACAACAATGTTGCTGATAGTTAAATTAAAGTGTTTGGCTTTAGTCTCATCAAGATTTGAGTGCGTTTGCCAGATGTGCCCAATATGTTCCAAACAGTGCGGAGGCGAGCGCCGAGAACGAGACTGCAGCAAAGTTGTACGATTATATTAAATGTGCTTCTCAGTGTTTTAGCCTTTATGAAACTATTATTAAGTGGTCATCCTTTGTGAAATAGTTCAGCTTTTGCTCAATAATGCTTTGGAACAGGAGATTTTTGAAATATCAAGTCAAGATGATATGCTGACCAGATTGCTCCAATGTCTGACTGAAGATGAGAAACACTGTTTGCTCATCATCCAAAAACTTTACATAAATTAACAGTTTATGAGAATTTCAAACGTTTTGGATTGATTGTAAACTATTTAAATAAAGTTTGACAATGTAAAATCCAGTTCTGTGTCATACTAGCTCCCGCTCAGCGTCATATTACATATATCTCGCTTCAGCATATATATACTGAATACATTTCAAAATGTACCTTTAAATGCCAGCATTCATCTGGCCACACCCCCATCCGCTTACCTACATAAGCAGGGGTGGTGCCACACACTCATCTCCTTCTCAAATTTCATCACAAGCAACGTGTTGCTCATATGCCCACTTGACGTGGAGAAAGGAAAGGAAAGGAAGAACAAGGAGATACGTTGACATCATATCTTTATTTTCTCTCTCACTATTTTCGAGAAAATACGGCGATATTGTCTTCGTCACTGGAGTGTCTGGAAGATGGTGATCATTCTATAATCCTCCACCGGTTTTCGTATTGGGAGCACGCCGCTGCATGCCTCTCAACTGCAGTTCCTTGCTGTAGCTGGTTGCGGTAAAACCTTTCAGGACACAGCTGAACTGTAGGACGCGCCGCTGTTGTGAGAAGCGGTGAGTTCCAGGTTGGTGAGTGATGTTTTGCTTGCGGCTCCACTTGTCTGTTAGTGCTATGGGGGCTGGCTGACAATGTTTACGAACACCGGCCCCAGATTAAGGTCTTTTGTTCAGCCTCTTAGGCAACAGCGGAAGACCTTGATCTGAAGCCCATTATAGTTTAACTAGTGGGCCACGACCATTAACACTGGTGATCCCTGTGTTTTCTGGACGAGTGGATGTTTTCTCTGTCACCGTGTAGGCCCCATCTTTCATATCCAAATGAGAGTATTCCCTCACGAGGAAATATGGGCATAGATGTTCGTTAGTGGAAGATCTGTGTTCAAGTCAGCTACAGGCCAGTTTGGTATTGTGCTGGCTCCGTCGGGTGTTGGTAAAATCACCGTTGTAAAACTGTGTTAACATCTTGTTTCTCTTTTCTCTTAAAAAGTGAGGAGGGTTTCAGAACGGCAGCCTGTCTGAGTGAGTGTTATATCATTGTGTACAAGTTGAGGTGATAGCTGCTTAGCTTACGTGCTAGTGGTGGCCTACTGTTAGCCAGTCAGCTGTTAGCTGCGGCGCTAGCCTGCTGTGATCACTAGGTGGCCTACCTAGGCTAGGCTAGGAAACGTTAGCTTGCTGCTATCGGCCGAGGCCCAGCGCGGGGTGGCTCCGGCCCCTCACGCACCGCCGCGGTTCCCAACTCCCCTCTCCCTCACGGGGAGAGGCGGGGGGGATTTGAAGTCTCCCCTCTGGTCGCGTGCGCCGTTCGCTCGGCGTCTCGCGGGCAGGGGCGGTAGCGCCCGACGGTTAGAGCGGCCGTTAGCTTAATGCTACTCTGTTGAACGTGCTTTGATTATAACATGTTTTAAACACTCTTGACTATGACGTCATCTTTGACAGAGGATGTTCGTCAAACCTGCCCTGGGCCAGGACGGCAAGGACTGCGTCAACAAGGGGGACCGTAGCGACGGGATGGAGCGGCGACGCTGCCCAGATCGACAACACAGAACGGCTGTGTTTACTACGGTGCCTTAAGACTGCACTTCGCTTGATCTACGCTCCGGGTAGGCAAGGTCTGGACCAGACCTTGAGCATGTCTTCTTGCTTTCCCTTCTAAATGTTTTGTAAATAACGATGTTTTCCAAAACGAGTGTTGCTGCACTACATTTAGGATACGATGCGAGTTATGTGTGAATTGTCTTGTCACTGGTATTAGCTTCTCCATGCAAATAGGGTTGTTTATTACAGATGTGAAAATGATCTGGTTTGTTGTGTTGAGAAACTTCATGTGTTCTTGTACCGAGCACTCTCAACTAAGGGGGTTAAACTAACCTATAAAGCTATGCTTAGTGACATATGAGTAAAGAATGATTCTTCTCTCAGCCTGTAATGACAATGAACAGTGTGTTCACATATTAACAGGTTTACCTGTTCAACTGGCTGTATTAAGGGTAAAGTAGGAGGGTTGTGTTTTCCCCCCAGTTCCCTGGGGACTTCTTCATCCTCCTCTCAGACATGTTGTTGCACTACATTGTGTCACTGTGTGGTAGGGATACGATGTAACCCTTAGCTTGATTGCTGAGGTTGTGCTAAACCTGCTTGAGAAACTTTATTTTCCTAAAAGAAAAGATTGTTTGGTCGCTTTTCATGTGTGCTTAGCAAGGCCTGTGGCCGATACTAATCGAGAATTATGTATTCTCTCATTATGAAAAACGGCGTTCCTCTGTAGTGTTTTTGCCATTTTTTGTAGGTGATGATGGGTTGTGTGTGTCATGTGACCTACAACTGGGTTGGGCTGGCCACAGAAGCACCTGTGTAAGTGTGGTACCGGGGCTCTTGGAGAGCCCTCTCTATTCTGTGTTTTTTCCTTAGTAAAAATCAGATAGCAGGTTAGCACATGCGCTGTGTGAAGCTGTTAGACGTTTCGTGGAGCTGACTATGACTGTCATTCTCTCTTTTTGTCATTACATCGTATCATGGGTGTGGGGTCGTAAAGGGGTGAACTGGTAACCTTTCCTCCCCCTTTTTTCTGTTGGTCAGGGGTAAACCCACCTGTCCTTCAAGGTTCCTGTCACGTTGCGGTTCGGCACGTTACAGGGTGAGGGGGGGGGGGGGGAGTTTCCTGGTCCCACGCCCTGGAATATTGGGCGTGTGCACCGCAGAAATTCCCCCGCCATAGAGTACGTCACCGTGCGCGTCTCTGTTGGTAGGACTTCTGTGTGCTGTTCAGGTCCATATGATGGATCTGTTTAAAACGGGGGTGGTCAGGGCTCCTCCTCACGAAGCTCCTATTCGGGCCTTCTGTGAGTTGGGACTCTCCTTCCATGTGAGGGAGCCTCCTCAGATTACAGAGCCTCCTCCTCAGATTGATAAGGTGAGTGGAACCTCAAGAAGGAGTCCTACTCTATTGTGTGTGTATTCGATTCATTTCGATTATTGAGTGTGTATGGGTTCAGTGCCTCCTCCCCGGAGAGCCCTAAAACCAAACTTTTACATGGCTCAAGGTGCAATATATTCTTTTCAATCTGTACAGCTCGCGTGGGAAGTCTCTCTGGGGATTTCCGTCTCCTCTCTATGGGAGGGTGGTGGAATGTAAAAATGCAAACAATTTTTACCCCCGGCCGTGTAGACTGGGATACATATGAATTCTATATGAATTGGAAATGGGGGACCCTGATGGAAACAAGACAAGCGTCTTTTTCAGGTCTGCATCCCCTTAACAATTGTGTGTATTGAGCCGTACTGTATTGTACCCATTCTGCAATCTGTTAAGTAAACTTTTCATTCATTCATTCATTCATTCATACATATTGTTGGTGCTTCCTTCTTTTCTTTAAAGAGAGTTGGAGTTAGGAAGTATCACACCCCTCTTGTCGTTCCCCTGGGTGCCTTGGAGATTCAATGACAGGTCTAAATAGCCTGTTCATTGATGTGGTTGTGTCCCGACGCACGCATAGTGCTAGTCGGGGTGTTCTGTAATCAGGCGACTGACTGGCACACCTTGGTTGCTTGGGGTTAAAACGGCGTTTTTATAAAGCAACTGGGATGGAGGTTTTTCCTCTTCCGACGACCTGTTTTGGTTGTCGACGTATTCTCGTTCATATCTGGGGGATGATGACGGAATGGATCTGAACATCTCCCCGAACGTCTGGGTGGCGCCTTCTTTTCATGTTTAAGATCAACACGCATATCTGCCCCTTCTCCTGGAGTAGGCATGTCGGCGTGGTTAGGGTACGGGACTGGTTCTGGTCACGCTGGTCCGGATCAGTTGAACCCATTGTCCGCCGGGGATGCAGATCTGCTGTTCTGGTACCCTGAGGGACTTGGGCTTTTTTCAGGGGGAAAAATGCCAGGTCGGTCCGGGTGTCACAGGGTTAAGCGCTATGGAGACCCTGGTTGGGTACATTTTTTACTCAGCACTATCGTAATGGCTTACGGCCATGCCAACCTGTACACGCTCGATCTCGTCAGATCTCGGCCGCTACGCAGGTTGGTCCTGGTTAGTACTTGGTTGGGAGACCGCCTGGGAATACCAAGTACGGTGTGCTTGGGGCTGGTTCTCCATTCTTTTTCGCTCCTCTCTCACGCATGGCGAAGAGGGGCCTGTTGGGGTGGTCTTTGACCTCCTCTGGTGACCCTGTGCTTCCCGTATCGCCGGGCCCGGTCCGAAGTAATATTTCGTCGACCCGTAGGCCTGGGTTAACCCTTTTTTGAAAACTGAAACACTTGTACTGCGGTATAGCCGGTGTATACCCACAGGTATGTTTTGGAGTTTTTTCTTGAGGGGTTATAGGAACAACCACCGCATTGGGTAACACCAAGGTGGTTGATTCCCTGGTGTGTTGGAGCAGTGTCAACTCCCGGGTTCACCGGTTGAGGGTGCCCCTGCACGTTCATGACGTCTGCCAATCGTGTCAGCCTTCTCTGCCTCAACCCCTCTGGGTGGGTTTTTTTTAAATGGAGGCTTGGTCATGCAACAACGCCAGCATACACCCCTTCCGCCGGGGCGGCTGTGTTCAGCTGTCCCCTCTGGCGCCTGTCTCGTCCGCAGTCTCCAGGCTAGGGTTAACAGCCTGTTGCCTGGTTTTTCCCCGGTGCGCTGCCTGCTTCCGTTGGTTAACCTTTTTTGTGTGCTTACGGCCATGCTGACTGCCTGTTCTGCAGGGTCAGTGTGCCAGGCGGTGTACTATTGGGGGGACAGGGCCCGCTCGGCTGAGGGGCCTTTGTCCGAATACGCTGGCGATGTGGGGGGCGGGGTCACTAAGTGCCCACCTGGTGCGGTCTTGATGGCCCTTCTAAGGTTTCTCTCCTCCACACTGCCTGTGGAGCTTTTTTCCCTATTGTTAGGTTTTAGTGAGTTTTTCCTTACCTTCGCGTGGGGTATGTCTGGGAGTGCTTGCATTCTTTCATTTATTTGCATTCATCTAAAAATGTTTGGACCTTATGGTGTTCTTGTTCTGTTCTTGACTTATTGTTATGTTTTCTTCTTGACTTGTTTAAAGAAGACCTGTACGGCCCATGGGGACATTAACGTGTGTTGTCGGGCCCTATAAATAAATTTGATTTGATTTTTGATTCTCCGGGCCCCCGTTCCAGGGGGTCCAGTCCCTTTGGTGGGTCTGGGTCTTCCTTCGCGCTCCGCTGCTACGGCCTTGCCACGGGGTTGGGTTTGCCCTTGACCCCGTGATTTTGGGGGCAGTAACGAGGTTGTTCCCTCCGTTCGTTCCCGGGTGGCATGCGGGTTGTGCGTGTGTGTAGTCATGGGGTCAAGTTACGGTCTGCTCACCCTGTGCGTTGAGTTGCTTGAGTGCCTCTTCGCACGGTCGGGCCCGTCGCCCTCCCGTGAAGCCCCCAATAGGGGGGGTGCCCTCCATTAGGGGGGGTCGGGGGGGCTCGGTCCTCCCTGATCTGATGGTTGTGGGGGGCCTCAGCGGGGTACATTTGTCGAGCTTCTAGCTCCCGCTCAGCTCCTGCTATGCAATATGACGCTGAGCGGGAGCTAGTATGACACAGAACGTTAGGTTATGTATATAACCAAGTTCTGTTAATACTAGTGACGCTCAGCGTCTATACGCCGCTGCGGCCCTTGATTTTTCATTGTGGTGAAATTTGTTGGGAAGGAGATGAGTGTGTGGCACCACCCCTGCTTATGTAGGTAAGCGGATGGGGGTGTGGCCAGATGAATGCTGGCATTTAAAGGTACATTTTGAAATGTATTCACTATATATATGCTGAAGCGAGATATATGCAATATGACGCTGAGCGTCACTAGTATTAACAGAACTTGGTTATATACATAACCTAAAGTTTTTTGCTCTGTTGGTCGCTTATTTCACACTGTATTGAATACCATTGATCCCAATTCAGTTAATTCAAACCTTTATTTTAACTATTAAAAAGTTCAGATTGCCTTCATTCGCAGCGATGTCGGGTATAACAAGAAATATTTTAAATAGATATTTAAATGATAATCTTCATACACAGGAGGAGATATTGTCTCTTTCTGCGTCCTGCCCTGCTCTACCTAGGAGCCACCCCTCCTAAAACACACAGTATTTCCTACTGAGTCCTGTTGCAAAGCTTACAGATGTCAAAGAATAGTTGGGAGGAACGCAATCTTTCAAAACTTTAAAATCCATTGTTGCATCTATATTTAGCACATATTTGATATAATTTCAATAGAAAATACACAACAAATTAAATACCATTACCACCAGACAGAAAAGAGCATTGTTTGACTCTGAGGGAAAAAGGGCAGATGCTCAAGCTCCCCTTGGGCCCTATGTGTGTCTGGTTACAGGCAGCCATGTTGGAAGAGAGACAACTATTGTTGGAAGAGAGGACTAGAGAGCAAGGCTCTATTTAAACCATGAAACTGGTGTTTGAAGATGAGTGTCAGAAGTTCTTCTGATGCAGATCACATTAGTTGGATTGCTGTCCAAGATGAATGTGTTAAGTATGTTGAGTTTTTAAGCAGATTTCTACAAAATGTTAGGGTTTGACACCGGAATAAATATACTGGAATATATTGGTGCTTCTTTAAATCTTGAGATTGTCTGAAGCTCTTCCCATGCTGGTCCAAGTGGTAGGGTTTGTCTCCTGTATGAATTCACTGGTGAGTGTTTCTCTCCTGTATGAATGTGCTGGTGCGTCTTTAAATTGAATGATCAAATGAAATGTTTCCTCCACCGTCTTTAAGGCTTCTCTCCTAAATCTGCTGGTGTTTCTTTAAGTCTCCAGACTGACTGAAGCTCTTCTCACACTGGTCACAGTTATAGGGCGTCTCTCCTGTATGAATGCGCTGGTGACTCTTTAAGCCTCCAGCGGTACTGACGCTCTTCTCACACTGATCACAGATGTATGAATACGCTGGTGTCTATTTAATACTCCATATCTACTGAAGCTCTTCTCACACTGGTCAGTTATAGGGCTTCTCTCCTGTATGAATACGCTGGTGTATTAGAAGAGTGGACTTATTGTTGAAGCTCTTTCCACACTCGTCACAGCAGTGAGGCCTTGACTCGTTCATATCTCTGCTTGTTGTTGGGGAGCAATGCAGCAATTGTACCTGGAGAAGAGAGAAGTACACCAATGAAAAGTTTAGATCTTTTGTGTGTTTTGCATTCGTTCAGTTTGTATTATTCAAGTTCAAAAAAATGTGTATCCTCCAAATTTAGTTGTTGATGTGATTTAAACGTGAATCTGCTCCAAGGGCAGTTATTGAAAACTGGACAACATTAATAAAATACTGAGATAAAACCCAACAGGCAGTTGCCTGCAATATGACATTGTGGTTGTATCTGTCCTTGTAACAATATCATTGTTGTTCTTAGTTTGTGTTGTTCTGGAGAGTAATTAACACATAGACCGCCGGAGGTCGCTGTGGGCGTATGGCCGTTTGTGCCAGCGCTGTAATGCAATAGGGATTGATGCCGGTGTTTGTAGTGCTAAAACTATATTAAATATTATAGCTATGGATCTAATAACACCGTCGATTGTCAGTTTCTCCCGGTCAACATTATTTTTTCATCCATACATTTCCGTTTTATACCGTGGTGAATATATGAGTATAGTTGTAGAGTGATCCTGTGTAATCCCAGGGAAGTCCGTCAAACAACGCTTTAGTGCAATTCACTAAACATTGAATTTGCCATTTCTCGCCTGATTATTGAATCAATCTGAAATCAACGCTAGATTATCGGTATTATGTTTCATCATGCATGCACAAAAGCGGGGGGGAAAGCCGGCCCTCTGTGCTTTGATCGCAGCTAACGGGACACAGCACACACATACACACGTTGCAATCGCGGGAAAAAAGTATTGGATCAACGCAAAATTGATAATATATAGTCCTTACCTTGTCTATGATGTACTGCAAAAAGAATAATCCAATTATCTGATCGTCATTCAAAATACTGGTCGCGGTCGTGTGTCCCACGTTATCCACCATAGAAAATGAACGGGGGGGGGGGGGGGGGGGGAGCCTGCCTGCACGCTGCAGCTCGGCGAGGAAAACAAACCACATCGTTTCAAATGGAGTGCAATAGCGGCCGCAAGGCGTTAGGGCGGCGGTATCGCACGGTTGCTGTCTGAGTGCAACACAGTCCTACAGCATAGCAGGATGAATTATGAATGGAAATAGCGAATAAAAGAAATAACGATCCAATAACGAGTTTACTCGTTGTTGGCAGAATTCGATTGGCGGGCTATAACGAGTTAACTCGTTTTTGGTGCAGAAACGTTTAAGAGTACACAGACCACTAGTACAGATAATTCAGTCTGAAATTATGTTTTCAATGGAATGATTATATTAGCAATATCAATTACATGTCAATTAATGCATGTATTGTTTAGCCAAAGTGTTGTGAAGGATCAGATTAAACCGAATATATATATTTATTTATGGATATATATTTAATAGTATTTGTATATCGTTTGATATCCCTTGTATATTCTTTGTACATATACACTGAATATCCCTTTAGTCTACTACAGCCCATAATAGTTCATTCTCTCATTGGACAAGAACCTGGCGCCAGCGGACAAGCCCCTTGAGTCAAGTTCAATAGTGCCGACGAACATGTCCCAACTAGCCCCGGTTCCGCGTAGGAATACGGCTACCGAAATACGAATGGTACTATTTGTTCACCGTGCATATAAATATGGCGCAAGTAAAGTAGAACTTTCTTTTTAGTCCATTAGTCCTTTACCCTCCAACCTAGTAACAGACGTGAAGCCTCACCCACGACCCACGTGTGGTGCAGTATGGCCTATTTGGCCCCAGAATAGGCATTGAGACCTCGTGTAAATTCATAGCTGAATTGTCATAGTTTGGCACTGTACCGTCGAGTGGGACGTATTTCTATTAAGTTAATAATAGTCTATTATGTATGGTGCATCGTTCGGTTAGAGTTCTAAAGTGAGCAGCACCCCCATCGTTTCCTCGCGTTATCTAGAGTCTTAACCAGGCTGGGCAGACCACGCGTGGTGCTTTCATCCGAGGAGTTCTGGGCGAGGACGAGTGGACCTGCACATTGGATTACCTACCCGGACGACTGCTGAGCCTATACGGCATGGAATATCTATTTGCTTTGGTGCTTTGATTTGTGGAGCGGATAACAGCCAACGCCGGTGAGTGTTGGAATTACCCCCGAGAGGAGCCCAGGTGAGACGGCGCTCAACCCAGACCGAGGCCGCCTCGCTTCTCCTTCGTTGTGGACCTACAGCTACCGTCTACAAGAGGGCCCAAGTGTATTCATCTGTGGATCAAGATCCTGCGGGCACTGTGTTCTGTACCTGAATTCTCCCCAGGAATCGTTGGCCAGATGGGATGCAGCTGACGGCTCTCTAAACCCCCCCCCCCCCTACTGACTTACAACCAGCAGGACCCCTTTAGTATCCCGCTATAATCCTTAAGTACCATCGCTATAGTTCCCTAAAGAACCAGGTTGTATACTTGCTTCCTGCGTAACCAGAGATTGGACATTCAGTGTTGATTTGCCTACGAATACTCATTTGCCTTACAAGTGCATTCAAATCATAAATGTAATTAAGTGAATGTTGTATATACCTTTTGCTATATTAAACCTTCGACTGTTATATTTGTGTGGACCTGATTTCATATGAGGGAAAGTGTTCATCATACTTAGATATCGTGTACTGTATGGCCAGAAGTTAAAGTACATCAAGCGGTAGTGGTTTAATGATACCATACTTATCAATACAGTCAGGGAATTGTACCCCTCAGTTACAATTGGTCCTTCGAGCCGGAGGGTAACTAGTGTAATATTAATATAGTGTTATTAATATTGAAATGGCCTATGATGAACACTCCACGAAACGGTCCTCCTAACGTAGAACGCCCGCGGCGCAGACGACAGACACCTCAGTACTTAGAGGATTACGCTGTCAGTCAACTACCTAGCCTTCTACAGACGGTAAACGCGGTAAAAGTAGAAAGTAAAATTATGTCTGACCTTAACGACCAGGTTACCCCGACCACAGAGGCCCTAGTGGGTTCTAATGTAACTGACCAAGCTCACGGTGGGGACCAGGAGGGAACAGACATGCCTTTACCCCCCGCCAATACCGAAGAAGTAGTCCCCGACCAGCTCCGGGAGGAAGACAACCCTCCAGAGGTGGAACCCTGCACGGAACAAGATGAGGAGAGCGCCGAGGAGATAGAGCTCCAGGACTCCCCAACGAGGACAGCCAGGAGCGGCTCACCTCTACAAGCGTCTTCCCCCAGCGAGGCGGAGAGGATGCTGTCACAGGCGTTCCTCGTCAGCCTGACAGCCTCTACCGAACGCGATCGACTCCAGGGTGAACGCGATCGACTTCAGGGTGAACGCGATCGACTCCAAACACAGCAACGGATCGAAGAAGAGCACATACGCCTGGAGATGAGACGCCTTCAGACGGAAGAGAATATGGCAAGAGACCGGTCCGACACACAGCGCGCCGCTGACGGTGCCCAAAGAGAAGCAGAGCGCGACATCGCTCTCATCCAGCGCGAAGCCGAGCGCGACAGACTACAGGGCGAGCGCGACAGACTACAAGCGCAGCTAATGGAGCAGCTGATCACCAAGGCAACACCCTCTCCCTCCGCCAGGGGTTCAAGGGCCTCGTCGAGACAACAGTCAAGGGCAGCATCCCCTAACCGACCAAGCGACCCTGAACTTGACCACCAGAGAGAGCCTATACCGCCCGCAGACCCCTTTCCCCGACCGGTCCAAGCGAGACCCAGCTACAAGGAAGGAGCAGCATACACTGCGGAGAGGCTAAATAAACGACTACAGGATCTAGAGGACCTGACAGAAGAAGAAGAGGGAGAGGAGGAGAACCAAGCCCGACGACAGCACAGTACTCCACCGGACCAGGAGGTCCAGTACAGCCCAGGCTATACCCCCACGGCGCTGCGCTACAGACCCCCGACTCTATTCACGGGTGAGCATGACGCACGACCAGCCCCGAGGAACAGCACCTGGACCAGCGGGCCATGGTACCCTGCCGGTACCAGCCCACAGAGAGGCGCAAGAGGAGACTCGCCTAGGAGGCCTCTCTCCCAACGCTCACCGATGTGCCAGCCATCCACGGCGTCATACATTGGCACACCGACATTTCCAGACTTCACCCATGAGAATCGAGCACAGTACACGGAGCTCCGGATGTGCTTAGAGACAATGATGGTGGATGTCGTTGACGAACGCCACAAGTATGCAATATTACTGAAGCACCTGAAAGTACCCCGAGCGCACAATATAGCGCTAGCCTATGCCACCTCTACGACCCCATACACCGCGGCTCTAGCAGCGCTGGACCAGAGATATGGACGTATATGGGATTACGTAATCCAAGAGATAAAGCATATTGACCGCCTACCCCCAGCAACAGACAATCGCTCACTAGACGACCTGTCTATAAAAGTGCAGTCCCTGGTAGGGATGCTGGGAGCGCAACGAGAAAAGGGTATGCACGAGCTATACGCCAACTCTAACGTCGAGAGGATTTTAGAGAAGCTGCCGCCCGCCAGACAAGAGCGATTTAGGCGGCAAAGAGACCACCGTGATCCTAACGGTCCCGAACCATCCCTCCTCGATTTAGCCGACTTCCTGACGAGAGAAGTCAGCAGCCTACGCTTGGATACATTCGTGCGGAGCACACCAAGCTCCAGAGAGGGACCTAGGAGAGTAAACGATGGAAGAAGATCAGTGACTGTCATGCACCAATCAGAATCAGTACCGAGCAGTAAGAACCACAGTACCCCCTCGAGAAAAGAGAAGTGGAAGATGGTGTGCCCGTACTGCGAGAAGGAACACTGGCTGTCACAATGTGACCTGTTCAAGAAGATGAATGCAGAAGAAGTGAGTCAATGGATAAAGTCCAACAGGCGCTGTTACCGATGTGCGCGCAGTCACATGGCAGCCGAGTGCCGCCTAAAGAAGAGGTGCAGTCGGTGTGACGGAGCCCACCTAGATGTCCTACACGACAGTAACAGAAGAAAGCCTGCACCTGCACCATCGAGCAGCACAAAGGCAAGTGTCATGTACATTGACCCCGCCAGCAGCAGCAGCGCCCAGGTGCTCTTAAAGGTAGTCCGTGTAACATTGAGCCACCAAGATAAAGTCATGGACACTTACGCCGTCCTTGATGACGGGTCAGAGAAGACCCTTCTCCTCGCATCCGCTGCGGCCCAGCTGGGACTGCGGGGGAGCGAGAACCAGATGACGATTCGGACAATAAGAAGAGATTTAAAGACGATAAAAGGCGAGAATGTCTCCTTCACTATCGCAGCAAGCGGGCAGCCAGAGAGACGGTATAGGATTACAAATGCTTTCACCAGCCAAGAAATAGGACTATCACAGTACACCTACCCCATCGCCAAACTGATGGATAAATATGTGCACCTGCGTCAACTACCTATCCCGCTCATAGACGGCGCCACCCCGACCCTGCTGATAGGCTCCGACCATGCAGACCTCATAGTCCTGATAGACCGGGTCCATACAGGACCCAGAGGCTGTCCTGCAGCAGTCGAGACCCGCCTAGGATGGACACTACAAGGCCCCCTCGCTAAATCTCTCAACCGAACAGCAGCCACTAGCTGCCTCCACTCCAGAGTGACAGAAGAAGACACCACTCTCCTGCAGCATGTCGAGAGGCTATGGACACTAGAGACAATGCCCTTTAAGAACGAAAAGAAAGACATTCGTTCTAAAGAAGACATTTACGCCATAAACCTCCTCGAGCAAGGGACAAAGAGAGTCACAGTCGGCGGAGTGATGAGATACGCAACTCCACTCCTGAGGCGAGAGGGAATGCCCACCTTTCACGCCACGAAAGAAGCTACGGAGCGGTATCTATTGAACACAGAGCGGCGCCTAGCCAAAGACCCCGCTCAAGAGAGTGTGTACTGCGCTGAGATTGAGAAGCTAATCACAGCGAGACACGTAATGAAGATTGACATTAAAGAGGCCGATCAGACGACCGAATCATGGTACGTGCCGCACCACAAGGTCCACCACAACGGCAAGGATCGCATTGTGTTTAACTGCAGCTACCAGATCGGATCCCAGAATCTGAATAAAGAGCTCTTGCCCGGCCCCACACTCGGCCCCTCTCTACTAGGCGTGCTACTACGCTTCCGCCAGGACAAGGTGGCTATCAGCGGGGATATCAAAGGGATGTTCCTGCAGGTGAGACTAGTGGAGGAGGATAAGCCCCTACTGCGGTTCCTATGGAGAGAGAGGATCGGAGATGAGCACCCAGCCATCTACCAATGGGAAGTCCTCCCCTTCGGAACCACATGCAGCCCGTGCTGTGCTACATTTGCACTGCAGAAACACGTCGCAGAGGACCCAGCAGCAGATGAAGAGGTCCGACACAGTGTGAAGAACAGTTTCTACGTGGACAACTGTTTACAAAGCGTTTCGACCCAAGAAGAAGCCGAGGCTCTCCTACTCAAGCTACGCGCCTCCCTGATCAAAGGCGGCTTTGATCTCAGGCAGTGGGCCAGCAGCGACCCGCAAGTATTGCGCAGCCTCTCCCCCGCGGACAAGGCAGCCAGTAGCGAGACCTGGATGGCGACCATCCCAGGAGAAGCCCAAGAAATGACACTAGGACTAGTCTGGCGCTTCAAAACAGACTCGCTCCACTATAGACACAAACCCCTGACCACGGAGCAGGGAAGGTCGACGGCGATACCGACCACCAGACAGTGTGTACAGAACACTCGCCAGACAATATGACCCGTTGGGATGTATTCTACCTTACACCACCAGGGCAAAGATGATTGTACGAGCACTATGGGACAAGGACCAGGGCTGGGACGACCCAATACCCGCACACCTTGCCTCCACATGGAGAGAGTGGGAGACGGAACTCCGCTCACTCCCAGGCGTCAACATACGCCGCAGCTACTTCCCACCCACAGTGAGGCCAGAGACATGCAAGATGGATCTACACGTCTTCAGCGACGCCTCCGAAGTAGCCTATGGATCTGTGGCCTACTTGCGTGCCCAAGAGAAGGGAGGAGAGATACACACCGCTTTCATCCTGGCTCGCTCAAGAATAGCCCCACGAAAGCAACAATCTATCCCGCGTCTAGAGCTCTGCGCAGCCCTAGCAGGAGCGCATCTAGCCACGTTAATCCAACGTGAACTCACCATCCCGGTGCAAAGAACAATCTTGTGGTCAGACTCTACGACAGTACTCGCATGGATCAAGTCTGATTCATGCAGATACAAGGTCTTCGTGGGAGTCAGAGTCACAGAGATTCAAGAGTTAACAGAAGCAGCAAGCTGGCGGTATGTGGACACCAAACACAACCCAGCTGACGTCATCACCCGGGGAATGTCCCTAGATGACCTCACCCGTCACAACATCTACAGTGACGGACCAGAGTTCCTCAAGCTCCCGGAAGAAGAGTGGCCTACGCCCACCCCACGGGAGGCGAGTAAAGAGGAGGCTGAAAATAAGAAACCTATGTTCTGTGGATTGAGCACAGTTGCCTCCACAGAGCCCAACATAGATGATTGCCTCACCCTACAGAGTGCGCAGCTAAAGACATTCCTGTGGCACCACCCAGAGATTCAGCCCACCACTGACATTTCAGCAGCTGACTACGAAGAAGCAGAACTTCTTCTACTACAACGAGCCCAGAGAGACTCGTTCCCCGATGAGCTAGACTGTCTACAGGGAGGAAAGCCCGTCCCATCAGACAGCAGACTGCTCCACCTGGCACCCGAGAGTGACGCCCATAATCTCATCAGAGTGGGTGGTCGTCTGCGGAGAGCCCCCGACCTACCGGATGACGTTAAGTACCCGAGTCTTGAACAGCCGACACAAGGTCACAGAGCTGATCATAAAGAAATACGACGAGGATGTGCACCACGCAGGAGCAGAGAGAGTATTCGCGGAGATCAGACGTCGCTATTGGATACTTCAAGGGAGAGAAGCAGTGCGACGCTTCCAGCGAACCTGTCTAGACTGCCGAAAGTGGCGCGCGCAGCCCAGCATACCCCGGATGGCTGACCTACCTCCCTGTCGCCTCCGACTCTGCGACAAGCCCTTTCACTCCACAGGCATGGACTGTTTTGGCCCGTTGTATATAAAGAAAGGAAGAGGAACCGAGAAGCGGTGGGGTATTGTATTCAAATGCATGACCACCAGAGCGATACATATCGAACTCCTTCCAACCATGAGCACAGACTCATTCCTTATGGCCTTCCGAAGATTCACATCGCGGAAAGGAAAACAGTCTACATTGTTGTCTGATCACGGGACAAACTTCAAAGGCGGAGAAAGAGAGCTGAGAGAGAGCTTCCAAGCTATGGGCCCAGAACGTAAGACCCACCTCGCTCCATCCCAGATTGACTTCCAGTTTAATCCCCCGAACGCACCCCACTTCGGTGGAACCTGGGAACGAGAAGTACGTTCTATAAAGACAGCCCTGTACGCCGTGCTTGGGGCCCAGACTGTGGCGGAAGAAGTCCTAATGACAGTCCTCACGGAGATCGAGGGAGTATTGAACTCCAAGCCCCTCGGTTACGTCTCAAGTGATGTAGCAGATGTCGACCCAGTCACCCCCAACACACTCTTGATGGGGCGGCTGGACCCCGCGCTACCCCAGACAATGTACAGGCCTGAAGAAGCGAACGGCCGAAGAATGTGGAGGTACAGTCAAGTACTGGCTGACAAGTTTTGGAATAGCTTCCTACTCCACTATCTACCGTCTCTACAGACCCGCCAGAAGTGGGTGAAAGAGAGAGACAATTTGACAGAAGGAACAGTAGTCATGATTATCGACCAGTCACTACCCAGAGCTATGTGGCCGGCTGGCCGCGTAAGCAAAGTGATCCCCGGTGCCGATGGCAAGGTCCGAGCAGCTGAAGTGCTCGTCCAAGGGCGGACTTACACACGACCCGTGGCGAGGCTAATAGAACTGCCAAGACTCCCAGACACTATCGATGACGACCATGACCCCACGACTTTGTGAGTTGACTGACCCTTACAGCGGACCTTGAGTGGTAGACAGTGCGGTTAATCTGTCTCTGCTTAGCTAATTAGGTGGGACTAATTAGGGGGCGGCTGTTGTGAAGGATCAGATTAAACCGAATATATATATTTATTTATGGATATATATTTAATAGTATTTGTATATCGTTTGATATCCCTTGTATATTCTTTGTACATATACACTGAATATCCCTTTAGTCTACTACAGCCCATAATAGTTCATTCTCTCATTGGACAAGAACCTGGCGCCAGCGGACAAGCCCCTTGAGTCAAGTTCAATAGTGCCGACGAACATGTCCCAACTAGCCCCGGTTCCGCGTAGGAATACGGCTACCGAAATACGAATGGTACTATTTGTTCACCGTGCATATAAATATGGCGCAAGTAAAGTAGAACTTTCTTTTTAGTCCATTAGTCCTTTACCCTCCAACCTAGTAACAGACGTGAAGCCTCACCCACGACCCACGTGTGGTGCAGTATGGCCTATTTGGCCCCAGAATAGGCATTGAGACCTCGTGTAAATTCATAGCTGAATTGTCATAGTTTGGCACTGTACCGTCGAGTGGGACGTATTTCTATTAAGTTAATAATAGTCTATTATGTATGGTGCATCGTTCGGTTAGAGTTCTAAAGTGAGCAGCACCCCCATCGTTTCCTCGCGTTATCTAGAGTCTTAACCAGGCTGGGCAGACCACGCGTGGTGCTTTCATCCGAGGAGTTCTGGGCGAGGACGAGTGGACCTGCACATTGGATTACCTACCCGGACGACTGCTGAGCCTATACGGCATGGAATATCTATTTGCTTTGGTGCTTTGATTTGTGGAGCGGATAACAGCCAACGCCGGTGAGTGTTGGAATTACCCCCGAGAGGAGCCCAGGTGAGACGGCGCTCAACCCAGACCAAGGCCGCCTCGCTTCTCCTTCGTTGTGGACCTACAGCCTACAGCTACCGTCTACAAGAGGGCCCAAGTGTATTCATCTGTGGATCAAGATCCTGCGGGCACTGTGTTCTGTACCTGAATTCTCCCCAGGAATCGTTGGCCAGATGGGATGCAGCTGACGGCTCTCTAAACCCCCCCCCCCCTACTGACTTACAACCAGCAGGACCCCTTTAGTATCCCGCTATAATCCTTAAGTACCATCGCTATAGTTCCCTAAAGAACCAGGTTGTATACTTGCTTCCTGCGTAACCAGAGATTGGACATTCAGTGTTGATTTGCCTACGAATACTAATTTGCCTTACTAGTGCATTCAAATCATAAATGTAATTAAGTGAATGTTGTATATACCTTTTGCTATATTAAACCTTCGACTGTTATATTTGTGTGGACCTGATTTCATATGTGGGAAAGTGTTCATCATACTTAGATATCGTGTACTGTATGGCCAGAAGTTAAAGTACATCAAGCGGTAGTGGTTTAATGATACCATACTTATCAATACAGTCAGGGAATTGTACCCCTCTGTTACACAAATAGCCTATTGATAATTCGTTTGTAATATGTTCATCAGATCAAGATCATGAATTAAGATAACTTTTTGCCTGTTTCTTTCAACAGTCTTATAGTATCCACTATTGCCACCCTATAACCTTTCAGTCTGCCCAGCACCAAGACAACTGTTGGCATTGCAGCCTTGATGCTGCTTGTTAATCCTGTTGTGGCCTATGGCTGAAAGGCAAAGGAGGAAAGACATGTTACCTTTTTCTGTTGATTTGGTCATATCCGTCTCTCATGGTAGTTACCTCTGTGCCCATTAGGGTGGTCCTTAAAATTGAAAGTTGGAAAGTCTAAGCTCCAACCTCCAGAATCCGTTATAGTAGTCAAGAAAACTCTCCTGGTGAATGTTTTCCTCAATCTGACAACATTTACCGCTCCCTCATTAACACTTTCAGTGCCACCAGGTGGCGCCAGAGTTAGTGCTTGAATGCCACCATCCACTTTAATGTTAACGTTAATATCGCCTAATCTATGTTTTAAATTATGGCTATGTGTCTAATCTGCCCGTCGCTTATCAAAGAATAATTTTCCAGTCAGTGCTGTCAAGGCAGATTGGTTTTTTATCGCTTCATTTCCATTTGAGAGCATTTTGAAAAGCACCCGTTTTGAGGTAAAAAACAGCCCATTCTGGGCCATTCTGTGATAATCGTCTTTTACTGGATTATTCCAGAACGTTGATATTTGTCGGCCTATTTATGAATCGTTTTCAAATAAACGCTAGATGATCAATATTATACGTACACGCACGCGCATTCGAGCGGTAAATTCTGATAGCCGTTTTCATTTCCTCATGGTTTTTTCAGTAAAACCGATAGAGCACATTTCACAAAACAGCTTATATCTTCATCAAAAAGAGTCTGATTATCCTAACACTGATAACATAGATTCCTTACCCGACATCAGATGGTATCCAACTGGTATATTCCAATTCCTGATCACCATTCGAAAAAATCGATAAGTGTATAGATCTAACGTGTATACAGTAGAACTCATGATCCGCGGCGCTCAGAGGATCCATAATGAACTGTGGTAACCAAGGCTGCATCAGTGGACTGGAAAATGTGGAGTACATGATTTTTTTCCCCATCCATTTTCATTGAGTCCATTCCAAAATCCCTTATGTCATCTGGGAGACGATAGGGGGTGCTTTTTTCCACATCTGATTGCCGGCGGCTCTCGGGTAGACTAGGGTAGGCTCGCGTGATGCAATATGATTTCAGATCGCAAAAAATAAAAAATAAAAAAAAAATCCGAGAAATCTCGTGAGTGGCTTTCAACATAAATATTATAAATCCGAGAAAACTCGTGAGTGGCAATCAAAGTGTTAACCTCTTCCGGTACCGGTCCACAAATTACATCACATCATAAATCATTCTCTCTGACTGTCTGACATAATTATCGTTTTTTTCTCTCTAACGTATCAAGAGTAAACATCCTAACCATGTCACAACAGCAGTCATAGTGTATATTTTCAGCAATAAATTTGTTTACCAATATGTTAACCTTCAAGTTTCACCCTGAGGATCCCAGAGTAGAGCGGGCCATACTTTTGTGCCAACATGAATTTGAAGGAAATCTTTACATGAGGGGTGTCGAAAATGTGAGTTTTTTTTGTGGGGAATTCAAATATTGGCTTATTTATCAGATGGGATAACTAACCTACATCATTTTGGATTTAAAAAAATGTAACCCCTTGGCCAGACATTGGTGCCAACATGAATCTGAAGGAAATCCCATCATGCAAGGTGTCTAAATTATGCGTTTCCTAAAATTATGAGTTAATTTTGGGGATAGGATAACTCTAACCTACATAATCTTGTATTTCTAAAAGGTATGGCCCAAAGTGAAAAATTCACCAGGAGAGTGTTCTTGACGGATTATGGGGGTTGGAGCTTAAAATAAATTAATAAAAAAATTAACCCATCACAAAGGACCACCCTAGTGCCCATTAGGGGTGTAACAGTACACGTATACGTACTGAACCGTTTCAGTACTGGACCTTCGGTATGTGCTGTGTACCGAACTAATGCAAAGTTTTTTTTGCATGCAGAATTTAATTCAAAACTCCAAGTTCACCCCTTCCCAAAATATAACTTGCGCAAACGGCCAGATATTTGTTCAGCCCACGCACAACACAGAGATTACCTGCAATTTAGCATAGCCTCATATAGGCCTTTCACACCGGCCAGGCTCCGTGTCCGAGCCGGTTCCCGAACGTAATCTCGAACCGGCCGGCGCCGGTTCACACACCGCGAATAATTGGTTCGGAACATGAAAAATCGGTTCTCAGTGTTTTCTTAGAGGGCCGAACTAAAGCCTCCGTCATGTTCCGAACCAATTATTCCCGGTGTGAACGCGCTCCGGCACGGAGCCCAGCCGGTGTGAAGGGCCTCAAAGTGTGGCGAACACACACACGTACACACACCCTCTCTCAGTGCGTGAGGAGGATTGGTGCTAGATTGAGAAGGGGCCGTCTCTCGGAGATCAAATTAATGATAGTTTGCAGCATATAAAACACATTCATACACAGCAACGCGCTTCCAAACAAGGTGTGATAAACATGAATTTATATATTTTCCTTGGCATGAAAAAGGAAATAGTATTTACCATTAGGGACCTGCATGGCGCTTCTTTCTCTATTCAATAACGTTTTACCCTGAGGGATGGTGGTCGCGGTTGTTGTTGTATTCAGTTCAATGACGTCGTGTGTCTCCTATCAGTCATGCAGCGCATTCAGGCCCACAATCAATTCAATTTTTTTTTTATTATTAATTTGAATATAGAATATTCATTGACAGCCCTACTTAACAGTTACTGCATCACCCCTGAGGGGAACATGGAAAGCCAAATAAATAAACTTAAACTTTCCCCCACTGTACCGAAAATCTGTACCGAACCGTGACTTCAAAACTGAGGTACGTACCGAACTGTGGTTTTTGTGTACTGTTACACCCCTAGTGCCCATAGATGTGAAATAAGGTGTGAACTAACTAAGTTCTTTAGATCTATTATGCGTATGTTGATCTGATAAACATATTACAAACAAATTTACTCTTTACAACTACATAGATTTTTTTTCTCTTTACAGCTACATAGAGCTATCAGAGGTAGCTTCCAGTATCGGGAGAAATGTAATTGAACAAAAGGCTGGGAAATAATTTAGTTGACTATCCCTTTAACCTCTTCCGGTACAGGTCCGCAAATTACATCACATCATAAATCATTCTCTCTGACTGTCTGACATAATTATCGTTTTTTTCTCTCTAACGTATCAAGAGTAAACATCCTAACCATGTCACAACAGCAGTCATAGTGTATATTTTCAGCAATAAATTTGTTTACCAATATGTTAACACTTTGAGTGCCAGCCACGACATGTCGTTATTACGCCCCGCCCGTTGAATGCAGACGACGCTAATTGTCTTTTATTTTTTTTGCGATCTGAATTCATGTTTCATCAACCGAGTCTCCCGTTGGTACAGCAGCCCCTCTAGGAGCTCCGATGGGAAAATACAGCCCCCTATCGTCTATCCCTATGTAACTGCAGGCCATTCGATTACACTTGTGGATCTGTGGGGGGGGGAGCCTATTGGCTCCACTATGCTGGCGAGCCGTCTGATGAAGAGGGAAGTGATCGCGAGATGGAAAGCAGCCTGGAATATATATTTACAGCAGCCAATAATCAATCAATCAACGCGATCGATATTTGGAATGGCGATCAGGAATTGGAATAATCTTTTTGGAGAACATCTGATCTAAGGTAAGGAGTCTATGTTACCAGTTTTAGGATAATCAGAGCTGTTTTCACTGAGATAACAGCGTGTCCCGTATGTGTATATGTGTGTGTGTGTGTGTGCTGTTGAGGAAATAAGATAATCGATTTCTCAGCTCGCTTCTATAGCGTGCATAAGTACACATATACTATCGATAATCTAGCGTTTATTTGAAAACGATTCATAAATAGGCCGACAAATGACAACGTGTCTAGTGTATTCGAGAATATTCCAATAAATGCCGTTTATGACGGAATCTTTCTATTTTCCCTGAAATTTTCGAGAAAACAATAGCTTTTCGAAATGCTATAAAAAGGATATGAACCGATTAAAAAACAATCAGTTTCGACAATGTTGACTGCAAACAAGTCATTGATAAGCGAATCGCAGATTAGACACATAGATTATGCGTTTTTAACGCCATCATTGAAGTGGATGATGGCACTCAAGGACATTAATCAACGTGGCCGGCACTGAAAATGTTAGTGTTATTAGTGAGATAATTTTTTTTGTGTTGTATTATTCACGGAGATCGGCCATTTTGAATTAGCGGCTGTCGCTGAATGATGACGATTGTAGTCATTTGGGGAAGAGGACATCCAGGGATCTCAATGAGCATTGGCATTTTGAAAAACTACACTTCCCAACGGCTTCTAACTGCCTTCAAGCAAATTACTTGTGTATGAATTTTTTTTATTTCTCTTATTACTCTGGATTATATACCACAAAACTGAACGTTATTGGCATATATTGGAGCGCAGTTGGTTTGTCTCCCCTATTGTGAACATTTAGCAACCATCCGATTTGAAATCAGTTTCAAAATGGCGGAGCTGTCGCAAGAATAAAAAACCTACTGTACACAGTAGATTTCATCTTCATTCTCGATGCACGCCTGCCGATACTAAATCCAAATTGAACTCTGACATTTGAAAGAGGAGATTTGGCCCAAACCATAAATGTGCAAGTTGGCTATAATAAGGTCTCCTCATATTCTATAATAATATTTCAAATTGCATGGGTCCGGATGGCAGAATTCAGTACTGCATCTACAAAACCTTCCGTTTAATCATCTTCCCTATTGATGTCCTAAGGTTTTTTGTACACATGATCGCAAGAAGGTACTGAACGAGCTCAGTGGGAGTGTTTCATGTCTGGTCATTTTTAGTATGGTGTTATTCACTGTCAAAGATGCAAAGAAAAATCATAATTCATATTCTCCTTTGTTTCATCACAATTTAAGGAAGCCTAGTAATAGACACAATATTTCTGACACTGGGAATACATTCACTGAGGACCATAGATGTCGCTAGCTACCAAGAACATGCAAATGGACCTTGTAGAACTGGAGCAATATTCCATTTACTTTGGTAAGTAAATGGAATATTGCTCCACTTCTACAAGGTCCATTTGCATGTTATTTGTATTCTTGGTATCTAGGGACATCTATGGACCTCAGTGAATGTATTCCCATGTCAGAAATATTGTGTCTATTACTAGGCTTGCTTAAATTGTGATGAAACAAAGGAGAATATGAATTATGATTTTTCTTTGCATCTTTGACAGTGAATAACACCATGCTAAAAATGACTAGACATGAAAAACTGCCACTGAGCTTGTTCAGTACCCTCTTGCGATCACGTGTACAAAAAATCTAAAGGAAATTAATAAAGGGAAGATGATTAAACAGAAGGTTTTGTAGATACAGTACTGAATTCTCCCATCCGGACCAATGCAATTTGAAATATTATTATAGAACATAGAATAAATAGCAGGCTTATAAATTACCTTATTATAGCCAATTCGCACATTTATGGATTGTGCCAAATCTTATCTTTCAAATTCAATTTGTTCAATTTGGATTTAGTATCACCAGGCGTGCATAAGATAATGAAATCTACTGTATGTACAGTAGGTTTATTATTCTGGCCAGAGTGCCACAAATTTGAAACTAATTTCAAATCTGATTGTTGCTACATGCTAAAAATAGGGGAGAGAAACGAACTGCGCTCCAATATATGCCAATAACGTTACGTTTTGTGATTTATTATCCAGAGTAATAAGAGATAAGAATTCATACATAAGTAATTAGCTTGAAGCCCCATAGAGGCCTTTGGGAAGTGTCGTTCTGAAAAATTCCATCGCTCATTGAAAGCCATCGATGTCCTCCTCAAAATGGCGTAAAAAAATAACTACAATTCCCATTGGTAAATCTTTCAAAATGGCTGACAGAATGGCTGACGCGATCAAAACAGCACAAAAACTAATACTAAAATCGCACTAATAAAACTTTAACCTATTGGTAAACTAACGTATTGATAATAATATACTTTATAACTGCTGTTGTGACATGGTTATGATGTTTATACTTGAATACGTTTGAGAAGAAAAACGATAATTGTCACAGTCTGGAGAGGTTGATTTATGACGTGATGTAATTTGCGGTCCGCCGACGGACCGCACGGGCGGAAGAGGTTAAGAGGTTGATACGCACGTTATCTGCATGGTTAACACTTTGGACGCCATACCCGATGATAGTCGGGTTAACTCGCCGAATGTTCAGCACCAGACCCGAGTATAGTCAGGTTTTCATCGTTATTTCCATTCATTACAGGCACACGGACATCTGGGTTAACATGGGGAATCATTTTGAGAATGCCAATGTGCAATACCGGCTGCATCCACCCAGGTGGCAGTATCGAGCACCCTTTGAAACATGATATCTTGGCCTGTGGGTCGATCAGAGGTCTCCGGTCGGATTTCTATTGGTCGGGCAAGGCAGACCAGGCTGCAGAAACAAATGAGCGGGGGGGCATAAAATGTTCTCGGGGGGGCAATGATTTTTCAACATAACAGGTTCCCTTTCATCTGTTTCAGCTGGGACAGCGGCGCTGTGGCTTGCTTGGTGCTGCCCACAGTGCTGAACTAAACAGCAGGGAGGCAACTGAAAAATCTAATTTCTCTCTCTCTTAATTGATTGATTGATTGAAAACTTTATTAACAGATTGCAGAATGGGTACAATACAGTACAGCTCAATACACACAATTGTTAAGGGGATGCAGACCAGAGAAAGACTTTCGTCTTGTTTACATCAGGGTCCCCCATTTTCAATTCATCTGGACATATATGACATACAGATAGTCAGTACTGCTACATCTATACATTTATGACATACCAGATTTGCAAATACAGTACTGTTTGTGATACAGAAGGAGTCAGGAAAAGGGAGTATATACATTTGACGTAGAAACTGTACATTGGAGGAGGTTGGGTGGGGGGGGGGTTGGGTACACTGGGATATTGACAACCATACTGGGTAATCTACATTGGAGGTGGTTGGGGGGGGGGCACACTGTATATACAAGCAAAACTGTACATTGAGGGGGGGGGGGAGACACTGTACAAACAAACAAAATTGTACATTGGACTATTGACAAAACCATACTAGGTAAATTACTGTACATTGGAGGGGGTTGGGTTAGGATATTTACAGGGGCCAGTGTTGAATTGCAGTCTCCCGTAGGTGTCCCTTGAGAGAGGTTTTGAAAGTGGGTAGTGATCCACATTCCTTTACAGCTTTGGGTAGGGCGTTCCACATTGATGTGGCATAATTGCGAAACGTGTTTAGTCCCTTATTTGAGCCGAATCTGGGTTTAACATGATTTGTGGAGCTCCCTCTGGTGTTGTGATCGTGGTATTCACTGACCTTTGGGAAGTATTTTGACATGTACATGGGTACCTTGGTCGTGTAGTGTATCTTAAGAACATTCACTTATACAAAAACAGACTGAACGGATATATATCTTTGGAGGGTCTCCATTTATTCAACACTTTTGAATTCACGGACAAACTGAACTGACAAAAAGAAGGTGTATAAAAAAGCAAACAAAATTCCTCCACAGGCTACTCACCCATTATTAGTAGAGCCGAGCGGCAGTTAAAACACTGTCCCTCCACTCATTCCTGAACTTTTTTGTTAAGTCCTTCTCAAACTAAACACCTACTGTATGTGCTGCTGAGACTAAACACCTACTGTATGTGCTGCTGAGACTAAACACCTACTGTATGTGCTGCTGAGACTAAACACCTACTGTATGTGCTGCTGAAACTAAACACCTACTGTATGTGCTGCTGAGACTAAACACCTACTGTATGTGCTGCTGAGACTAAACACCTACTGTATGTGCTGCTGAAACTAAACACCTACTGTATGTGCTGCTGAAACTAAACACCTACTGTATGTGCTGCTGAAACTAAACACCTACTGTATGTGCTGCTGAGACTAAACACCTACTGTATGTGCTGAAACATCCTGATTGATTGAAAACTTTATTAACAGATTGCAGAATGGGTACAATACAGTACGGTTCAATACACACATTTTTTAAGGGGATGCAGACCAGAAAAATACTTTTGTTTTGTTTACATCAGGGTCCCCCATTTTCAATTAATCATGACATTTATGACATACATACAGATGTACAGTACTGTACCTGCATGGGAAGCAAAATGCAGCATCTGCCTGAATTGAGTATTCCAGCCAGTCAAATCTTCCATACCAGGAGCTGCAGAGTGCACTGCAGAATGATATTTTTTTCCCAGAGAAAAGGCGTGTAGGAAATGTCTTGCTTTATTCTGTTGTTGGGCTTCGCAGTACCAAGATCTCTTGACGCTGTAGTAGCCTGCAATGGCCCGTAGCTGCTCCTAGCATGAATGCTAGCAGTGTTGTTGTTGACATCAGAGCCCACGCTACTAGGGGGAGTGGCACTGCTTGTAGTCGTGTTATTATTCAGATGATCAGATCAGTGACAGTGCTGCTGTGGCCCGAACTGGCACATCCTCCCACGCTGCCCGTTTTCTCACGATTCTCCGACCCAGCTGTCGTACTTAAAAAAAAAAAAAAAAAAGTCTGATGTCCATAATTATCCATTATATTTAGCTACGCTACCTTTTCAAAGATGGCGACGCCGGTATGAGTACAGTACACACTACTCTGCCTGTGATTGGCTAGTACGTTACATTGGCTAGGTAGTAGCAGAGCTCCGACTGGGTAGTAGGAAACTAGGAATCAGTGTAAGCCAATCACAGGCAGAGTAGGGCGGGTCATTTGGTAGTTCTTTGAGTAGGGTATATCTGCAGTGCCGCAGCGCGTCTATGCCTTCTACAACACTGTTCGGTTTCCGGGTTCCTCTGATTGGCCACTAAGCCCACGTGACCCTACCCTAGCACGCTCCCCTTATCGCCACAAGTTCGCGCGACAAGCCCCTTCAATGACATTCGCAAGGGTGGTGGCAGCGTAACAGCGTTCACCCTGATGTAAAGTAGCGATTTTTTTATTGGTTTGTCATGATGACAAACCAATCATGACAAACCAATTACATAATCCAACGTATGTGTAAAGAAACAACATAGCTGCGTATTGCTGGCTCTCATATTTGCGAATGCAACAGCGTTCACCCTGATGTAAACAAAACAAGTCCGATTTTTTATTGGTTTGTCATGACAAACCAATTACATAATCCAACATATGTGTAAAGAAACAACATAGCTGCGTATTGCTGGCTCTCATATTTGCGAATGCAACAGCGTTCACCCTGATGTAAACAAAACAAGTCCGATTTTTTATTGGTTTGTCATGACAAACCAATTACATAATCCAACATATGTGTAAAGAAACAACATAGCTGCGTATTGCTGGCTCTCATATTTGCGAATGCAACAGCGTTCACCCTGATGTAAACAAAACAAGTCAGATTTTTTATTTGTTTGTCATGAAAAACCAATTACATAATCCAACATATGTGTAAAGAAACAACATAGCTGCGTATTGCTGGCTCTCATATTTGCGAATGCAACAGCGTTCACCCTGATGTAAACAAAACAAATCATTGATAAGCTACAGCCATATTAGACACATACTTTAAGATATAGTTTATGCATTCGCAAATATGGGAGCTCTGTCATTGAAGGGGCTTGTCGCACAAACTGGCGGCGATATGGGGGGCGTGCTAGCGTAGGGTCACGTGGGCTTAGTGGCCAATCAGAGGAACCCGGAAACCGAACAGCGTTGTAGAAGGCATAGACGCTGCCGCAGCCCCATACAGAGTTCTTTACCAGGCTTTATTACATGGCGTTTTCACATTCGCCGAAATGCTTGCTTGTGATTGGTCAATAGCGCTCGTCAAAGGTCCAATATTACTCGATAACGGACCTCTGTGGAACAATAATGACCGCTGTGCGCAGGTGTTCGCAATCAAGGCCACTGACACTGCATCAGTGCAGCCAATCAGACACACCTGCTGGCTGCACTGACAGCGGAGTGTGTGTGACGATGACAGTGGAGCCAGAACAGAACTGCGTCTGCATTTGATCTCGTCTTGACGATGTAAAATGAATTAGGTATATTGTTAGTAAGCTAGCCATGTAATAAGCGGGATAATGTATAGCTATACTCGATCATTGTCGCAAAATAATTGACCTTCACTGACGTTTAAAACACCTCGGCGAGGCGCCTCGGTATTTTAAACTCTGTGTCGGTCAATTATTTTGCGACAATGACCTCGTAGCTATACATTATCCCTTACTTATCTCACGGAGGAGATAAAACTGGGAACGAGGTTAGTCATTTCGCCAGGGCGGGCACAGCTGACTCAGTGGGCGGGCCAGGCCCCCTAAAGCCGCCCATGGCGCCGGGTCTGGGGCAAGGGGACCGGTTGTCCCGATCGGATTGAGAAGCGTGAATTGCTCCCGGTCCATGATGCGTGGCGGATTATATTGGCGACACGTTCGACACCAATACTGGGACTCGCGATCAGATAATTGGAATATTCTTTTTGGGGTACATCCGAGTGAAGGTAAGGCCTATATGGTGTTAGGATAGGGGTTGGCGGAGCCCAATTGCAGAACACAGAAGGAGAGAGAATGGAGCGGTTTAGGTTGGTTTTAATTGTGACCTCCCAAGCAGACAGGTTTACAAGTTAGGAATGTGCGACAGGTACAAGAATGTTTTTCAGAAGAGGAATGGTGCGTTCCATGTGCCGCACGGGGCGCGTGAATACTTTACCCAAGGCAGTTGTCCTTCCGCGTTCGGTTTGCGCGCCCTGATTGGCCTCTCAGCGCCCAATCGCGTTAGCCCTACGGAGTAATACTATCCTCAAGTTAACCTAATTTAGGTATACAAATGGAAGTATTGATTTCGCCGTAACGAATCATTAAAAAAATATACCGTTAACTGGAATATTTTGTTTAACCTTTATTTACCCAGGGTAGGTTCGCTGAGCACAGATGCTCTTTTTCAGCTACGCCCTGCTTCACATTCATACAGTTCCATTCATACCTGGGAGCTGCCCAGTACAACCACAGTCTGACACCATTGGCCACTGAGCAACTCCACTGGAGCAGTTGGGGGTTAAGTGCCTTGCTCAAGGGCACTTCAGCGGCAGATTTTTCCTGCCGGTCCCGGGGATCGAACCGGCGACCTTCCGGTCACAAACCTGCTTCTCTATCCATTAGGCCACCGCTGCCCCCTCAAAAAAATAAACGCCAATTAACCGGTGGTTATCCTATTATATTAACATAGCTACAACAACACACAGTAACGTTAATATAATTACATGCATCATTGTTTACAATGAACGGTGGGGCTAATCAAAAGGACTGGACATGGACAAGTTAAACAGCAATCAATTAATTTAATATAACAGGTAGTTCGAGCTGCATTTTCGTGCCTACAACCACACCACAGCCACAGGGACATATCCGGCTTTGACGAGCTCTCTCTCTCCTGCCGATTAAATTCAGCAGCTCTTCCACCTCGAGTGCCTGTAGCTGCCTGCATTTGCACAAAGGCGCCCATCCCTGCTGCTAGCTAACGTTAAAACTAACCTAAAGTTAACGTTACTGTGTGTTGTTGTAGCTATGTTAATATAATAGGATAACCACCGGTTAATTCACGATTTTTTATTGGTTTGTCATGACAAACCAATTACATAATCCAACATATGTGTAAAGAAACAACATATTCCCATTAACGGTATATTTTTTTAATGATTCGTTACGGCGAAATCAATACTTCCATTTGTATAAATTAGGTTAACTTGAGGATAGTATTCCTCCGTGCAGCGATAGTAGGGCTAACACGATTGGGCGCTGAGAGGCCAATCAGGGTGCGCAAACCGAACGCGGAAGGACAACTGCCTTGGGTAAAGTATTCAGCCGCACGGCGCGTCCAGGTGAGCGGCGTACCGGAGCGGTGGTCCTGGGGCCGTGAATACTTTCCCTAAGGGGGTTGCACTTCCGTGTTCGGTTTGCGCGGCCTGATTGGCCACTGACGTTTCTCTCAGCGCCCAATCGCGTTACTCCTAACAATCGCGCCTAGCTTTCAGTTCCACAGCCCAAGTCGTTCAGTTCCACAGCCCAAGTCGGACATCACATCAATATAAATAACGTATTGTTTTCATCTCTCTATATTAAATCGTAACTAGCTATTCATATCAATCAACATCACATCAATATAAATAACTAGGGGTGGGACGATACATCGATCCAGATCGATATATCGATCTATTATCAATAATCAAATAGGATCGATGCAACGTAAAAAGATCGATTCATATTGCGATACTCTTATTTTGAAAATCCAGCGACGTCATATCCGCCCCGCGGCCAATATTGTGAAACTCCGTGTAGCAGAGCAGCGCTAGGGAGCCTCTATTTTGCGAGCCGATATTAGTCTGTGCAGTTTTCCCCCCGCAACAGGTCAAATACATCTAACATGCTTTGCATCGTCGCCATTCTTTTATGCCCACGTCGCGTGGGCAGACCTAAATTAACGTTACATTAGCTGCTTAAGCTAACTAAGCTAAGAGAGAGAAACGGAGAGAGAGGGGAAGGAGGAGGGGCGGGCGGGGGCATTCTGTCTGTGTGTGTGTGCGCGTTTGAAAATACCAGATGAAGTCAGGAGTATTATTATATTGATATTATTTACTGAGGATGGACAGATAATGTTGATATTTAAACATGAATACATAATGAATGTATTCATGATCATCATGCAACATAAAACAATTGTAGGAACGGTTTGGGAGAGGAAGGGGTTTTAGCTTGCGTGTTGTGAGTTCCAAAACATTTTACTTAAAAGTTTAAAGCTCAATATATAAAAACGTGGCACTTTACACTGAACAGGAGGTCTATTTGTATTAAAAACAATAGATAGTTTTTAGTTTAAATGTCTGGAAGAGCTCAAAAATAAAAACGTCAATTGATATTTCCATAGCCTTTTTTTAGTTGATCTAAATATGACTGATTGTGTTAAATGGGCACATAATATCGCCTCATATCGATCGCAGGCACCTGAATCGAATCATATCGTATCGTGGCAGACTTTGTGATATCGGCAAATATCGTATCGTTGTCCAAAGAATCGATATCGTATCGTGATGAAACTGGTGATTCCCACCCCTATAAATAACGTATTGTTTTCATCTCTCTATATTAACGTAACTAGCTATTCATATCAATCGAAATAACGTATTGGATTGTTTTCATCTCTCTATATTAACACTTTCAGTGCCAGCAGGGGGCGCACGATTTTGTGCTTGAATGCCCACCATCCACTTCAATAACTGGCTGTCGTGGCTGGCACTTCAATAACGCCTAATCTATGTTTTAAATTATGGCTATGTGTCTAATCTGCCCATCTCTTATCAATGACTCGTTTTCCAGTCAACATTGTCGAAGCGGATTGTTTTTTTATCGGTTCATTTCCGTTTTATAGCATTTTGAAAAGCCCTCGTTTTCAAGGAAAATATAAATATTCCATGATAATCGCCCTTTTCTGGAATATTCTAGAATACACAAAAACGTTGTCATGTTTCGGCCTATTTATGAATCGTTTTCAAATAAACGCTAGATTATCGATAGTATATGTGTACGTATGCACGCTATATAGGCGATCTGAAAAATCGATTCTCTGATTTCCTCAAAGCGATCGCGCACAGATAACTCTGATTATCCCAAGACTTGTAAAATAGATTCCTTACCTCAGATCAGATGTTCTCCAAAAAGATCATTCCAATTCCTGATCGCCATTCCAAAAATCGATCGCTTTTATTGATCCAACGCTACATATTGTACACATGTATTCCACGCTGTTCTGAGGGTTACACAATGAATCCGATCGGCTCGGGTTACATGCCTGAGAAGTAAAATGTGGATTCCGGATTTTTCTTTTCTCATCCATTTTTATTGAGTCCATTCCAAAAGAGTGCATTACCATCTGGGAGACGATAGGGGGCGCTTTTTTCACATCTGAGCTCCTGATGGGGCTGGTTTACCAACGGGAGACTCGGTTGATGAAATATGAATTCAGATCGCTAATAAAAAAATTAAACGATAATTGTCGTGGTGGGCATTCAGGCATTGGGCTGATAACACGTGTTATCACGTGGTGGGCACTGAAAGTGTTAACGTGATTCCATCAACACAACATAAATGTTCAAAACACAACTTCATTATTGCTCATCTCTGCAAACACGACTTCATTATTGCTTATCTCTGCTCTGTTCAAAACACGACTTCATTATTGCTTATCTCTGCTCTGTTTATGTTGGGAGTTTTAATATTGAGCATGCCATAAGTAGGTAATATGCTCTTGCGCGTGACGCGACTTTGGGCTTCATTATTCAGCCACAGGCAGGAGTTTTTAGATCACAGGCTAGTCATGCATAATCTCGCCCACCAGACTCTTCTACCGAATTGACTAGGTCATGCAAGTCAATCAATAGATTACACTTTCTGTAGGCCTAACACTCACCTACTCATTCTGTTGTGACACAACAAGACATGTTAGGGTTGTCACCTTCCATGATCATGTTTGAACCAATGTGTAAAAAAATCCGCTCTAGATTAGGCTGTAAAAATCTGTTCTATAGGCTATATTTAGTCTAGTTTATTAGACATAAAGCATTTTAAAATACTTTGATTAGTCTACATCAATAGCACATTGTCAAGGTTGACAGAATAAAGTCTATATCAACTTATTTCCATCAAGGACCTTGGTGTAGGCTAATAACAGAACAGATTGACAGGTGGCGACAAAGCACGTGACTGGGCATTTATTTAAAAAAACATTAGGTCTACACACATACAATGACAATATTGGGTTCTTGTCCCTAGTCATGCACCCAGCCTATTAGAAGTGTATGCCGACATGTATTTCTGGTGTCTGTGCCCTGCTTGCGGTGTGATTTGTTTGTTGTGTTATGCTATGTCACAGTGTGCGTAAATGTGCCCTGTGGATTATACGTGCCTCATGAAAAATAGAGGTTTAATAATTAATTTTTTTTTAAGTCAATTAACACATTGACCGCCAAAAAAAGGCTTACGACGTGTTTGCTGGCCATGCTAATTCTGCCAGACCACGCTGTACGACATTATTGAGTTCATATTTCATTTTTTCGCCATGGCATTCATAATTCCGCCACCCAGCCTCTGCCTCTACAGTGGGACTCTGCACAACAGTGCAACGCCTCAATACCTCCGCCTGGTGGATGATCGGGCGAGTTACAACCGGAAGTGGATCTGGTGATCTCGGTGCATCTGGGAAATCCGTCCGGCAGTCACATATCATTGCGGGACTATAGACACACACTGGCGTGCAATGGATCGCTGCCATAACTCAATAATCGATATGATTTGGGCGTTTATTGCGCCATACAAACCGGAAATGGATCTAGTCGATCGACGTCAAATAAGTGGGATCTTTTTCCTCCAGTCTCATCGGCGAACGGTAAGAGGACAGTAACGTTACTTTCAGCTTGATTGTTTATTCTTTTCAATGCAAACCGCTCTGATCAATATATCACCCATACTACATAAAGCATTTACTGACGATCACGGAATTATAAACAACCCCTTCATCCGCGCATGATGAATCATAACGTATATGATCATGTACCGTTGATTTTTTTAATATAGCGTGTATCGGCAATAAACGGCAGTTGATAATCTATATATGCGTTTATGCCTATAACTCACGTTCTATGAATTACTGCAGAAAAATATTCTAGAAGCTATTTTTGGAAGAATCTATGAATGAAAAAGTATAACGTTCCTACATCCTGAACGATAGATAATCGATGTTGAATGGGCCATAGTAATGTCAATTTAGCAATACAATTGAAAAAGTTATAGCCCTGCAAAGAAGGTGAACATCTCCATAGGTTTAGACTGGTGGCAGTGAGCATACATTGATGGATAGAAGCGTGGCAGTCAATGTGTTAACGACTGATGACTGTTGGTTGTGGCAGACTTTGTCCGATACAGACCGTTACACTATGAGCTTCAATGTTTTTTTCGTCCCACTAGTGTTCAAAGCCACCGACAAGCTCAGGTTGTGTTGCTTCGCAGGTCGCCCAACTTGAACTCGCCTCGTTGAGCCGGCTGGCAACTTCCTGCGCGCCACTGCAGTTGGCTGGCAGCCAATGATCGGGCCTTGCAGCCGGCCGTAATGTGGCAGCCCTCGTCGTCGACAGGCTCCCGGACTTGCCGAATGTGTGGAAGGCTGACAACATTGCGGAAGGGTTTCTCTTCAGCAGCAGATACTGTTTTGACATGGCCTTGAGTCCAGCAGTGAAGAGGGGGTCCCCGCTGCGTCGCCTCATATCTGAGATCACCTCTGCGAGATCAGAGTCGTCATCATCTGAATGTGTGACAATAAGAAGGGAATAGGTTTATTTTGAATGTGTATGCTGGTATTGTACATGCAGTATAGTATAGGTAATAATTACCATTATGCACATTGCTCTCTGCTGAACCAAGGAGACTCTGATCCGCGAGATCAGAGTCGTCATCATCTGAATGTGTGACAATAAGGGAATAGGTTTATTTTGAATGTGTATGCTGGTATTGTACATGCAGTATAGTATAGGTAATAATTACCATTATGCACATTGCTCTCTGCTGAACCAAGGAGAACTAGAATGGTCTGTCTGTATGGTAGTCACAGGGTTTGAACAACATCAAGGATGTACATCCTTCATATTATTATATCCTATTTAACACTTGTGGCTGGAGTAGGGAATCCTACATAGTTAAACTAGTGTGTGTGTGTGTGTGTGTGTGTGTGTGTGTATGTGTGTGTGTGTGTGTGTGTGTGAGAGAGAAAGTGACACAAACAGACAGTTCATAACTAACCGGTTTCTTGCAGCTGTTCCATGGGGATGGGCGTACTGCTTGGTCCAGGGGTGGCTTCTGTTGACACAAAGACATCCGCATCTCACATCTTATGGTGTGTGTGTGTGTGTGTGCGTGCCCGCGCGAGGGTGGTATTACTTACCCTGGAATGACTGGCATGCAGATGGGAGATACTAGTTCAAATGGTCCAAAGCTGGATTCCGATATCTAAGCATTGTAATCACTCCCACCACAACAATTATATGACGCCAATTATGGAAAGTTAATCAAGGAACTAAGGGCAGATCTGGTCAGATGGGAGATTCTCCCCCGTCTCTAATTGTGGGACATAGCAACAGTAACAATGGGGGGCGGGACTTGCGTTCAGTGTAGGAAAGGTCTATTACGGTTTATTGTGAAAAGAAAGGTATTAGCTTTACCTCCTGATGTTAATTTGAGCATTTCTGCTCTCATCTCCAGACTTGTGGGGAGGAAAGTGCTGGACATATCCACACTGTAAAACTTGACCACTGCTGCCAGGTGTTTACATGGGGCCCCAGTTTGTCCTGCCGGGCATGAGCACAGCTCCATCTCCATGTCCACGATGTATGTCCCCTGGGCCTTCACCGACCCCTTCACCTCATACGTGTTGTCCTCAAGCTATACAAATCATAAGTCATACAAGGGACATTACAGAATGGCTAAATCTGCACTGGTTACTGCAGTAATCTCTAAAAGTATGCATTTGATATAGTACCTGTTGAATCTGAGATGCAGTGTGGTTGCAATCCTGGGGAAGGAATCTCCTCTTCTGGTACGCCTCCCAGCGTCCGAGGGCAACATCCACAATGCGGGCCTCATAGTAGACATCCAGCCTCGAGGTCAGGAGGTCAAACAGTTGGCCTGGATTGAAGGCTTTCGTCCTCTGGAGGATCTTGTCCTTGAGGACCACCCGCATCGCTGCTTCAGCTAAATTGTTGGTGTTATTTCCACAGGTGAGGAGATCGCGGCTGCCCCGGTAACTGAGTGCCCAACACTCCCTGCGACTGTACAGGCGCTCAATGTACCGCAGGTACTTTTCATACCTGCAATTGATCAAATAAGGAAACAAACACAGAAAATGCACATACATGGATGTAATGACAGCAGGCTCATGAAGAGGTCGACACACATGAAGTATGCAAACACAAGCCTCCTGACTTTCTTGCACCGAATTTGCAAGACTGCTGTGTGATTGTGGGAATGTCTGTGTACAGCTAAACATAAGCAAACTTGTCTAAGCACTAACCTCACTGCAACAGGGTGCTCTCTCGCCTCCAAGTACAGCCTGTCCACCTCTGCCATCTCCTTGGAGTAGAGCATCTCTTTAACCAGAGTGAACAGAGTTGGTCTGTCTCGGCACGCCACCAGACTCTCCTTGCTCCACAGCCATCTCCATACTGCTTGTAGCAGATGGAAGGAGCACAGGAGAGGAGTGGCTAGTGGGAATGCCCTCCCTAAGGCTCCCCTCTCTGCCTTGCAGTCATCCGTGATGAAGACCTGTGGCCCTGCTGCTCCCCTGGCAGCAAAGGCCCTCTCTCCAATCAAATTCTTCAGCAGCTGTAACCCTTCAAAAATAGTCTCCTCGTCCTCAGACTGGCAGAAGAAGATCCCCAATGGTAGACCTCCGGCAGGGCTGTGGGTCAGCAACAAAAAAACACTCATGTTCTCCCTATCCATGTTTCCTGAAGAGTCTATGAAGCAGAGTTCGCCACTGTGCTTCAGCTGACAGACCAACAAACACAGACGGACAGACAGACAGACACAGAGGCAGGCATAGTTAGTGTTAGTTAGTGTGTTACTTAGTTGCCACCTCAGCACCACTGTGAATGGAACACCATGACAAAATCACAGTATACAGATACAAATAGCCAAAATACCTGGTGGTGCACTCGTTTCATCAGGGGAGAGCACACCGCAATTAATGGGGCTCCCTGAGAAGAGGTTCCCATTACGGCACAGCTGTCCTGGCACTTGGCGTTGTAGGTTTCCACCTGTTGACCGAGGGCCTCCACCATACTCGGGCCACTCTGGGTGCCAGATTGGTCCTTGTACACCTTTGCGAATAATCTGTCATAGAACACGAATTTAGTTGGTGGAATTGTAACTGCATAAAATTCCAATTAAATGAACATCTACATGGTTATGAATATTTTGGCAGTACTGTAGTTTATAATTAAACATTTACTTTTGCACATAGGGCATGTCTGGGCAGATCTCTCTGTTGGCTGCAGCATAGACGTATGAGTCTCCTTGTTCGATTATGATATCGTGCTTTAGCACAGCCAAAGCAGAAGGAGGCGTGTGGCCAATCGCAAATAACCCCATCAATGTGTCTATGGCCTTTTGTCCAACATCTCTATAGCGAATGGCATCTGCATCATGGAGATTGTGATTGTGCCTATTCACAATGCAAACGTGCAATGGAAAATGAGGGATGTGTGGGTCTTTGCTCCTGTAAAACAAATCAAAATCAACTTAACAATAAAAACTAGGCCCCAACTGTTATGTCCATAAAAACAATTGAATTATAAGTATTGTACAGTTCAAACTCACCGGGTCATTCCTCTATTTTTTAGTGTAACAGCCATGGTAGCTTGGCAGCCGGTGTTTTTGGATTTCTGCTTGCCTTGTCTTGGCCCCTTCACCTTATGCTGGCACCTGTAACTTTTCTGCACAACATTTTGATTGAATGCAGTATGGGTTAGCAGTGGTCGGCAACCTGCGGCCTCGAGGCCGCATGCGGCTCTTTAGCCAATCACTAACAAAGGCATTTGTTTTGTGGCATTAACGTTATATAGTTACACGTTCAATAACATCAGCGTATTTACCCGAACATAGCAACGGCCGAGGACGACATAGATAGCAAGCATTACTCGTTCATATCTCAGCCCGTGATGAGTTGTGCCCATTCTGCGGTCTGTTAATAAAGTTTTCAATCAGACAGATGTATGGAAAGGCTTTTATTATAACATTCGTTGCAGTAAAATCATTATGCCTCGTTTAGTCATGCTGCGGTGCGCTGGTAATCTAACTCGTCGGCCGCGGCGAGCTAACGTTGTTGCTGTTGTTGAGCTCTCGTCAAAATCAATGGCGGACAGAGCGGAAAGTAAAAAACGAATAGCGCTTGCCGATTGGTGCTAAGAACAGCAGGGCGGGTGCAAGCGGTGTGTCATAATTGGCAGACTCGACTGTCAATCAAAATTATTCTGTTGCAGGCTGAATGATTGAATGAACGAGAACTTTATTAACAGATTGCAGATTGGGTACAATACAGTACAGCTCAATACAACAACAGTGGACTGGAGGATGAAGACCAGAAAAAGACTTTCGGCTTTTTTACATAAGGGTCCTCCATTTTCAATTCATCAAAACATTTAGAGACATACAAATATACAGTAGTTTCGTAAAAATGCTATTGATTGATTGATTGATTGATTCAAAACTTTATTAACATATTGCAGAATGGGTACAGTACAGTTCAATACATACAATTGTTAAGGGGATGCAGACCAGAGAAAGACTTTTGTCTTGTTTACATCAGGGTCCCCCATTTTCAATTCATCATATTTCATATCTAAATCATATAATATCTCATTGCTAAATATATGCAATATATAATCTAATAATCCAATAATCTAAATCTAATATAAAAATGCTAAATGCATGGGTATTTTATTTTGTCTTTAATGTTAGCTTGCAAACTCAAATACTGTCTTGGTAAGCCTAATAATGAATTGTTTGGGGAAAAAAAGAAAAACATTGTGATGTGTATCGTGTATCGCCGAAAGGTCAGAAAATATCGTGATATCATATTAAGGCCATATCGCCCAGCCCTACCTTGAATAGGACACGGTTCCCCACCCTTGGTCGGGTAACCTCCACTCTCCATGTCACGCCAGATGACTCATTCACCAACACCACCCACTCATTGGCCTGTTCCACAGTACGGACATCCGCGTGTACTGTACACACGAAACCAGTGTGGTCTACTAATGGGGCCACCTCTTCTTCATACTTGCACACATGAAGCGGAAACTTGTCAGGCAGCCAACCCTACAGGAGACATGCAATTAGCCTACTGGTAATTTAAGACCCCCACATAAAGATTAGGAATGATCATAATCCACGACAGGGATTACCTTTAACTGTGGGTAGTCCTCTATATTCTTGTCTTGTGCTCTCGCTGGGTAGTCCTCACAAACCCCACCACCACCAAGTCTAAAGTCCAAATGAACGCAAAAACAACAGGCTAGCTATTTAGGTATACAAATACTGTATATCTTATGATCAGAGGTGAAAAATTTACTTTTTGGCTCACACCGCCAGGGGGATTGGTAGATGAAAAAAATCCACCGGCCAAGTATATTTTTTACCGGCCAAATAATAGTTCAAGTTCAAGTTCTTTAATAGTTGTCATACAGAAGTACAGAATACTTTCATACAAAATGCTTCTTACTGTTACGCTCCAGAGACTGTGCTAGACAAGATAGTATCAAATAACATAATAACATAATATAGCATGAATTTAGAAGAAGAAAATGAGGTCACAGTGTTCGGTATAGACATATGTACAATGTTCTGAGTTACCATATAATATACAATACACAATACTATGCAGTGTACTAATGTACAGTACTATCTAGTGCAAAGCAGAAATGGGATGAGGTACAATTTTAGGTACAATTTACAGTAAGGTGTACGAGTTGTAGTGCAATCCTTCATCCATAAATATAAAGTGTGGGGAGTGGGTGCTACAGTGTGTTTGTTTAAAGTGGGTGTGTGCTATAAAGTGTGTGGAGTGGGTGCTACAGTGTGTTTGTTTAAAGTGGGTGTGTGCGTGTGGATGTGTGTGCTATGTGCGTTTGGTGGTTGTTGTTGTGTAGTGTTCATTCATTGTTCGTTTAGCAGCCTGATGGCCTGGGGATAGAAGCTACTTCTGAGTCTTTCTGTGCTCGCCTTGAGACTCCTGTATCGCTTGCCTGACCGCAGCAGTTCGAAGAGGCAGTTGTTCGGGTGACTGGAGTCTTTAATGATTCTCTTAGCCTTGCCCTTGCAACGCTTGTAGTAAATGTTCTGGAGGGTGGGGAGCCCCCCTCCAATTGTGCGTTCGGCTGAACGTGTCACTCTTTGTAGTCTGCTTTGGTCTTTTGCAGTGCTATTCCCAAACCAGGAGGTGATGTTGCCGGTCAAGATGCTCTCTATTGTACATGAGTAGAAGTTCTTAAGGATCTTCTGGCTGACTTGGAACTTCCTTAGGCGCCTGAGGAAGTAGAGGCGTTGTCGTGCCTTCTTCACCACACTGTTAATGTGTGTGGTCCATGTCAAGTCCTCGGATATGTAGGCTCCGAGGTACTTGAAGCTGTTGACTCTCTCAACCGGTGCCCCGTCGATGCTGAGGGGGCTGTAGTCCTTGACCCCCGACCTCCTGAAGTCCACAATCATCTCCTTTGTTTTGCTGACGTTCAGGGAGAGGCTGTTTTCCTGGCACCATCCCGCCAGGACCTTGACCTCTTCCAGGTAGGCCCTCTCGTCGTTGGCAGAGATCAGGCCCACCACCACTGTGTCGTCAGCAAATTTGACGATTGTATTGCTACTCCGCTGAGCCACACAGTCGTGTGTGTACAGGGAGTAGAGGAGGGGACTCAGAACACAGCCCTGGGGGGCCCCTATGTTGAGGGTGATGGATGAGGAGGTGCAGTTGCCTGCTCTCACCACCTGGGGTCTGCCAGTCAGGAAGTCCAAGACCCACTGGCAGAGGTCATAGCCCAAGCCCAGGTCCCTGAGCTTGGCTATGAGTATGGAGGGGACTATGGTATTGAATGCCGAGCTGTAGTCGATGAATAGCATTCTCACATAGTTCCCCTGCCTCTTGTCCAGGTGTGATGCTGCTGTGTGCAGCACATGGGATATGGCGTCCTCCGTGGACCTGTTGGGGCGGTATGCAAATTGCAGGGGGTCCATGTTGATGGGGAGGGAGGAGCAGATGTAGCCCTTTACTAGCTTCTCAAAGCACTTCATGGCTATGGAGGTGAGAGCTACAGGGCGGTAGTCGTTGAGGCAAGCAGGCTTGGATTTTTTGGGTACAGGGATAATAGTGGACTTCTTCAGGCAGGTGGGGATGACAGCCTGTTCTAAGGACAGGTTAAATATGTCAGTGAATACTGGGGCCAGTTGGTCGGCACAGACTTTTAGGACGCGGCCGGGGATGCCGTCCGGACCTGCTGCCTTCCTGATATTCACTTTTTTAAAGGTCCGCCTCACCTCATGCTCTGTTACCCTGAACACTGCGCCTCCATCAGCAGCCGACCCCCCCCCCCCCATTGCCGAGGCTTGTGAGCTGGTGTTGTTATTACCAGCATCAAACCTCGCATAGAAGGTATTGAGGTCGTTTGCTAAGGAGATGTCACTGTTCAGTTTGAGGGAGGCGCCTTTGTAGTCTGTCATCGTTTTGAGCCCCTGCCACATAGCTCTAGAGTCAGCTTGTTCAAACTGGAGTTCAATTTTATCCCTGTAGCGCCGTTTGGCCTCTGACACTGTCCTCCTTACGTTGTGTCGCGCCACCTTGTGGTCATCCATGTTGCCTGCCACTAGGCCGTCATTGTATGCTTTGGTGCGCTCTCTCAGAGCTTCACGGACGGATTTGTCTACCCAGGGTTTTTGATTTGGGTAAACTTTCATTTTGGTAGTGGGGATTGTTTCTTTCACCCTAGTACAGACATAGTCCAGCACTGTCTCCGTGTAGGCATTAATGTTATCTGTGTCGCGGAACACAATCCAGTCTGTGTGGTGAAACACTGACCGGATCGTCTCTTCTGACGTCAGATCCCATTTCTGCACCTCTCGCGAGACTACGGGAGTACTTTTAATTCTCCGTCTGTACTTTGGTGAAAGGAAAATGGATGCGTGATCTGACTTGCCAAAGCCACTATCAGAATGAGCCTTGTAGCCACCTTTAAATTGCGTGTAACAGTGATCTAGGATGTTACCGCCTCTGGTGTTGCAAGTCACATGCTGATAGAAGTCGGGCAATACCTTTCTCAGATTGGCGCTATTGAAATCTCCCAGTACTAAAATGGCGGCGTTAACGTTAGCCACTTGTATTCTATTTACCTCGTCGTGTAGTCTGGAGAGCGCAACCTTGTTGCTGGCTTGCGGTGGAATATACACTCCGACCAGGACGATCGCCGTTAACTCCCTCGGGAGGAAGAAAGGACGACACTTGATGGTTATATATTCCAGTTCTGGGGAGCAGTGGTTGGATAATTCCTTCACGTTCGTTGGATCACTCCAATTTTTGTTAAACATGAAGGCAATACCTCCTCCACGTTGTTTACCGGACTCTGATGATGTCCGATCCTTTCGATGGATAAAGAAGTGATCCGCTGGTTGAATTGCGTGATCTGGAACCTCCGGTGTGAGCCATGTTTCGGTGAAGCAAAGGACATTGCAGTCCCTAACGTCTCTTTGATATTGAATCCTTGCTCGGATGTCATCCAGTTTATTGTCTATTGATTGTACATTGGCTAGCAATATACTGGGAAGTGGTGTACGGTGGCGTCTGGATCTCAGCCTGTTTCGGATCCCAGCCCTCTTTCCTCGTCGTCTTTTCCTGGGCTCTGGGAACAAAGGGTCTGGTCCTAGTCTCCGGAGAATTTCTTCAGGCCATTGGTGTGGTTCGGAAAGCTGATCCAGCGAGTAATCCAGTTGGTAAGTTTCCCGTAATCCAATGTCTATGAGTGACTGACGGTCATATACATTAAATGCACCAACAGTTGGTACGCACAAAACTCTAAAAACTATAAATATTAACAAAAGTAAACACAGTCTCGACGGAGCGAACAGAGAGGCAGCCGGTCGGGGCGGCGCCATCATCACAGTAAATTGTATTTGTCACAAATATCTGTTTTAGTAGGCAAAACATTTTTGAGCATTATATGCGTTCAATGAATGAATGAAAACTTTATTTAACAGATTGCAGAATGGGTACAGTACAGCTCAATACACACAATTGTTAAGGGGATGCAGACCAGAGAAAGAAGTTTGTCTTGTTTACATCAGGGTCCCCCATTTTCAATTCATAGTGACATTTATACATACACAACATACATGACATTTATGGCATAGGGACATACATGACATACAGGTATTTAGTACCGTTACATTTGTGACATATACGATATGCAAATATACAGTACTGTTACCCATAGATGCTGACAGAGTATATACATATGATGGGGAGGGGACTGTACATTAGGAGGGGGTGGGTGGGTGGGAGAGAAATATACATATGGTTACAATTACATAACCTAATGAAAGCTTTGCTCCACTAGTCTGTCAAACAATTAGTTTTTGTGTGACTGGTACACACATTTACCTGCCAGAGTGGCAGGTAGCCTTCTGAATCTAGTCGCCAAATGGACGTTTTACCTGCCGGTGGCAGGTGTTAATTTTCAGCCCTGCTTATGATGTAGCCTACAGCACACCAGATAAATGTACTAAAATGTACCTCTGCTTCTGCTCCTCCATCTTCCAGCACGAGGGTGGGTGGACGTAAAAGCGTGTCCTTCCTTGAAACGAGGGAAGGATTCAAGGATGAGTCATGTTGAGGACCAACACAGGTGATTCAAATGAATTCATTAATTGTACTGCCCATGAAATTGGCATTCATAGTCCTCTAGACCAGCGTTTCCCAAACTCTGGGTCACGACCCAAAATGGGTCTCGGACCCGTTTTTATTGGGTCGCCAATAAAAAGTAAAAAAAAGAAGAAAAAAAATCACTACTCTAGCATACCTGAAAAACAAATACAGAAACAGACTAAATGCTCAGCATGACCCCAGAATAGGTGCTGAACGAGCTCAGTGTCAGTTTTTCATGTCTGGTCATTTTTAGCATGGTGTTATTCACTGTCAAAGACGCAAAGAAAAATCATAATTTATATTCTCCTTTGTTTCATCACAATTTACTCAAGCCTAGCAACAGACACAATATTTCTGACACTAGGAATACATTCCATGAGATCCATAGATGTCCCTAGAAGAACATGCAAATGGACCTTGTAGAAGTGGAGCAATCTTCCATTTACTTAGGTATGTATTTTTAGGTCGATTTTCAGAAAATAGGGCTTAACAGGTTAAGAACACAGTGTAGTCCAGAGTCGTCTACAGTTCTAGACTTAAACCACTTTGTTTAAAGCACCAGTTAGTCAACAGTTTCTGGAGAAGGAGTGGTTACATCATGGCTATGGTTAAGGTCTGTTTAAATTTAGTCCGGGACTAAAGCCCCTTTAGTCTCAGGTTATGACAGATTTAAGTGTCACCTTATGGATCAAACCTTATATCACACTATGGGTGGGAATCACCAGTCTCATCATGATACGATACGATTCTTTGGACAACAATACAATATTTGCAGATATCACAACGTCTGCGACAATATGATACGATTCGATTCAGGTGCCTGCGATCGATATGAGACGATATTATATGCCCATTTAACACCATCAGTAACATTTAGATCAACTCAAAAAAGGCAACGGAAATATCATTTGACATTTTTATTTTTGAGCTGTTCGACATTTAAATGAAAAACAATCTATTGTTTTTAATACAAATATACCTCCTGTTCACTGTAAAGTGCCACGTTTTGATATATTGAGCTTTAAACTTTAACACTTTTGAGTGCCAACCATCCAGTTTCCTCATTTTACTTCTCCGGCAAGCCATCCGAAGAGATCCAAGTCATTGCAGAGCCGCAAAACTGCGTGGAATACATATTTCCAGTACCCAGCGCTGAATCAATAAACGCGATCGATATTTGGAATGGCAATCAGGAATTGGAATAATCTTTTTGGAGAACATCTGATCTGAGGTAAGGAATCTATTTTACCAGTCTTAGGATAATCAGAGATATCAGCGTGTGCCATATGTGTGTGTGCGCTGATCAGGAAATGAGAATAGATTTTTCAGCTCGCTTCTCTAGCGTGCATAAGTACACATATACTATCGATAATCTAGCGTTTATTTGAAAACTATTCATAAATAGGCCAAAAAATTACAACGTTTGTTGTGTATTCCAGAATATTCCAGTAAAGGCTGTTTATCACAGAATCTTTATCTTTTCCTGAAACTTTCAAGAAAGAGGATTTTTCAAAATGGTATAAAACGGAAATGAACAGATTAAAAAACAATACGTTAACTTTCGACAATGTTCACTGCAAACAAGTCATTGATAAGCGACGGCCAGATTAGACACATAGACATAATTTAAGACATAGTTTATGCGTTCACAACGCTATCATTGAAGTGGGTGCTGGCATTCAACCATGTTTTGAGACGGGGACCCGTCGCATCCAAAGTGTTAAGAATTATTTATTTTTTTAACTCACAACACGCAACCTAAAACCCCTCCCTCTCCCAAACCGTTCCTACAATTGTTTTATGTTGCATGATGATCATAAATACATTTATTATGTATTGTATTTTTTATGTTATATCACGCTATGGGAAATGTCATATATCTGTAACGAAATAACGATATATATCACAATATAGTATGTTTTCTGTAAATTGGATGAAACATTTGTCTACAAAATGACCACATAATCCATGACTACTTTTTAATAATCCTGAGTGTAAACTAAATAAAAATTAAAGGCACTTAGTCTCACATTCCCTGCCATTGGTTATATCCATCAATATAGCCAGTCTGCCACCACTGTAAGCCTATGGAGATGTTCACCTTCTTTGCAGGGATATAACTTTTTAAATTGTATTGCTAAATTGACATTACTATGGCCCATTCAACATCGATTATCTATCGTTCAGGATGTAGGAACTTTATACTTTTTCATTCATACAAAAATACAAAAATACCTTCTAGAATACAAGTATGTTTTTATCGTTTTCTGCAGTAATTCCTAGAACGTGAGTTATAGGCCTAAACGCATATATAGATTATCGATTGCCGTTTATTCCCTAGACACGCTATATAAAAAAATGCAACTGTATATGATCGTATACGTTATGCGCCATCATACGCGGAGGAAAGGGGGGGGGGGGTCGTTTATAATTCCGTGATCGTCAGTAAATGCTTTATGTAGTATGGGTGATATATTGATCAGATGGTTTGCAGTGAAATGAATAAACAATTGGGCTGAAAATAATGTCAGTGTCCTCTTACCGTGCATCAAAGAGACTGGCGGTGAAATATCCCAAGTATAGGACGTCGATCGCCTAGGTCCATTTCCGGTTTGTATGTCGCAATAAACGCCGAAATCATATTGATTATTAAGTTTATAAAGCGATCCATATGTACTATAGTGTCTGTCGGGAGCCTTGCAACAATGTCTGACGGCCGGATGAATTTAATCGACGCACAGCCCCCACTTCCTGTTGTTCGAGTATAACTCCATCCGACCATCCACCAGGCGGCGGTATTGAGCCGTCGTTGTATTGAGCCGTAGGGTCCAGCTGCAGCATCGGAGGTTTATATATGAATTATGAATGCCATGGCGAAAAAATTAAATATTGATCTCAATAACGCTGTACAGCGAGATCTGGCGGTCAAAGCATGGCGGGCAATAACGCTTTACAGCGTTAATATGGCTAGGGCTCAACAGGTCAACTGTCACCTTATGGATCAAATCTTATATCAAGCTATAGGAAATTTCATATCTCAGTAACAATATATATCACGATATAGTACAATTTCTGTAAATTGGATGAAACATTTGTCTACAAAATAACCACATAATCCATGACTACTTTTTAATAATCCTGAGTGTAAACTAAATGAAAATTAAGGCACTTTGTCTTTTCTCCTTTTATTTGGAAGCAATGTATGTCAGAACCTATGCTGAATACCTCTTCACCTACGACTGAACTCCTGTACATGGCACCAACACTAGGGATGCAACTAAAGATTATTTTGTTATTGATTCATCTAAACGATTATTTTACCAGAAGAACAACAATCGATTCTATTTGCAATTCAATATTTCAAAATGTTTTACTAGTATCCTTAGTTCACATGGGTAGTTGCCTCTTTGACACCACCTAATGAAAACATTTCGATACCCAAGACCCACCCAGTTAGAAAATAATCCAAATTCCAATGAACGCGCAATTGTCATTTCATAATACACAGACCAGCACGGACCTTCAATGACGCTCAATTATCATTTCATAATAGACACAGACCACCGGGTTCAATGTGTCTAACAAAAATAAAAATATAAAAACAAACTGGATAGGTGATGATAAACATTTGATTTCATTAGCTGAAATATTCAAAAATCATTAAGTCTGCTATAAACCATTCTCCCTTTCTGTGTGTGTGTGCTCACCCATGATCACATCCCATCTCTGGTCTTTGGAAAGACCAGATGAGGTCAGAGTAGGACCCTATGGAATCCGCGATTGCGGAATCGCAGAGGATTTCACGGAAATTAGATATTAACCTCTTCCACCCGTGCGGTCCGGCAGATGACATCACGTCATAAATCAATCTGTCTAGACTGTATGACATAATGTTTGTTTCTTTTTTCAAATGTATCCAACAGTAAACATCCTAACCATGTCACAACAGCTGCCATAGTGTATATTTTCAGCAATACGTTTGTTTACCAATAGGTTAAAGGTCCCATGTCTTGCTATTCCTTTCACTATTTGGGCAGCGTGTATGCTTTTACCAACGCATTTGTGTTTCCGGGTTCCCGTGTTGCGCTCTGATTGGCCGCTGACCTACGCTAGCACGCCCCCCTCGCTACGCCACGCAGCAGAGGACGCTAAATCTAACAGCTGTTTCCACGCGTACGCCCCCCTCGCTATGAGTGACGCACGCACAGCTGTTTCCGCGTGCTACACGACTTTCGTCTTGTTTACATCAGGGTCCCCCATTTTCAATTCATCATAATAAGCGTGCCTCGCTCGTCTTGTTTACATCAGGGTCCCCCATTTTCAATTCATCATAATAAGCGTGACTTGCTATGAGTGACTCACGCACGAACAGCTGTTTCCGTGTGCTAACTCCACATTACAGTTCTACTTTTGTTTTGATGTGAAAAGTGATGCTGCATAAGGCGACTGCTGAGAGCGTCGTTTCTTGACTCTCAGCCGAGAGCGTTGTCAAGCTACAATATTATAAAATACAATATTATAAAATCCTGTCAGGAAGCGTGCCTCAAAGCATGAATGAACCGGCATTTACCGGGCATTTACCGACATTTCTAAGCACTTTAAACTGTACTGTACGTGTAGCACGCGGAAACAGAGAGTCCCGCTTATTATGATGAATTGAAAATGGGGGACCCTGATGTAAACAAGACGAAAGTCTTTCTCTGGTCTGCATCCCCTTAACAATTGTATGTATTGAGCTGTACTGTACGCATACTGTACTGTCGTGTGTAGCACACGGAAACAGCTGTTTGTGCGTCACTCATAGCGAGGGGGGCGTACGAGTGGAAACAGCTTTCAATTTAGCGTCCGCTGCTGCGGGGCGTAGCGAGGGGGGCGTGCTAGCGTAGGTCAGCGGCCAATCAGAGCGCAAAAACGGGAACCCGGAAACACAAACGCGTTGGTAAAAGCATACACGCATTAGAATGCGAGTTATATAAAAAAAAAAAAAGTTAGTTATATAAAAAAAAAAAAAAGCATACACGCATTTGGGCAATGTTACACAATTCCTGTGAGTCTATGGAACACATCTGTAATTTTTTTTTTTTTTATTGTTTTGTATTTCTAATCAAGTACTCTAAAGCAGCATTTTAGTTACAAAATAGTTACACGCCCAGCGCCATTGGCTTGTAGATTTATTCTTTGGCGATTAGAATTTAAGGTCTGCCCGCCACCTGGCGGCTAACACTACACTGCATCTACCGCGGCCGGCAGGTAATGGGCCAATGTTGCACCCACTCTAAACAGGATGGGGCGCTCTGTGCATTGGTGAATATGTTCCAGGCAGAGCTCTCTTGTTATGTGGATCCAGACAAACACTCTAGTGCATTGGATCGCTTTCGAGACGCAAGAATCAATATGCTTACAGCGTTTTTTTTGTGTCGTACAAACCGAAACGGATCTAGCAGATGGAAATCAAATAATGGAATATTTTTTCTCCAGACTCATCGGCCACAGGTAAGAGGAATCCAACGTTAATTCCAGCTCGATTGTCCATTTATTTCATTGCAATCCATCTGATCAACGTATGATGTCGTACTAAAGAAAGCCGTTACTGACAATCAAGGAATCATAAACGACCCCCCCCTTTCCTTCACGCATGATGGAGCATAATGTATACCGATCATATGCATTTGAATTTTTTAATGTAGCGTACGAAACGCCAATCGATTATGTATAATATGCACCGGGGCCTATAACTCGCATTCTAGGAATTACTGCAGACCACTCTAAAAACATACTTATATTCACGACGGTATTAACACGACAATGTATGAATGGAAAAATATAACGTTCCCACATCTGATAGATAGATACCCGATGTTGAATGGGCCATAGTAATGTCGATATAGCTATAATATTTAAAAAGTTATAGCCCTGCAAAGAAGGTGAACAACTCCATAGGCTTACAGCGCTGGCAGATAATTCTATAATATGCTCAAACTGGGTGGCAGATATTGTGTTAAGAGGTTAAAGTCAACACTTATAAAGTCATATTGTTTACAGATTAAAGTGAACATTTCCATACTTGTTTCCATGCAGTCCAAACAGCTCTTCGCCTGGTCCACCTGTGACGGTTTCATGCAGTCCACCAAACAGACAGACAGTTCTCTCGAACCAAGGTGTGAGAGGCTATGATGGGTGGTCATATTCAGACCAATCTTGGGGGAAAGTAAGGAAAGAAATATCAGTACATTTTACATTCATCCTAACAAACAAAGGTCTAACTTTTCAGTTGAAATTCATCAGAAACACAGAAAGCCAAGCAAGAACCATCAGTCCTTAACCAGCTATACAGGTAGCTCTCTTTTCCTAGGCTAACAAATTGGAAAGGAAAGAAAATCCTGACGGGAAGATTTTCATAAGAACTGAAAAAAACATGGGTGTATAGACAGAATGGCCTGACAGGACAGCTATCTGGAGGGAGATAGTGATGGAGAAGTGTGTCAGTGGAAGGAGAGAATGAGAATTGGTGATTTAGTTTCTATGTAAGAGGGTTACAGATTTAACTATGGTATTATAATAGAGGAGATTCTGGCCTTTCAAATGATGCCTCACTTGGCCCTATAAACTAGGGATGTCCCGATCACATTTTTTTGCTCCCGATCCGATCCCGATCATGTGATTTTGAGTATCTACCGATACCGATCTTTCCCGATCCGATAACATTTTTTTTTAAATCCCATCCCAATTTCTCACATTCACCCTGAATGTTGACGTTATCCAGGTGAAAAGTTAACTTCATTCAAGCGAGGCATTGCAATCCTTGACATAAATCATTTGATGTATAATTAAATCAAAGGAATTGAGTTTGTTTTGGCAAAATTCTTCCGTTCTGTGTGACAATATGAATGATGATATGCAATTTAAAACCAAAACTAAGGCCTCAGTATGAGTTTAAGACGTGAACATGGTCATGTTTGTTGAATAAAAAAAATCCCCCTTTTTTTTTATCCTGATCTTCGGAAAATCACGTGATCGGATCGGGACATCCCTACTATAAACCCATTTCTACATTCATATTGCATGTGTACTGTCCGGATGGCAAAATTCTGTACTGCATCTACAAAAACCCCTGTAAATTATCTGCCCATTGTTCATTTGTTTAGATATTGACTATACTTGATCTTAACACTTTGAGTGCCAAGGACAATAAAACTCGTTGTTGGCCGCCATGTGTTGAGTGCCAAGGACGAGAAATCTCGTTATTTAATCGTTATTGCTTTTATTAGCGATATCCATTCAGTTTTCATCAATCCAGCCTCACGTTATCATTGGGACTGTCTATGAGCTCGAACAGGGCAAATACCGCCCCCTATCGTCTCCCGGATGAGTCTATACTTTCTACAACGGAGCTCGGTTTCCGGGTTCCTCCGATTGGCCACGACGCCCACGTGACCTCCGCTAGCACGCCCCCTTCCTGCCGCGCGCCACGCTCACCAGCTTCCTCAAGCGCCAAGCTCCTGCCGCGCCGAGCTCTGTCATTGAAGTGGGTGGTGGCAGCATAGATATCTATATAGAACACTAGATAGCTTACCCGCGCTGCCGGCCAATGTAGAGCGACGTCGTCGTAGGGCGGCCATCTTGCTCGAGGCAGCTCAGCTACTGATAACATTCATGTCTACTTTTTTACTTAAAGTTATTTTTTTTTACAAACCACTTGAATCATAGCCACGTTAATAATGCTTGTAATAAACCAACCCGTTTGTAAATCAGTCAATATTTCAGCGAGTTATGAGTATTTTTGTCTGTGCAGCTCACTCACCCTCACTCAAGGCTGACTCGAGCAAGATGGCGGCGGTTCAGTGACGCTGGTGACTCCGCCTTAAGCTATCTAGTGTTCTATATAGATATCTATGGGTGGCAGCATAACAGCGTTCAGCCTGATGTAATGCGCCGAGCTCTGTCATTGAAGTGGGTGGTGGCAGCATAACAGCGTTCGTTCAGCCTGATGTAATGCGCCGAGCTCTGTCATTGAAGTGGGTGGTGGCAGCATAACAGCGTTCAGTAGGGCTGCAACTAATGACTATTTTGGTAGTCGACTAATCTGTCGATTATTTTTTCGATTAGTCGACTAATCGAAAAACAATTATATATTAAAAAAAAATACCTATCTTTGTGAAAGTGGCTTCTCAGCTCTGGTCCAGCTGAAGACAGAGCAGAGGAACAGATTGGACATTGAGCATGACCTCAGAGTTGCTTTGAGACTCTTGTCAGGACCAAACAACATCCCCAGTTATCCCATTAGTTCCCCCAAACTTACTGTCGGTCTGTTATGTTAAGCTAAGAAGTCTTCAGCTGGCAGGACCAGAGCTGAGATCCACTTTCACAAAGATAGGTAGCGGGGGGGAAAAAATAATAATAATAATTTTTTTTAATGACTAATCGACGCAACAATTTCTCGTCTACGATTTTTCGACTAATCGTTGCAGCCCTAGCGTTCAGCCTGATGTAATGCGCCGAGCTCTGTCATTGAAGTGGGTGGTGGCAGCATAACAGCGTTCAGCCTGATGTAAAGTAGCGATTTTATTGGTTTGTCATGACAAACCAATTACATAATCCAACATATGTGTAAAGAAACAACATATTCCAGTTAACAGTATATTTTTTTAATAGTTTATACATTCGCAAATATGAGAGCCTGTCATTGAAGTGGGTGGTGTTACCAACAGCCAGCGTTCACCCTGATGTAAAGTAGCGATTTCCATTTCATTGAGGAAGGCGGGAGCGCGGCGCGGCAGGAGCTTGGCGAGCGCAGCGCAGCAGGAAGGGGGCGTGCTAGCAGAGGTCACGTGGGCGTCGTGGCCAATCGGAGGAACCCGGAAACCGAGCTCCGTTGTAGAAAGTATAGACGCCTCCCGGATGGTCATGCACCCATTGGATTGGACTCAATGGAAATGCATGGGAGAAAAAAAAAACCCGGAATCCACATTTTACTTCTCAGGCAATGTAACACGAGACTACTGCATTAATTGGGGACCATCAGAGCAGCGTGGAATATGTGTTTCGAGTACATAACGGCAGGATCAATAAACGCGATCGATATTTGGAATGGCGATCAGGAATTGGAATAATCTTTTTGCAGAACATCTGATGTGAGGTAAGGAATCTATTTTACCAGTCTTGGGGTAATCAGAGTTTTTTTCACAGCGGATCACAACGTGTCTCATATGTGTTAGCGCCAGGCAGGGCATAGATAATTGATTTTTCAACCCGCTTCTCTAGCGTGCATAAGTACACATATACTATCGATAATCTAGCGTTTATTTGAAAACGATTCGCAATGGATCACGTTCGAAATATAAATAACTTCTCTTAAACCACTATTCGTGATTCTGCCTAGAGCCGGGACTCGACAGTGCGCGTTCGCTCGCATTTGATGTTTCACGTCAACTCCAGCTGGAAGGGAGGGGCTGAGCCCGATACCCCCCACCTTCAATTTTAAAAGCTATGACAAACGGGGTGTAAACTCTGTGAGCAACGGTTTTAATAAATGCGTCTAACATGCTTTACATCCTCGCCATTCCATTCATGTATGCCCATATAATATGCTCAAAAGGAAGATATTGATTGAAATATGTACATAGTCTATATATAAAAAATACATTGTAATTAGGGATGCCCGATCATGTTTTTTGCCACCGATACCGATCATCTATGAGCCATATCGGCCGATACACTGCCGATACCGATTGTTTTGTTATAGCAGCTGGCAGTATTATACTGTAGGTCTAACACAGGCATTCTCAAAGTCTGGACTCCGGTCCAGATCCGGACCAAACCACAACTGTCTCTGGACTCTGAGCAAATGATACTTTTCATATGTATTATCTGTATCATCTGCGAGACAACGCAACGAGTACAAATTCTCCGCTATCAATAATGCAAGCAGCATCTTTGCATGTCCGACTCCACTGTGTGTGTATGTCTGTCTGTCTACTCTGCTTTGGTCCAATCACATTCCCCCACCCAGTCTGCGAATCAGAGGCAGAGTAGGGCAGGTCTTCACGGAATGCTTGTTGTCTCTTCAGCGAGCTGGGAGTGTACCGGGGGTTGCTCAATGTGACGGAGTGGTCCGTCTCGTCCAGCCCTATGAATTTCATGACTTTTCATGTGATCGCCTTAGCCTTCTGACTATCACGGTTATATGCACGGTGCTCTCTAAAGTGGTTTGTGTCAGCAGCCGTTTGTTTTTAATCTGCCTTTTTCTTTTTACTCCGCGGTAAGCTTAACAAACTCTCCATGCTCCTCTGGGTGATGGGACTTCCAAGTGTTATTAAATTAGTTGCGTTGAAACTTCCCACAAGGTATTTTATCCTGGCATACATTGCAGATGGCATTTGTTGCATCTGTCTCAGACACTTTGTAATAGTTCCACACCACCGACATGTTTTAGGATAGTTAACATGCGACAATGACACCAACTCCGCTGAGAATTGGCTCATGTTTTTAGCATCACCGATTGGTTTTCGCAATCGGGGACTAGAAAGCATTATCGGAATTCCCCAATCTCATATTTATACTGAATATCGGCCGATACCGATCGCTGGCCGATCGATCGGGGCATCCCTAATTGTAATCGTATCTCCTGTGCTGGCACAAGCACTACCATAGCATGGAGTGGAGAGATAACACACAATACATATAATATCCCTGTTTTTCAGCATTTAGCTACAGGCATGGATACATTGTATCATGTAATGATAAATAATGGAATAGTAACGGGCGGGTGTTATAAAATAAGAATGATCTATTGTCCCAGAGGGGAAAATGTACTGGGAACATCAGTGATGCATCAGTCTGCGATAAGTGTAAACAAAGAAAAAAGATAATATATATACAATCATTCATTCAGTTAGTTAGTAAAACGGACTTCAGGCAAATATGAGTATGACAATACATAGAGACGTACAACCATAATACATAAGTAGGTAATAGTGTTGTCAAAAATATCGAAGTATCGATTAGGGCTGCAACGATTAGTCGACATAATCGACGACGTCGATTATAAAAAATCGTTGACGAGAAATTGTTGCGTCGATTAGTCAAAAAAAAAAGAAAAAAAAAAAAATTTGGTGCACTACCTATCTTTGTGAGAGTGGCTTCTCAGGGTTCCAGACAACATCATAACATGATGATCCCATAGCAAATTTTGGACATTGAAAACATTGTTCCCCTGCAGGAGATGATGATCAGACTAGACACACAATACGCACTCCTCTCACTCACACACAGCGATCAGAGTAAGACACACACATACACACTCCTCTCACTCACTAGGGCTGCAACTAATGACTAATTTGGTAGTCGACTAATCTGCCGATTATTTTTTCGATTAGTCGACTAATCGAAAACCAATGTAAACAACAACAACAAAAAAAATGATTTTTTTTTTTTTTTTTTTTTTTTTATTACCTATCTTTGTGAAAGTGGCTTCTCAGCTCTGGTCCAGCTGAAGACAGAGCAGAGGAACAGATTGGACATTGAGCATGACCTCAGAGTTGCTTGTCTACCATCACCCCAGACTTTGAGACTCTTGTCAGGACCAAACAACAACATCATAACATGATGATCCCATAGCAAATTAAAATAATGACTCATGAAACATTTGAATTTGGATCTTTAAGCCACTTTAAATGAAAATGTATTTGAAGAACAATACAGCAATCACTCATAACAAGATAAATAAATTAAATAATACAAATTAAAGTGGAAGTGTACTTTAAATAACTTTTGTTTGCTGTGTGTGAGAGGAGTCTGTGTGTGTGTGTGTGTATGTGTGTGTGTCTTACTCTGATCACTGTGTGAGTGAGAGGAGTGTGTGTACTGTGTAATTTGTGTGTGTGTCTTACTCTGATCGCTGTGTGAGTGAGAGGTGTGTACTGTGTAATTTGTGTATGTGTGTGTCTTACTCTGATCGCTGTGTGAGTGAGAGGAGTGTGAATGTGTGTGTCTTACTCTGATCGCTGTGTGTGAGAGAGAGGAGTGTGAATGTGTGTGTGTCTTACTCTGATCGCTGTGTGTGAGTGAGAGGAGTGTGTATGTGTGTGTGTCTTACTCTGATTGCTGTGTGTGAGTGAGAGGAGTGTGTATGTGTGTGTGTCTTACTCTGATCGCTGTGTGTGAGAGAGAGGAGTGTGAATGTGTGTGTGTCTTACTCTGATCGCTGTGTGTGAGTGAGAGGAGTGTGTATGTGTGTGTGTCTTACTCTGATCGCTGTGTGTGAGTGAGAGGAGTGTGTATGTGTGTGTCTTACTCTGATCGCTGTGTGTGAGTGAGAGGAGTGCGTGTGTAATGTATTGTGTGTCTAGTCTGATCATCATCTCCTGCAGGGGAACAATGTTTTCAATGTCCAAAATTTGCTATGGAATCATCATGTTATGATGTTGTCTGGAACCCTGAGAAGCCACTCTCACAAAGATAGGTAGTGCAAAAAAAAAAAAAAAAAAAAAAAATTAAATAACGTTTTTTTTTAATGACTAATCGACGCAACAATTTCTCGTCAACGATTTTTTATAATCGACGTCGTCGATTATGTCGACTAATCGTTGCAGCCCTATCACTCACACACAGCGATCAGAGTAAGACACACACACATACACACTCCTCTCACTTAGGGCTGGGCGATATAACGATAAATATCGCGATATATTTTAATAATCGATATCGAATATCGAAATAAAAAAAAAATCGATTTTTTTTTTTTTTTACCTGCAACAGGGCAGTTTTTAAACCAGAGACCGTGGACAGACTTGTCTTTCTTGCCTGCAACTTAAAGTAATGGCTTTGCTTGTCCAAATGACAATACTGACCAAATTCAGATTTCTTTTTCTCTTGTCCATTTATTTAGTTTGCCTTCTAATTTAAAATACATTTTGAAACCGTCTGTACACAGTAGGCTATGTGTGCTAGCAGAACTAGACTCCAGTCACGAGTCACAGTGCACATGTGCGGTGGTTTGTCCACCAAAAAAGCGCCAAAAGATCGAAAATAAACTAGCAGAGCCAGAACTGTTCAACTCCTCTGGAGCCACAGCCAGCAGAGAAGCCGGTTTACTTTAGCTTTTAAACCAGCTGCAGCCTGAGAACTGGAGTGTGAGGGGATGTAACACTAAAGATGGCGGCAATGACAAAGAATTGCTGCAAAATAAACATACATCTGTTGTTAAAAAAATATATATATATGTTTTTTTTTTTTTTATACTTATAACAATTCGATAATTATCGATATCGAGAAATAAAATAAAATTATCATATCGTTATCGCGATATGATTTTTTTCCATATCGCCCAGCCCTACTCTCACTCACACACAGCGATCAGAGTAAGACACACACACATTCACACTCCTCTCTCTCACACACAGCGATCAGAGTAAGACACACACACATTCACACTCCTCTCACTCACACACAGCGATCAGAGTAAGACACACACACATAGGCGCCCACTTAACAGAGCAGACGATGCATGTGCTCCAGGACTATTGAACTTGGGGGAGCAAGCTTGTCTCTTTGCTCCCTCACTTTTTGATCATATCATATGATATAAATATCCCCCCCCCAATATATAAATCTTATCTAAGCATAACTACGTAATTTCAATCAAATTAATAATACGCAATGACACTTAATAGCAAGTTTTTAAGTTTCCAAAGACTGCGACACCCCCCTGTCCGATATGGTTTGATCCAGCCCCCAGCAGACAGAGCGGACGCGCACTCCAGTCTCACAGCGCTGCAGGCAGCCTCCAGGTGTAAACTGATACGCAGGCAGCGTGAACACTTTGTCACAACAGCAGGATCTTCCACTAAGTAAGTTCAGTTGTTCGAACAAACTATTATGTTAGACATCATCTTTACTATTGAGTGGTATAACTTCTACCACGCAATACAATAAAATTGTTTCCTGGTCCGAAATGCCATCTGGTCAATAATAATAATAACAAAGTTTCCCTCTGGTTGGCGTTAGCTTTAGTGCTAGCCGCTAGCTAACGTTGTCATATATCTAGATATGTGGTGTCGTCAGCTGGATAACGTTGACTTCGTTTGCAAATTTTACCGTTCGCTATGGCAGACGAGCAGGGCCGGATTAACGACGGCCGCGGCCCGTGGGCCTTTAGTGACGAGGGCCCCCCCCCAATTTAATTTTTTTTTATTTTTTTTATTATAATAATAATGCAATAAAAGTCTGAAAATGAAGGGATTATGTCCATGAGTGTCATTTTTAGAAATTAAGGCCTGCCTCTTATATAAGCCTCTCTAATAAAGGCCTGGTGCTCTTTGCAGCTGAGGTAAATAGAAGACCCGTCCTATATTTGAGGATTTACGGTAAATCAAGATGTTCAATTATCTTAAGGTACAATACCTGAAATGAAAATGTGTGTGTGTGTGTCCAGCCAACCAGGTAACATGGCAGAAAAAAGAAAGAATACAGACATCGGAGCATTTTTCAGTACACCAAAACGCAAAGTAAGAACCCTAGTAGCCTAATAGCTCAAAGACTTAAAGGGCGGGCTCCACAAATAATGGATTGCACGGTGTTAATTGCACCCTTACTTACAATTCATTATGAATTGTAAATGGGGGACCCTGATGTAAACAAAACAAAAGTCTTTTTCTGGTCTGCATCCCCTTAACAATTGTGTGTATTGAGCCGTACTATATTGTACCCATTCTGCAATATGTTAATTCCATTTTTTAATATTATTATTATTATAGTAATTGGCTATCATACTGCAATATAAACTGAGTTTTATAGTGAAAAGAGCAGCTTTATTAGTCAAGATTGAAGGCTCTACATTGCAGGAAATTGCACGTACAGGTTCATTAAATGAAAAAAATATCTGCCGTTTGCCTGTCAAAAAAAAAAAAAAAAAAAAAAAAAAAAAACTATTTCAAAAAAAATGCACCCCCACTTTCAACTATAACTAGGCGGCCATGCACACACACATACACAAATTACACAGTACACACCTCTCACTCACACAGCGATCAGAGTAAGACACACACACAAATTACACAGTACACACACTCCTCTCACTCACACAGCGATCAGAGTAAGACCACACACACACACACACGGACTCCTCTCACACACAGCAAACAAAAGTTATTTAAAGTACACTTCCACTTTAATTTGTATTATTTAATTTATTTATCTTGTTATGAGTGATTGCTGTATTGTTCTTCAATACATTTTCATTTAAAGTGGCTTAAAGATCCAAATTCAAATGTTTCATGAGTCATTATTTTAATTTGCTATGGGATCATCATGTTATGATGTTGTTGTTTGTCCTGACAAGAGTCTCAAAGTCTGGGGTGATGGTAGACAAGCAACTCTGAGGTCATGCTCAATGTCCAATCTGTTCCTCTGCTCCGTCTTCAGCTGGACCAGAGCTGAGAAGCCACTTTCACAAAGATAGGTAATTTAAAAAAAAAAGGGAAATTTTTTTTTTTGTTGTTGTTTACATTGGTTTTCGATTAGTCGACTAATCGAAAAAATAATCGGTCCAATTAGCAGCAATGTTGTTGTTGAAATCTCTCTCTCTCTCTCTCTCTCTCTCTCTCTCTCTCTCTCTCTCTCTCTCTCTCTCTCTCTTCTCTCTCTCTCTCTCTCTCTCTCTCTCTCTCTCTCTCTCTCTCCTCTCTCTCTCTCTCTCTCTCTCTCTCTCTCTCTCTCTCTCTCTCTCTCTCTCTCTCTCTCTCTCTCTCTCTCTCTCTCTCTCTCTCTCTCTCTCTCTCTCTCTCTCTCTCCTCTCTCTCTCTCTCTCTCTTCTCTCTCTCATCTCTCTCTCTCTCTCTCTCTCTCTCTCTCTCTCTCTCTCTCTCTCTCTCTCTCTCTCTCTCTCTCTCTCTCTCTCTCTCTCTCTCTCTCTCTCTCTCTCTCTCTCTCTCTCTCTCTCTCTCTCTCTCTCTCTCTCTCTCTCTCTCTCTCTGCCATGGGTTAAATTCATGATATACCATAGATTGCCAGCTCTATTTGTCTATGGAGAAGTACCCTTCTTTGCAGGGCTATAACTTTTTTAATTCTATTGCTACATTGCCATTATTAGGGCCCATTCAAAGTCCTATATGTATTGTTCATTGTGTAGCAACGTTAAACTTTTTCATTCACATATTCATAGTAATGAATAGTCTAATGTATAAGTATGTTTTCATCTCTTTCTGCAGCTTTCTCCAGAACGTGATCTATAGCCCCAAATGCATTATATTGATGATGAAATACAGTTTGATGGCAATCGGGGAGATATAAAAAATGTCAATTGGACGTACTTCTAGAATGATCTACGTATGATCTGATGATGACCGGATGGGCGGGGGATCGTTTATAATTCCGTGGGCAGCGTTATATCATTCATCTAGTGTGGGTCATATGTTCATCATAACAGTTTATATGGAACACGTTCAAAAATAACGCTGAATCTTACCGGATCTTCCTCGCGCCGTTGGACGATCAGCGTGGTGTAGACCGTTTTCGATTATGGGATGTTTATCCTGATGAACCATTTCCAGCTTGTATAATACTATATACGTCCAAATCATGTTGTTTATCGAGTTATTGGCAATGGATCGCTATATATTGTGACGAGCCAGAGTGCCGGCAGCCAAACAGAGTGCCCGGAAGTAATATGGCCGACCAGCACAACCTCCACAGCACTTCCTGTTTGGCGATTGCGCCGATCGGCCACCAGATGGCGCTCCTGAACCGCCAGAGAGCTCAGTGGGTCCTCCTGGTGGATCTCAGGCCAGCGGAGGGGAAATATGAATCCGATCACAGATTTTTGAAATATTGATATTAAAGACGCTGTAAAGCGTCCTTCTGCAACTTGAGCATGGCCGGGAATGACGCTGTAAAGCGTTTCCCGGCACCCAAAGTGTTATGGAAACCAACAAACACTTATATAGTGAAAAAATATGTAAAATAAATAAAAAATTACAGTTTTTTCATAAAATATTAATAATTTCGATTCCCCCCCATTTTTCTCATAGCTACAAGTAATCGATTACTCACGCCCATCCCTAGCACTATGCACACGCACAGTATAATATGCATGTAATAAATAGTTTGTTAATAAACTGTGTTACTTGAACATTTTTTACTGTGCTCCTAAATTTCTTTGTGTGCTCCTAAATTTAGATTATCGGCAGATATTTTTATTAAAATTTTATTTAGGAGCACATGTGCTCCTTGGGAAAAAGGTTAGCGTAGAGCCCTATATATGGAGACATAACATTACGTTATCAAACATAGGGATGAGACTGTAAAAAAAAGCGTCAACAATGTTTTATAATCTTTGTTAATTTTCATCATAAAAATTCTGTGCCCACAAAATAAAAAAAAGACCCCGATAATCAATTAAGGGGGGCAAAAAAAGCACTGGATTTTAATTTTTTTTTAACCCTGCCCCATACTCTTCACTCTTCATACTCATAAGCTTCTGGACAAGCAGGTGAGGATGAACAATATCAAACGCAGAGCTAAAATCTGCAAATAGCACCCGTTCGCCGTTATATTATTTCAAGATAATAAAGTAGCTATAATGAGTCAATAGATAAGAAGCAGTAATGGCATGTAGGCTCAGGGATTAAATCAAAAAGAAATCTCCTGACTGACTTTTTTTCAGGCCAAGTCATATTCTTATTTTAACACCCACTGTATTATTTTTTTTTTTTAATAGCGTTAGCGTTTTAAGGGAGCCTACTTGTAGAGCCTACTGTCCTGACTGTGACTATAGACCCTACTGTTGTGGTTGTTGTGCCAGGCAGGGAGGCTGTGTGCTGGAGAGAGCGAATGCAAGTCTTGTGGCAAGTTACTGATTGATGGCGAGCTAGCACCCTTTTCCCATTACTGCCACACTGTAATTTCTAGGGCTGTCTTAAATACTTCGAAGCTTCGTTCGATGGGCATGGGATTCGAATATGAAAATAAAATTCGAATGTATATATTTTGGTGCAAAATCAACTCTGCCTCTCTTTGTTAACTACAACAAGCAATGCTGTTTGTTATTTAAGATGAGGTCGGACTCGGCACTGACAGATTTGTGTTCATTGTGCTGCTTTTATAAAGCCTCAAATGACGGCTTACAATATTTCATGAAAGCAAAGTAGGGCTGGGCGATATGGCCTAAATATGATATCACGATATTTTCTGACCTTTCGGCGATACACAATACACATCACAATGTTTTTCTTTTTTTCCACAAACAAATCATTATGAGGCTTACCAAGACAGTATTTGAGTTTGCAAGCTAACATTAAAGACAAAATAAAATACCCATGCATTTAGCATTTTTATATTATATATTAGGTTTAGATGATTGGATTATTAGATTATATATTGCATATATTTAGCAATGAGATATTATATGATTTAGATATGAAATATGATGAATTGAAAAAGGGGACCCTGATGTAAACAAGACGAAAGTCTTTCTCTGGTCTGCATCCCCTTAACAATTGTATGTATTGAGCTGTACTGTACCCATTCTGCAATATGTTAATAAAGTTTTAAATCAATCAATCAATCAATCAATCAATCAATCAATAGCATTTTAATGAAACTACTGAATATTTGTATGTCTCTAAATGTTTTGATGAATTGAAAATAGAGGACCCTTATGTAAAAAAGCCGAAAGTCTTTTTCTGGTCTTCATCCTCCAGTCTAGAGCCATATGAAATCCGTTTTATTTTTTTCCAAATTCCATTTTATTTTTTTCCAAATTCCGTTTTTTCCGTTTTAATATTTCAGAATTCTGTATTTTGCTTTGTACGCTCATTTTACCATCAGGAATAGTGTCTAATAAGTGGGAATGAATAAATGTCCACAATTTAATAAGATATAACAGTCCATTTAATAGGGCCATCTTAAATACTTTGAAGCTTTGTTCGATGGGCATGGGATTCGAATATGAAAATAAAATTTGATAATTTTTTAAAATTATATATATTTTTGCTAAATCAACTCTGCCTCTCTTTGTTAACTACAACAAGCAATGCTGTTTGTTATTTAAGATGAGGTCGGACTCGGCACTGACAGATTTGTGTTCATTGTGCTGCTTTTATAAAGCCTCAAATGACGGCTTACAATATTTCATGAAAGCAAAGTGTTTGTCTAAGATTTTAAAAGGTTTAAACTTTACAGCACTGACAAAGTTGAACAAAATGCTGTACAAGTCCCACAACATAAAAAAAAGGTAAAAAAAAAAAAAAAAAAAAAATTATAGTGGATTCCCATTTTTATTGCTCAATTCCGCGATTCCGTCCGCGATTCCGTGATCGCGGATTCCATATGGCTCTACTCCAGTCCACTGTTGTTGTATTGAGCTGTACTGTATTGTACCCATTCTGCAATCTGTTAATAAAGTTCTCATTCATTCAATCATTCAGCCGGCAACAGAATCATTTTGATTGACAGTCGAGTCTGCCAATTACGTCACACCGCTTGCACCCGCCCTGCTGTTCTTAGCACCAATCGGCAAGCGCTATTCGTTTTTTACTTTCCAGAAAGTCCTCCATTGATTTTGACGAGAGCTCAACAACAACGGTAGCTCCCCGCGGTCGACGAGTCAGATTACCAGCACACCGCAGCATGACTAAACGAGGCATAATGATTTTACTAGAGCTGCCGCGGTATTGATATTTTCCTTACCGCACAAATTTGCGAAATATTTCCTACCGCCGCGGTTATTACCGCACAGTGCGCACAAAAAAAAAAAAAAGTTTGAATGCATTTTTTTTTTTTTAGTAGTCTACTCTTATAGCCTGCCTCTAGTCTAATGGCGCTTTTCCACTGCATAGTACCTACTCGACTCGACCCGCTTTAGGCACCTGGTACTTCGTTCCTTTTCCACTGCAGCCAGGTACTACTCCGTTTGTCTCCGTGTGGGGATGCAGGCGGTGCCGCTCGCTTGTGTACACTGAAAGCTCCGTGGGCATAGCCAATTAGCCATGTCCGAGGGCTTGCAGCAAGCCAGAGTTTAACACAGTTTAAATCAATCAATCAATCAATAACAACATTAACCATACTCTCGTTGCGTCTATTCTGCCAAAGCTAACGTTACCTCTCATTGTGTATTCTACCAAGCAACCCGGGTTTAACGTTACCTCTCGTGTATATCGGCTGACGGTAGTATTAGGCTAATAACAACAACAAACGACATCAGCGATCTTGTTGTGACACTAAACTCTCCGCTCGGTGGTAAATTGGGTTGATGTCGGTTTTGTTTCGTCAATAAATAAGGCAGAATACACAGTGAATCCATTATTTTTTGTTTATTGCACTTGGTTCTGTCGCAAACAAATCCTGAATGAAATGCATCCTTAGCGAGGCAGTAAAGATGGCGGCGTTCTGTTTTTGTTCAGAGCCTCCAAACTGTGACGCGTCTCTCTTCTGACCAGTCAGTGGTCTGCAATGTTTCACATGACTTTTCTGGTACCACTTCTACCCAATAGGGTCGCTTGGAACCGAGTAGGGTATATCTGCAAAGCCGCAAGCCAACTTTATTATTATGATAAAAAACAGCGGTGACGCGGTATTCAGCCTAACTCTGCGGTGAGCGTGATGCAACAGCGATACCGCGGTAATGCGGTTATCGCGGCAGCTCTAGATTTTACTGCAACGAATGTTATAATAAAAGCCTTTCCATACATCTGTCTGATTGAAAACTTTATTAACAGACCGCAGAATGGGCACAACTCGGCACGGGCTGAGATATGAATGAGTAATGCTTGCTATCTATGTCGTCCTCGGACGTTGCTATGTTCGGGTAAATACGCTGATGTTAGTGAACGTTAGGGATGGGTACCGAATTCGGTACTTTTGAGGTACCGAACCGAAACACGTCGGTACTACCGAGTATCGAATCAAGTGAGAAACCGAAAGAAAAAAAAAAATTTTTTTTTTTTTTTTTTTACTTTTTTCTTTTCATGTCAACGTTCACACGCACAATATATGCTTACCTAGGATTTGACTTGATTCAACAACAAAGCAGTCGGAGCAATGACAAGCCGAAAACTGTCTAAATTGTAGTTATTTGAAGTTTGGATTTTTTTTTTACGACTGAGGTAGGTAAATTAAATTTCTTGAGACTAAAGTACAGAAAAAAGGTACCGTTGGGTACCGGTATCGATTCACAGGTACCGGTACCGGTATCAGTTCAAATGTGAAAGGTACCCATCCCTATTGAACGTGTAACTATATAACGTTAATGCCACAAAACGAATGCGTTTGTTAATCATAAGTAGTAACTTTGATGCAGTAGTGTGTGTGGGGGCGGCGTTGTTCAAAAGTTTGAACGTGTGGACCAGATTGACGCGACACAATCCTCTTGGGCAAAACATCACGATATCCACGATACGTTAAAAAAGTGTATCGTTAACTGTACCCGATATTTATATAATATCGTCATATCGCCCAGCCCTAAAGCAAAGTGTTTCATTTGTCTAAGATTTAAAAAGGTTTAAACTTTACAGCACTGACAAAGTTGAAGTGCTGTACAAGTCCCACAACATAAAAAAAAAGTTCACCGCACCTTGAATTTGACGAGAGTGTGCCACAGTCATTCACCTTGACTTGTTGTGTCCTGTTGGTAAGAGGAGAATAGAACCATTTGATTATTGAGGGGTTTATCCCCAAACTCATAAGCTTCTGAACAAGCAGGTGAGGGTGAATTATAGGGTGAATTTTAGCAGAGCTAAAATCTGCAAATAGCACCCGTTTGCCGTTATATTATTTCAAGATAATAAAGTAGCTATAATGAGTCAATAGATAAAAAGCAGTAATGGCATGTAGGTTACTCACCCTTAGAGCTGCCGCGATTACCGCGGTATCGCTGTTACATCACGGCCACCGCAGAGTAGGCTGAATACCGCGTCACCGCTGTTTTTATAATAATAATAATAAATTACCCTCCTCTCGTTGGGCTTGCGGCTCTGCAGATATACCCTACTCATCTATCGAGGTTCCAAGCGACCCTATTGGGTACCAGAAAAGTCACGTGAAACATTGCAGACCACTGATTGGTCAGAAGAGAGACGCGTCACACGGTGTAGCGTCATGCAGTGTGTTACCACCAATCGGCAAGCGCGTATTAGGTTTTTACTTCCTGAATGTCAGATCATCACAACACGGCTAATAACGTTAGCTTTAACTCTCCGCCGGAGTGGACTATCATCGCTCCTCAGGAGTACTAAACGAGACATAATGATTTTACTGTCTGCAACGAATGTTATAATAAAAGCCCTTCGTTCTATACACTTGTCTGATTGAAAACTTTATTAACAGACCGCAGAATGGGACAACTCAGCACGCTCTGAGCAAAGAAAGGAACTGAGATATGAATAGAGTATTGCTTGCCTTGCTATTGTCCGGTAAATACGCTGATGTTATTGAACGTATAACTATATAATGTTAATGCCACAAAACGAATGCCTTTATTATAAAGTAGTAACTTTATAGTAATAATAATAAGAAAGGGTCGGGGGGGTTAGGGGTAACCACCCCTGCCCGCGACACCGAGTGAACGGCGCACGACCAGATGGGAAACTTCGAATCCGTGTTTCACTTTCAATAACTAATGCGTGCTTGCCGAATCCCAAACAATATTCATGCTGCAAAGTCATCCTCTAAAAATAGACATTTAGACTAGAGGCAGGCTATATGCTATAAAGAGTAGACTACTACTAAAAAAAATGCATTCAAACTTTTTTTTTTTTTCTTTTTTTTTTGTGCATGCGGTAATAACCGCGGCGGTAGGAAATATTTTGCAAATTTGTGCGGTAAGGAAATAATCAATACCGCGGCAGCTCTACTCACCCTACTCAGGTACAGTGGGCTTTTATTTTATTTTATATATAATCTTTTTCCTCCTTCTTTTTCCATTTTTCTCCATCCCAATGTTTGTCGTTATGCCAATTCCCAATCCCCTTCCTGGTCGTTGCGCACTATACCCCCTACCGTCTGTCCGGGAGGGCGGATCACATGCTTCCTCCGACACATGTGTAACCAGCCCACCGCTTCTTTTCACCTGGCAGCGCGGACTCTCACTGGGGGAGAGTAACGTGTGGAAGGAACACACTACCTTTCCTAGATCCTTCCCTTGCTGTGCAGGCGCCCCGGCCGAACTGTAGGAGTCGCTGTTTACAATGACCAGGACCCACCCTCGCCGGCTTCCCACCCGCTAACACTGCCAATTGTGCTAGTATGGACGGTCGGCCAACCCGGAAGCACCACAGCTGGATTCGATCCCACTGTCTCTGTGGTGGTAGACAGACGCTTAATCCGCTGCACTACCCGGCCGACATAAATTTACTTCATGGCTCATCTCCTATTATGGCTATTAAGTTAGGTGTCGATGGTGTCAAAGAGGCAACTACCCATGTGACCTGAGGATACTAGTAAAACATTTTGAAATATTCAATTGCAAAATGGGCTGCACGATAAAAACGCAATCTCGATTCATACATGTCATCTATGCAATCTCATTTCTAAATGACAATTCTGATGTATTTGCATTTGCATCTAAATGGAGATTAGTTGCATTAAAACACTCGCTCCTATTCCCCTATGCATTCACGTCACAAGACCCCACTGCCCCCCCCCCCCCCCCCCCCCCCCCCCCCCCACCATCTCATCAGTCTACGAGAAGCGGTTCTCACGGAGAGCACGGAACATCATCAGAGATGCTTCTCACCCCAACAATGGACTGTGTGTTCACCCGCCTGCGGGGTACTCGCAGCCTCCCAGGCAGAACCAACAGGACCACAAATAGTTTCTTCCTCTCAGCTGTCAGACTACTGAATCAAAACACTACTTAGCCCACTGTACCTCACTGTATACCTGTGTATATAGCCCATAGTTTATGTAGATTTTTATTTAAAATTATTATTTATTTTATCCTCACCATTGCACTTTACTTTACAGATTTATTTACATGTGTTTTATTGCAACTCAGAAGAAAATAAAGGGAAAAGACAACCCGTAACCGGGTCTGACCGCACTACAATTACATTTTCATATCATAATATCATAACGCTAAGGCTGAGACTCACTTTTTTTGCTGCCGGTAGAACATTGCGTATGAATTGGAAGAGCCGTCGCGTGTCACGCTAACCCTTCGAGAAGCTTTGTGGTCCGGACGTGAACTTTCCATAAATGTGTCTCTATAAATCCATTTAGTTAGATCCAGCACTGAATGTATCTGGTGAAGTGATTGTTATCAAAGTCAACAACTATTAGCATTAGTTATTTCCTGGTTGGTGTGATTACGGATGTGATGTCAAATGAATGCCACACGCTCAGCCTAGTATGACTTACGTTACGTATGACTAAAGCACGTAAGGGCTTACACTAAAACAACCCATAGAAATGCATTGGAGGTTGTGGTTTTTGAAAAAGAAAATGCCAACACATGAATGTACAAGAGGACTGAGGGGCGATCAGCACATTTGCAAAAATGTATGCAAAAAATAAAAATCACCTGTGGCAGGGAGGGCGACGCACAAATCACCATAATCAGCCTCCTACTTACTGCCACACCTGCCCCCACAGAAAGCTGCTGGGAGTGATGTATGACATCAAAAGAGCAAAGTAATTTATTGTGCCCTATTGAGCTCAATAAGATTACATTATTTCAAAGATAACGTTACATTAATTACATTACTTGAACAGAACTTGATGCTCATCTGTTTACTACAGACCCAGTGTCAGAACCATACTGAATACCTCTTCACCTACGACTAGGGTTGGGGACCGTTCACATTTCAACCGATACCGGTACAAGTACCTGGGAATCGATATTGGTACCTTTTTTTCTGTACTTTACTCCCTCTCTGTAATAACAATTTTTATTTCAGTTGTAAAACTAACGTCTAAATTCTAAATAAATTTCAACATAGTTATCACACCACACAAACTAAAACCCCTCCCTTCCTAGTCCGGCAGAGTGGTAGCCCCTTTCGTGACTGCGATGCAAGCCAGGTACCCAGCGTTCCATTAGGGTTTCACACACACGCGGCAGGGTTTGAAAGCTTGGCGTTGCTAATAAACATTTTAAATAATTTTTATAAACTGGTCAACACTGCATTATTTCCGGCGTTGGGTGCATGATGCGCATGCGCTGTGATCACAGCTCAGGCGCACCAGGCAGCCAAATACGGAAATACAGCCGTTTTGAGCAGTGTTGACCAGTTTATAAAAATTATTTTAAATATTTTTAAGTGGACATCACCCCGCCTGTAAAGACTATTGTGGACATCTACAGACAACACTACCCCTTAGTAGCTAAGCTAACACAGTAACACTAGCTCCAGATACAGAGGTACCAGATAAGATAACACAGTAACACTAGCTCCAGATATAGAGGTACCAGCTAAGATAACACAGTAACACTAGCTCCAGATACAGAGGTACCAGCTAAGATAACACAGTAACACTAGCCCCAGATACAGAGGTACCAGCTAAGCTAACACAGTAACACTAGCTCCAGATACAGAGGTACCAGCTAAGATAACACAGTAACACTAGCTCCAGATATAGAGGTACCAGCTAAAATAACACAGTAACACTAGCCCCAGATACAGAGGTACCGCTAAGATAACACAGTAACACTAGCTCCAGATACAGAGGTACCAGCTAAGATAACACAGTAACACTAGCCCCAGATAGAGAGGTACCAGCTAAGATAACACTAACCCCAGATACAGAGGTACCAGCTAAGATAACACAGTAACACTAGCTCCAGATACAGAGGTACCAGCTAAGATAACACAGTAACACTAGCTCCAGATACAGAGGTACCAGCTAAGATAACACAGTAACACTAGCTCCAGATACAGAGGTACCAGCTAAGCTAACACAGTAACACTAGCTCCAGATACAGAGGTACCAGCTAAGATAACACAGTAACACTAGCCCCAGATACAGAGGTACCAGCTAAGTTAACACAGTAACACTAGCTCCAGATACAGAGGTACGGTACCAGCTAAGATAACACAGTAACACTAGCTCCAGATACAGAGGTACCAGCTAAGATAACACAGTAACACTAGCTCCAGATACAGAGGTACCAGCTAAGATAACACAGTAACACTAGCTCCAGATACAGAGGTACCAGCTAAGATAACACAGTAACACTAGCTCCAGATACAGAGGTACCAGCTAAGATAACACAGTAACACTAGCTCCAGATACAGAGGTACCAGCTAAGATAACACAGTAACACTAGCTCCAGATACAGAGGTACCAGCTAAGATAACACAGTAACACTAGCTCCAGATACAGAGGTACCAGCTAAGATAACACAGTAACACTAGCCCCAGATACAGAGGTACCAGGCAGCTAAGATAACAGTATTATTAGTAAGGAGCTGAATAAACGCACATGTCTCTCTCTCTATACATAGAGTCGCACCAGTTTCTGACCTAACGTCACGTGTTCAGTTTAGCAGCTTGAATGAATGAATGAAAACTTTATTTAACAGATTGCAGAATGGGTACAATACAGTACGGCTCAATACACACAATTGTTAAGGGGATGCAGACCTGAGAAAGACGTTTGTCTTGTTTCCATCAGGGTCCCCCATTTTCAATTCATATAGACATTTATGACATATTGATTGATTGATTGAAAAGTTTATTAACAGATTGCAGAATGGGTACAGTACAGTACATCTCAATACATACAATTGTTAAGGGGATGCAGACCAGAGAAAGACTTTCGTCTTGTTTACACCAGGGTCCCCCATTTTCAATTCATCATAATTACACATACACAACATACATGACATTTATGGCATAGGGACATATAGGTATTTAGTACTGATACATTTGTGACATAAACGGTATTCAAATATACAGTACTGTTAACCCTAGATCCCGACAGAGTATATTATGATGGGGAGGGGACTGTACATTAGGAGGGGGTGGGTGGGTGGGCTTAGCTTAGCTTGTTAGCTGCTCCAGCTACCTCTGGTCAAGGCCCAGTCTGGTGGAAAAGTGGCAGAAACGCCCAACAGATCAGATGTGCGGTCAGTAAGCTGATTTTACTGTAACTAAACGGAGAGGTCGACATGAACCTACCTGTGTTTGTTTCCTGTGTTGTTCTGAACGTAGCAGAGTCCAGCAGCGTCTCCTGCTGCAGGTGAAGCTCCGTAATGTAACTACTTGTTAGAAGTAGCCGGACTTCTGGCTCATTCCCTCTGGAAGGTGGTGACAGTAAACCAGGAGACACTTCTCTCGAGGACTGGGCATTTATTTGGGTTTGCAATGTTGACAACAGCTCTCTATTCTTAATGTTATTGACTAAAGTTACAGACAAATAAAGTTCTATCGTTCCCGCTGCACTCTCTGACCGCGCATACATCCCACAATGCATCACTCTGTCTTCTTCTTCTTCTTCTTCTTCTTCTTCTTCTTCTTCTTCTTCTTCTTCTTCTTCTTCTTCTTCTTCTTCTTCTTCTTCAATGGTTTAATGGCAGATCGCGACCACAAAAGGCGCATAGATATCTATGCATACCGCCACCGCCACATACTGAACAATCGAGAACCCGATAAAGAAAGGAAAACAACAATAACCAAACAATTTTATTTTTTATTTAATTAAATATAATTCAATTAAAATCAAATCCTACCCCCCAAACCAATTGAAAACACAAACACAATTGTTAAGGGGATGCAGACCAGAGAAAGACGTTTGTCTTGTTTACATCAGGGTCCCTGTTGTGTATGTCATAAATGTCGCTATGAATTGAAAATGGGGGACCCTGATGTAAACAAGCCAAACGTCTTTCTCTGGTCTGCATCGCCTTAACAATTGTGTGTATTGAGCCGTACTGTTTTGTACCCATTCTGCAATCTGTTAAATCAAGTTTTCATTCATTCATTAATTCCCCCATTTTCAATTCATAGTGACATTTATGACATACACAACATACATGACATACAGGTATTTAGTACTGTTACATTTGTGACATACACGATATGCAAATATACCGTACTGTTACCCATAGATCCTGTAGATTAGGAGGGGGTGGGTGGGTGGGAGAGAAATATACATACGTGGGGAGATAATATATACATACGGTGGGGAGGAGACTGTACATTAGGAGGGGGTGGGTGGGTGGGAGAGAAATATACATACGGTGGGGAGAGAATATATACATGCGGTGGGGAGGAGACTGTCTATTAGGAGGGGGTGGGGGGGTTTGGACATTTACGGTGGCCAGTTTCGAATTGCAGCCTCCCGTAGGTGCTCTTTAAGAGCGGTTTTGAATGTGGGTATTCACATTCCTTTACAGCTTTGGGTAGGGCGTTCCACATTGATGTGGCATAATTGCGAAACGTTTCAAGTTTCAAGTTTCTTTAATAGTTGTCAAACAGAAGTACAGAATACTTTCATACAAAATGCTTCTTACTGTTACGCTCCAGAGACTGTGCTAGACAAGATAGTATCAAACATAGTATACGTGTAATTTAGAAGAAGAAAAAGAGGTCACAGTGTTCGGTATAGACATATGTACAATGTTCTGAGTTACCATATAATATACAATACTATGCAGTGTACTAATGTACAGTACTATCTAGTGCAAAGCAGAAATGGGATGAGGTACAATTTAGGTACAATTTACAGTAAGGTGTACGAGTTGTAGTGCAATCCTTCATCAATAAATATAAAGTGTGGGGAGTGGGTGCTACAGTGTGTTTGTTTAAAGTGGGTGTGTGCTATAAAGTGTGTGGAGTGGGTGCTACAGTGTGTTTGTTTAAGTGAGTGTGTGCGTGTGGATGTGTGTGCTATGTGCGTTTGGTGGTTGTTGTTGTGTAGTGTTCATTCATTGTTCGTTTAGCAGCCTGATGGCCTGGGGATAGAAGCTTCTTCTGAGTCTTTCTGTGCTCGCCTTGAGACTCCGGTATCGCTTGCCTGACCGCAGCAGTTCAAAGAGGCAGTTGTTCGGGTGACTGGAGTCTTTAATGATTCTCTTAGCCTTGCCCTTGCAACGCTTGTTGTAAATGTTCTGGAGGGTGGGGAGCCCCCCTCCAATTGTGCGTTCGGCTGAACGTGTCACTCTTTGTAGTCTGCTTCGGTCTTGTGCAGTGCTATTTCCAAACCAGGAGGTGATGTTGCCGGTCAAGATGCTCTCTATTGTACATGAGTAGAAGTTCTTAAGGATCTTCTGACTGACTTGGAACTTCCTTAGGCGCCTGAGGAAGTAGAGGCGTTGTCGTGCCTTCTTCACAACACTGTCAATGTGTGTGGTCCATGTCAAGTCCTCGGATATGTAGGCTCTGAGGTACTTAAAGCTGTTGACTCTCTCAACCGGTGCCCCGTCGATGCTGAGGGGGCTGTAGTCCTTGACCCCCGACCTCCTGAAGTCCACAATCATCTCCTTTGTTTTGCTGACGTTCAGGGAGAGGCTGTTTTCCTGGCACCATCCCGCCAGGACCTTGACCTCTTCCAGGTAGGCCCTCTCATCGTTGGCAGAGATCAGGCCCACCACCACTGTGTCGTCAGCAAATTTGATGATTGTATTGCTACTCCGCTGAGCCACACAGTCGTGTGTGTACAGGGAGTAGAGGAGGGGACTCAGAACACAGCCATGGGGGGCCCCTATGTTGAGGGTGATGGATGAGGAGGTGCAGTTGCCTGCTCTCACCACCTGGGGTCTGCCAGTCAGGAAGTCCAAGACCCACTGGCAGAGGTCATAGTTCAAGCCCAGGTCCCTGAGCTTGGCTATGAGTATGGAGGGGACTATGGTATTGAATGCCGAGCTGTAGTCGATGAATAGCATTCTCACATAGTTCCCCTGCCTCTTGTCCAGGTGTGATGCTGCTGTGTGCAGCACATGGGCTATGGCGTCCTCCGTGGACCTGTTGGGGCGGTATGCAAATTGCAGGGGGTCCATGTTGATGGGGAGGGAGGAGCAGATGTAGCCCTTTACTAGCTTCTCAAAGCACTTCATGGCTATGGAGGTGAGAGCTACAGGGCGGTAGTCGTTGAGGCAAGCAGGCTTGGATTTTTTGGGTACAGGGATAATAGTGGACTTCTTCAGGCAGGTGGGGATGACAGCCTGTTCTAACAACAGGTTAAATATGTCAGTGAATACTGGGGCCAGTTGGTCGGCACAGACTTTTAGGACGCGGCCGGGGATGCCGTCCGGACCTGCTGCCTTCCTGATATTCACTTTTTTAAAGGTCCGCCTCACCTCATGCTCTGTTACCCTGAACACTGCGCCTCCATCAGCAGCCGACCCCCCCCCCCCCCCATTGCCGTGGCTTGTGAGCTGGTGTTGTTATTACCAGCATCAAACCTCGCATAGAAGGTATTGAGGTCATTTGCTAAGGAGATGTCACTGTTCAGTTTGAGGGAGGCGCCTTTGTAGTCTGTCATCGTTTTGAGCCCCTGCCACATAGCTCTAGAGTCAGCTTGTTCAAACTGGAGTTCAATTTTATCCCTGTAGCGCCGTTTGGCCTCTGACACTGTCCTCCTTACGTTGTATCGCGCCACCTTGTGGTCATTCATGTTGCCTGCCACTAGGCCGTCGTTGTATGCTTTGGTGCGCTCTCTCAGAGCTTCACGGACGGATTTGTCTACCCAGGGTTTTTGATTTGGGCAAACTCTCATTTTGGTAGTGGGGATTGTTTCTTCCACCCTAGTACAAACATAGTCCAGCACTGTTTCCGTGTAGACATTAATGTTATCTGTGTCGCGGAACACATTCCAGTCTGTGCAGTGAAACACAGACCGGAGCGTCTCCTCTGACGTCAAATCCCATTTCTGCACCTCTCGCGAGACTACAGGAGTACTTTTTATTCTCTGTTTGTACTTTGGTGAAAGAAAGATTGGGTTAACGTGTTTAGTCCCTTGTTTGAGCCGAATCTGGGTTTAACATGATTTGTTGAGCTTCCTCTGGTGTTGTGGTCGTGGTATTCACTGACCTTTGGGAAGTATTTTGACATGTACATGGGTACCAGGGGCGGAGCTAGGGGGTGGATACTGGGGCTCAAGCCCCGAATGTTTTCTGAAAAGCCCCGAATCTATTTAAATAAATTTTTTTTTTTTTTTTTTTTTTGACAATTCATCATTGTTACATGAAAATATGTTTGCACCAGATTTAGCAGAAGCTAATTTCCATCTGTGGTCTATCCAGCTGCTAACTGTATTTGAGTGAGTTAAGTCTTGGTGTCATGGTAAACTCAGACCTAAGCTTTAAATCACAATCAACAAGTTGACAAAAACTTAATTCTTCCACCTTAGAAACATAGCTAAAGTACGGCCATTTATAAATCAAAAGGACGCTGAAAACCAGATCCATGCCTTTATCTCAAGCCAACTCGACTCGGGTGAGGTGGGTTCTAGGGGTAAGGTCAAGTAGAAGTCTGACCAGTTTGTTTTGTGATGTTTGTAATCTTGTTTTTAGCGCCTTTGAGGTGCTTTGGTACCATGAGGTGCAAGCATAGTCGTAGTACCCTTGAATGAGTGCTATACCTATATGTCCCTATGCCATAAATGTCATGTATGTTGTGTATGTCATAAATGTCTATATGAATTGAAAATGGGGGACCCTGATGGAAACAAGACAAACGTCTTTCTCAGGTCTGCATCCCCTTAACAATTGTGTGTATTGAGCCGTACTGTATTGTACCCATTCTGCAATCTGTTAAATAAAGTTTTCATTCATTCATTCATTCATTCAGCAAAAAGCAAAAAGACAACAACTAGGTGCACCTCTCGTTCATCAAGAGCCCGGACTAATGCCTTGTGATGTATATCTGTCTGAATATACCTATAATCCTTTCTATATATATATATATTAGGGCTGCAACTAATGACTATTTTGGTAGTCGACTAATCTGTTGATTTTTTTTCTTCACTACCTATCTTTGTGAAAGTGGCTTCTCAGCTCTGGTCCAGCTGAAGACAGAGCAGAGGAACAGATTGGACATTGATCATGACCTCAGAGTTGCTTTGAGACTCTTGTCAGGACCAAACAACATCCCCAGTTATCCCATTAGTTCCCCCAAACTTACTGTCGGTCTGTTATGTTAAGCTAAGAAGTCTTCAGCTGGCTGGACCAGAGCTGAGAAGCCACTTTCACAAAGATAGGTAGTGCAAAAAAAAAAAAAAAAAAAAAAATTATAATAACTATCTTTTTTTTTATGACTAATCGACGCAACAATATCTCGTCGACGATTTCTCATAATCGTCGTCGTCGATTATGTCGACTAATCGTTGCAGCCCTTATATATATTATATTGTATATTGTATATACACCTACATACAGGGCCGCCTGGGAGGAATGCGAGGCCCTGTGCGATATTTAAACGCGAGCCCCCCCCCCCCTCCCCCTAAAAGGTAAAAAAAAAAAAAATCTTTTCTTTTTTTCATACAGTCAACATATTCTTAAATAATAGCGCTGCCCGAGGCTGGGCATGATACAGTCAACATATAGCAAGAGAGAGAGCGAGAGAGAGCTCCCGTTCTACAGTCAATATACAGTGTTATCGCTGCACAGTTGTGTGTGTTAGAAAGAGAGAGATAGAGAGAGAGCATGTCTGTTTGTGTGTGTGTGTTAGAGAGAGAGCATGTATATGTGTGTTAGAAAGAGAGAGAAATATATAGAGAGAGAGCATGTCATTTTGTGTGTTAGAGAGAGATATAGAGCATGTCTGTGTGTGTTAGAGAGAGAGAGAGAGAGAGCATGTGTGTTTGTGTGTTAGAGAGAGAGAGCATGTCTGTGTGTGTGTGTGTTAGAGAGAGAGCATGTATGAGAGAGATAAGCAAAGATGAGCCCCAAAGGATATTCAACTTTTAATGGAAGAACAAAACAGAAGGAAAAGATAACTTCACAAAGGCAACATGAATATACATAGATCCAAAAGGACAAAGATCAACACTTAAATCCAAAGAGAAGAGGGTCTATACCAGAGAAAACAAAGTAGCAAGGAGCCAATGGCCGACATCAGCTAAATAGGCTAACTGCAAATAGAGTAGCCAGGTACTGACACCAGGCCACACACAGCTTTGGCCAACGCTACCCAAGCTACACAAACGACCAAGACAATTCACACACAGCACATGTCGTATCTCCAAATGTTGTGAAGTAACATATGTTTTGCCTGGAAAAAAACATTGTTATTAACAAAACATTCGGGAGGGGAAGGAAGGAAGAGTGGGGTAATGTCCAATGGACATCTTACCTGCACCAAGGAACGCAGGGCGAAAGGCCGCAACACAGGTCTCCACGTTGACGAAAGGCCTCTCGCTGGCGGGACAAAAAGAAGCTATGGCCGGAGCCTTGTCATGGTGCAGGCCCGACTACATCTTCTGTCAAAGATGATGTCGTAGTCAGAGTGCCAGGGCCTGCTATTCTCACGGCTAATGTCAATGGTCGTAGCACAAGCTAACAGCTAACTCTAGGCTAACTGAAAGCATCAAGCTAACGTTCCCAGCCGAGCGAAAACGAGCAGCTAACGTCGTAGCTAAACAGCTAACTGGCTAACAGTTAGCTCAACCCGGCTATCGCTAACCACTAGCTAACGCAGAAGCAAGCTATGCGGCTACCACTGAAAAACTGTACAACGTGAGAAAAGCAATACAGGCCAACACTTCAGACAGCCGCTGTGTTTTCCTCTTCTCATACGAAGAGAGAAGGGAAAAATAAGGCAATACACGTCCCACTACAGAGTGGTGTTTACCATAGCGGTGCCGGCAACAAGTCCCTCGCGGACTATAGCCGACTTGAGCATGGCGATATTCTCATAATGAAACACCAAGCTCACCTCCCTCGCACCAGGTGCTGACACCAGGCCACACACCGTTAGCTACTACCTAGCCGGCCCGTTTGGCTCCCGAGAGAGAGAGAGAGAGAGAGAGATCCACGGCGGGAATAGAATAAAGTGCATTAAAAACTCACCAAACGTCCAAGAGGATGGAGACAACCGCGTGGAGTTGACGAAGTTCATCTGCCGAACGACCGTCCTCTTCATCTTGGCATAACAATGCTGCACGCGCTCTCTCTAGGTTAGCTAACGCTAGTTAGCCTTTAGCTAAGCTAGCTACTAGCCGACATCATCATGGCTATCCCGACGTTAGCACTCAATATTATAACGTAGCTAAAGCTAACTAGCTGTCCCTGCCTTTAGCCGGGATGGCTAGCCTGACTGAACTGTCTAACATGCAACAACTTTCATCTTCAGTCCATCTGCCGAATGACCGCCCTCTTCGTTTTGCCTGGCATAACTAAGCATAACCTCCAAAGCTGCACGCGCGAAATAGTCAAACGCAGCTGACGCACGCCGGCGTACACATGATGTAACCCCTCCCTTAGTTGAAACCAATAGTATGTGCAGAGCCCCAGAGCTCCAATAGTGAGTATGTCTGCAGAGCCGCAGAGCCAGGAACATTCTACAAACGTGTCTAATGTGAAATATATAAGCATATAAGCAAAACTAGATTTTAGGTCTGTGATGAAAAAGGGCCTCGCGGGAAGGGGGGCATCAAAAAAAAAAAAAAAAAAAAAAAAAAAAAATTGTGCGAGGCCCCCCTTCCCGCGAGGCCCTGTGCGACCGCACTGCTCGCACACCCCTTGAGGCGGCCCTGCCTACATATAAGCCATATACTGTAACTCTATGATAGCATGTACACAAATGCTGTATACATATATTTATATTTACTGTATATATATTTATCCACATATGTCTGTATATACCTGCATATAATCCTTTTTACATACCTGTATATACTATATCTATATCTGTACATATCCCTTACCTACTCCTACTAGTTTTTCTGCTGGCCAGTATGACTACTAACATAGTGTGTTTATATCTGTATCAATGTACATATTAATACTACAACTCTGATTAGCACTATTATACAGTAGTACTACCTTATATATTTTATACCCAGTTTAATCACCTGTACAGTGTATATTACTATTGCACTTTACTAATAATAATAATAATAATGACTTGGATTTATATAGCGCTCTTCATGAGACCCAGAGCGCTTCACAGAGTCCATTATTCATTCATACACTTTACTGTTACATTTGCACTCTGGTTGGATGCCAAACTTTTTGTTGTACTGTAGGCCTACCGTGCTGTATAATGATAATACATTTGAATCTAATCTAATGTAATCTAATCTGGCAGAAAATACATTTACATCGCATTGTCATTCTAATGAATTGCCCAGAAAATGCTCTAAAATCTGTGGGCCTACATTTAAACAACAAAAGCGGAACACAAGCTCTGCCTGCCTACAACTCCCTGCTGGTGTCTAACCAGGAACAGCTCTGCATCATCTAGAAAATCCATTTAAGGAAAATCTATTTAATCTGTAACCTCAGAATACTGCAGCATTCTTATAATATTGCTTAGAAACAATAAAGGCCTCGACTTGAAGGACCTGGTTTTTTTCAAGCCAGATGTGGCCAGATATGTCCTATTTACTGTAAATCAGAGTGGCAGAACGGATGCCCCGTATTCTTGTTTTGTTAAACACCGCCATCTAGTGGGTGACAATACACACTGCAAATTCTCCCAGAAAATCAAGTAGGCGTACTGGACATTCTCTTTACAAATATTCCCCTGGCCATGGCCTATTCTCTTTACAAAGATATACATGTATTTCTTATAACAGCTGTAGAAGAAGACTTTATCTTTGGAAGAAGATATTTGTTTAGTCGATCTGACATTTAGTGGTGGTGATTATGTTGGTTATGTTGGCCCACGGTAAATATTGGTGCTTAACTTTAACCCTTTCACTACCACACTACAGGTTAACCTTTCAGGTTAACAGGTTAAGGGTTAGCCTTCTGTATTGTGGCTGTGAAAGGGTTAACTCTTTGGTAGTGTGGTAGTGAAAGGGTTAATGGAATTACCCAGCAGAAGGCTGGGAGTGTGAGGAGTTGACTAATGATTCTAGAAACTATATGCTAACGCTACAGTACATTGAGAGTAAACACTCCTACCTCCATTCAATGGTCTCTAACTACACACCCTCAAGACCCCTACACTCTGCATCTTCTAACTACACACCCTCAAGACCCCTACACTCTGCATCTTCTAACTACACACCCTCAAGACCCCTACACTCTGCATCTTCTAACTACACACCCTCAAGACCCCTACACTCTGCATTTTCTAACTACACACCCTCAAGACCCATACACTCTGCATCTTCTAACTACACACCCTCAAGATGTGGCCATCTTGAGGCCATCAGACTCTTGAATGCCTAGCCCCCCCCCCTCCACACACACCTTCTACTATGAACTATGAATCACTAAAGACACTTTTAACTGCTGCTATGACCCACTGTCACCTCCATGGAACGTGCAATTGTAACTCACTGTGCCTTGTTGTATTGTATATATATGTTGTATCTATTTTTATTATATCTTATTTTCTAGCACTCGCTTGTATTTAAATATGTTTAAGTTAAGTACTGTGTGATTTTTTTGTGAAGGGTGGACTAGCAAAGTAAGATTGTCATTGTATGGCATACTGTCGTTTTAACTGTGCATATGACAATAAACAATCTTGAATCTTGAATCTTGAAGATCCCTACGCTCTGCATCTTCTAACTACACACCCTCAAGACCCATACACTCTGCATCTTCTAACTACACACCCTCAAGACCCCTACACTCTGCATCTTCTAACTACACACCCTCAAGACCCCTACACTCTGCATCTTCTAACTACACACCCTCAAGACCCCTACGCTCTGCATCTTCTAACTATACACACCCTCAAGATCCCTACACTCTGCATCTTCTAACTACACACCCTCAAGACCCCTACACTCTGCATCTTCTGGCTGCCTGAGACCCACTCCTCTTCGGGTTCCTGGGCGTTGATGAAATATGACACGTATCATGTAATTTTATAAGCGGAGACATTCTCCCATCACTACACTATATAAAGCTGGTTTACGTCTCTCTCTCAGACAAGAGGGCCACTCACAGATCAGTGACCTGCAGGCTGACCCCTGGTACATGGTACCGTTCCTCTCACACAAGCACACACACACACGAACCCACACACACACACACACACAAACCTACACACACACACACAAACCTACACACACACATACACACCCTTGCTCACCCACCAGATTAGCCGATCACATAAATTCAACAGGATGCCACAAGCCGAATGAAATACGACTGGGTCATTCAGTGGTCACGAAGTCCAGTCGCTATTAAATCACAGATCGTTATCCTAGATACACACATGCACCTACTTACACGTAAACGCGTGCTACATGCACTCATGCACGCCGGACATACAGGCTGAGCAATACACACAGACACACAACGTGCACGCAGGACTGAGACCACATACACACTGGACTATGGGATCGCTAATAAAAGATCACCCCCACAGGGAAGGGGGGACTTTTTTGACTTCACTTCACTTCGACTTCTTCTGCTTTGACTTGGACTGGACACAGACTGGAACGGAGGAAACATGCTGGACTGACACAATGACTTGACTTTTATACTTTCCTTTAAATATACTCAACCGGCCGGTTGTAACAATCGCTAGATTTCAATTGTACCTTGCTAATTTGCTGTTATGTTAAACTGTTTATAATAAATACCTTCAAAAGTGTTTCATCTCTTATATTTCTAAGTATAGTATACAACTTTCACGTTTGAATCTAAAACGTGACAATTTGGCGTTCCTGGTGGGCATTCAATCAGACTTACCGACCTAGCTATTTACGGGCAATATTGACTGAACATCCACTCTCAGAGGATCCATTTCAAAAAAGGTAAGCAAGATAAGCCTGTTACGCAAAAGTCGAAATCTGCATAGTTAAAACAGCCGTTATGAGTGGATGCATTCTCAATTATTGTCTTGTAAATAGGTGGCTAAAAATAAAAGTAAAACCCATTGAATTGTGTTGTTGAAATGGATATTTGCAAGGTGCAATTTATAACTAGAACTTTTTTTATTTAATTTTTTTCCCACTCACCACTCTCTCTCTATTTTTTTTTTTTTCTCCTACACTAGGTTGGAACCAACCCATTTATTTAAGTTAGGGTTGTTTGTTTAGGTTGGAGCAATGAGGGTTTGATTGTGTGTGGATGTGCTCGATGAAAAGCAGTGTGTTTTATATTCTGTCCTTTTTTCCCCCCTCTGCTGTTGTTGTTTGTGTTGAATGATAAGTCCTTCTCTGAAAGGCAATAAGTACTGTCATAGGTTAGAATGACCCATTTTATTTAAGTTAGGGTTGTTTGTTTAAGTTAGAGCCACAGTGTACAGGGGCTTGAGTATGGCCGGAGTGGTTGAGTGGACAAACCATGGGATTGTGTAGGGCTGAAGTGCATGGGAATTACGAACAGTTTACGGTTAATGGTTGATCAGCCTTAATTTGTCCTGATTTAGTCTCTTGATTGCGTCAGCCAGCTGCAATCCTGGCCAGGAATAAGCTTAGTCAGTTACGAAGAACCCATGAATGTGGTTAGCGTATGAGTTATGTTATACCGATATTTTATTCCCGTATTTTAATGTTGAATATTGTATTGTACAGACTTCTTATATTCTGAGTGTTGTGTAGTAGAGAATGGTATATTATATTGAAATTAGTGTACTGGTGGTAGGGGGGCCATGTCCTGCTCTGCGAGGAGGGGTACTGGTTCAGCAGACTTTTGAACCTTCGCAGCGGCCGCGCGAGGGAGCAGGTCTGTGGAACCAGAAACGATTGAACCCTCTTCGCATTGCAGTTTCAGACTATGCGTTGACGATTAGATGGATGTATCTAGTTCATTAACGATAGGCGGTGTTATGTTATATTATATTATTATGTTATGCTATATAAGCAGTTGTAGGAGCGGGTATTATATTATTGTATTGTGCTATATAGGAGGCGTGGGTACCTGACTTCTCGTCGCGACCACTCTGAACACCGCCATGCGCACTGCTGGCCCACCAGCCACCACGGACGCGCGACTCGTGGGCTGGAAGCAATCGTTTTAATTTTGGTTGGATACAGAGGCGTGCACCACGCGCATATTCACAGAAATATTATACACTCAATATCTGCGTTATTACCACACTTATAGATGCTGTTGAACCAGCAAGCTTTATCTTTTCTAATGCGGATTAACCATATTGTGGGGTACAGCCGCACTGATCATCATTCTATAATGAATTCTAATATTCTGATTAAATATATAATAGCTGGTTATACATGCAAAATGGACAATGGAACACTGGAACTGGAAATCTATGAGGACACATATGGCCTATGCATTTACAGCTATTCGCTTTCAATGCAAACCCGCGAGTGTCTGAGGGCGTTTTTTGCTCCCAGCCGCTGCGTCCTAAATCAGGGTTTTCACGTATTACATATGCATGAATAAACGTATTATTGATAAACGCAAGGCGCGATGACCATAAAGTATGATACAGATATCATTTTCATCGTTCATTCGTTTGGCTCCGACAAACGTAACCTTCCATGGAATAAAATATATACGAAAGACATGAAAATAGCTTTAATTCCGGACTCATGGTCCAGTTCGTTGCATGCCGATTAAAGACCCCCTAAAGAGGTCCTGCATTATATGTTATTACATAATTATAGTTACACGCACGGTGTGCGGACTGCGTGACATACAAAGGGGGGAGTAGGACTTTCGTCTTGTTTGCATCAGGGTCCCCCGTTTTCAATTCATCATAATCATCATGTTGTTGTTTTTATTATTATTATTTCTTTGGTCCGAGGCGCGGGGACTGTTAGTGCCGCTTGCGGTACATAGTAGATGTGTAATGTTGCAGGACCACGCACATAATTCACACAGGACTGCATTGATGTAGACGCACATGTTGGAATATAGAGCATACAATACTGGGACGCGCCGCCTATTTTATTGGGGCAACGTGCGCTCGATCGAGGCATGTTCCTGCCGGCGCCGGGGGCAACAGAGGGCCACTGCGGGCTGTTGTTTTCTCCCGGACGATGTGGGCCCCTTGCGTTCGGTTCAGCCGACATCCACGTCTTATTACCCGGCCCGGGGAGGAACGATATGCGCCGGGCGCGTTGTCAGGATGGGGGGTGTGTGACATTGACAAGCGGTCACTGCACTAATCATAGAACGTTATGTTACTGGGATTGGGATAAGGATGCTGCGATTATTATAAATTAAGAGGACCAGAGGTGTTTTGTTTTTTCATTTGATAAATAGGTGAAGTTTTGGTTTGTGCTTGCAGCGCCGCCACGCTCCGATGCGAGACAAAGCATGCGTTTCGCTATCTATATAACGGCGAATTAGTGAGCGACCGTGAATCATAATTATAGGAATTTGACCCATTATTTGATTTTTATTAGTCTTCCTGGGGTCCACCAGGAACAGTAATTATTATTGCGATTCTTTGTTTTTTAGAGATGGTACCAGACACATATTGCATGATGGTGAGATCGGGTTGAATGAAATTACGTGCGTGCACGGTGGCGGAAGTACAAAAGTGGACCAATGAATGGATGAGTGAATGAAAACTTTATTTGACGGATTGCGGAATGGGTACGATACAGTGCGGCTCAATACGTACAATTGTTGGGGGGATGCAGACCTGAGAAGGGCGTTTGTCTTGTTCCCATCAGGGTCTCCCACATATTTTGTATGCTTTATAGTAGCCCATGTACAGTACTAACCGTGCTGCCCAGTTCGGGGCAACCTGGAGTTTACAGAGGTCACCGCTTCTATCTGACAATGAGTACGTCTCCTGGGAATACCGATTGCTCTTCCCATTTTTAAGAAAGATAAAGACGATAATTAAAATACTGAGATTAAGACAGAGTGCTGTCCAGCTTCACTCCAAAGAGATTAGTACTTTCGACTTGTTGGACTGCAGAATTACACGAGTTTAAATGAATCTTTGGATACTTGCAGAGTCCTGGTTTCACCCCCCCCCCCCTCTCTCTCCCTCTCTCTCCCTCTCTCTCCCTCTCTCTCTCTCCCTCTCTCTCCCTCTCTCTCTCTCTCTCTCACTGGCACAGCGGGGCACTCAGAGGTCTTAATCCATAAATACTCACACACACGTTGTCTGCACGCGTACACAACCTATTACAAACACAGGCACGCATACACACACACACTCTGACACGCACACACGTACACTGACACATGAACACACGGACTCTGATACACGCACGGGCTGACTGCGCGCACATCACACACGACACTCCGCTTCATTCTCTCTCCCTATTTGCTCCTTATTTTACGTTATTTAAATTTTTGGGGTGTAGATTTTGTGTTGTTTTTTCTTTTTTACTCTTTTTAGGTTTTGAGTCTGGGTCGTTTTAAGTATGCCATTTTATTATGGATCTCTGTGTGGATGTCATTTTAATGTGTTGGATTTGGTAATAATGTTGGCGGGGAAGGCCGCTGTTCTATTCTTCTCTCCCTCTTACTGTTCTCTCCCCTCTTTCTTTGTCTCTCCCATCCCTCTTCAAGGAAGATGTCTGAACGAATTATACAGAAGTGGAGGTCGTGTAAACCGGGTAGCGTAGGCCAGGTATTGGGGGCCACGCATTCACGTTGGCTGGGTGAGGTCGCTGACGAAGGAAAACGCAAAGCCAGTACGAGATTTGTAAGGTGGGCTGGGAGGGTGCAGAGGATAGGGGTTTTAGGACATTGGACGGCAGCGGCACCGGCAAAGGTTGAGCTCAGTGCGTGCGCGACTCAGGCGGCCACTAGGGTGGCGACTGCCACCGCTGTTTTGGAAGCTGTTTTGGAAGGGACGGAACCCTTCGACTTCGGAGCTGTGTCTAGAGCTGAACGGGGAGCTGAACGGGGACTAGCGGAGGCCGAGACATTCCTGGCTGACTGCTCCTGTTTTCTGGGGGAGGTTGAGAGGACTATAGAACTCTGTTTCTCGTGTGGCATGCCTGGTCATCGGTTCAGGGAATGTCCCTGCCCACCCCCCAAACCTGGGACACGAGGCTGTTTTTTGTGTACTAATCCTGGTACTTGGTATCTTGGGTGCCCCTTGAGAAAGAGATGGCACAGGGAATCAGGTATGCTGAGAGGTGTGACGGCTCAGCACAAGGGGGGCGATCCCCATTAATCTCTCTCGTGTTCTCTCTCTCCTAGGCCTAGGGGGAAGTAATGGCAGACAGGGAGGAAGGCCGCTAATGTGTTTGGTTGCCTAAATACGATACTAAGTGCATGTCTGTCTGTGGGTGCATGGTTCTGCGTTTATGATTCCAACTAAAACATTAACTAATTTTGTTTGTCATGGTTTATTGGGGGGTGCATGGGGTACATGTGTGTCCTGGAGTATGGGTGTGAAGCGTATGCTTGGTTCGATTACTGCATGTTTCTATGATTATGGTAGGAGACTGGATGTTGTTGCGTGTTTCTTTTTCTCCCCTTTTCCTGCTCTCCTTTAGGGAGGCCGTGACCCATCAATCATGCTGGTGTATACCCCTGGTCTGTAAAATGCTGTATAACTCAGTAGAATACTGTATACTCATTGGAATATATATACTCGGTAGAATACTGTATACTCATTAGAATATATATACTCATTGGAATACTGTATGCTCGGTAGACTACTGTATGCTCAATAGGTTAGATCTGCGTTGTGAATGCACTGATATAGGACGGTGTGTTTTGTTTGGGGTTTGATTTGGGTTTATGCAATGTGTTATGTTGGAATATGTGTTTCTGATTTTTCTCCTTTCTTGTTGTTTTTTTTCTTCTCATTTGTGAAATATATGTGTAATAAGCACGGAGGGTGACGCTGATGAGCCGGAACTGGGAACCTGGAGTTAAGTGGTTCTTTACATTTTGTATGAGTTTCAGTCAATGGGTTTTCTCATGAAGAGTGTCTGGATAAATTGTAAACGGCTTGTGGTTGTCGAGTAAGCTGTGGTATTTTGTGTGCTTTTGTTTCCTCCACGGGCTGCCGGACTGGGGAGTGGCTGAGCGACCGAGGATGCGATGGGGGAACGGTCAGCTGTCGTCCACTTCCTTGGGGACGCTGTGGTCATGATGAGAACCGTACCGAGGCCCTTCTCCTCTCCAAATACCTCTGCCGGTGGTGACGGAACTGATCTTGGGGTGGAATTGCCTTGAGGTGGGTTCTGGAAGCCCCGGTCGATATCGCGGGCTGTCGCTCGATGATCGCCTGAAAATGTAGGGCTGGGGCCGAATTGAGGGGGAGGGGCCGGCAACAGGACTTCGGCCTGAATTCGGTGTGGTGCAGTGTTCTCTGGGGGTGATGGCTGACTGACGAGGCTGGAATGTTGTTCGGCGCTCTCTGCCTGGTGGCCTGCGGGGTGTGGAATAAGCAACTGAATTGGACTCGACAACTGGATAAATTACTGGGCTGAAATAATTAATTGGAATGAGAGTATTGGAATAGTAGGTGAGAAAGTATGAATTGATTGAAATTATGCAAAATGTGACTGAACTAAAATTGGACCGTCTTGAGATGTGATTGATATTGTGCAGAATAATGCTGAGCTGTCTGATCTGTCTTATCCATATTTCAAAGGTGTACGTTGTGCGAGGGTGTCATGCATCATTTCCATATTTTACAGATCCTGGTTAATGTTAGAGTGGACTACTTTATTTTTTTGTTGTTTTTATTCCTCTGTAAGGTTATGGCAATGAGTTTTTGTTTATTCCTCTGTAAACGGTTCGCTCCACTCTCTTCCCCTCTGGGTCATCTGCCCACCTGCGATCCCTCCTGTCATAAGACTCTGGACTCTACCGGGGGGGGGGGGCAGTCGTCTCGGAGGACATCCTTCTTCTACTCCTCCTCCCCCGTTTAACCCCCACTGACTGTGCGGGTAGTGTGGAGCTGTCCGTTGCCACGTGTTGATATCCAGATAATGGGGGGGGCTGTGCCTGGCCTCTCCTCACCGGATGTCACGGACTCTCCTGTACCTGGTACCGGGAGAAGACGCCTCGTGTTATCGGCCTCTAGCCTGTTCTGTCTCCTATTCTACTCTCTCTCTCTCATCTCTCTGTATCCGCACCAATTCATCTCTCTCCTCTGGGCCCCCATTGTATGTGGTCACACTCCACAAGGTTGCGTACAAGTCTGATATGTAGAGCTGTGATCCGTCGCGGACGTCGGGCGGCGGTGAAGTTTCGTTTTCTTTTGTATTTTTCTGTTTTTTAGGGGGCCTTTTGGCGCCCTACGACACTATTATGTTTTGATATACACTATTATGTTTTATTATAGGCTGTTATGTTTTTTTTTATATACACCGTTATGTTTTATTATGCGCTGTTCTGTTGATGTACAGTGTTGTGTTATGTTTGACAAACTCACAGTGAGTCTGATGTGCTGTGAGCTGCGCCAAGGGCCGTTACCATAATAGCGAGACTATGGGACGATGTGTGCCTTTTATCCTCCAGTTATGTCATGGTATTTGAGCATGTTATTATTCATGTGTTCTTTATTGGCCGTACATTCTGGGCCGTTTGTCTCGGGAGGTTTTTTGGCCACATGCAGGACTCTGTTTGATGAAACCAGTAGAGAGGTTGATGATTGTGCCGTTTCTCTATTGACTCTTGTGGGTCGGCCGGTTGGGTGTGTATTTTTTATTATGTGGTTGTTTGTTGATAATTTTGCTTGAGGTCCCCCTTCTATTTCATTTTCTCCCTACCTGTGGGTAGGGAGAGGGGGGACTGATGAAATATGACACGTATCATGTAATTTTATAAGCGGAGACATTCTCCCATCACTACACTATATAAAGCTGGTTTACGTCTCTCTCTCAGACAAGAGGGCCACTCACAGATCAGTGACCTGCAGGCTGACCCCTGGTACATGGTACCGTTCCTCTCACACAAGCACACACACACACGAACCCACACACACACACACACACAAACCTACACACACACACACAAACCTACACACACACATACACACCCTTGCTCACCCACCAGATTAGCCGATCACATAAATTCAACAGGATGCCACAAGCCGAATGAAATACGACTGGGTCATTCAGTGGTCACGAAGTCCAGTCGCTATTAAATCACAGATCGTTATCCTAGATACACACATGCACCTACTTACACGTAAACGCGCGCTACATGCACTCATGCACGCCGGACATACAGGCTGAGCAATACACACAGACACACAACGTGCACGCAGGACTGAGACCACATACACACTGGACTATGGGATCGCTAATAAAAGATCACCCCCACAGGGAAGGGGGGACTTTTTTGACTTCACTTCACTTCGACTTCTTCTGCTTTGACTTGGACTGGACACAGACTGGAACGGAGGAAACATGCTGGACTGACACAATGACTTGACTTTTATACTTTCCTTTAAATATACTCAACCGGCCGGTTGTAACAATCGCTAGATTTCAATTGTACCTTGCTAATTTGCTGTTATGTTAAACTGTTTATAATAAATACCTTCAAAAGTGTTTCATCTCTTATATTTCTAAGTATAGTATACAACTTTCACGTTTGAATCTAAAACGTGACAGCGTCATCGAAACGAAGCAGGCTATTCTCTGTCCTCCCTTCATGTTGATGGAATGAACTTCCCACCACAGTCAGGACAGCTGAAACCATCACAGTCAGGGCAGCTGAAACCACCACAGTCAGGACAGACAGCTGAAACCATCACAGTCAGGACAGCTGAAACCACCACAGTCAGGACATCTGAAACCACCACAGTCAGGACAGACAGCTGGAACCATCACAGTCAGGACAGACAGCTAAAACCATCACAGTCAGGACAGACAGCTGAAACCATCACAGTCAGGACAGCTGAAACCACCACAGTCAGGACAGCTGAAACCACCACAGTCAGGACAGCAGCTGAAACCACCACAGTCAGGACAGACAGCTGAAACCACCACAGTCAGGACAGACAGCTGAAACCACCACAGTCAGGACAGACAGCTGAAACCACCACAGTCAGGACAGACAGCTGAAACCATCACAGTCAGGACAGCTGAAACCATCACAGTCAGGACAGCTGAAACCATCACAGTCAGGACAGATGAAACCACCACAGTCAGGACAGACAGCTGAAACCACCACAGTCAGGACAGCTGAAACCACCACAGTCAGGACAGCTGAAACCACCACAGTCAGGACAGCTGAAACCACCACAGTCAGGACAGCTGAAACCACCACAATCAGGACAGCTGAAACCATCACAGTCAGGACAGCTGAAACCATCACAGTCAGGACAGCTGAAACCACCACAGTCAGGACAGCTGAAACCATCAGTCAGGACAGCTGAAACCATCACAGTCAGGACAGCTGAAACAATCACAGTCAGGACAGCTGAAACCACCACAGTCAGGACAGACAGCTGAAACCACCACAGTCAGGACAGCTGAAACCACCACAGTCAGGACAGCTGAAACCACCACAGTCAGGACAGCTGAAACCACCACAATCAGGACAGCTGAAACCATCACAGTCAGGACAGCTGAAACCATCACAGTCAGGACAGCTGAAACCACCACAGTCAGGACAGCTGAAACCATCAGTCAGGACAGCTGAAACCATCACAGTCAGGACAGCTGAAACAATCACAGTCAGGACAGCTGAAACCACCACAGTCAGGACAGCTGAAACCATCACAGTCAGGACAGCTGAAACCATCAGTCATGCAGGACAGCTGAAACCATCACAGTCAGGACAGCTGAAACCATCAGTCATGCAGGACAGCTGAAACCATCACAGTCAGGACAGCTGAAACCATCACAGTCAGGACAGCTGAAACCATCACAGTCAGGACAGCTGAAACCATCAGTCATGCAGGACAGCTGAAACCATCACAGTCAGGACAGCTGAAACCATCACAGTCAGGACAGCTGAAACCACCAGGCTCAATACAAACCATTGTTAAGGGGATGCAGACCAGAAAAATACTTTCGTCTTGTTTACATCAGGGTCCCGTCTATCAGATAGGTGTATTATTATTATTGGATACAGGAGTTTGGGTACCAAGAGCTTCTTCAAATAATGTTATCGTATCCATCATTATTCCAAGATAAACTTCATGAACTGTCATTATGAATTGAAAATGGGGGACCCTGATGTAAACAAGACGAAAGTCTTTCTCTGGTCTGCATCCCCTTATAGGCCGTATGGTGAAGGCTGAGAAGTGGCTAGAAAACTATTCTTGTTCCCACCTCCCCGGACTACACAATTTTCACTCTGGGTGAAAGATATAATGGTGTAGATTTAGGAACAAAAAGTTCTCCATTGATCTTTCCCCGCGAACAGATACTTGGTCACAGCGGAGTTTTATTTGACGTAATTGGTGCGAGTTCGGTCACGTATCTTGTTTCGTGTCTACAGTATGAAGAAGAGGTGGCCCCATTAGTAGACCACCCTGGTTTCGTGTCTACAGTATGAAGAAGAGGTGGCCCCATTAGTAGACCACCCTGGTTTCGTGTCTACAGTATGAAGAAGAGGTGGCCCCATTAGTAGACCACCCTGGTTTCGTGTCTACAGTATGAAGAAGAGGTGGCCCCATTAGGAGACCACACTGGTTTCGTGTCTACAGTATGAAGAAGAGGTGGCCCCATTAGGAGACCACACTGGTTTCGTGTCTACAGTATGAAGAAGAGGTGGCCCCATTAGGAGACCACACTGGTTTCGTGTCTACAGTATGAAGAAGAGGTGGCCCCATTAGGAAACCACACTGGTTTCGTGTCTACAGTACACACGGATGTCCGCACTGTGGAACAGGCCAACGAGTGGGTGGAGTTGGTGAACGAGTCATCCGGGGTTACATGGAGAGTGGACGTTACCCGACCAGGGGGGGGGGCCGTGTCCTATTCAAGGTAAGAATTGTGTTGTCAAAACGTCTTATGTCATTTGTTAGACTACCATTTGTGTCTTTCACCCATACGGCATACTGCTAACCCATACTGCATTCAATCAAAATGTTGTGCAGAAAAGTTACAGGTGCCAGCATAAGGTGATCGGGGCGAGACAAGGCAAGCAGAAATCCAAAAACACCGGCTGCCAAGCTACCATGGCTGTTACACTAAAAAATAGAGGAATGACCCGGTGAGTTTGAACTATACAATACAATACTTATAATTCAATTGTTTTTATAGACATAACAGTTGGGGCCTAGTTTTTATTGATAAGTTGATTTTGATTTCTTTTACAGGAGTAAAGACCCACACATCCCTCATTTCCCATTGCAAGTTCGCATTGTGAATAGGCACAATCATAATCTCCATGTCGCAGATGCCATTCGCTATAGAGATGTTGGACAAAAGGCCATAGACACATTGACAGCGTTATTTGAGTTTGGCCACATGCCTACCGCTGCTTTGGCTGTGCTAACAAACAGAGAGATCTGCCCAGACATGAACTATGTGCAAAGGTAGACGTTCAGTTATAAACTACAGTACTGCCAAAATATTCATAACCATGTAGATGTTCATTGAATTGGAATTTTATGTTTTTTTATTTTCTCTTTTTTTACATAAAACAAGACAAACAATACAGTAACAGTAATAATCAACAATTATTTGTAAATAGAAGAAAAAGGAGTTTTTCATTGTTCAAGAGTGGATATATGTTGCAATCTGTTAAATAAAGTTTTCATTCATTCATTCATTCATTCATTCATTCATTCATTCATTCATTCATTGTCCTTGTGTTACATAAAACCCATCTGTGGCCTCGTGCAGAGGAAGGTGGTAAATACATGTTAAGATATTCGAAATCGTCACAGCAGTATAGTTTGTTTATACTTCAGAAGTGCGATATTTAAGCATGGTCCCCAAAATGAATGGAAGCGAATGAGGAGCCTGACACCTGGGAGGAATGGGGGTGTTGCAGCGTTGGGGATGTTTAAAAAATATAATTTAATATATAATATAATATAATAATTTGGGCTTCACCTAAAAATTTGGTCAGCAGCCTCCACTGATGTACAGTGATTCAAACCCCCTCAATGTGCAGTTTCTGACAGCTGTGCTGTGTTGTCACGCGAAATGACGTTATGAATAAAAACGCAAAATAACATTAGGATTGTAGGAGATCCGGGGCTTAGCCCAGATGGGCCCCCCCCTTTTTTTTTTTTTTTTTTTTGGGCAGGCAAGGGGTGGTTATGACAATTTTTTTTTGAATTTAATGAACCTGTACGTGCAATTTCCTGCAATATAGAGCCTTCAATCTTGACCAATAAAGCTGCTTTTTTCACTATAAAACTCAGTTAACCATAACGTAGTTATGGTTAGATTTATATATTGGGGGGGGGGGTATATCATATTTTTCATATAATCAAAAAGTGGTGGAGCAAGATCATACCTTTGCTCCCCCAAGTTCAATAGTGGGAGAGCAGAGATGCTCCGAATGCTCTTATGGCCAGGCGTCTATGATTCACTGATACAAAGTAAAATAGTGCAGTGCAATAAAATAGTTAGTAAAATAGAATAAAATAATGCAATAGTGCATTGCAATAAAATAGTTATCATCGTATTTTTTCGGGAGGCCGGTAAGGAGTGCATTACAGTAGTCGAGTTGGCTTGAGATAAAGGCATGGATCTGGTTTTCAGCGTCCTTTTGATTTATAAATGGCCGTACTTTAGCTATGTTTCTAAGGTGGAAGAATTACGTTTTTGTCAACTTGTTGATTGTGATTTAAAGCTTAGGTCTGAGTCTACCATAACACCAAGACTCAACTCACTCAAATACAGTTAGCAGCTGGATAGACCACAGATGGAAATTAGCTTCTGCTAAATCTGGTGCAAACATATTTTCATGTAACAATGATGAATTGTAATTTTTTTTTTTTTTTTTTTTTTTTAAATAGATTCAGGGCTTTTCAGAATACATCCGGGGCTTGAGCCCAGGTAGCCACCCCCTAGCTCCGCCCCTGGTGGGGACACTGTACATTGGAATACTGACATACATTTGACATAGAAACTGTACATTGGAGGAGGTTGGGTAGGTGGGGTGGGGTTGGGTGGGGCTGTACATTGGAGGTGGGGGGGGGGGGGGGGGGGGGTGGGTAGGGGGGGGCACTGTACATTGGAATACTGACAAGGCCATACTTGGTCTTTACTGTACAACTGGGTTAAGACATTTGTAGGGGCCAGTTTCGAATTGCAGTCTCCCGTAGGTGTTCTTTGAGAGTGATTTTGAAAGTGGGTAGTGATTCACATTCCTTTACAGCTTTGGGTAGGGCGTTCCACATTGGTGTGGCATAATTGCGAAACGTGTTTAGTCCCTTGTTTGAGCCGAATCTGGGTTTTACATGATTTGTGGAGCTCCCTCTGGTGTTGTGATCATGGTATTCACTGACCTTTGGGAAGTATTTTGACATGTACATGGGTACCTTGGTCGTGTAGTGTATCTTGTAGACCAGGCCCATTGCAAGTTGCTGTACTCTGTCATCTACTCTAAGCCATCCTAGGTTGGCAAAGTGGGCAGGGGTGACATTCGTACAAATCAAATCAAATCAAATCAAATCAAATTTATTTATAGGGCCCGACAACACACGTTAATGTCCCCATGGGCCGTACAGGTCTTCTTTAAACAAGTCAAGAAGACAACATAACAATAAGTCAAGAACAGAACAAGAACACCATAAGGTCCAAACATTTTTTAGATGAATGCAAATAAATGAAAGAATGCAAGCACTCCCAGACATACCCCACGCGAAGGTAAGGAAAAACTCACTAAAACCTAACAATAGGGAAAAAAGCTCCACAGGCAGTGTGGAGGAGAGAAACCTTAGAAGGGCCATTCAAGGGGGGATCTCCCTTCTTAGATGTTGGTGATAGTAGTGTTGCAGACGGACAGTTGGTAAGCATGCACTCATGTGTGTGGTGAAACACAGATGAGTGCATGCAATAGCAACTGTACATTTTGAAAAATTAAAGATAGAGCTAATAGCGATAGCAACTGAACATTTTGAAAGATTAAAGATAGAGTTGATAGCGGATCTATTTGAGGCACAGGGGCGGCGCAAAGAGGGTCACGTCCTCCCCGTCTTAGTCACGGGACATTCAACACTCCGGTCGTTGCTCAGGGACAGCCGGAGACAGGGAGATAGGGGTGGCGCAGAGAGGGTCGCGAACTCCCCGACATCATCGCGGGACATCCGGCACTCCGGTCACCACTACGAGACCTCCGGAGACAGGGGGGCACGCAGAGGGGGTCGCAATCTCCCGGCCTTCGTCACGGGACGTCCAACACTCCGGTCAACACTCCAGGACAGCAAGTCATAGGAAGACAGGGAGACGGGACAGGCGTTAGACAGCTCATGAGATTGTAGTAGGCGGACATAGCAATAGATACAAGTGGTAGGCATATATGTGAATGGAGTAGATATATGAAGGGTCCAGCTAGCGCAGCCTCTATGTTAATGTAGCAGTACAGCTAGCATAGGCCCTGTAGCTATCAGTGCCCTGGCAGCTACCCTTTCCCTCTGCTAGCCTAGCTCCGGCAGCTAGCGCAGCCTCTATGTTGATGTAGCAGTACAGCTAGCATAGGCCCTGTAGCTATCAGTGCCCTGGCAGCTACCCTTTCCCTCTGCTAGTCCCTTCCCTGTTCCCCTCTCCAGTGCCCCTGTTCCAGCCCTGTCAGCTAGCCTAGCTCCGGCAGCTAGCGCAGCCTCTTTGTTAATGTTGCATTACAGCTAGCATAGGCCCTGTAGCTACCAGTGCCCTGGTAGTTACCCCTCAGCTCCTCAAGTTACCCCTCAGCTACCCTACTTACCCCTCAGCTACCATGGTTACCCCTCAGCTCCTCTAGTTACCCCTCAGCTACCATGGTTACCCCTCTGCTCCTCTAGTTACCCCTCAGCTCCTCTGGTTGCCCCTCAGCTCCTCTGGTTACCCCTCAGCTCCTCCAGTTGCCCCTCAGCTACCATGGTTACCCCTCAGCTACCCTAGTTACCCCTCAGCTACCCTGTTCTTTTGCTAGCCCCACTTTTGTTTGTGGCTTCCCCTGCTGGCTTGGCCCAGTACTTTTTGTTTTTTGCCTTGTTTTGTCCCCTGCCACTCTGTCTGTATTTTTGGGTCGCCGGGTGGCTCCCGTGGAGGGGGGGGTACTGTGAGGTTTTGTCCGCTGCTCACCTACTCGCTCTGTTCCTTTAAGCCTGTTGCTCACCTACTCGCTCTGTTCCTTTAAGCCTACTGTTAATCAATTGCATTCTCCTCACCTCACTAGCCCCCACCCTCGCGTTCGTTTGCTCTTCAGCAACCACACCCTTGGACTACCTGTCATTATGTGTTTGATTGGTCTGGTGCCGAACACACACTTTTAGTTTCAAGTATCAATTACCTTCACGCACCTGTGGTGCATTCTAATTAGTTCCCCTGTGGGCTTTAAGTACCTCGCTCTCCCCTCTGTCCCTTGTCGGGTCGTGCCGTTCATTCCGTATCATATTCTCTATCACCAAGACTCCTTCGGGAGGTCCTCTGTCTGTTTATGCTGTTTTCATCTCCGGCGTGAGATGGGCTCCAGCCTTCGCCTCCTGTCGCCGTTGCCTGAGGGAGACACTGGACTGCGCTCTCTAAACTTCCACGGGAGGTATCCCAGTGTTCAACTTCAGACCTCAGCGCAGCAGACGCCCAGACGCGCATCCAGACCTCCGCGCAGCAGACGCGCTCTTCACTCCAGGCGCGCATCCAGACCTCCGCGCAGCAGACTCCCTCTTCACTCCTGACGCGCATCGCTTCCTAATACTCTACGGGAGGATGCGTCTCTCCGAGCCGGCGCGCTCTTCCGCGCAGACGCGCTCTTCACTCCTGACGCGCATTCAGACGCACTCCAGATGCGTCCTCCGTACCGGCGCGTACTCCAAGAAGACGCGCACCCCTCAGACCTCCGCGCCAGATGCGCCCTCCGTACCGGCGCGTACACTAAGCAGTCGCGCACCACTCAGACCTCCGTGCCAGATGCGCCCTCCGTACCGGCGCGTACACTAAGCAGTCGCGCACCACTCAGACCTCCGCGCCAGATGCGCCCTCCGTACCGGCGCGTACTCCAAGCAGTCGCGCACCACTCAGACCTCCGCGCCAGATGCGCCCTCCGTACCGGCGCTTACTCCAAGCAGTCGCGCACCACTCAGACCTCCGCTTGGACACCCGTTTCCAGTGGCGACGCGCTCGCTCCGTTCTGTTCCAACGCTCTTTACGCACAGCGCCTGGGTGAGTTTTTATGACTGTCTTTGATCCTATCCGTTTTTCGTGTGTTTATATAACACTGAAGATTTCCTGCTTTTTATCAGACAGTCACTCACCCAGCGTTCAGCCTTTTTGGATTGTTTCATTGGGATAATATTTTGGCCTTAACATCGCTCACTGTGTGTTTACACACCGAAGATATTATTCACTTGGATTTGTATTTTGGGACTTTACTCACAGTGTGTATTTACACCGAAGATTCTGTCACTTGGATTACTCTGTTTTTGGGACAAGTCACCTCTCCTGTCACCTGCTCTGTTCCCCTTTGTACTCTGAGCTAACCCACTCCCTCTCTCCCTCTCGGTCCCGTTTACCCACCTCGGAGATCTGCCGAGAGAAGTCTGCAGAGCGGCTCTGATGTACCCACCTGCTTCCCCAGACTAACCATCCCGGGAGAAGCTGCAGAGCAGCAACATTCATTAATGCTTGTGTTCCAAGGCCTTACCCTGTTTTCTCTGTCCCAGTATGCAGCTCCAGCCCTCGCCCTGTTCCAAGGCCTTACCCTGTTTTTCTCTTGTCCTCCTAGTCCTCCCTATCTAGTCCTTCCAGTCCTCCCTCTCCCCAGCCCGCCTCCGCAGGCCTCTGTCCCTGTTTCCCCACTCTAGTCCTCCCAGTTCTCCCTCTCCCCAGCCCGCCTCCGCGGGCCTCTGTCCCTGTTTCCCCACTCTAGTCCTCCCAGTCCTCCCTGTCCCCAGCCCGCCTCCGCGGGCCTCTGTCCCTGTCTCCCCTCTCTAGTCCTCCTTGTCCTTCCCGTCCGGTCCTCCTAGTCCTCCCTGTTCCTGCCCCTTCCCTTGCCCCGGCCCTGTTTCCGTTAGCCTTCCCTTGCCTTCCCCTTAGCCAGCTCGCCTCTTAAAGGCACTGTACCTTTCCCTTCTTGTTATCCAGTATTTTGTGTTCTCCCTTAAAGGGACAGTGCCGTTTTTCTTTGTTATTCAATAAATGCCCAGTTCTTGGCTTACTCTCATACCTGTCTTGTGTTGTGCGATTGGGGTCGGTTACAAACCATAACAGGAGTGTTGGACGTCCCGTGATGAAGACCGGGAGGATGCGACCCTCTCTGCGTGCCCCCCTGTCTCCGGCTGTCTCGTAGTGATGACCGGAGTGTTGGACGTCCCGTGATGATGACCGGGAGGATGCAACCCTCTCTGCGCTGCTCCCTGTCTCCGGCTGTCTCGGAGTGATGACCAGAGTGTTGAACGTCCCGGGTGGACGCGACCCTCTTTGCGTCAAATAGATCCGCTATCAGCTCTATCTTTAATCTTTCAAAATGTTCAGTTGCTATCGCTATCAGCTCTATCTTTAATTTTTCAAAATGTTCAGTTGCTATCGCATGCACTCATCTGTGTTTCACTACACACATGAGTGCATGCTTATCAACTGTCAGCCTGTTTTATTGCAACACTACTATCACCGACATCTAAGAAGGGGAGATCCCCCCTTGAACGGCCCTTCTAAGGTTTAATTTTTTCCTATTGCTAGGTTTTAGTGAGTTTTTCCTTACCTTCGTATGGGGTATGTCTGGGAGTGTTGCATTTATTTATTTTGCATTTATTTTAAATTGTTTGGACCTTATGGTGTCCTTGTTTTGTTCTTGAATTATTGTGATGTTTCTTCTTGACTTGTTTAAAGAAGACGTGTACGGCCCATGGGGACATTAACGTGTGTTGTCGGGCCTTACAAATAAATTTGATTTGATTTGATTTAGTACCTTTCATACAAGAATTGCAGCTCAAAGTGCTTCACTGCAGTAAAAAAAAGACAGCCATAAAATTTGCAAAAAAATTCTATATATTCATACTATAGTCTACCCATATAACTCTGTATGATAGCATGTACAATAGTGCTGGATATATACAAATATATTTATATTTACTGCATATATCCATATATGTCTGAATATACCTGCATATAATGCTTCTATATACCCAGTACTCGAGTTGAGGGGGGATGGCATAAAAACGGTCAATATCATCCCCTCTTCTAAAACGGCCATCCCCCCTTCCCATCCCATCAAAGTACGCCTGCCTGCCAGCACGTCAAACCAGAATGAATTATTCATAAAAGTTCAAGTTGCAATTTATTTCTTCACCTCAGGGTGGCAGCACCTTCTCTAGCAATAGCTGTCTCCATGTGACCCCCATACTATGTCCGGAATGCTGGCAAGGAATGCTGCGCGCCAACCGTACAACTGCGCACGTAATACTGGAATACAACTCATTTCATCAGCAAGGCCATGTATCCTGCAATAATAGCCATGGCAAATGCACCTAAAAAAAGAAAAGTTGATGAAGAGTGTTGTGTAAACCTTGTACCTTTAGTTCACATATAATAAGAGACGGAGAGCATGTGATCACGTTGACTCTTTACTGGTAGGTAAGTCCGGAAGTACCTTGCAACATACAAACATGTCCGTGTAGCAACACGAGCCAAACCCTTACAGGACATCTTCCCCTTTTAGTAAGAAACATCTCCCAGTCCCTTAACACTCTGATTGCCCATCACGAGTTTTCTCGGGTTTACCCCCCGCGGGTTGAATGCCCACTCACGAGAATTCACGTATTTTCTCTTTTTTTTTTATTAGCGATCTGAAATCATATTTCATCAACCAAGTCTATCGTTGGAAATCCAACCACTCCAGGCACTCAGATGTGAAAAAAGCGCCCCCTATCGTCTCCCAGATGGTAATTCACCCTTTTGGATTGAACTCAATGAAAATGAATGAGAAAAAAAATCCCTGACTCCACATTTTACTTCTCACTCACGCAGCCAGGGTCGATCAGCTCCACTAGTGAGCCTCAGAGCAGCGGAGATTATGTGTTTTTACAGTATACACGGTGAATCAATAAAAAGATTTTTTTTTCCCGAATGGCGATCAGGAATTGGAATAATCTATTTGGATACGATCTGATTTCAGGTAAGGAATCTATGTTACCAGTATTAGGATAATCAGACTCGTTTTCACAGAGATATAAGCTTTTATGTGATTATGTGATATTGCTGTTTGGCTGTGCGAGCGGTCAGTAACTAGGAGAATCGATGTTCAACTCGTGGCACAAGTGTGCATGCGCACACATATACTATCGATAATCTAGCGTTTATTTGAAAACGATTCATAAATAGGCTGAACAATGACAACGTTCTAGAATATTCCAGTAAAAGGCGATTATCATGGAATGTCTTATTTTTTTCGTGAAAACGAGTGATTTTCAAAATGCTAGAAAACGGAAATGAAGCGGTAAAAAAACAATCTGCTACGACAATGTTGACTGGAAAATGAGTCTTTGATAAGCGACGGGCAGATTAGACACATAATAATTTAAAACATAGATTACGCGATATTAACGTTAACATTGAAGTGGCCCTGGGCATTCAAGCAGGTAAAAAGGAATTAAGCTTGGGCAATCAAAGTGTTAATAACAAAACATAATTTTTTCAAGTATTACACCACAATAGGCATCCAATATTTGCATAACATTTTCAAACAATAAATCTCAACAAGACTCTTGTCTTGCATCTCTTACTGAGATTATGAGCAAATCACATCATCTTTCCTCTCTCTTTTTTTTTTTTTTTATGAACAGTCATTAACCCCCCCCCCCCAGTCTCTCACATATCCAATCTAACTGGAGGACGTGACACTCTGCCAGAGGAGGTCACATAGGGCACTTTGGTGTTATCAGAATGTCTGTCATTTCTAATGTCACTGGCACTTTGAGCTGGCTGGTATGGGTGTGTCTCTGAGTTACCTTGTTCCACAGTTGGCTCAGGTACCTCAGGTGTTGTCTGTGGAGCAGGTTGCTGAAGAGTGCGCAGGTGAGCACGATTTCTTCTCAACTGTCCTTCGTCCGTCTGTACAATGTATGACCTGGGCGTTGTCGCCTGCTGTATGACAGTCCCTCCTCTGTTCTCTTTGGGGAGCCACACATTTTGGCCACACTGCAGCGTAGGTAAGGGACGGGCTCCGTGACGCAGATTGTAGCGACGTTGTTGATCCTATTTTGCCTTCATCTCCGACTTCCTGAAGTCTCTGATGTTTGGCCAGCGAGGGAGTAGAGTCTTTGGGAGTTGTGGTATGTTGGAGCGAATCTGTCTCCCCATGAGGAGCTGTGCAGGGGAATAACCGCTCTCCAGGGGCGCGGCGCGGTATGCCAACAGCGCATTTGCCTTGTTGCCTCCTCCTTTCCACAGCCCCTTCACTGTAGCCACAGCCCGCTCAGCCTCTCCATTTGCCTGCGGATACCGTGGACTGCTAGTCACATGGGTGAAACCATACTCACCAGCAAAGCTCTGGAAGGGTAACCCACTGTATTGGGGCCCATTGTCAGAAACCAGGGTCTGCGGGGTCCCGTGACGGCTAAGATGGGCAACTTCTATATATCGCGAGAAAAAGTCCACAATCACCATATAAGTCTTCTTCTCCCAGAAAAACAAGTCAGTAGCGACCCGCTGCCAGGGCCTTTCTTGCACTGGTGTGGGGACCAAGGGCTCTCTGCGTTCTGCCCTGTGTTGTGAACATGTGTTGTCACACTTTTCCACCAGCTAATTGATGTGTACCGACAGTCCGGGCCACCAGACTGACTGGCGTGCTCTTGCTCTGCACTTGACAACTCCTTGATGTCCAGCGTGCAGGTCATTAAGCACCTCCTGTCTGATGCATTGGGGAATTACGATCCTCTGACCACGCAGCAGTAGCTCACCAGCCAGTGTGAGGTTCTCTCTTTCTGGCCAGTATGTCCCCAACTCCGGTGGGAGGTCATGCTTCTCCGGCCAACCTGTCTTACAGTATCTGATGAGCTTTGCACAGACAGGGTCAACACCCTGTTTCTCCTGTATGCTCCTCAGCCTAGCTTCCGTGGCTGGGAGGCTTTGCACAACTGCATCCACGAACACTTTGACTTCTGTTTCCCTGTCCATTTCTTCTTGTGTGAACGTGTGCTTGACAGGAGCTCTCGACAATGTGTCTGCTGTTAACAAGCACTTACCGGGCACATGTACAATATCGTATGTGAATCTCATCAGTCTCAGCTGAAACCTCAGAAATCTGGGTGGGAGCTCATCTAGTGCTTTGTTACTCAGCAATGGCACTAGTGGCTTATGATCAGTTTCCAACCTGAATCTGACCCCCAGAAGGTAGGATGACAACCGCTCACATGCCCATGTGGCTGCCAACGCCTCCTTTTCTATCTGGGCATAATTGTCTCTGGGCTTGACAGGCTCCTAGAGATGAACACGACCGGCTTCCATATCCCATCTGTCTGTTGTTGCGTCAGAACGCCTCCGATACCGTAGGACGAGGCATCGGCCGATACGCACGTCTCTGCTGTAGGTGAGTACAGGGCTAACACCTGCAGGGAAATTAACTCTGCTTTCAGTCTCTGAAAAGCTTCTTTTTGTGGGGCCTCCAAGACCCATTCATTCTTCCCGCACAACAGGTCTTTGATTGGGCGAGTGTACGAGGCCAGATGAGGTAAGAACTTGCCTATATATTGGGCCATCCCCATCAGTTTTTTCACTCCTTTGACGTCGGTAGGCTCAGGCATCTCCAAGATTGCTCTGACCTTAACTGGATCCGGGGCCACCCCGTCTGCTGTGATGCGGTGACCCAGGAACATTATGCTGTTTTTTGCAAACTCACATTTTTCACTGTTCAGTGTCAGGCCTTCTGCCTGCAGTGTCTTTAGGACCCTGTGCAATCTCTCATTATGCTCATGCAGTTTGCATACAGGCCAAACAGGTCCACTGACGATGCGGTCTCCCAGGTACTGCACAGCACCCTCTCTCACCTTGACCGCCAGAAGGGGGGCTATGTGAGACTGTTGTTCATTGACTACAGCTCAGCGTTCAACACCATAGTCCCCACCAGACTGGTGGACAAGCTGATCGAGCTGGGTCTGAGCTCCGCTCTGAGCGCCTGGATACTGGACTTTCTGAGCGAAAGGCCCCAGGCGGTCAGGGTGGGGGGTCAGACCTCCAACACCATCACCCTGAGCATCGGGTCCCCCCAGGGCTGTGTTCTGAGCCCCTGCTGTATTCACTATACACACACGACTGTGTGGCCAAGTTCAGCTCCAACTCCATAGTGAAGTTTGCGGACGACACAGTGGTGGTGGGGCTGATCTCGGACAACGACGAGAAGGCCTACCGGGAGGAGGTTGAGGTACTGGAACGCTGGTGCCAGGACAACAGCCTGCTCCTGAACATTGGTAAAACCAAGGAGCTGATCGTGGATTATAGGAGAAGACAGCAGGAGACACACACACCACTGAGGATAAACGGGGCTACCGTGGACAGGGTGAGCAGCTTTAAGTACCTGGGGGTCCACATCTCAGAGGATCTGACATGGTCAACACACATAGACTCAGTCGTAAAAAAGGTGAAGCAGCGCCTCTACCAGGGTTTCCGTTAGAAAAAATTGTTGCCGGTCTCCGTGACCTGCAAGATTTCAACTACCGGACAAATGAGATTAATTCCGGTCATAGTTTATTGAGCTTTAAAACAATTGAGATAGGCAGGCTATATAAAGAATGTCATCCTCAAGGCATGTAGATTTATAATATTATTACTTAAAACTAGGCTACTTTTGCGTATACAGTCATTAATATATTCCAAATAAAATAAGTCCCTCGATACTCCGTCTCCGTGCTGCTGCTGACTTGAAATAAAATAGACCGCGTATGTGGCAGTCGGTCCGACACTAAACAGCAGTCTGTTATAATCACATTTTTATGAGCTAACGAATTCCGTTATATTGGACATTTGTATTAATTATATCAAGCGAAGAACTGAGAAAGCAGAGAGCCGGCAACATTATCGTGGTTTGCGTGACTACTCTCTCCACCTCAATGTCACGCGGTCGAAAAGGGCGCTTGTCTATTGGACAGTGGAAATGTGTGTGTGGCTGCGATCCTGTGTGTGCGCGCGCGCGTGTGTGTGTGTCTGTGTGTGTACTGCGGAGCCCAGATCAGCGGAGCCGAGTTTTGACATGGCATTGATCCATTGTTCTATTGAAGTACATTACCACCATCCTCTCGCTAAACAACTTGTAGACCACGGTGTTTTTATGAGTGCCCACAAGTAGCCGTTTTAATAATATAATAAGCCGCGCGCCTCGGTAATAATAATAAGCCGCGTTTTTTCTTCCTTCTTCCCAAGATGCACAGACATAGATAGATAGATAGATAGATAGATAGATAGATAGATAGATAGATAGATAGATAGATAGATAGATAGATAGATAGATAGATAGATAGATAGATAGATAGAGAGAGAGATAGATAGATAGATAGAGAGATTAGATGCAGTGTGCTTGTTTTGCAGTGAGTGCTGCGAGCAGTGGTAATAATAATCACTTCCTATATTTGGTTCGCGTTTGGTCCGATGAAGCGAACCGAGACCTACGTTTTTAAAGCTCTCGCTGACAACGTCGTTGTCATTATTAGAAGCAACGAGGAAACAAATGTAATGATCGTTTCGTTCATCGCATAGGCTATTTAATTTGAGCCTATTTTAATACAATTCAAATAATCAAATTGTGCTTAGACTCAGGGAATTATTTTCACCGGACATTAAGACCGGAGAAATTAAATATGTCGGACTTCAAGAGATTTTGCCGGACAAATACCGGTAATTACCGGCTAACGGAAACGCTGGCCTCTACCACCTGAGACAGTTAAGGAAGTTCTGAGTATCTGGGAAGATACTTCTACTCCGGAGCTGTAGAGAGCATCTTGACTGGAAACATCACTGCCTGGTACGGAAACAGCACGGCACAGGACAAGAAGGCCCTACAGAGAGTGGTGCGCTCAGCCGAGCGTACCGCGGGTATTGCACTACCACCCCTGCAGGTTCTATACAACAAGAGGTGCAAATCCAGAGCCTGCAGAATAATGAAAGACCCACACCACCCCAACAACAGCATGTTCTGCCTGCTGAGGTCAGGCAGACGCCTGCGAACCCCAGCTACTAGGACAGAAAGGCTTCGGCTCAGCTTCTTCCCCCAGGCCATCAGAGCCTTGAACACTGATCACTCCACACACAAGCACACATGAGCACACATACGATACACACACTGTACACGCTCACACACTAGCAGCCACTTTAACATGAGCAAGCACACACTCATGCTGCACACGCCCACACTTATGGCCACTAAGGAAAGGTCACTTTAAAAAACAGTATAGTATAACCTGAGACTGTATAAAATAGCAATGTACAGAAAGACACAGTGCCTCATCCGTAGCTAACAGTGTATGCACTACCACAGGACCTAGCATGTCCTCCATGCTCTGTAAATAACTTATGTACAAATACCGATATGCCATACTATGTTACTGTTTATTGCACAATGTTGTTTTATTGGATTCTATTATATGTTGTTACTACTGTATTGCACATCGTTGCGGGCAAGACCACCCGCATTTCATTGTATACTTGTATGCCGTGACTAATAAAACTCTTGACTTGACTTGACTTGACTTGACTTGTATGTCCTTTCCATACACCAGTATGTCATCAGCATGACACTGGACACCTGTGCAGCCTTCTATCATCTGTGACATACAACGTTGAAAATGCTCTGGGGCAGATGAAATCCCAAACGGGAGGCAATTGAATGCATACCGCCCGAACGGGGTGATGAAGGTTGTGAGTAGCTTGCTTTCCTCTGACAGCGGGATTTGCCAGAAGCCAGCAGTAGCATCCAACTTTGTGAATATCTTCGCCCCTTGAATCATGGCAAGTGTCTCATCCACCGCTGGGAGGATGAGTCTCTCTCTTCTGACATATTTGTTCAAAGGTGTCATATCTACACACAGCCGTATTTTTTCTTTCGGCTTGGGAACTACGACTATGCCTGCGCACCATGGTGTGGGTCGTGTCACTTTGGAAATCACCCCCATCTTCTCCATGCTCTCCAGTTCTGCTCTCACTGTCTCTCGCAGGGGCAAGGGCACACGACGTGGAGTTGACAGGGCGTATGGGACAGCATCGGGCTCTAGCTCAATTTTGTAGGGCTCCTTTAGCTTCCCTAAGCCTGAGAATACTTTGGGGTATTGAACCTTGACATCCTCTTGCTGGGCTGCGACTGTGTGCAGCCGCTTTATGAGTCCAAGCGCCTATATTGCAGGAAGGCCTAGGAGGGGCCTGGTTAGTTCTTCCACAACGTAGATTATTTGTCCTGTTGTTCTCTTTCTAATGGTTAGCTCACCACTGAAGCAGCCTTTTGTATTTAACTTGTATTTTCCTGGTCCATACAGTACTTTTTGTGGTGGCTGTAGATTTCCATGTTTTTCAACTGAGTGCATGCTGCTCGGCACCGCTGTGACCTGGGCCCCTGTATCCAGCTTGAATATGGCCTCCTGTCCATTCAGCTCTAACAGTTCCAGCCATTCATCTTCAGGTTCCTCTAGGTTTACTACGTTCAGGAACGCAAAGTCCTCCTCTTCATCTTGAGAAGTCTCTGTGTGTGCCAGTGTGATGTCATCGACCCCTTTTCCTGTTCTGCATGTCTTTGCAAAGTGTCCTTTTTTATGACACACTCTACACTCAGCATCCCGGGCAGGGCATTCTTTCCACATATGTCTTTTTACATTTCCACATCTGCCACATCCAGGAGACTGTGTGTCAGTTCTGTATTGTTGTGCTTTCTGCCATCTATTTTTTTTATGGCCTCCACCTGTGCAGCTGCCTGCTGCTCAGTGCCTCTTAAGACGGGCTTGTTGCAACTATTATATAGATAATATACATTTTCTTTACAGACTCATAAAGTAAAATATAATATACACACATAGTTAATTGGTGATAAAGTTTTGTTTTATTTGTTTTATTTACTTTAATGACAATGAAAGTGCACTGCTTGTTTGCCACCAAAAATAACACATTTGTCTTTCAGCACCACTCAAGAGTGGACAGCTCCTGCCAACACAGTGTCTAACACTGCAGCCGTGCTGAATTGCATGTGACCGAATTGATTGCTGTATTGGAAACAGCCGTGATATATGTGGTGCGGCTCGTCAAGCACACAGAATGTAAAATGACTTTGAACTGAACTGAACTGAACTGAACGAAAAGAACTGAACTGAACTAGAAATTGTAACTAATAGAAAATAAAGGAAATTAAGATTTGATTCAAAAGAAAACCAACGACTGGACATTCCTGTTTTCATCTTTGTAACAGGGCTGTTGTTTCTTTATTGCTGCACTCTGCTTCACTTTAGTCATTGCCTTTTCCAGAGTTAAATCTGCATCCATTTGCAGGTTTTCTGATAGCTTGGCATCTCTTATGCCTACTAAAATCCTGTCCCTTATCAAGTCTTCTCTTAGGGTTCCAAATTGACAATGTTCAGCCAGTGTGTGTACAGCAGTGATAAAGGATTCAACATTCTCACCCGGTTCTTGGTTCCTTCTGTTGAAACATGCTCTTTCAAATATGACGTTCCTCTTACTGACACAATGTGCGTTGAACGCATCCATGACGTCCTTGTATTTCTTTTTCTGTTCCTCTGTGAGCGGCAAAACACTTAATATGTCTTCGGCGTCATCTCCCGCCGCATACATGAAGGCATTTACCTAGAATTTTTCGGACTGTTTATCCAATCCAGACGCTATTCTATAGCATTCAAATCGCTTCATCCATCTCGGCCAGTCATTAATGTTATTGAAGTCGAACCTGCCTGGCGGAGCCAACTGTGGCAGCGACGGCAACAGGGCTGCTTCTTCTGCCATTCTGTCGTCGTCTTTCTCTTTTTTTATTTAATTTTTTATTTTGTATAGTTCATCTTCTTACTAAGTGATCCCACTTCTGACACCATGTTGTGTAAACCTTGTACCTTTAGTTCACATATAATAAGAGACAGAGAGCATGTGATCACGTTGACTATTTACTGGTAGGTAAGTCCGGAAGTACCTTGCAACATACAAACATGTCCGTGTAGCAACATGAGCCAAACCCTTACAGGACAAAGAGGGCCGCCGCTTCCAGGAGCGATAGAAATTAGAATGTTTTTTCACTAAATACAGAAGCATGTGTGTGCCTAATTTGCAAACAGGGCGTTGCCGTTCAAAGGAAAACTGCACCAAAGCAAGCTATGAAGTGGCGATGTTAATGGCAAAACAGTGCAAACCTTTTACAGAAGGCGAGTTTATTGAAGACTGATGAAGGCAGTGGATAGCATTTGCCCCGAAAAGAAGCAAGAGTCTGCTAATATGTGTCGTGCTCGAAACACCGTGGTCAGGAGAGTTGAAGAATTATCAGCGGACATTAAAGGAGTTAGCCCATGTTCAAGGAGCCGGATTCTGACTTTTACCGACAGCTGGATAAAAGGTAAATACCCAGAAATGCGAACATTTGCAAAGATAATGCTGAGCTTGTTTGGCTCTACATATAATCTGTGAGCAGACATTCTCTGTTATGAACTTGAACAAGAGTCGCGTGAGGTCCAGAGTCCAGACTGACTCCCACCTGCTCGATATTTTATGCATCTCAACCACTGCTCTCAAACCAGGCTGTGCATGTCTACTGCAGCCAGATCTCAGTTTCACCACTCTCATTAGTTTCAGTAAGTTGCTTGTCTCTACTCTCTTGTCTTGCTCATGTGAAATTGATCATTTGTAGTTCTGTTCCGTTAGGGGCTCTGCTTGGCATCACACTGCACTCCCTCGCGTACGTGCACGCGCACTGAATAAAATTCCACAAAATATACCTTTAATACCAGTATTAGTCTGACCACACCCCTCATCAGCTTACCTTCATAAGCAGGTGTGTGGTCACCTGCTCTCCTCCTTCTCGCTTTCACCACAAGGAAGTGCCTCGGTAGTACCCCACTTGACGTGTTGTTAGTTGAAAAGAGTTGTGACTGGTTTACATTGTGCTTAATTTTTTCTTCTCTCACATCTGTTGTACAAGAAAAGGTTGGGTCATAATGTATTCCGCGGAGAGTAGACCCGCTAGACCTACTCTTCACCACCGGTTCTCCATTCCCGCCTCCGTCGTGTGCCTCGGTGCTGGGCTGTTGCCACTCTCGTGGTTGCCGACCCAGCCCGGGAGACTGCCGGTGGATAGTTTGCCTCACCGAAGAGCCGAGGGTTCGGTGCCGTCGCTCCGGCGATGGCCTGATCTCGACTCTGGTTCCTCTGATTCTGGGGAATCGCCCGTTGGTGAACGGGGGGTTGTTTTGGAGCCAGGGGATTTGCGACGCAAACTTTTCGCGTCTGCTCGCTCGCGTCGCAGGATGGTGGCGTGCAGACGCGAACGGCCTGGGTTTGGGGAGCTGCTGGAGACCAGCGAAGATGCGTCCGGCTCGGGATTTCCAATGGAGACTGAGGACTTCATGGATGAGGCGGACGGATTTTTGTATGAGGGCCCCGTGGAGGAGAGTATCCCTCCTCAGGAGACCCCGGAGGGGGGGGAAATGGCTCCATGGGGTGCCCTGTTCGAAGATGTCGAGGAACCACCTTGGCCTCATCGGCAGGATGCCCTACTGTCGGCCACATCAGACTGTGGCTCCTTGACCAGTCGCAGCCTGCTGTATGTGAGGGATGCGGGGTCGGTGGAGGAAGGTTCGCAGGGGGAACTGTGGGCCTTGTTTCCCAAGCTCATGGCGGTAGCCGCCGCCGCAAACGGCGTGCCGCTGCCGCTGCCATTGCCTGCACCTGTCCCTGATGACCTCATAGGCCATCCCTGGCAGCGTCCCCCAGTGAGAGGGGTGGACGTTGTCTACCCATTTTTCCCATCGATGGGGGCCTATGTTCGTCGGGGTCAGGCGGTGACCAACATCATGGGACTAACTCCTACCTACGTACCAGTTACGCGGGTAGCGGGGTTGGTCAAAGGTATGGGGGAGGGCGTGCCTCGGCTTGACAGTCCGATGGCCGCGCTCCTCTGTCCGGATATGGTGTGGGAACCACTATGCAAGCCGGTCCTCCAGGGGAAATCGGCTAGGCGATTGGCTTATTGGGGTGACCAGTCATTTATCGCTGGTACACAATCGCTGGCTGCGGCGTCTAACATCGCCCACCTGGCTAGATTTGTATCGGGGATAATGACGGGCGGCACGGATCTGACCGAGGTGAAATGCGATCAGATCACCCAGGCTGCGGGAGCTGTCCTGCACCTTTCCCAGGTGCTGGCCATAGCCATGGGGAAAGTGCGCGCCCTGGCCACCCTGGGCCAGCGTCACCTTTGGCTGGGGCAGGCCCGTGTGCCAGAGAAGAAGAGAGCTCCTCTTCTGACGGCCGCCCTCTCCGACGCTGGCCTGTTCGGGAAGGCCCTGCGGTTGATGACCTCAACATGCAGAGAGATGGCAGAGGAGAGGTCCATTCTCCAACCCCATTTTCCGCCTCCCGTCCTTGCCGGTGGAGTCAGAAGGCTTCCGCGACGTCGAGCTGTCTCCGTCGCCGCTACCACTGCCTCCGCCGCCGCTGCTGGCCCTGCCAAGAGGGCCAGGGGACGACATGGCGCTTCGGCCACCGCCGGCCCATCCCAGACCGGAGGAGACGGTAGGGAACGTCGTGTCCAGCAGACTGTAACCTACCGTCCCTCCGGGGCTCCTCGGGGTGGCAAGACTCGAGCGGCGCGAGGTGGCAGACGCCGTTAAGAGTGACTTTTTCCCCTCTGTGTCCCCTCTCCTACACCCTCCCCGGCCCCTCTATGATTTTGTGCCTTGACACGATTTAGTTATTAAATAAAAAAGTTCCCAGATGGAGGGGGACTGTGTTTTGGCCGAACAAACTGTGTGTTTCTTCAAACAAATCATATGGTGGGGTTGTGTATATATGAATCTGCCCTTTTTTACGTTGTGGGATGAGTTGTGTTGTGTTACGAGGTTAAGCAAGGTCTGCAACGTACACTCGGTAATAGGTTCTATTTAGCTTGATGCTCCACATGCAGTTAGAACTGGTGTTATTCCATTGCTTTAACTAAGTATATGTGTTTCACAATGCTGTGTTGTTTAGTTGCAGTAATACTCGTACGCACACATTTCACGGCCTAGCCGTTTACTCTCGATCAGCGTTTTTTCCTATGTACGACATAGGCAACGGGTATAGGATTCACGCACAGGCGACTTGTGTTTTGTTGTAAAACCTTTTACACATTTTGTGTGTAGCGGACATTGTATTAGCTTCGCTATGCTTTGCTTTCTACCGGAGGTTTTTCAAGATGGCTACGGTTGTTTTTCTGTGTGTAGGGATAAAGGGTGTGTTTTCGGGAGGGGGTGTCGAATAAACCCCTCCTTTCCCACTTGATTGGTTTAGGGGATTTTTGATCTCTTCTGCTGAGCCAGTCAGGGCCAAGCCAGTGCTTGGCAAGGGGGGGGGGGGGGGGGGGGGGGAAGGGGTATTCTACCGACTCCTGTTACATGACAGGATCCGGTAGGTTTTCCCCGCCCGTTGTAGCGGTGTTGCTATGGCGACGCCTTCCATGAGCTGGTGTCTTAAAGATGTCGAGGTTGGGCGTAGGGCTCACAGTTCTGCTGCGCCCGGTTTATGTGTCAAACTTGAGTCAATTGGTCACGTGACTCACAGTTTACATATCTTTTTCTTGACCTTAGTCTCATGTGGGAAGGTGTTTCTGGGAGGGTCTGGTCTTACACTCTGATTAAAAAGAGTGACTGGATTGGAATCATGTGAAAAACAGGGTTTTTACTCCCAGCTGTGCAGTTGGGTCATACGGGTGATGCCTTTTCTTTATTTTTATAAAGAGTTGAATGTGTCTGATGGATTGGAAATGAGGGTCCCTGATGGAAACAAGACTAACGTCTTTCTCAGGTCTGCCTCCCCTTAACCTATTGTGTGTATTGCCGTACTGGGTTGTACCCTTTCTGCAGTCTGTTGGGTAAACTTTTTCATTCATTCATTCATGGAGTTGATTGCATCTCGCCCCTCTTGTCGTTTCCCTGGGCGTCTTGGGGATTCAATATGGTGGTCTAAACGGCCTATTGTTGATGTGGGTATGTCCAAACGCACACATAGTGCTAGCTCAGGATGTGCTTTTGGGGCATTGGCTGACTGGCGCGCCTTGATTGCTTGGGTGAAACAGCGTTTTTATGAAGCAATTGGGATGGGGGTTTTTTCCTCTTCCGACACCCTGTGTGGTTGTCGATGGGTTCCCGTTCATGTCAGGGGATGATGACGGAATGGGTCTGGACTTGGGGTTTTTTCAGGGGGAAAAATGCTAGGTCGGTCCGGGTGTCACAGGGTTGAGCGTTATGGAACCCTTGTTAGGTGCGTTGTATTCTGCACTGTCGTAATGGCTTACGGCCGTGCCGACCTGTACGCGCCCGATCTCGTCGGATCTCGGCCGCTGTGCGGGTTGGTCTTGGTTGGTACTTGGTTGGGTGACCTCCTGGGAATACCGAGTGCGGGGTGCTGGGGCTGGTCTTCCATTTTTACGCTCTTCTCTTGCGCTTGGCGCTGAGGGGCCTGTTGGGGTGGTTTTAACCTCCTCGTGGGACCCTGTGCCCCCCGTATCACCGGGCCCGGTCCGGGGTAATGTTCGTTGACCCGTAGGCCCGGGATAGCCCTGTTGGAAACCAGAGCGCGGGCTGCGGCGGTGCCGCAGGTGTGTTTTGGGGTTTCTTTCCTGAGGGGTTATGGGACCAACCATTGCATGGGGTAATGCCTAGGTGGTTGGTTCTCTGGTGTGTTGCTGCAGTGTCAACTCCCGGTTCTCCGGTTGAGGGTGCCCCTGCACGTTCATGACGTCTGCCGATCGTATGGGCCTTTTCTGTGGGCAGCTGTCAGGATGGCCGAGTGGTCTAAGGAGCCAGACTCAAGGTGAACCTTCCATGGCAATGGGGCTTCTGGTCTCTGATTAGAGGCATGGGTTGAATCCCACTTCTGACATGCTGTTTAAAGGCTTGGTTATGCGACAACGCCAGCATACGCCCCTTCCGCCGGGGCGGCTGTGTTCAGCTGTCCTTCTGGCGCCTGCCTCGTCCGCAGTCTCCAGGCTTGGGTTGACGGCCTGTTGCCTGGTCCTTTTTCCCAGTGCACTGCCTGCTTCCGTTGGTTTACTCCTGTGTGTTACGACCATGCTGTCTGCTTTTTGCAGGGCCTGTGTTCCAGGCGGTGTACTGTTGGGGAGGACAGGGCCCGCTCGGCTGAGGGGCCTTTGTCCGAATACGCTGGCGATGTGGGGGGCGGGGTCACTAGGTGCCCACCTGGTGGGGTCTTGATGCTGGCATCATGGACTTCTCCGGGCCCCCATTCCAGGGAGTCCAGTCCTTTTGGTGGGTCTGGGTCTTCCTTCGCGCTCCGCTGCTACTGCCTTGCCACGGGGTTGGGTTTGCCCTTGAGCCCGTGATTCTGGGGGCAGTAACGAGGTTGTTTCCTACGTTCGTTCCCGGGTGGCATGCGGGTTGTGCGTGGGTGTAGTCGTGGGGTCAAGCCACGGTCTGCTCACCCTGTGCGTTGAGTTGCTTGAGTGCCTCTTCGCACGGTCGGGTCCGTCGCCCTCCCGTGAAGCCCCTAATAGGGGGGATGCCCTCCATTAGGGGGGGTCGGGGGGGCTCGGCCCTCCCTGTTCTGATGGTTGTGGGGGGCTGTCAGCGGGGTGTATTTGTCAGCCAGCGGCTCCGCTTGGCCTCCCTTTGTGCAGTGTGATGCCAAGCAGAGCCCCTAACGGAACAGAACGTTAGGTTATGGCTATAACCAAGTTCTGTTAGTTAGGGGTGACGCTTGGCATCAGACGGCCGCTGCAGCCCTTGACCTCACCTTGTGGTGAAAGCTTGGGTAGGAGGAGAGCAGGTGACCACACACCTGCTTATGAAGGTAAGCTGATGAGGGGTGTGGTCAGACTAATACTGGTATTAAATGTATATTTTGTGGAATTTTATTCAGTGCGCGTGCACGTACGCGAGGGAGTGCAGTGTGATGCCAAGCGTCACCCCTAACTAACAGAACTTGGTTATAGCCATAACCTAACGTTTCTGCGTGATATGAGTGAGTAAAATGAAGCCTACATGGGATGTTTCTCAGCTTCACAGAACTTTAATGATCTCTATTTTTGTGTACAATTCTCTCTTGGTGATGTGTGTCTAGACGTGGGTGAGATGAGAAAAACACTGATTGTTCAGTAAGAGACCTACACCTGGGCCCTCATTTATCATCGTGACGTACGCACAGATATGTGCGTAACCCGTGCGTACGATCATTTCTAAGCAAAGTGTGGGATTTATCAATTTGAACTTGTGCTTGACTTTGTGCGTATATTTAAGCACAGGTCGGACCATGCGTAGTTGACGCCGGTGGTAGAATATATTATTACAACAAGGAAATAAGCACTGACTGCGCTCCACGTAACTCAACTCGTTATTATTTTGCGCATATATTGCAGAAATACGGGAACGTTTTGATTATATTTAAAAGGCTTTGCCATTGTTAAACGTAATAAGTGGAACCCCGAAGCTGTAAGCAGAATACAAGTCATATGAACACCCACGATATAGTGTTCTTCACCCTTCCTATAAGAAAGAATAAAAAACGCATTGCAACGAGAATAGACTGAGGTTATTTGTTGAGTGTATGTGTAGACAAAACCCTTGCAATAAATGTGTCTTAAATGAATGAAAAGCATACATGCTCTGGACACAGAGTATATATCGTGTGGGTGATATCATGACTTGTATTCTGCTTACAGAAGTTCACTTATTTAGTTTTACAATGTCAAAGCCTAAATCAAAACGTTCCGGTATTTCTGCAATCTATGCGCAAAATGATAACGAGTTGAATTCTAACAAAGAACGTATTACATGCTGGTAGGCTGATAGAGTAAAGTATGATATGAATATGAATATGATATGATATAAAGGTATACTGGTCCGTCCGCGAGGATATCGAGGACTCGGATAGCCATTTGAGAATATAGGCTAAAGCGACGGCCTATACATATTATTTAATGTTTTCATAAGCGTAAAGAATAAAGATACAACAGCTAGATTAATGATCAAGTTAGTTTACTGTATGCAGGCTTCACAGGGCTGTGTGTTATATGCGCAAATTACTGTTGCATAATGTAGGTTGGCTGCTATTATATGTAATTCATATAGGCTACCCAATACCAACAACAAAATAGATTGTATCATATGCCTCTACACACATTATATTATACACATCATATTATATCTTGGTTCGGCAGCGCCTCTGTGAACAATCTCTCAGTTTGCTCCATCAATAAACAAATCCAGTAATGTGAACGGGATTCCACTCGGTCAATGTACAGATAATCCGCGATGCGCATTTTGGCTGATAATGTGCCGGTGGCCGGAGTCTCATTCAGGCTTAATTGCATTTAATTCAATTGTAATGTTATATCTGGGGTATCTAAAACATCACAATGCAGATCAGGGTTATCCACTGAAGCCATAATGACTCTGACCAGAAGTACCACGGGCTCATGACGAGCGCACATAATAGGCATTGTAGAGCGCAGAGTTGGCCTGCTGAAATTGATTTAATTTCAGTCATTACAGTGCTTAATGTCGGGTCATCTTGTCATTTATTTCTGTCAATGTGCTGGTTCTGTAGCAGGACTGGGTCAGTCAACATCCTTGGCTCCCGGCGCACCGAAGATTATACGTTCAATTTGTTGGTTGGACCTCGGTGATCAATCTCGCTCTCAGTGAAGTCTCTCAGAGTTCGCTCGGGTTAGTCCACTTTTCCACATTTCACGGGGGTGTTCCATTACCGTATATGGTTAATCGGGGCGGTTCTGGTATGCAAATACGTGAAAGTGTGCACGAGCCTTAGCGTATAGAGCAAGGTGATATTTATCATGACAGGTGTGCGTAGGACCTGTGTACGCACGTGTGATAAATCCCGTTTTTTGTGTGCGTGCACACATTCTAAATTCTGTGCTTAAGTATGGAAATAGAACATTTTCTAAGAAAAATTGATAAATGAGGGCCCTGGTGTCTTGGCTACACTGTCATTTGAAAAAGAAAAAGGTATATTTTCATTGCACTGTAAATCTTGTAATCCAGTGGCTGTGGCTTTGTTGTGTTCAAACAGTATGTGACATTTTTACATTTAAGTTTGACATATTTAGTACATTTGCTGAAATTGTTCTTAATTTTCTCACTTGCTACGTGAGAGATATTATGTTCTCAATTGTGGCTGTGTCTGACAAAAGTTAACAATAAATAATGTTATTAGGAATAAATGTGCCTCCTGCGTGAACTGTGCATAGCTGCATAGACTGTATTTTAGACATAAGCAATGAATGAGTTTAAAGCTAAGCTACGTTTTTCTCTCGTTAGAAGAGGGATCACTTCATCAGTTAGATTTGATTTGATCTTTATTTATCTCTAACATTTTCAACCATAAACACACACATTTGTAATAACAAAAAAAACTAAAACGAAATAAAATACAAATACAAATACAATTAAATATATCTTCCTATGGAAGCAATAATCAACATAGCTCAAGACAAATGGTTTTGTTTGAGAAGGGACAGAAAGAAGCAAAGCTTATCTGGTCCTGCCCCTTCCTTACAATATCATATTATTATGTAATAAGTTATCTATCAATAGTTAACTAACGTAGCTAGCTAAACCATGAGGACTTGGATGTCTTTAACCAGGCTAGCATTTGTGTCAGCTAATCGTCAGAAAAATATGAATTGTCCCCCCCAATAATATGTGCTATCAAAAGTAGTGTATCTACTCCCACTCTGTAATTATAGTTTCGAAATACTCCTAAAAGCTTCATTTGCGTATTCAAATCATTCAAATGTTCTACCGGGGGACGATGCCCCCGGACCTCCCTACTCTGCATCCCCCCCAAACTTGTCATGAGATCTGCAGCCTTGATCATCCCCCCTGTTTTTTTTTTCACAACTCGAGTACTGTATATACCAGTGGAGGTTTCTCTATGACAACACGTGAAACACAAATTCACTCATAATTCATAATTATTATTAATTTACATATACCTATATATATATAAAAAAAAAAAACTATATATATATATATTATTTTTTTATTATTATTATTTTTTTTATTATAAATGTTTTCCTCTGTAAAAAAAATGCCAGTGAATTTTTTTTTCTTCAAAAATTGACAACTCTGAGCAGGCCTGCACTGCAGTAATTATTCATGAAGAAAACTTCACAGGTGTGACCCATTGTTAAATAAATAATAAATAACAGCGAATCAAAATAGGCTATTAACTTCATCTAAGCACGGTCTGTGCAGTTAAACTCTTGCCATTGAATGGAGGATTGATTGATTGATTGACAGCCCTTGACATCCAATACACAGAGGTTGAATATGATTGGCAGCCTTGCAAATCCAATCAGAGATTGCTGCATTGCAAAGTCAAAACGGGTCCAGCTGCATGTCCGGAGGATAGGTTTAGCTCGGGCCAATCTCAAGTTTCTCAAGTTTCTTTATTAGTTGTCATACAGAAGTACAGAATACTTTTATACAAAATGTAACATACAGTAAAGAAGCATTTTGTATAAAAGTATTCTGTACTTCTGTATGACAACTAATAAAGAAACTTGAGAAACTTGAGATTGGCCCGAGCTAAACCTATCCTCCGGACATGCAGCTGGACCCGTTTTGACTATATGAAAGTTGAGACTATGAGAAAGTTGTTGTTTAGTAGTTAGTAAGCTGTACAGCTATAACAAGTCAAGTCAGGCTAAATTAAACTTTGCGCCAACATTAGGACCGAAGTATAAACCAGCAACTGAGCAACATGAAGAAGTGGACTTATGCATCTGGATCAGAAAAAACGTTGTGGATGAAAAAGTAAGTAGGCTACAGTGCTTGTATGCTAACAGTAGCTAGCCAGCTTAGCCTACATCACAATGATAATCACCAAGCTAACTTACTGTACGCACTGTAGGGCTGGGCAATTAATCGAAACAGAATCGCGATATCGATTCATAGACCTATGCAATCTCATTTCTAAGTTATGACTATTTTCTTTTATTAATTTTTTTTTTTTTTTTTTTTTACTTTTTAAATTATTTTATCTGGGTTGAACATGATTTGTGGAACTCCCTCTGGTGTTGTGGTCGTGGTATTCACTGACCTTTGGGAAGTATTTCGACATGCACATGGGTATCTTAGTGGTGTAGTGTATCTTGTAGACCAGGCCCATTGCAAGTTGCTGTACTCTGTCGTCTACTCTAAGCCATCCTAGGTTGTCAAAGTGGACAGGGGTGAGGTGGGTTTTAGGAGTAAGGTCAAGCAGTAGTCTGACCAGTTTGTTTTGTGATGTTTGTAATCTTGTTTTATAGTGCCTTTGAGGTGCTTTGGTACCATGAGGTGCAAGCATAGTCGTAGTACCCTTGAATGAGTGCTCCTGTTAGAGTCTTCAAGGTATTCTTGTTTACCAGAGAGGAGATCCGGTACAGGAATCTAGTTCGTTGGTTGACTTAGTTTTATTACATTGGATCCCATTTGGTCACAGGAAAGATTTGCCTCTATAGGATGGAACCCAGGTAGGTAATTTCATCTTTCCTTTTAAGATAAGATTTATTGATCCCCTTGGGGAAATTCAGGCATCATAGCAGCATGGGGGAAGGGGGGGGGGGGGGGGGTACAGGTAGTGAAAACAACACAAGCAGTGTAAACAAATAGGTCAATATAATTTACTATCTAACTAACTGAAATATACATTATTCATTATTCACAGTATCACAGTATCCACATAAGGTGCAGTATGCATAAGGTAGTGTTATTGTCCTACTTGGGTTCCTATTAGTTCTAGGTCGATGTCTGGCAGCAGTCGCTGCCCACTGTTGTGGAGCCTGATGGCCACTGGTATGAAGGACTGTCCGAGGCGGTTAGTTGAGTGTCGGGGGGGTATGAGTCTGTGACTTCCTTGTCACCTTCACCTAATATGTTTTGATCTGGTCAGGTGCGCTGTCACCTAAAATGTTTTGATCTGATCAGGTGCGCTGTCACCTAATATGTTTTGATCTGGTCAGGTGCGCTGTCACCTAATATGATTTCATCTGGTCAGGTGCGCTGTCACCTAATATGATTTCATCTGGTCAGGTGCGCTGTCACCTAATATCTTTTCATCTGGTCAGGTCCGCTGTCACCTAATGTTAATATGTTTTCATCTGTGTCCACTGACACACAGTGGGGGATGTTTTAAAAATATTATTTAATATATAATATAATATAATCATTTGTGCTTCACCTAAAAATTTGGTCAGCAGCCTCCACTGGTATATACCTATACACCTACACATATATGCTGTATATACCGTATTCTGTGAGAATTGGGACCTTGGTTGGGACCTTTGGTCAAGTAGGCTATGCGCTGTGTACCGAACAAATGCAACGTTACTTTAAAATAAACTGGGACAGAGCCAGAGACTAGTGACTTGTTGATGATGGTTACTAAGCTAGGGCCAACAGAACTAAAAACCTCCTTGAGCATGGATGTGGGTACAATATCTAGGGGGCTGTTAGGTCTGTCAGGGAGACAGCCGAAAAACTGCTCAATGGACAGAGAGGGAAGAGGAGGGGGGGATGTTTGCCCTTACATCAGCAACTTTGTTTACAAAAAACAACTCTTTGAGATAGACACGATGTACTTGGAGGCATGTTTATATAATATTTATACAACGGCATGCAAATTTCTCGATTCTGATTGGCTGAAACAGTCCATTTACACGTATGTATCTGTCACAATCCACGCTCCTGGTCCCAGGACCCGCCCACAACCGAATCACATCACTCCGCCGTGCGGATTTCTCGGAAAAAACAAGATGGCGGACAATAATCTTTAACAAATGGATATGTTGATAGCGTCATAACGACTAAATATAAAGCGATTCTGTCACGGCGAATGTCTTAGTCCTTTAAACAATGTTGGATGATGTAATTGATGGGTCATGAGTCATTGTGGAACAAAAGAAAAATCGCGGATTGATTGATTGATTATTTTTTAAATAATTTCTTCCTTGCCCCTGACTGCAGAGCTCACTCACTCGCGTACACTGTCTGGCACACCCACACACACGCACACGCACACGCACACACGCACACACACACACACACACACACACACACACACACACACACACACACACACACACTCCTGTCTGAAACGGTGGAAGACTGAGAGACATAGAAGCAGCTGAGTGCTGCGCTGTTTTAAGTGAGCATGGCCTATTGAATTGATTGATTGATTGATTGCAAATTTTATTACTGTACGCCTGGTTTCCAACTGGTTAAGTTTAGGCCCTCTAAAGTAGGTTTATTGTAAATCTGGTACTGTATGTCATAAAGTCTTTCTCTGGTCTGCATCCCCTTAACAATTGTGTGTATTGAGCCGTACTGTATTGTACCCATTCTGCATCTGGTAATAAAGTGTTCAATCAATCATTCCAATAACACACAGTTGGATGTGTTAGTTTGTTGGATCCGTTGGATGCACTTCCGAGCTGCTTACACATGGAGGCAACTTCTCTCAATCATTCCAATAACACACAGTTGGATGTGTTAGTTGGTTGGATGCACTTTCGAGCTGCTTCCACATGGAGGCAACTTCTCTCAATCATTCCAATAACACACAGTTGGATGTGTTAGTTGGTTGGATGCACTTCCGAGCTGCTTCCACATGGAGGCAACTTCTCTCAATCATTCCAATAACACACAGTTGGATGTGTTAGTTGGTTGGATGCACTTCCGAGCTGCTTCCACATGGAGGCAACTTGTCTTTTTTGTTGTTGTGGGAACTACTTTTTCTGGCGGATGGTTTTTTCAATAAATCTTCTATTAATGTGTGTTTATTGTATAGCAATAAGGTTGGATGAATGTGGCAGTTGTATAAAAGCATTACACCACTTGCAGTCGTGATTTGTGAAAAATAAACCACCCCTAGGCATGGTTTATTGTTCACAAACCACTCCTGCGTGTGATGTAATGCTTAAATATATATCTATGCTTGGAGGTTGGAAGATTTCCATTGCCTCTGTTTTGCGACACTTCAGATTCAGATTCAGAGTTTTATTTGCCACATGGAAACAATACAATCATAGTTTTTCATACAAAATCATAAATACCATACCATGTGCAAAAGGAGCAGGAAGAAGAATTTCTTATTCCTAAACTAAACAAGTATTACTTGATTGTCGGCGTACAACCTAATTTACATAAAATAATAATTAATACCATATACAAAGAAACAAACAATCCACAGTTTAAACAAGAAAAAATTAAATGATAATAATAAGTCTGAGCTCACAGATGTCGTGATTCAACCAAGGGTAGGAGTCTACGGGGCGACCGGAGCCAGTTACCAGGGGCATGACGTCATCTAAGATGGCTGAGGGGAGGAGTCTACGGGGCGACCGGAGCGAGTTACCAGGGGCGTGACGTCATCTAAGATGGCTGAGGGGAGGAGTCTACGGGGCGACCGGAGCGAGTTACCAGGGGCATGACGTCATCTAAGATGGCTGAGGGGAGGAGCCTACGGGGCGACCGGAGCGAGTTACCAGGGGCGTGATGTCATCTAAGATGGCTGTGCATCACTGTTAGCAGCAAACGTTTCTACAGCCAGACTATTTACAATGAGGAGCTTTTAACTCGCTTCTCTGTACAAACCCGTTATCAAGGACAAGTTAAACACAACACATGTGTTATCGGTCACTGTCAACTCCTCCGTGCAAACATTACTGACTTTTAACCAGAGTGTGAACCAGATCAAGGATCCAGACCTTTGTTGTGAGTCGGACCAGAGAGACATGTTGGACACAATTAAACTAGTCTCTTTCTAACGTCTCTGTGGCATAACTGTACTTGACCAAGACTTCACATCTGGATCAAAACCTTCTTCTAACGTCTCTGTGGCAGAACTGTACTGGACCAAGACTTCACATCTGGATCAAAACCTTCTTCTTGTGGAAACAGATCAGACTGTGGACACCACAACATCTGTAAGTACAATTATGTTCACATTGTTTTCCTCTTATTGCTCCTTCCTAGCTTGCAGCAGCACGGCGATCGAAAGGAGCCTTGAAGTTGTACAATCACAGCTTAATCGTAAAAAAATCCAAATGTTTTACATTCGTAGTACTTTACCTAACTGCTAGCATCTGCAGCGACGTAATTCTCTTCACAATAATGTTACATTTCTCCCGATACCGGAAGCTGCATCTGATAGCTGTGTGTAGCTGTAAAGACATTCATTGTCAATTTGTTTGTAATATGTTTATCAGATCAACATAAGTGTAGTATCTTAGCTTAGTCCCATTCAATCAACAGACACCAACTAGTAGTTTGTGCACGTTTATTAATCATCTTCAGGGTACAGGAGAGAGCACACACAACACGGCTGGGTCTCATTTATAGTGAGAGGTTAAGGGTCAACGGACTTAGCCTAGAGTCCCCCTCCAGGTGAAGGCATGCCATTACACTCTATAGACCACTGCACTTCAGTGTTACATTGAGCTCGGGGGAGAGAGCGGGGGAGAAAATGAATGAATGTGGATGAGAGCCTTGACATTAAGTGGTTTTAGCTACGGCTGTGGGGGTGCTGGAGACATGATCCAATAGACTTGTATACGCCTGAGTCTCCTGAACAGGGAGCGACCAATCCCAAGTTGATCTGTATATATACTTTATCTGTTACATTTGCACTCTGGTTAGAACTTATTTTCATTCGGGGAGCCGAGTCGGAGAATGATTTGTTTTCTGTGGACTTAACTAAGGCAGTAGTGTGATGTGCTCAGAAGGGCTAAGTTGGATGAGCGGAGTGAGTGGGCGGGAGTGTAGTATTGAAGGATGGTGTAGATGTAGGCAGGTGCTAGGGAGTGGAGGGCTTTGTAAGTGAGAAGACAGATCTTAAAGTCAATCCTATACTTAACAGGGAGCCAGTGTAGTGAGGAGAGGACAGGTGTGATGTGGGAGAACTTGCCAGCGGGTGATGATGCGGGCTGAGGTGTTCTGAACTAGTTGAAGTTTATGGAGGGATTTAGATGTTGATCCATTGAGCAATGCATTACAATAATCTCTAGATGGGAGAAAATGAGGGCAGGAACCTAATGCGGGAAATGTTCCTGAGGTGAAAGTATCATATCTTGATGATGTTATTGATGTGTGGTTCGAATTATAGTTTGGGGTCAAATAGAATAGTTTTCCTTTTTTTTTAAACTTTATTTTTTAGCGTTTATCGCTTTTCTGGTCAAGCATGACCGACAGTTGTAGGGTGAAACGGGAGAGAGAGCAGGGGGAGACATTCGGCAAATGACGGCGAGTCCGGGAATCGAACTCGGAGTCAACCAGATCCGTGACGCAGCACGGAGTCCCGCGACGCAGCGCGGTAACATGGTGTGCTACTGGAGCACCCCTAGAATAGTTTTTCACTGTGGGGGAGGGGAGGATAGAGTGGTTGTTGATGGATATGGAGCAGTCAGGGTTTTTACGGAGAAGGTGAAGTGGGCCTATTAGAAGGATTTCAGTTTTAGTACTGTTGAGTTGAAGAAGGTTGTGGTTCATCCAGATTTTCTTTTCACCACTATTTAATTTCACCACTTGATGTCCACAACTCTGAACTATCCCTTTAAGGTGACATTCTCACCATCAAGTACCACTGACAAGACATGTCTAACATAAAAATAAAAAATAAACACTCAGCCAAACCCGTCAATCTACAATTACTCTGGGGAAAGTGAACGTTGTACTTTGCAAGACTCTTATTGTTACTGTTTTTTATCTGGTGTTTTTAGGCCACAGCCCCACTGATCTCCAGTACAGTGGAGGAGATGGCATCTCGCAGTCACCTCTCTTAGCTGGAACTAAAGGAGCTGTCTGTCTACTTGGTGGACTGCATTAAAACACCAGGACTTAAAGGATCTGTGAATGAAGGAGGAGGTAAGGCTCTAAAGGGTAAATCCATCTTCAGTGTTCATACAGATTCTTGAAATAAATCATGCAAAGACTAGGCAAAACCTTTCTAAATATATCCCCATTCATTCTTTCTATGAATGTTTTTCCATGATTCTCATTACCATAATTTTCAAGGTGACATAATACTGTGATGAATCTGAAAAAAATCTCCATATTCCAATAAATCTAACTTTATTTTAAATCTCACATGAAATGCAAAAAAGATTTGCATTATATCACCAAAAGAAATTACCCATCAGTAATTTCCAGCCATTTCAATTTCCATTTACTACTAAATGGATCCTATAACATAAGGTAAAAATATATGTTACAAAAAATGTATGTCCCATTTCAAGATTCAAGAAAAAACACAACGGGAGTACGGTTCTTTCAAGAGATTTATTCGTCACATACATACACGAGACATGTAGTGAAATGAAGGTGGCCATGCCCGCCTTGATTGTGCAAAAATAGAATAATAAAATAGAATAGATAATAAAATAGACATGATAACAAGTAATACAGATAAAATACTATACAATGCTAAGCTTAAGAATTAAAGTTAATGAGTACAGAGTACTATACTATATATAATAATATACAAATATACAGTTGTGTTTTTTAAAGTGACCTTTTTTGTAGTGTGTTTGTGAGAGAGTGCAAGTGTGTGTGTGTGTGTGTGTGTGTGTGTGTGTGTGTGTGTGTGTTCATGTGTGCTTGTGTGTGGAGAGATCAGTGTTAAGTGTTCTGATGGCCTGTCGGAAAAAGCTGAGTCTGAGTCTCTCTGTTCTTGCTGCATGTATGCGGAGGCGCTTGCCTGACCGCAGCAGCTTTAACGATAGGTTATGACTATAACCAAGTTCTGTGAGTAATGGTGACTCTCTGCACTGTACCTCGCCTGTGCACGCGCACTGAATAAAAATTCCACAATGTACCTTTACATCCCAATATTCGTCTGACCACACCCCTATCAGCTTACCTTCATAAGCATGTGTGTGGCCACCTACTCGCCTCCTTCCCAAGCTTTCACCACAAGGTGAGATCAAGGGCTGCGCGGCGTCGGACGCCGAGCGTCACCATTACTCACATTACTCTGTGTCGTATGGCTCTCGCTCGGCGTCACTCTCTGCACAAGGGAGGCCAAGAGAGAGCCATCGGCCGACAAATACACCCCGCTGAGGCCCCCCACAACCATCAGATCAGGGAGGACCGAGCCCCCCCGACCCCCCCTAATGGAGGGCACCCCCCCTATTGGAGGTTCCCGGGAGGGCGACGGACCCGACCGTGCGAAGAGGCACTCAAGCAACTCAACGCACAGGGTGAGCAGACCGTGGCCTGACCCCACGACTACACACACGCACAACCCGCATGCCACCCGGGAACGAACGGAAGGAACAACCTCGTTACTGCCCCCAGAAATCACGGGGTCAAGAGCAAACCCAACCCCGTGGCAAGGCCGTAGCAGCGGAGCGTGAAGGAAGACCCAGACCCACCAAAGGGACTGGATCCCCTGGAAAACGGGGGCCCGGAGAGGTCAATGACGCCAGGCATCAAGACCCCACCAGGTGGTCACTTAGTGACACCGCCCCCCACATCGCCAGCGTATTCGGATAAGGCCCCTCTCAAGAGCGGGCCCTTTCCCCCCAATAGCACACCGCCTGGCACACTGACCCTGCAGCACAGGCAGTCAGCATGGCCGTAAGCACAAAAAAGGTTTACCAACGGAAGCAGGCAGCGCACCGGGGAAACCAGGCAACAGGCTGTAACCTGAGCCTGGAGCACTGCAGACGAGACAGGCGCCAGAGGGGTCAGCTGAAAACAGCCGCCCCGGCGGAAGGGGCGTATGCTGGCGTTGTTGATCACCATGACAAAGCCTCTGTTAAAAAAAAAAAAAACAGCGGGTATGAGGCAGCGAAGGCTGACACGATTGGCAGATGTCATGAACATGCAGGGGCACACTCAACCTGGTAACCCGGGAGTTGACTCTGCTCCAACACACCAGAGAACCAACCACCCTGTCGTTACCCTATGCAGTGGTTGGTCCTATAACCCCTCAAGAAAAAACTCCAAAACATACCTGCGGGCATACTACCGCAGGACAAGTGTTTCAGTTTCCAACAGGCTTATCCCAGGCCTACGGGTCGACGAAACATTACTTCGGACTGGGCCCGGCGATACGGGAAGCACAGGGTCACCCGAGGAGGTCAAAGACCACCCCAACAGGCCCCTCTTCGCCATGCGTGAGAGAAGAGCGAAAATAATGGAGAACCAGCCCCAAGCACACCGTACTTGGTATTCCCAGGCGGTCTCCCAACCAAGTACTAACCAGGACCCACCTGCGTAGCGGCCGAGATCTGACGAGATCGGGCGTGTACAGGTTGGCATGGCCGTAAGCCATTACGACAGTGCGGAGTACAAAATCCCCAACAAGGGTCTCCATAGCGCCTAACCCTGTGACACCCGGACCGACCTGGCATTTTTTCCCCCTGAAAAAAGCCCAAGTCCCTCAGGGTACCAGAACAGCAGATCTGCATCCCCGGCGGACAACGGGTTTAACTGATCCGGACCAGCGTGACCAGAACCAGTCCCGTGCCCTAACCACGCCGACATGCCTACTCCAGGAGAAGGGGCAGATATGCGTGTTGATCTTAAAACATGAAAAGAAGGCGCCACCCAGCCGTTCGGTGCGAACCACGCCCGGTGGCCCACCCCCAGGGCGTGAGACCCCTCTACATATGTTCAGATCCATTCCGTCATCATCCCCCAGATATGAACGAGAATCCGTTGACAACCAACACAGGTCGTCGGAAGAGGAAAAACCTCCATCCCAGTTGCTTTATAAAAACGCTGTTTTAACCCCAAGCAACCAAGGCGCGCCAGTCAGTCGCCTGATGTTCAACAGAACACCCCGAGCTAGCACTATGCGTGCGTCGGGACACAACCACATCAATAAACAGGCTAGTTAGACCTGTCATTGAATCCCCAAGGCGCCCAGGGGAACGACAAGAGGGGTTTGATGCTTCCTAACCCCAACTCTTTTTAATAAAAAAGAAGGAAGCACCCACAGCATGAATCCCAGTCTGCACAGCCGGGAGTAAAAACTATTTATATTTTTACATCCAGTCACCCCTTACTTAGAGGGTTTAGACCGAAATTCCCCAGAAAGCCTTCCCACATGAGTCGTAGCAAGTTCAAGTTCAAGTTCAAGTTTCAAGTTTCTTTATTAGTTGACATGCAAAGATACAGAATACCTTCACATGGAATGCTTTTTTCTGTTATGCTCCTATGAGGATCATAGGACGCTTGGATCATACACATACAGCTCATTACAGTAATAATATTCCACAATTATTACATTTTAGATAGTAATAATGGTACAGAGCCTTGAGACAAACATATGCATAGCATGAAAAAGACATGGCAACTGCGAGTCACGTGACCAACTGACTCAAGTTACACATAAATCGAGCGTAGCAGACCCGTAAGCCCTACGCTCTAACCCGACACTTTGACACCACAGACCTTACGTAAAGATCTAACTCACGGAAGCCGTCGTCATAGCAACGTACTCGTATGCTATGACGGGGGGAAACCCTGCACACAACTCCTGTTTGTAATAGGAGCCGCGTCAGGACAACCCTTCCCCCCCCCCCCCTCCCCAGCCAAGGTGTTGAACGGCTTGGCTCTGACTGGCCCAACAGGAGATGAGAAAACCCCCTTGACCAATCAAGTGGGAAGGAGGGGTTTATTCGGCACCCCCTCACAAAAACCCTTCCCCCTACACACAATAACAACTGTAGCATATGAGACCTTTGGTAGAATGCTAATGCATAGCGCAAGCTAATACAATGCACGCTACCCACAGACTGTGAACAGGGTTTTACAACAAAACCAAGTCGTATGTGTGTGTGAATCCTACACCCGCATCCCATGTTGTACAAAGAAAAACACTGACAGAGAGTATAACGGCTAGGCCGTGGAACGTGTGTATACGAGTATTACTGCAACTAACACAACAGTGTTGTGGATCAACCTTACTTTGCGTGTAAGCAACAGATCATACAACCAGCTTCTACCTGCATGTGGAGCGTCAGGCCAAGATAGAAACCTTTCTATAACTGAGTGTATGCTGCAGACCTTGCTTAATCTCATAACACGAACGTAACTCATCCCTCAATGTATACAATGAATCAAATCAAATCAAATCAAATTTATTTATAAGGCCCGACAACACACGTTAATGTCCCCATGGGCCTTAAATGCAGATTCACATTTCGCAACCTCATCATATGTTTTGGTGAAGAACACAGTTTGTTTAGCCAAAAAATACAGTCCCCCTTTTAGGGGACTTTTTATTTAGGCAACAAATTTATATGAGAGGGCCGAGGAGGGGTACAGAGGGGACCACAGGGGAAAAAGTCACTGTATTTTAGCGGCGTCTGCTGCCTCGAGCCGCTCGGGCTTTGCCACCCCGAGAAGCCCCGGAGGGACGGTAGGCAATCGGTTGCTGGTCTCGTCGATCCCTACCGTCTCCTCCGGTCGTAGATGGGCCGGCTGCAGCAGTAGCACCGTCTCTCCTCCTGGCCTTCATTGACGGGCCAGCAGTGGCGGCGGAGGCAGTGGTAGGCACAGCGGAGGTAGCTCGACGTCGTGGAAGCCTTCTGACTCCACCGGCGAGGACGGGAAGCGGAAAATGGGGTTGGAGAACGGATCTCTCCTCTGCCATCTCTCTGCATGTTGAGGTCATCAGCTGCAGGGCCTTCCCGAACAGTCCAGCATCGGAGAGGGGTGCCGTCAGAAGAGGGGCTCTCTTCTTCTCTGGCACACGGGCCTGCTCCAGCCAAAGGTGGCGCTGGATCAGAGTAGCCAGGGCGCGCGCTTTCCCAGCGGCTATGGCCTGCACCTGAGTCAGATGCAGGACAGCTCCTGCCGCCTGGGTGAGCTGATCATGTTGTACCGCGGTCAGCTCCGCGCCGCCCGTCATTATCCCAGATACAAATCTAGCCAGCTGTGCGACATTAGACGCAGCAGCCAGCGACTGTGTACCCGTGACGAACGACTGGTCACTCCAATACGCCAATCGCCTAGCCGATTTTCCTTGGAGAACCGGCTTGCATAATGGTTCCCACACCACATCCGGACAGAGGAGAGCGGCCATCGGCCTATCAAGCCGTGGCACACCCTCTCTCATACCTTCAACCAACCCCGCCACCCGCGTAACTGGTATGTAGGCGGGAGTAAGGCCCATGTGAGACACCACCTGGCCCCGACGAACATAGGCCCCCATTGAGGGGAAAAATGGGTAGACAACGTCCACCCCTCTCACCGGGCGACGCTGCCAGAGATGACCTATGAGATCATCGGGGGCAGGAGCAGGCAATGGCTGCGGCAGCGGCACGCCGTTTGCAGCGGCCGCTACTGCCATGAGCTCGGGGAACTAAGCCTGCAGTTCCCCCTGCAGACCTTCCTCCACCGAACCCGCATCCCTCACATGCAGCAGGCTTCGACCGGTTGAGGAGCCACAGTCTGATGTGGCTGATAGCAGGGCATCCTGCCGATGAGGCCGAGGTGGTTCCCCGACATCCTCGAACAAAGCGCCCCAAGGAGACATTTCACCCCCATCCAGTGTTACCTGGACGGGTGGGATACTCGCCTCCACTGGGCCTTCAAACAAAAATCCGTCTGACTCTACCATGTAATCCTCAGTTTCCATAGGGCATGCAGAGACCGACGCATCCTCGCTGGTCTCCAGCAATTCCCCAAACCCAGGCCGTTCGCGTCTGCAGGACACCATCTTGCGACGTGAACGAGCAGACGCGAAAAGTCCTCCGGGACCAAAGGAACCGGCCGCTCAAGAACGGACGATTCCCCGGAAGCAGAGGAACCAGAGTCGGGACCAGGCCATCGCCGGGGCGACGGCACCGGTGCACCGGCTCCTCGGAGAGGCAAACTACCCATCGGCTGTCTCCCGGGCTTGGCTGGCAACCACGAAAGTGGCAACAGCCCCGCACCAGAAGGCACGACGGAGGCGGGAATGGAAAACCGCTGGTGAAGAGTGGGTCTACGACTCTCCGAGGTAGACATTATTACTTAGATTTTTCTCTTGAATATTTATGAGAGAAGAAAAAAATAAGCACAATGTAAACACGTCTCAACTTTCTTCAACTAGCAACCTCGTCAAGTGGGGATCTACCAAGGCACTTCCTTGTGGTGAAAGCGAAGAAGGAGGCGAGTAGGTGGCCACACACCTGCTTATGAAGGTAAGCTGATAGGGGTGTGGTCAGACGAATATTGGGATGTAAAGGTACATTGTGGAATTTTTATTCAGTGCGCGTGCACAGGCGAGGTACAGTGCAGAGAGTGACGCCGAGCGAGAGCCATACGACACAGAACAGGCTATTGTTGGGGTGGTGAGGGTCCTTCATTATTTTGCAGGCTCTGGATTTGCACCTCCTGTTGTACAAGTCCTGCAGGGTTGGTAGTGTAATACCCATAGTACGCTCTGCTGAGCACACTACTCTCTGTAGAGCCTTCCTGTCCTGGGCAGTGCAGTTGCCAAACCAGGCAGTGATGTTCCCAGTCAGGATGCTCTCCACAGCCCCGAAATAGAAGGAGTGGGGTATCGTCCCTGATACTCTGAATGTCCTGAGTTGTCTCAGGTGGTAGAGGCGCTGCGTCGCCTTTTTTAACACAGTGTCTGTGTGTGTTGTCCATGTCAAGTCCTCTGTAATGTGGACTCCCAGGTACTTAAAACTGCTCACCCTGTCCACGATAGCCCCATTAATCCACAGTGGCGTGTGTGTCCCCTGCTGTATTCTCCTAAAATCTACGATCAGCTCCTTGGTTTTACCAATGTTCAGGAGTAGGCTGTTATCCCGGCACCAGAGTGCCAGGACATAAACGTCCTCCCGGTAGGCCTTCTCGTCATTTTTAGAGATCAGGCCCACCACCACTGTATCCGTCCGCAAACTTCACTATGGAGTTGGAGCTGAACCTAGCCACACAGTCATGTGTGTACAGTAGGGGTGTAAAGGTACACATATCCGTACCGAACCGTTTCAGTGTGTACCGTACCGTACCGAATGGCTGTGTACCAAACGAATACAACGGTATGTTACAACCAGTAATGACCGCCCACCGGGGGCTGTTTTTTTACAATCTAATATAATGCAGATACAGCCTGAAAATACAAATAATTATTACCCTTGTGTGTAGTGTCATCATCACATATTGCAATATACTGAGCACACATTAGGAACAAACACATACTTCAAATATAACGTTAGCGCCCACCACATCAAGTACGTATACACAACAAGAGTTGGAGGTCGGAAATGATGGAATAGATTTACCAACAAAAAAGGTGTTTAGCCTGCTCATACCTTAATAAAAGCGTGGGGTAGCATGAATAACTTGGCTCTGCTAATATACCGTGCTTTCTTTCAAACAGACGGCAACAAACGTGAAGTCAAGTCTCACTCGCGTGAGACTTCCGTTTACATACTCTGTCAATCCCTGTCCAGGGTACTCCTGGGTCCTAGTGCCCCCCAAGTTAAATGTCATGCACATGTATTTTATATGTTAATAAAATTGCATTTATCTATAGTCCTAATTCTGTCACTGTTTGATGTCACAAAGAAGGGTGTATCCAAAAGCTGTCTACAACATTTGTAACAGGTGATGAAAAAGTAAACAAATAATTAACTGTATTAGACATTTGTTAATGATGAATAGGCTTCACTTCAGATTAGGGCACACAATAGCATCTGCAAATGATTTATAGATGTTTTATGAATGTCTTAACAAATCATTTGTTAAACATGAACAAATAAATGGAGGTACAGTATAGTCGTTTTTTCATATCCATGTTACTACACATTAAACAACATTATTTAATGAGGAACAAATCAAGTACAAACAATGTTGATAATGAGTTATAAATAATGTAGAACTAATTTGTAAATGTTATACAAATATAGTTATAAATGATTTAATAATAATTTACGAATGTATATAAATGATTTGTTCATGATTAGTTCATTATCTACAAATACCTTATAAAGGTGTGGTAACATTGACGTGGATTTCATAATCCATGTATATAATTAGAGAAACCATATGCAATACACTGGGGTGCTCTAAGGAACTGTTTTGAACCCAGATGAAACCCCAGCGGTTGTTGAAACTGTATTTAGATAAGCCATTCTCAACCCCCACTCGTGACTGAGTACTGTATGTTAATATGATGATAGCCCCCCACTGGGTGCAGAGGGCAGACCAGCCCAGCCCAGACTTGTGAAGAGCAGAATGTATTCAAGTTCAAGTTCTTTAATAGTTGTCATACAGAAGTACAGAATACTTTCATACAAAATGCTTCTTACTGTTACGCTCCAGAGACTGTGCTAGACAAGATAGTATCAAATAACATAATAACATAATATAGCATGAATTTAGAAGAAGAAAATGAGGTCACAGTGTTCGGTATAGACATATGTACAATGTTCTGAGTTACCATATAATATACAATACACAATACTATGCAGTGTACTAATGTACAGTACTATCTAGTGCAAAGCAGAAATGGGATGAGGTACAATTTTAGTTACAATTTACAGTAAGGTGTACGAGTTGTAGTGCAATCCTTCATCCATAAATATAAAGTGTGGGGAGTGGGTGCTACAGTGTGTTTGTTTAAAGTGGGTGTGTGCTATAAAGTGTGTGGAGTGGGTGCTACAGTGTTTGTTTAAAGTGAGTGTGTGCGTGTGGATGTGTGTGCTATGTGCGTTTGGTGGTTGTTGTTGTGTAGTGTTCATTCATTGTTCGTTTAGCAGCCTGATGGCCTGGGGATAGAAGCTTCTTCTGAGTCTTTCTGTGCTCGCCTTGAGACTCCGGTATCGCTTGCCTGACCGCAGCAGTTCAAAGAGGCAGTTGTTCGGGTGACTGGAGTCTTTAATGATTCTCTTAGCCTTGCCCTTGCAACGCTTGTAGTAAATGTTCTGGAGGGTGGGGAGCCCCCCTCCAATTGTGCGTTCGGCTAAACGTGTCACTCTTTGTAGTCTGCTTCGGTCTTGTGCAGTGCTATTCCCAAACCAGGAGGTGATGTTGCCGGTCAAGATGCTCTCTATTGTACATGAGTAGAAGTTCTTAAGGATCTTCTGGCTGACTTGGAACTTCCTTAGGCGCCTGAGGAAGTAGAGGCGTTGTCGTGCCTTCTTCACAACACTGTCAATGTGTGTGGTCCATGTCAAGTCCTCGGATATGTAGGCTCCGAGGTACTTAAAGCTGTTGACTCTCTCAACCGGTGCCCCGTCGATGCTGAGGGGGCTGTAGTCCTTGACCCCCGACCTCCTGAAGTCCACAATCATCTCCTTTGTTTTGCTGACGTTCAGGGAGAGGCTGTTTTCCTGGCACCATCCCGCCAGGACCTTGACCTCTTCCAGGTAGGATGATAGTCATGGAAACTAATTCACAAAACAAGTTATTCTTTATCACTGTTTGATATCAAAATATAAGCCAAGAGTAAAAACTGTGATAATACTGGAAGAGAGAAATTCATAATACACTAGAGACTTGGTAAAATGTTTAAGTGGAATACCCCCTGGACGAGAAGACACAGGAGGGGGCTGCAGCAGCCAGCCCCACACAGGAGATCGATTGGGGACCGCCCCCACAGAAGAACCAACCGGATTGGACCAAAACGTACTACTAGACTGTTATGATTGGGGGGAAATGATAGTATTTAGGATCGAAAACAGTGTTAATTATAAACAAAATTAAATTAAAAACGAAGGTTCGAACATCCGTTCGAAAAACCCTGACGAAGTTTGAATCACTTTATTCAAATTGAGGATTTAGTTTGAGGATAAAAAAAAATAAAAATTGTAATAAAATAAAAAAATATATATATTAATTTTTTTTATTAAAAACGAAGGTTCGAACATCCGTTCGAAGAACCCTAACAAAGTTTGAATCCCAAAAACAGGCTTCGGGGACAGCCTTACCATACATATTATTTATATTATTCAAATGGACCTCAAACATATTCCGGTGTGATGTCACAGTATGATGTCATAATAGAACATTCTAGAACATTTGTGATGTCACAGTATGATGTCATAATAGTACATTCTAGAACATTTGTAATGTCACAGTATGATGTCATAATAGACATTCTAGAACATTTGTGTTCTATATATATTCAACAATCGGGGTCCAGTAGAAGGAGAAAAAGACGGTGAAGAAGGAGAAGAAGGAGAAGAAGAAGAGCCCATAAAAAGAATTGCGGAGGGCAGTAATACGCCACGATGCGTCTACACTGCCGGAAATTCAAATAAGAAGAAGAAGAAGATCTCATTGTGCATCTTGAGACAGGATAGATAGACTGTCTATCCTACAACACATAGATTGAAGCCTGCATTTCTCAACCAAGGTGCCTTGCCGACCGTTTTGCTGTGGAAAGGTGAGTGTCCACAATGGCTAGCTAGCTGTTGTACTTGAATACTGAATGTTAATATTGAATCAGACAATATACTGAATGTTAATATCAGACCATATTGAATACTGAATATTAATTCAGGTTGACAGTTGACATCATTTGACAGTTGACAGGGGGCTGGAAAGTTGATTTAAAGGGGACATGCATTATAAATGCCTTTTTTCTGTGTTTAGCATGGTTTTATAGTAATACAGGTTAGTATCAATGGGTCTGTGTCTCTAATTACCATATTGACTCATCAGTCTAGTCTCAAGTTCATGAGATCTTCCCTCACTCAACTAAACTGTTCTGATTTGACGGTTTCTGTGACGTCGACATAGCATTGATCTGCAGTAACGCCCCCTCTATGGTTGTAGTGCAGTGTAACCCGACACTTCCTCAAACAGGTTTTCACAGGCAGAGAGGGAGAAAACAAAAGTCCTATCTATAGCCGGCTTCCCCAAAATAATAAATGTCGGGGCGCCCCTAAGCACTGCTACCAGTGTCGGTTCAAAGTACTGCTTCTCTTCGCCCTTAAAGGGCCCGCGCCGCACAAAGAGAATGTATACCGATAAAGTTCCAGCACTCGGAGCGCTCACGGTAACTGGCTTGAGTGTACTTAACCAAGAGCGGGCCTGCTCCCACCACCGAACGTCCGTGTGGTGTGATGGCCGTCGAGAGCTCCCGTGATAGCAGGCGGCGGGGCTGGGTAGACGTGGTGCAGGTGACTGCTGGAGGTGCGTGCCGTGCCGCGACGTCCGTTGAGTAGTGGAGTAGCTGGAGAGGTGAAGCGACACGCGGACTAAACTGTGCCCTAGGCCTAACTGAAGCTAAGCTGTGGGTCGGGACGACCCCCTGTCATGACGCCTATACTTTAACTAAAACTCAACGTGTGCAATATCTACCGCACTCTTCGGCAGTAGCTCGTCTGCTTCTTCGTTCACAAAGTCTCTTTAGCATTAACTGAAAGCTAAGCTATCGCGTATATTATATTAATAACCCGCCTCGTAACTGGGTTTATATCCCGCGTGCTTGATGTCCGGAGCTCCTGCTCCACGCGACCTCTTCCTTCTCTGGAAAACCGACGAAGAGGGTGCTCCGCTGTCTGAGCTCCGCCTTTAGCCCATCCTTCTTCACCTGATGTCTGTCCTGCCCAACGTCACACCAGCTCCCCCCGGCGGCACTCCAGTGCATGCTCCACTATTCACTGTCAATGTTAGAATATGGAGGATCAAGAGGGGTCAGTGGGCACAGTAGAGTAAAGGGAATTAGGTTAGGCACATTGAATTATCGCTAGACATATTCAGGTGTCTACATATACCTTTTGGATAAATAGCTCTGAAACCATTTGTAAGCAGATGTGTCAAAGCCAACATTCATTAACCTTTGCAATAGAAGAGAGTGATGAACTGTGTCAAATGCTTTTGACAGATCTACAAAACAGGCAGCACAGTGTTTACTTCAGTCAAGGTCAGATACTATACCATTTACAACTAGAGTAGTAGCTGTTGCTCTAAACTCACATTGATTGATTGATTGATGTGGGCTTAATATAGTGATCTGAGATAAACAGATCTTTCCAAGACAGGATAGCTTGGATATTGGTCGATAGCTATTCAGATTAATTCTATCTCCACCTTTATGTAATGGAACAACATGAGCTATTTTCCAGATACTAGGAACTATACATGATGGCAATGAAAAAGTGTATATGTTAGTTCTGTAATTACTGGAGCAGCTAACCTGAGGAGAAAGAAAGAGTCTAGCTTAACCTCTCCAGTTTTATACCAGATTTCCTGGTATCAATGGTCTGTAATACTTCAAAAACAACACAGGGAGAGAAGGGCTGCAAGGTAAACTGAGGCATGCCTCATAGCGTGCACCAGCTCATGATCACCAAGAGGGGGCTCCGTAAAATTATTATCAAACAAATAACCGCCTTCAGAAAATGTGCCTATTAAAGGCCAGACAAATCTCTTTCTGCTCAGATATTAGACAATTAAATTGAATTCACCACTTCAAAAAACTCTGGTCGTATAAAGGGATCTAAATATGAGCTGGTAATGTAATTCAAATAGTAGTTTGTTGGGATTCACTACCTCAGGTGCACATTTATTTCTAAATTGCCTAAATAATGACAGATGGGAAGGGTCTCCAGAGTGTCTGTGTGTTCCTTTCTCTAAATAAACTGCATAGCTCAGGTGAGAACCACAGGGTTAATCTATCTTTTATCCTAATTTATTTAAAAGGAGCATGTTTATTGATGACAGAGAGAACAACACCAGGGGTGTCTTTTGGAAATAGTGTGAGATTTTGTTTTCTGTAGTCTGGAGTTTTTGATACTAGCTGTGGGGCAGTGATCTCTGATTCCCAACTCAAATACTCTGCAAGCTGAATTATTATTACATATATACATATTAAAGTAGTTGGCATTACTTAATCAATTAACATTAAAATCACCAAAGACAATCATCTCAACATCTGAATAATGTATCAATGGAGCTGATGTCAGGTAATTCAGTTAACACTAAAATATCAGAATCAATCTGAGGGACCAGCATTTTCAGATGATCCATATTTTGTTATTTTACCAGACTCCTTACATTTAAATTAATTAGTCCCAGGCCTTTCCTATGTGTAAAAGAGTGTGGACTAATGAGGCTGATTCAGGTGATAACACAGTGGCATGAAGGAGGGGGAGGGGTCCGCGAGTAGGGTGTGGGATGTAAACAGTCAATCACATGACTGGACAGCATGCTGTAAGTTAGCCACTAGCATACGGCTGCTGTTGTGTTTATCTGTTCATCTTCAATAATAAAAGGTAGAATTAATCTTTCAGAGGTTTATTCAAAAGTGAACAACAAACAGGAAAATAATACGTTGCACCGGGCAGAATATACAGTAGCGTGGAGATGCCAAGACATTCTGCCCAGAACAGAGAAAACAAGCGTCTTATCGCTTTTCAGAAAATAGTATCAGACCCAACAAGGATAGGCTTTTTTTATTTTATTTTTATAGCAGACTTAAAAGAGGGTCTAGAATTTCAACAGTTCTTCGTTTTAGAACACAGACTCTCATCTCCTGCCACAACAGGTGGCTGTTGTGAGTCCATATGAATTCGATGACATTCCCTATGTAAGCACAAATAAAATTGCCTTGTGTTAGCAAGAAAGTCTCACACTACCCAGTCTGTTTGGATGGACTCTGTCAGTTCTAAAAAGCAAGGAACATTCCCAAAACAGATTCAACTTGTCAATGAAAGCCATGTTCTGAGCACTGGAGCCAGGTGTGAAGACTGAGGATTCTACTCAACAGGCCAGTGTGGGAATGGAACCAGAGATAAAAACAGACTTTCCACATTTACTTAAAAAGTTAAGAAGAAGAAGAATCTCTGGTCAGCTCAGACTGCTGGCGAGCTAGCATAGACTGTAAAAGATGAGATTCTCATGTAGGGCCTACATGTCTTACTTTATAGCCTTATGTAATAGAAATGTCAAACCTTTGGCCAATATCTCATCAGGTGGAATCAGATCCATTCTGGAGGAAAGCTGTGAACCTTTTCCTTCTCCTCTGATGTTACTGGAGGAGGAAGCTTTATGACAACTTGGTAATAGATCTGACCAACTGTAGTCGATACAGATCAATCGAATGTAGCTAGTATCACCCTGATAGCGATATTTTGGGTATATGATCTGTGCATCCCTATATAGGCCTATTCGTTCAACATGTTACTTTCCTGACAAGAGTGTAGTGTTTGTTACTTTCAAAAGTAATGGTTACAACAAATTACATTTAAATTATTCTTCTTTCTAGACTCCCTTGCCTTACAACTATTTATCTGTGAAGAGGAGGTTCCCCCTGAGCAGCAGCAGAGGAGCCCCAGTCTGGACCAGGAGGAGCCAGAGCCCCTACAGATGAAAGAGGAACTATGTGAAGATCTAGAGGAGTCTGATAGGTGCAAGATGATCTTACATCCTGTGAAATATGAAGAATATAGTGAGAATACTCTGTCCTCACAACTCAGCCAAACCCAGGACCCAGAGCTCCTACAGATTAAAGTTGAACTACATCAAGGGCTGGAAGAAGCTGATCGCTCCAAGATCACAGTAGACCCAGTGAAATGTGAAGATGGTGAAAAGAATGATCAGCCTCTTCAAACCCAAAGGGAGAGAAACGGAGAAGCATATTCTTTACCCAGCACTTCAACTGAACAGATGAAAACAGAACCTGATGGAGAGGACTGTGGAGTATCAGAACCAGCCAGTAACCTAGATCCAGCTGGTGATTTAGAACCAACTAGAGATGTCCAGCTTCGCTCTTCCGACTGTTCGGGAAATGAGACTGATGACAGCGATGATGACAGTTCTGAGATTAAGACTGATGACAGCGATGATGACAGTTTTGAAACTGAGACTGATGACGGCGATGAATGGAAGGAGACTGCAGGGCCAGGTTTGATGACTCTGAAACCAAAGAAGACACAGAAAATACAAAGTTCGTCTAGCAGCAGTTGGACTGATGAGAGTGATGATGACAGTTCTGAAACTGAGACCAATGACGGTGATGATGACAGTTCTGAAACTGAGACCAATGACGGTGATGATGACAGTTCTGAAACTGAGACTGATGACGGTGATGGTGACAGTTCTGAAACTGAGACCAATGACGGTGATGATGACAGTTCTGAAACTGAGACTGATGACGGTGATGATGACAGTTCTGAAACTGAGACCAATGACGGTGATGATCACAGTTCTGAAACTGAGACTGATGACAGTGATGATGACAGTTCTGAAACTGAGACTGAAGACGGTGATGAATGGAACGAGAGTGGAGGGTCTGTTTTGAGATTTTATGCAATTTGGCAACCTTTCTTGACATTTGTCGAAAAGATTTAAGCAGAGAATGTAACCCCATAATGTGCAGTCGATCTAAAATAAACTGGACGACATCAGAGCACGGATTCAATTCCAAAGAGACGTTAGAGACTGTAATGTTCTCTGCTTCACCGAGACGTGGTTGACGGCGGACATCCCAGACCACGCCATTCAACCAGCGGATCACTTCTTTACTCACCGCAAAGACCGTAGGCGGCGGTATTTGCCCTTTTGCGAGCTCAGACCCATTCCCAATGATAACATCAGGCTGGATGGATGAAAATCAATGGATGTAGCTAATAAAAGAAATAACGATTAAAACCCGACTATACTCGTGATTGGCGCTGAACGGTCGGCGAGTTAACCCGACTATCATCGGGTCTGGCGTTGAATGAGTTAATCATGATGTCACAGTTATACAGTTGGACTAGGAGTCATGTTCTTATTTATTTAAAGCACACACTTATACTTACAGTATGATGACTGTTCTATACATTTTTAACCTTAGTATAAAAATATTTGCCAGATCTATAAACCTTCTCATTGCACACAGTCAAAACATTTTACCCCTGAATTCTACATGTAAGTTATTTTTCACTAAACAGTAAATGTGCCTCAGTTATTAATTACAGTGAGTACGCTATTTAGTAAACATTTTATTATGAGAATGAATATCCAACTCTCTTTACTCTGCAAGACTACTGACTGATGTGGAGACAGAAGAGCGTTAATCTGAAAGAGAAGAGAACAATCCATCACTCCATCTTCAGCAGGTTAAAACCAGTAAAGTAAAGAAGCCTAACCTTCACTCTACCACCAGTTGACAAATGAGGACCATCAGATATAAGGATGTAGGCACGGCAGGAGACTTTGATAAGATTAAGACCAAGTTATCCTACAATACATTTTGAAGATCGGTGTTTAAAGGAACACTCCAATATTTTGGGAAATAGACTTATTTGCCATCTTCCTCCGAGTCAGACAAGAATATGTGGATTGCATCTCTGTGTGTCAGTTTTGGAAGTTGTATTTCTTCACTTTTGATTGAGCTAGGCTAGCTGCTCCCTACTACTTCCAGTCATTGTGCTAAGCTAGGCTAGCATGCACCTATACCTCTCTCTGGGGCTACTAGACACACAGAGATGTATCCTGATCTAGGAAAACGGTTAATTTTGCAACTTTGAGCTGAATTAGATCAACCACTGTTCCTGAAATCATACATTTGTACACCCATCTTTTAGGTGAATATTTCTCTCACTGAAGTATATATTATGTTATTAGGCCTATGGATGAAGGATTTAGTAACTCCAGCATATGGAATGAGTTTACTTAATGAAGAGAAATAAAAGCATTATGTAGATACACTTGGTAGTGTCAGTGTGCATGAGAGGTCATCAGCCCCAGGTGTGTTGTGCTGGGACCTCCTCTAAGGTCAGCCCATCATCTGACTCTTTTACTTGTAATAGTACCAGTCACGCTTCAATGTTTAAAAGAAACCCCAAGGCTTACTGTTCTGAAGGTCCAGATTAACACTGAAAGTCTGCGTTTATTATTTTGTATAACTTGTATATTGTTTATATATATAAGATATATATCTTTACGCCATCTGTTTGCATAATAGTATTCTTCGCTCGCCTCATTGGGTCCCACCCTTGACGTTGTAGGCGCCAGAGACGAGCCCCCTAGACATGGTTTCTAGACATGTTCGGACACGTTCAGACAAGCCCAGAGCAGGCGCATTGATTCTGCACAGGTGAATCGGCTGAGCCCCATAGGGATCAGTTTGAGTATATATATTGTGGACGGTGCAAGCAGCCGAGTCGGCAGTAACAGAACAGGAGAAGTAGCAGAGCGAGAGTGTGATAGGTCCGGTACAGTTGTACACAGACCTACAAGCAGTGTATCGTTACAGAGAGCAAATGGCTACTTAGATACGACTATAATATTGTAGAGCCATTATTGGCACAGTATAGTGACTCGTGTAAGCGAAGTAAAGTGGAGAGACTTATAGTTAAACCCAGCGCCGTTTGGATATAACTACTCATTGGAGACCGTCTGCGGGTTAGCTTCCAGTACAAACGAAGCTAGCTAGCTACCATCTATGCCAACGGGCTTTTGGATTAATAGCTATTAACCCTGCCATCGGGCGCTAGGATTACAAGGACCGGTTCCGTACGAGACCCCTTTCTTCCAGCGGCGACAGGATTATCCGACCCGGTCTACAGTTCCTCCGGAGCTTGGAGCTCCAGAGGGAAACCATCGTCTCCAGCTACCATTTGCTTTTCCCAGTATCGCCTCGTTTCGTCTCACTCCCTGCAGAGCTCCGGTCGAGTATTCGTAACCTAGGAACTATTCATTACCGCTGACTTATACCCTGACATTCTATTATTAAAGGAGAACCGTGATGACTAATATGTATGTTGCTATGACTATTAAAATACTGTAAACTTGGTATCTCTGTCCCCGCGCAGTCAATTGAGTGTCCGCCATTTTGTCTAACTATACTGTCTGGCTATTAATATTCTTTAGTAGTGGTTTAATCTAAACAATCTTTAATACAGTCCGGGTTGTGTAGCCCCTCAGCTACAATTGGTCCTTCGAGCCGGAGGGTATCAGTAATAATAATCATATTAGTAATAATATGGCCAGCGGCGGACACTCTCCAATCGGCTCTCCCCCCTTAGAGCGCCCTAGGCGCCAGCGTCAGCCCCCTCCCCACTTGGAGAACTACGCTGTAGATTTACCTCCTAGCTTATCTACGAGGACGTTAAGCAAGGATAACATTAGTAGCTTAAGTATGCCCAGCCTTATCGACCTGTCAACCCCACCGGTAGAGACCCAAGCTAGTTTAAGTGAAACTGACTTAGCTCACGGGGGGGACAAGCGGGACATGACTTGACTATGCCCATAGAACACCGCGCCCCCGAGATGGACCTCGGAGCGCCAAAAGCTAAAGAACGCGCCCCCGAGAGGGACCTCGGAGCGCAAGAAGGTAAAGAATGCGCCCCCAAGATGGACCTCGGAGCGCACCAGAGTAAAGAGCACCGCGCCCCCGAGATGGACCTCGGAGCGCGGGAGAAGACAAAGTACAGCGCCCCCGAGATGGACCTCGGAGCGCGTAAGGAGACCAGGTCACCGCCAAGCCCTGCCAACTCCAAATCACCATCATCAGCGTCATCCCCAAGCGAGGCCGACCAGAGGCTAGCGCAAGTCCTGATCGCCACGCTAACCGCTTCAGCGGAAAGAGACCGCCTCCAGGGTGAGCGTGACCGCCTCCAGGCGCAACGAGAAAGTGAGCGCGAACATCTCAGACTGGAAGAGAGGCGCCTCCAGGCTGAAGAAAACATGCAGCGCGAAGCAGCCAATGCGCAGCGCGACGCAGCCAATGCGCAGCGCGAGGCGGAGCGAGACCGCCTACAAGCACAAATGATGGAGCAAGCACTCCAGAGGGTGACCCCCCACTCTTCCACCCGGAGCTCCCGGAGATCATCACGACACGGGTCGAGGGCACCTTCCCCTCCCCGACAAAGCTACACGGGACCCAGCCTACGGGAAGAACCTGCTTACGTTGCAGAGCAGCTAACCGAGCGACTACAAAGCCTAACGGAGGACGAGGGAGGACAGAAAGCCCACCCGCACGACCCCATCTCAGACCAGGAGGAACAGTGCAGCCCCGGTCTCAGTCCCGACACGCTGCGTTATGAACCCCCAACACGTCCCAGTGGGGAGTTCGAGCAACAGACAGCACAGAGGAATAGTGCCTGGAAACCCAGCCCCTGGTTCCCGCCCAGCACGAACCAACGACCCAACGTACAGGGAGACTCGCCACGGATGCCTCTCCCCCCACGTGCGTCAGTGTCACAGCCCTCCATGGCACACTACATTGGGACACCCACATTCCCAGACTTCACAAGAGAAGACCGAGCGCAGTATACCGAGCTGCGCATGTGCCTAGAGACAATTATGTCCGGAGTACAGGACGAGTCATACAAGTATGCCATTCTCCTTAAGTACCTCAAGGTAACTAGAGTGCACAACATAGCGCTGGCATACTCCAATTCACAAACTCCCTATTCTGACGCCCTGGTTACCCTCGACGCACGTTACGGACGTACATGGGACTATGTCATTCAGGAGATACGTGAGATTGAACGTCTCCCCCCGGCTAGAGACAACCGAGCCCTGGACGACCTATCCGTCAAGGTACAGTCCCTAGTAGGGATGCTCGGGTCCCAACGAGACCAGGGGATGTACGAGTTGTACGCCAACTCCAACGTGGAGCGCATATTGGAGAAGCTCCCCCCATTCCGCCAAGAACGCTTTCGGCGGCAACGAAACTACCGTGACCCGAATGGCCCAGAACAGTCACTCCTGGACCTTGCTGACTTCCTAGCCTTCCTAGCAGCCTAAGAATTGACACCTTCGCATGGGGTGGCTCGAACATTAAAGAGGGACCGAGAAGGTTTAAAGACCAAAGCAGGCCCATCACCGTGATGCACCAGGCCGAGGCGGTGTCATGGCAGACGAGTCACAACCCCCCCGCCAAGGAAAAATGGAAGATTGCCTGTCAATACTGCGACAGTGAACACTGGCTGTCACAGTGCGACGCATTCAAGAGACTGACCACAGCCGAAGTAAGTCAGTGGATTAAAGATAACCGCCGCTGCTTCCGCTGCGCGCGCGGCCACATGGCAGCAGAATGCCGCCTTAAGAAGAAGTGTGGCAAGTGTGACGGCGCTCACCTCGAAGCACTGCACGAGAGCAACCAGCGCCCACCAGGAGACCAAAGTAGGACCATCACAGTGATGTACCAGGCCGAGTCGGTGTCACAACAGAAGAGTCACAACCCCCCCGCCAAAGAGGAATGGAAAATGGAGGTTCCAGAATTCAAGATCACATGTAAGTACTGCCACGGCGGACACTGGCTGTCGTGGTGCAGCGCATACAAGAAACTGACCCCTGCCGAAAGGGATCAGTGGGGCGAGGCTAACAAGCAGGACCACTACGCTTACTGCGAATCACTGATCGAGGCCCACAAGCGAAGATTAGCTCTTACACTAACACTTACAGTGTTACAAGTCTAGGATGTTGGAGTCCTATAAGCTGAAGCTATTTTGATTTATTATTGGGACGTGAGTCAAACAAAGGGAAGCACATGGTCAATTTCCAGAATGTTTATTCATCGAATACAATCATATAAAACCAAAATTATGTCATTGTTTGGATACAGTAGAAGTTATGAAATACATACCCGTTTGTACAAATTTGGTCAGAGACACAAAACATTACGAGTCCATCAGTGTCCTGTTTGTTGCCAGAGTCAGTCTGTGTGGTGCTTCCCTCTGTCTGTGTGCTTAGGAACTGTGGTGTTGGTGTTTTCTTCTCCAGGCAGCATATGATGGCAACCTCTCTCTCAGCCTTCTCAGCAGATGGAGGCTTTGCTGCCTGGATGTGGAGCCTCCCGTCATGAGCCAGGGAGCAGGTGACGGCCTCAGGATCCACCCCTTCAGGCAGATCAAACTCCTGTCTGAACTCCTGCCATCTGTAAGAGTAGGAGCTTTTCCCCTCCCCCTGCTTCTTCTCTGTCGTCCCACTGACTCTCAGCTTCATGCCCACCTGCTTGACAGACAGCTCCTCTGGGGGGAAGTCTTTAGTGTCCAGGGTCAGGCAGGGTTCACACTCGTCCTGGAAATTCAGACACTAGATTATACTAGTCATTGAAAACCTGGAAAATTACCAAATATCCTGGAAAAAATATGATGTTGTCTTGAAAATGTACAATTGTATTTGAGCCCCTAGGTGTGCATTTTGATTGAAACTGAACTGTTGGTAGGATTATAGCAGTTGTACCGCCCAATGTTGGGCCCGGCCCGCGGGTCAAGTTTGGGCCACGTTCATTTTGTTTTGGCCCAACATGGTATTTGACAAGCACATGCTTATTCTCCTCTTATTTAAAGTGCTGTAAATGATGTAATGACTACAAAACATACATTTTGTGACTGGTGTAGCAGTCACCTGCAATGAACATGAATGAATGAATGACTTTTATTTATATATCACCATTCACAGCACGAATGCACAGGGTGCTTTACGGCTATTCAACTAAATTGTTCAGGGGGCCACATTGTCAGAAACCCAAGGGGCCAGGGGCCGGACTGCCACGGCGCCTCCCCGTGCTATGAATATATGTACACTTGACACAACACGCAACCACATTTTCACAACTTTTATTTAACTACATTGCAAAGGTAGTATACTTTTAAAAAAAAGTGCTTCATTTATGTGCCACATCTGCAACATCTCCTGCAAAAAGCGCTTCATTTATGACTGTGCAACAACTGCAACATCTCCTCTTCAACATTTCAATATAAAAATAAAATAAAAAACAAACAAGTGCATGATGTGCATCTGAACATTCTAACCTCAACACTTGAACAAAAACACATTTATAGTGCAGCTGAGCTTATGAAAAAGTGCTTCATGTCTGTGCAACAACAGCAAATCACAGCATCTTATTAGCACTTATTGTCCACTCTTAACTCTCAAACATCAGGGGGGGTGGGGGGCAGACCTACATACACACATCTAATGAGAGAGATTGCACTTCTTTGACTGGGCAATGGCAGAGAAAGAGGGTTCATAGGAAGTGAGGGCTACCCGCAAACAGTGATGCAAATGCTCATTTGTCAAGGAGGCACGGTTGCGTGTTTTAATGGCATTCATGTGAGAGAAACTGGATTCACAGGTGTATGTTGAGCCAAACATTGTTAGCACAGATATTGCCAGCGTTTTTATTTTGGGGAATGTGTTACATGAATACACTTTATCCAAAATGTTGTGGTGGATTCATTCTCAAGTGCCTGCTTCAGAGCAGATGATGCTTGCATGTCAATTATTTCAAGTTGCAGGAGACCTTCGTCAATGTGAAGTGATGCAAGGACCTGCCCTGCCTCTCGCCAGCCTCCTCGTCTCTTCACCCCCGTAATAAAAAACACACTCTGTCGTTTTTTTTTTAATTACGGGGCCAAAGGATAAATCGCAGCACAGTTAGCACTCCCGTTACATTTTCAAATCACAATATCATAACAACACAGAGGCTGAGAGACTCACTTTGTTTTGCTGCCGGTGGACCATCGTTGGACAGGGCTGGACCAGCATGAGAGAACAAGCTAGCTGGAAGGACAGTCCTAGCTGTGGGGAACTGACCTTGCTAGCTGAAGGGGCAGTCCTAGCAGTGAGAGAAAACTGACCTTGCTAGCTGAAGGGGCAGTCCTAGCAGTGGGAGCAAACTGACCTTGCTAGCTGAAGGGGCAGTCCTAGCAGTGGGAGAAAAACTGACAATGCTAGCTGAAGGGGCAGTCCTAGCAGTGGGAGAAAAACTGACATTGCTAGCTGAAGGGGCAGTCCTAGCAGTGGGAGAAAACTGACCTTGCTAGCTGAAAGGGCAGTCCTAGCAGTGGGAGAAAAACTGACCTTGCTAGCTGAAAAGGCAATCCTAGCAGTGGGAAAAAACTGACATTGCTAGCTGAAAGGGCAGTCCTAGCAGTGGGAGAAAACTGACCTTGCTAGCTGAAGGGGCAGTCCTAGCAGTGGGGCAAACTGACCTTGCTAGCTGAAGCGGCAGTCCTAGCAGAGGGAGAAAACTGACCTTGCTAGCTGAAAGGGCAGTCCTAGCAGTGGGAAAACTGACCTTGCTAGCTGAAAGGGCAGTCCTAGCAGTGGGAAAAACTAATCTTGCTAGCTGAAAGGGCAGTCCTAGCAGTGGGAAAAAACTGACCTTGCTAGCTGAAAGGGCAGTCCTAGCAGTGGGAAAAAACTGACCTTGCTAGCTGAAAGGGCAGTCCTAGCAGTGGGAAAACTACACAAAAAGTGGAGGCCATGCAGAGGGACCGGGTTAGCTGCCTGGGCATGGCTAGCTACAGGGCCCATGCCAGCAGCAAGGGCTGCATTAACATAGAGGCTGTGCTAGCAGCCGGGGCTAAGCTAGCAGACTGGGGCCCTGCTGAGGGACTGGGTTAGCTGCCTGGGCATGGCTAGCTACAGGGCCTATGCCAGCAGCAAGGGCTGCATTAACATAGAGGCTGTGCTAGCAGCCGGGGCTAAGCTAGCAGACAGGGGCCCTGCTGAGGGACTGGGTTAGCTGCCTGGGCATGGCTAGCTACAGGGCCTATGCCAGCAGCAAGGGCTGCATTAACATAGAGGCTGTGCTAGCAGCCGGGGCTAAGCTAGCAGACAGGGGCCCTGCTGAGGGACTGGGTTAGCTGCCTGGGCATGGCTAGCTACAGGGACTATGCCAGCAGCAAGGGCTGCATTAACATAGAGGCTGTGCTAGCAGCCGGGGCAAAGCTAGCAGACAGGGGCCATGCTGGTAGTAGAGGCCTAACAAGCTGCAGGGAAGCCAACAGGGCTAACAGGGAAGCTAACAGGGCTAACAGGGGAGCTAACAGGGCTAACAGGGAAGCTAACAGGGCTAACAGGGGAGCTAGAGGGAACAAGAAAAAAAAAAGGCAAACTCAACATACACCGTCTGTGCTGGCTGGGGTCGTCGATTTGGTCGGGTCGTACTGTTATGGTTTGTAACCGACCCCAATCGCACAACACAAGACAGGTATGAGAGTAAGCCAAGAACTGGGCATTTATTGAATAACAAAGAAAAACGGCACTGTCCCTTTAAGGGAGAACACAAAATACTGGATAACAAGAAGGGAAAGGTACAGTGCCTTTAAGAGGCGAGCTGGCTAAGGGGAAGGCAAGGGAAGGCTAACGGAAACAGGGCCGGGGCAAGGGAAGGGGCAGGAACAGGGAGGACTAGGAGGACCGGACGGGAAGGACAAGGAGGACTAGAGAGCGGAGACAGGGACAGAGGCCCGCGGAGGCGGGCTGGGGACAGGGAGGACTGGGAGGACTAGAGTGGGGAAACAGGGACAGAGGCCCGCGGAGGCGGGCTGGGGAGAGGGAGAACTGGGAGGATTAGAGTGGGGAAACAGGGACAGAGGCCCGCGGAGGCGGGCTGGGGAGAGGGAGGACTGGAAGGACTAGATAGGGAGGACTAGGAGGACAAGAGAAAAACAGGGTAAGGCCTTGGAACAGGGCGAGGGCTGGAGCTGCATACTGGGACAGAGAAAACAGGGTAAGGCCTTGGAACACAAGCATTAATGAATGTTGCTGCTCTGCAGCTTCTCCCGGGATGGTTAGTCTGGGGAAGCAGGTGGGTACATCAGAGCCGCTCTGCAGACTTCTCTCGGCAGATCTCCGAGGTGGGTAAACGGGACCGAGAGGGAGAGAGGGAGTGGGTTAGCTCAGAGTACAAAGGGGAACAGAGCAGGTGACAGGAGAGGTGACTTGTCCCAAAAACAGAGTAATCCAAGTGACAGAATCTTCGGTGTAAATACACACTGTGAGTAAAGTCCCAAAATACGAATCCAAGTGAATAATATCTTCGGTGTGTAAACACACAGTGAGCGATGTTAAGGCCAAAATATTATCCCAATGAAACAATCCAAAAAGGCTGAACGCTGGGTGAGTGACTGATAAAAAGCAGGAAATCTTCAGTGTTATATAAACACACGAAAAACGGATAGGATCAAAGACAGTCATAAAAACTCACCCAGGCGCTGTGCGTAAAGAGCGTTGGAACAGAACGGAGCGAGCGCGTCGCCACTGGAAACGGGTGTCCAAGCGGAGGTCTGAGTGGTGCGCGACTGCTTGGAGTAAGCGCCGGTACGGAGGGCGCATCTGGCGCGGAGGTCTGAGTGGTGCGCGACTGCTTGGAGTACGCGCCGGTACGGAGGGTGCATCTGGCGCGGAGGTCTGAGTGGTGCGCGACTGCTTAGTGTACGCGCCGGTACGGAGGGCGCATCTGGCGCGGAGGTCTGAGTGGTGCGCGACTGCTTAGTGTACGCGCCGGTACGGAGGGCGCATCTGGCGCGGAGGTCTGAGGGGTGCGCGTCTGCTTGGAGTACGCGCCGGTACGGAGGACGCATCTGGAGTGCGTCTGAATGCGCGTCAGGAGTGAAGAGCGCGTCTGCGCGGAAGAGCGCGCCGGCTCGGAGAGACGCATCCTCCCGTAGAGTATTAGGAAGCGATGCGCGTCAGGAGTGAAGAGCGCGTCTGCTGCGCGGAGGTCTGGATGCGCGTCTGGGCGTCTGCTGCGCTGAGGTCTGAAGTGGAACACTGGGATACCTCCCGTGGAAGTTTAGAGAGCGCAGTCCAGTGTCTCCCTCAGGCAACGGCGACAGGAGGCAAAGGCTGGAGCGCATCTCACGCCGGAGATGAAAACAGCATAAACAGACAGAGGACCTCCCGAAGGAGTCTTGGTGATAGAAAATATGATACGGAATGAACGGCACGACCCGACAAGGGACAGAGGGGAGAGCGAGGTACTTAAAGCCCACAGGGGAACTAATTAGAATGCACCACAGGTGCGTGAAGGTAATTGATACTAAAAGTGTGTGTTCGGCACCAGACCAATCAAACACATAATGACAGGTAGTCCAAGGGTGTGGTTGCTGAAGAGCAAACGAACGCGAGGGTGGGGGCTAGTGAGGTGAGGAGAATGCAATTGATTAACAGTAGGCTTAAAGGAACAGAGCGAGTAGGTGAGCAACAGGCTTAAAGGAACAGAGCGAGTAGGTGAGCAGCGGACAAAACCTCACACTCCGGTCATCACTACGAGACAGCCGGAGACAGGGGGGCACGCAGAGAGGGTCGCATCCTCCCGGTCTTCATCACGGGACGTCCAACACTCTGGTCATCACTACGAAACAGCCGGAGACAGGGGGGCACGCAGAGAGGGTCGCATCCTCCCGGTCTTCATCACGGGACGTCCAACACTCTGGTCATCACTACAAAACAGCCGGAGACAGGGGGGCACGCAGAGAGGGTTGCATCCTCCCGGTCTTCATCACGGGACGTCCAACACTCTGGTCATCACTACGAAACAGCCGGAGACAGGGGGGCACGCAGAGAGGGTCGCATCCTCCCGGTCTTCATCACGGGACGTCCAACACTCCGGTCATGACTCCGGGACAGCCACTCACAGGGAGACGGGACAGGCATTAGACAGCTCACATGATTGTGATGGGTGGACATAGCAATAGATACAAGTAGTAAGCATATATGTTAATAGAATAGATATATGAAGTAAGCATTTTATGTGAATAGAATAGAATAGAAGTAATTAACCCAGCAATGAAACCATGTTGACGGACCACAAACCATGTTGACAGACCACGGACAGAAGACGGTAAGAAGCTGATCCATGGCCTCGTGGTGCACGTAGAACAGTCACTGCAATCTTGGCCAAGACCCCGAGACATCCACCACCTTGGTCAGTACTACGAGACAAGCACTCAGGAGAGATGGGGGGGTTGGGACAGGGGTTAGAGAGTTCCCATGTTTGTAGTGGACGGAGATGTAGCAATAAGTACATGTAGTGAGCATATGCATACATGGTGACAGTAGAATCATAGTATATAAGAAAATTGTGAAATAGAGTAATAGATAGAACTACTGCAAGCGTATGGATACAGGATGAGATACAAGACAATAGCTCAGGGCCGTATGCCCCGTGGGGGCAGGAGAAGCTACTCGGAAGGTTCAGCACTGCAGGCCAGACAGAAGACGGTATGAAGCTGTTCCATGGGACTGGTTGAGACAGAGGTTAAAAAGGTTCTCCCATGTCTGCAGAAAAGCAGACATGGGAGCAAATAGACATCCTAACTAAACTAGACAGATTAATCTAAGGGTCAGTCCCCGACCAGGTGAGATCAGGGTAGGTTGAAGGAGAGAGAGAAAAGATGGGTCTTAAGCTTACTTACTATACAAATAACATTTATTATTATTATTATTATTATGAGGTAGGTACAGTAGTAAATATTCCTCTTCATTATATTTATTTGTTTAATTTGCCTTCACTTCTATCCACTTGAATCTTTGTCCCAATGTTTGATCCCAACCAGCTGATTGAAACATCAGCTGAGTCGCCTCCAAAAGTCTTGTTTGTCAGGAATCCTCTCCTCCATTTGTCCTCAGAGGAGCTGGAGGACTGGGGCTGAAATCACCATGGATTCTAATTCATGTACTACTTTACATTCATTAAACATGTAACATGTAAACAAGATGGTTCTTCTGCTGTGATGGTGTGCATTTATATAGCAGCTTTTATCCAATTTTTTTTTTTGTTCCTCACATTCACCCATACATTCACACACAGACAGCGGAGGCGACCATGCAAGGTGCCAACCTGCTCATCAGAAGCAGTTAGGGGTTAAGTGCCTGAGAGGAGTGGGACTCAAACCGGGAACCTTCCGATCACCAGACGACTGCTCTACCTCTTGAGCCTCTGTTGCACTGTAGTTGGGTAGAAAATAGTTCCTACATGAAAGGGCTCACAACAAGGTCTGTGTCTTGAATAACGTGGGTCATGACTTCTGGAAAGAGATGTTGCTTTTAGGTTTTGATGAAATGTATTCTGAGCTCAACAAGCTGAGTGTCATTCAGCCCCATTGTATTGTAGTGACAGCAGGTATCTCTACAGCAGGTATCTCTACATCAGGTATCTCTACAGCAGATATCTCTACAGCAGATATCTCTACAGCAGGTATCTCTACAGCAGGTATCTCTACATCAGGTATCTCTACATCAGGTATCTCTACAGCAGATATCTCTACAGCAGGTATCTCTACAGCAGATATCTCTACAGCAGATATCTCTACAGCAGGTATCTCTACTCTACAGCAGATATCTCTACAGCAGGTATCTCTACAACAGGTATCTCTACAGCAGATATCTCTACAGCAGGTATCTCTACAGCAGATATCTCTACAGCAGGTATCTCTACAGCAGATATCTCTACAGCAGATATCTCTACAGCAGGTATCTCTACAGCAGGCATCTCTACAGCAGGTATCTCTACAGCAGGTATCTCTACAGCAGATATCTCTACAGCAGGTATCTCTACAGCAGGTATCTCTACAGCAGATATCTCTACAGCAGGCATCTCTACAGCAGATATCTCTACAGCAGGTATCTCTACAGCAGGTATCTCTACAGCAGATATCTCTACAGCAGGTATCTCTACAGCAGATATCTCTACAGCAGGTATCTCTAGGAGGCATCTCTACAGAAGACATCTTTTTTGTATTATTATTTTGGGTCAACTGTCCCTTTAAGGCGCTGCCCTTCCCTCTTCTTATCCGTAACCGAGATCACGAAGGAAACGGTCTCATCACCTGCCCCAAGTATTTATTGATAATTTATAAGTCAGAAAAGATACTGTATGCTGTTATACCTCCTGTCTTAGTGCAGAAGCTGTAGAGTCTGTCTTGTACAGTGAAACACCATCGTCCTGTAATAAAGTTGATGTCTTAGTACAGAAGCTGTAGAGTCTCTGTCTTGTACAGTGAAACACCATCGTCCTGTAATAAAGTTGATGTCTTAGAGCAGAAGCTGTAAAGAGTCTGTCTTGTACAGTGAAACACCATCGTCCTGTAATAAAGTTGATGGTCTGTTTCCACACTTTGTCCTGTCATGTTGTCTGCAACTCTTTATTGTGAGAATGGGTTTAGGCAGAGCCCAATAGCTGAACACAGGAGAAGAGAGAATGGAGCGTTTTAGGGTGTTTAATTGTATTTCCCCAAGCAGACAGGTATTACATCCATAAATGTGCAACAGACAGGTATTGGGAATGTTTTCTTGGGGGGTGAGGACAGGTGCACCCCCAGTGCAGCTGTGTGCAGAAGACACAGGTCTGTGTCATGGAAGAGAGAGCAGGAGACTCCTTGTCCAGCACGAGATGTCCAGGCAGGGGGGAGCACTGGAGCGGAGGTCCTGGGCACACAGAGAAACACGGTTAGACCAAGGAATAATAACACGAGCAGGTTAGCAAGGCTTTAGGTTGAGTCGTCGTACCCAGGTAGCTAGATTAACACTACGACAAGGTCTGGTCAGGATCTGCAGGTAGTTGTACTGTCTTGCTGATCAGGGGATGAGGTACAGCTGTGTTGAGTGAAGAGCTTGGCAGCGTGTGACTCCGGGGAAGGGGTGCTGTCCATATATGGGTGTGAGGCTTCAAGTCAAGTCAAGTCAAGAGTTTTATTTGTCACGTCATACAAGTATACAATGAAATGCGGGTGGTCTTGCCCGCGACAATGTGCAATACAGTAGTAACAACATATAATAGAATCCAATAAAACAACATTGTGCAATAAACAAGTAACATTGTAAATGCAGCTGTCGCCTATAGAGGGCGCATGTTTATTTTTATATTTCTTTTTATCTCATGTGACGTATCACGTCCTGTCTCACGCTCTGACCCAGCGTAGTTTGAGCAGATCTGGCGGAACGTGCCTAGACTTGTAGGAGAAGATAGCGCAGCAGATTTGTGCACTTCATTTGTCAAAGATAAAAGATTAAAGTACTAGAGTTTGAAGATAACCCCCTCCCATTGAGCTGCAAGCAGGCCAAAGTGGTTCCTAAAGTTTTATTCACACTTTTCGTTTTGTTTTTGTAATTCTATTGACCGAATTGTATGAGTATTGACTGTTATTATTTCCTGCAATTGTAGTTCTACGGTGGTGATGAACGGAATATGCATCAATAAACAGCCATCTGTAATTAAAGAACTCGGAGTCCTCGTCGTGCATCAATGGGCGGCACAGTAGAACACTGGACTGTGGAGTTGAAAACTCCATATGAGAACGTCGGGTAGAGGATTGTCTGCAGTCGAAGATGTATCGTCATGTCTGGGGAACCTTTGTGCTGGGAAGGAGCTGCAGCAGTGTGCACACGGCCAAACAAGCGAGCTCGTGGAAAAAGACGGCTCGAGGTTGGCGCGGGTACAGGACTCTGCCGCTGAACTTTTCCACGTATCAGTAGGATTTCGCAGCATCCATCTTAAAAGAAGCAGCAGACTTTCCCCTACATTGAAGTTGAACTGCATAGGCAAACAAGTGAGCTCCTGGAAGAAGACGGCTCGAGGTTGGCGCGGATACAAGACTCTGCCGCTGAACCTTTCCACGTATCAGTAAGATTCACAGCATCCATCTTAAAGAAGCAGTAGATGTTTTCCCTACGTTGAAATTGAACTGCATAGGCAATGCCATTCACCAAGTTGACTGACTACACGTCTCAGGTATTGACTTTTCAGAGAGAAGTATTGTTGTAGACTACAATTGCATTGTGATAAGGCATATTCTTTTATTGACCTTGAAAGATGAGGAGAGGGTGTTAGCAATCAAATATTTATTACAGAGTGAATATTCAATATTACAGAGTATTTACACAAACAGCTGAGAGTGGAGAGCTCAACTTAGCTTTGGTGAAGGCCGAGCAGAACTCTCCCGATCCGAATCACATTGTCATTTTTATAGTCAGCTGGTTGGTGTTCTGAGCGAATGAGGTGGCTTTCTTCCAAATTAGCATGAAGAAAGGTTCTGGACTTTAAACAATGTCTATATAAGGTAAACAGTTGAAATGACAAGGGTCTAGAATTACATCTGTCTCCTGGTAGTTTCAGACAGCTGGGGTCATGGTGACACATAGGCCTGTTTTAATACCATATCATAATAACACATTTTAATGGTACACACATTTGTAGATATCTTATGGTTCTTACAATAGATAAATGGATTGATTCATAGGTATTATACATTATTCTAGATCCTGACAATGCTCCCTGTCAGTGGTCAGCCAAACCCGTCACCTCATCAGTTCTTGGGGCTGTGTGGCTTTTTACCAACAGCTGCACTGACCCTTCCGGTAACAAATAGATTGTGACACCTCAGTCAGGCCACAGACATACTAAAATAACTACAGGCTGAGACCTGATAATAGGAATACATTAATACATGTATCTAGGGACATAAATTGATTGATTTTATCCCACAATCCCCCCTTTCACATCATTAATGATGTGAACAACCTAAAGATATAAAACAAAAATGACCAAAACTCTCAGAACACCAACCATAATGATATGAAAAAAACCTCCAACCCTTTGTATGAGCGCGAAAACCCCTGCGACCAGTCGTTACTTTTGCAGGGGAAACTCTTACTCACCATCCCACTGGCCTTAGCGATCGTATTCCTCAGAATACACAAAGGGTGAGACTGCATAAGCAGTAGAACATAAGGCATAAAACTGAACAATAAGAGCATCAATAGTACACAATAAGAGCATCAATAGTACAGTTGTATAACACATCCATAATACAAGGAAATAAACACTGGCTCTATAAATCATCAAGGAAAAGGGAATGGAAAAACGGGGACCCTCATAGTTATGTATTGAAATAAAATACCACCCCCCTTTTTCAAGATTTTCAAGATTCAAGATTCAAGATTCAAGAGTTTTAATTGTCACGGCATACAGGTATACAATGAAATGCGGCTGGTCTTGCCCGCGACGATGTGCAATACAGTGGTACAACATATAATAGAATCCAATAAAATACAGTGGTACAACATATTAATAGAATCCAATAAAACAGTGCAATAAACAGGTACATGGTGTGCCATCTCGGTATCTGTACATTAGTATTTACAGAGCATATAGGACATGCTAGTTAGCTTTAGTAGTGCAATACACTGTTCCTGATGTTATACTATTTTAAGTGGCCTTTCCTCTGGCCATAAGTGTGCGTGTGTGCGGCATGAGTGTTAAAGTGGCTGCTAGTGTGTGAGCGTGCTCAGCGTGCGTGTCGTGTATGTACTTGTGTGTGGATAGTTCAGTTTCTGTGTCTCTCGATGTTCATTGTTCAAGGCTCTGATGGCCTGGGGGAAGAAGCTTAGCCTAAGCCTCTCCGTCTTAGTCTCTAGAATTCGCAGGCGTCTGCCTGACCTCAGCAGCTGGAACAGGCTGTTATTGGGGTGGTGGGGGTCTTTCATTATCCTGCAGGCTCTGGATTTGCACCTCTTGTTGTATAGAGCCTGCAGGGGAGGTAGCGCAATACCCGTGGTACGCTCGGCTGAGCGCACCACACTCTGTAGGGCCTTCTTGTCCTGTGCCGTGCTGTTCCCATACCAGGCAGTGATGTTTCCGGTCAAGATGCTCTCTACAGCTCCTGAGTAGAAGGACTGAAGTATCTTCCCCGATACTCTGAACTTCCTTAACTGTCTCAGGTGGTAGAGGCGCTGCTTCGCTTTCTTTACTACTGTGCCTATGTGTGTTGACCATGTCAGGTCCTCTGAGATGTGGACCCCCAGGTACTTGAAGCTGCTCACCCTGTCCACGGTAGCCCCGTTAATCCTCAGTGGTGTGTGTGTCTCCCGCTGTCCTCTCCTATAATCCACGATCAGCTCCTTGGTTTTACCAATGTTCAGGAGCAGGCTGTTGTCCTGGCACCAACGTTCCAGTACCTCAACCTCCTTTTTCGTGGTGAATCAAAATATAGCAATGACAATCAATATGAGGAGAACTTTCATTCACTCAAAAATTCCTTTCATTTTACCAGTAGGGCAAGCCTGGGGTGGAAAAATGTTCCGGAGTCTTTATTGACTTCCCATCTGGTTCACTTTCATACTTTTCATACTCACTTTCAATCGATGTAAACCTTTGTATGCAACAGTGATATCTGTTTCCAAATTTAAATGAAAAGGCATAAATAGACTACATCTGCTTACCTATGTACTGATAATATAACGTATATAACTCATATCATAACTGGTTGCGTCAGTTTAATTCATATAACATATCAAACCTTATATCGGATTCCAGGGGCAGAGACATTTTTATAAATGAAATAAATCCTATGATCTCCTACTTGTTATAGTATAGTCTTCTGCTGTTGATAACATATATACTGTATGTAACTCCTGCAATGTAGTTGAGGGTCCAAGGGTCACTGGTGATGAAGGGTCCAAGGGTCACTGGTGATGAATTGTCTATAGCAAAAGTGGTCAACATTGTTCTTTTCACAGTCTAGCATGTGTTGTGGCCGCTCTTACTCATACCATACTCCTTTCCCAAGTCTGCAATCTGCGGGAGACAACATCTTTTCCCCCTTCATGTATTCGCCGCTGCTTCATGCTGAATGTATAGCAAGGAGGTCACTCCATGTGACACCGGGCTGTGTCCAGGCTGGAGACGTCCACGAGTGAAGAGTAGTCCGCGGTTTGTGTGATCCACGGTGGTGAAGCCTCCCTCGGATGGGGAGTGGCAGGGGCACAGGCCTCATATCCAGCCTCGGTGATGATCTGATGAGCCTCAGGTGTGTAGGTTGACCAGGTAGATGGCGTGGAGAAGGAGGGACAGGAAGCTGCCCATATAAGGGCATGGAGACTGCTGCCAGACAGGGGAGAGAGAGAGGGAGAGAGCCTGGCTGTGGCTGTAACATGTATCGGATTCTTCTCCCTCCGGTGAGCCAAATGTTCTAGATGTGTGATGACACTAGCAATGGAGCAACCAAACGTTTCTTGGTCCTTTTCCTCTGGGCAGGTAGTGGCTCCTCAGCTAATTTGATTATATTCTAGAACCATTCAGGATTGACCTCTGAACTTGTTCATTATTTTGTTGAGTACTAAACCAACCTATAAGTCTAGTAAATATAGTGAAGTATAGCCACCATTAATTAGGAACTATTTCCCATAAAGTCTCCTATTGTGGCATTCTCTGTCTATATATTCTTCATTTTCTAAATTAATCTAATTTAGTATCTGTCCCTGGAATCCCCCCCCCCCCCTTTAAATTTACCTTAAATTTACTCCCACTGAAAACAGTAACCCGAGAATTTAAACTAAACTGCGCGGTAACGGAACAACCATGTCAAATTATTATTGTTAATATTATTCGAATCGCTCTCCTACATTCCATCTCTTTTTCCAATGATGTAATCAAATTGAACCTATAAACAAATGTAAAAAGGTGCTACAAAGGTTTCTATATTCCTACAATACTCTCCTCACACTCTTTACTTCCAAGCTTCCTCAATTTTTCAAAAGCAGAAGGAACAAAACAGATACACATTGAAACACTTATTAATGACTCACTTAAAGAAACAAACAGACAGACAAACAGAGCACAATAAGGTAATTCAGGGTTTACCCCCCTTCTGTGATGACCTTATTATTTAAACATAGTAAATGAAAGATACTTAAGCTATTTATTCATTCCAAATTATCCCTGTGGTTTTATCCTATTTTAAATGTATTGTCTTTCCAAGCATCGCAATACCGGTTTTAATTAAAACAACTTAATTTTGGCCAAAATTAGGTAATATCAATTATTTTATCTGTCTTCTAATTTGTATCGGAACCAAGTCTTAAGATATGGAATTATAGGACAGGATGATAGGATGCACTTTTTGATTGATTACCCGATCCATGAAAAACCTAAATTCAACTGCAGTATACCTTTTCCCCAAAAGAGAGTGACATCGATCGTGCCATGACTACCAGAATGGTCTAATCTAAAGGAGACCAGGTCCCTGGACACTGGTCAGCTGCTGTTGTCAACCAGCCTTAAACCCAAACACCTATGCTAATGTTGACTTACAGTATTTACCCCCTAATCAGAACCCCTCTTTTACCCTGTTTTAATGAACAATTGGACCAGTATAGTAAGTTAGGATGGGCCAGTATGGGTAGGAGAGTTTTTGATGAACCAGTACAGGTAGGTTAGTTTGGATCTTTTCCGGCCAGAATAGAGGCTAAACACGCCCCTTTAACTTGAATTTGGTTGCCGGCGGCCATCTTTTCACCAGAAAATCCTAGCTCCACTGTAGTCATTGCGTTGAATTTTTGGACTCGTTCAGACAAAACGTCTTGATAATTGTTCCCTTGAAAGGACATTCGTTTTTTGGTAGAAAGAAAATGTTGAACCAAAGCGGTACTGTCTGACAACATAACGCGTCCATCCCTGACATGGTTTGAACACGCAGGGCAAGAGAGAGAGAGAGGCAGGACAACAATTGACTACTTCCATTGTAGTCCATCATATTAATACATCTCTTATCAATGGTCCCCCAGAGCTGTCATTCCGTGTCAACACTTCATAGTGAGATTTAACTATGCCAAGAATGACAGCATCTAATCAGTACAACAGGAAGCCGTCAATATATAAATTATAAATGCACTACTTACTCACAGTTGATCTAAAAATATATTCAATTACTTTCAGTCACTCAATTGTCAATCCATTTATCAATCAGACACCCCATTCATCAAGTCAGCAGTCAATACTCAATCAATCAATCCACCCATCAAAGTTGTGCTTCTATTGGTTGTAACTTAATAGGCCAGATTAATGAATTATATTTGATATGTTAATATCGATTATTGTTTACATTTACATTACATTAAAGCCAAGAGATACAATTATTTATGTCCATCGTCACATTAGTTGGTAGAAATACAAGTTCCAGAATGCCTTGCGTCTATTTGTCTGCTCAGAGCTAGAGAGACACACAGGCGCTTGTGCACGCAGACCACACCCCTCCGAGGATAGTGTATTGGAACTTGACGTTTGGATAATCTATTATTTTTGGGAAGTAGTTATTCTACACGTCTATCTTTTGTCCTTTAAACTTCTATTAATTTCCCAGGCCATCTTTTAAACAAACACTCACCTTAACACTAACTTTATAGGCACTTTAACACTACATTTTATTTATCTATTATTGAAGAGATTTGTACTATATTCATACCTCATTTGCACCTTACCTTTTGTATTGTCTACATGGTACCTCACTGTATTTAGATTTTACGTCATACTTCAGATTGCATGTTGTATTGTATAATATACCGTATCTTCTCTAATATTGGACGGGTCTTGTATTTACCGTCCTCAGCTCCAAAGAGCACCAGGCCTTTAGAGGCCTATATAAGAGGCAGGCCGTAATTTCATTTATTTAGACTAACATTATTTAAATATTGATTAACGTAATTCACACACTGAAGTTGGAGAGTAGGGAAACCCGTTAATGTGGTCAGAGTGTAGTGGGAACGGTAGAGAGAGACAGTGCTTAACCTGCATTTTCCAAGAGTTTATCTCATTCTGTATCACGGCATGATCATTCATGCGACCTTGTATTGGAAGCCGGCCTATATTTATTTTGTCTGCATTTATCAAAGAGGCCCGTCCTCTCCACTATTAGAGGATTTACGGCATTCCTTTTCTATTCACTGTTTTCTATACTGTAAAAAGCACTCTCTCCGGGGCAAGCATTTTACCGTAAAGTACATTTTATTGTGATAAGTGATAAACAAACAGCCTTAAAAGTCTATTAAATTAACTAAGGGTTATTGAGTTTATTCAGCACAGCATGACTAATGTCCTATTTTGTGTGATTTTATTACTGCACCTTAAGTTTGAGTCAGAATTTTGTATGCATATATAATGACAATAAAGTATAATCTAATCTAATCTGGGGGACCCTGATGTAAACAAGACGAAAGTCTTTCTCTGGTCTGCATCCCCTTAACAATTGTATGTATTGAGCTGTACTGTACTGTACCCATTCTGCAATCTGTTAATAAAGTTTTCAATCAATCAATCAATCTAATGGTGGGACCATAAATGTATTCAAATTGACATTTTGATTGCAGTGTTGAAATAACTTTAAACAATTTTATTCCTAAAATGGTTTGGCTTGATTTATGGTGACATAAGATGCTTATGATATAATAATTTACCATTCATATTACATTGGACACAAATATATATTCTAAAGCTGGATTCTATTTCTAATACAGAAAAGGTATTCATATTATTTCAGTTCTTTATTTTGTCCAGTATGACCTGAAAAGAGCTATTATTTTGTTATATAAATAATAATAAGGTTTCATCCATTTGGTTAGGAGAGCTGATGTCCTCCTGTTTAGAACCCACAACTTGCTCCTCACACGTGACCGAACCATTCACTTCACACCCTTGCACGCTGGTTACATTCAGGGCATTCTAAAATCCACACATGCAGTATTTCGGTGTGCATCTGTCACAGATTTCTAGGAAGTTCTTGATAATGAAAGATTTAGCCACACGTCGCTTATTGTAGTACCGCGGAAGAGGAGGTTATTTAACATTTAAAAGGCTAAATAAATTCTTAATTGTAGTTGCGAGAGGCAGTTGTTAGTGTGTGTTATTCTGGTTAGCCGGACCCCGATCCCCTCTCTTAAACTCGGATGATATTTGCGCGAATGGTCCACTCTGATTATGTTTCCACGTATCATATATTGGCGCAGTTAGCCTGCTTGTTTGGCACGGGGGGGGCAGACGCTGCGGCAGAACACCCCATCCTCCAGACGCGATTAAATATAGGTTAAAAAATAAAAAGCAAAATGTGACTTCTGTTTTAGCTAGAGGCGCTGTGGCCTGACGACAGCTGCGTCTGACGTCCACAAATACAACCAAAACACAATAATGGATCTAGCCCCCACCACCACCTCCTGTTGCGAGGGGGGCGATTGGAAAACGACGGAAATAAATGTTTTGAGTGATGGGACCAGCGAAAAAGGAGAACCGTTAGCACAACCATTCAGATGTGCGCATATTGCTATAATCCTCTCATGTCATTGCACAAACACACAACAGGAACCTTATATAATGTTATTTACGGACTGATTTCCAATGTTTTAGTTATACGGTGTAATTATCTATGGCCGGGACTTTTACTTTGTTAAACCGGAAGCTTGCTGTCAGAGTAGAAGTACGTTTGAAGAATAAAGTGTGACAGCGTGAAAAGTTACGACGGGCACCGGAAGTTATGTTGTTGTTGTATATACGCAAGCGAACAGTTGTGTGGACTCTTAACAAGCGAGTGTTTTGGACATGTATGTACGTTTTGGTACAACCCGGGTGTGATCATTGACTCACACGTAACAGAAGTACATATTAACATTGTTTACACCGACTGTGTAAGGGTGATTTTGAAGAATACAGGGGAGGTGTGAGGTGTCTGAGGTGAGTGACATCTGATACTCCCTGTTATGAGATCGTATTACTTGTGGCGCAAATAACTGCTTTTCATGCTTACAGTGTATACACACTGACTTACTGCACTGAGCCATGCTCAAAATAACTAATAAAACAAGGTGTGATTAGTGGCTATTCAATTAACTAAGGAGCTTTTTGACATTTATTCACGACTAATTGTTCCCGGGATCTTCTATTCAAACATAGGCTAGACAAAAAACAAATTCCACATTTATTCACACCCAACAACATTTATTCACACTCACCATGCATTCCAGACTCATGAATCTCACTGTCATGCTATAGATGTGTGTTCCTATATGTAATCTGTTTGCACTATAGGCTAGTAAGGGCAATAATGCCCTGTGTGTGTGTGTGTGTGTGTGTGTGTGTGTGTGTGTGTGTGTGTGTGTGTGTGTGTGTGTGTGTGTGTGTGTGTGTGTGTGTGTGTGTGTGTGTGTGTGTGTGTGTGTGTGTGTGTGTGTGTGTGTGCTTGCTTGTTAGAAAAGACAACAATTTATGCCAACTTATGCCAATTCGCCAGTCAAGCCTATGCTATTCCCCCCTTTCCCCTGTGTAAATCTTGACACCTCTGAATGCTTTTGACTTCTTCTCTAATATTTGATAGAATCAAATACATCAAGAATGTCTATTTCATCCAGTCTTTCTTGTTGAGATTTGTCTTTTAACCCACCCTTCCCTAATCACTGCAATGTAACCTGATCTTGAGAACTCCATGAGTTTTCAAGGCATAGACACGGTTAGGTTTAAAAACCACTGCTTCTGAGCCACTGCTCACACAATCAGAACATATAATAATACCTACCCAATTACTCTCTGTTTACATGTCATGCAGTTAAGATTATCAAGATTATCACTAACCTTTTTAATCGAACTAAGCTTATTTTGCAGACTAGGATGCAGTTGGCTGACGCAATTTAGAGACTAATACAGGACTAAGCGAGGCAGATCAATCGCTCGCTCGTAATCTGCTCGTAATTCCAACGCATTCCAGAACAGCCATCCTATTTTTTGTCTACTAATAACTCTGGCAGGATTCAAGTCCCTGTATTACAGCCAGGCCCTAAGGTCTTTTGTTTACACTATGGTCTTTTCCTATAGACCTCTGGAGAGATTTCTTAATTGTACTGCTGCAGGCCTTCGACAGGACTTAAAAATAGAAAATAAGAAAACCCGGGGTTGTAATATTGTCTATTCACTCCTTTGCTGATATGTCCATTTTGCTTAAGCCAATTATAGAAATCACCCCACGGACAGGGCCTCTGACCAACACTCGTAGATTATAATGTACAATAGTTAATCTATGCAGATTTTGAGTTTAAACAGGCTCTGGCTCACCGTTTTTATATGGATCCGTTTCTACGAGTGTTCGCCAGTTGCCTTTCGTCCGTCCTTAACGTCAAGGTCAATCACGTCAGGGTCACCATCTGATAAGGCATATTCTTTTATTGACCTTGAAAGATGAGGAGAGGGTGTTAGCAATCAAATATTTATTACAGAGTGAATATTCAATATTACAGAGTATTTACACAAACAGCTGAGAGTGGAGAGCTCAACTTAGCTTTGGTGAAGGCCGAGCAGAACTCTCCCGATCCGAATCACATTGTCATTTTTATAGTCAGCTGGTTGGTGTTCTGAGCGAATGAGGTGGCTTTCTTCCAAATTAGCATGAAGAAAGGTTCTGGACTTTAAACAATGTCTATATAAGGTAAACAGTTGAAATGACAAGGGTCTAGAATTACATCTGTCTCCTGGTAGTTTCAGACAGCTGGGGTCATGGTGACACATAGGCCTGTTTTAATACCATATCATAATAACACATTTTAATGGTACACACATTTGTAGATATCTTATGGTTCTTACAATAGATAAATGGATTGATTCATAGGTATTATACATTATTCTAGATCCTGACAATGCTCCCTGTCAGTGGTCAGCCAAACCCGTCACCTCATCAGTTCTTGGGGCTGTGTGGCTTTTTACCAACAGCTGCACTGACCCTTCCGGTAACAAATAGATTGTGACACCTCAGTCAGGCCACAGACATACTAAAATAACTACAGGCTGAGACCTGATAATAGGAATACATTAATACATGTATCTAGGGACATAAATTGATTGATTTTATCCCACAATTGCAAGTGCGCACATTCTTGAGACTGTATAAGGTTGTTTACAGTTTAATATTTTTGGCCATTTAAGAATAGGTTGATATTCATTAATGAAGTCTAGCTTTATAAGGTTAATTTAGAAAAGGCCAATCATAAAGGGTATATTCGAACTTAATACTTGCATTTTCATAATAGCCTACTAGGCTTACATTTTCATTTCGTTTTTTGAATTTCATATTAGCCTACACTTTTTACCAGTTATTTCCCAGTATAGTAAGCTACTATAATATAAACCTAGGCCTATGGTTTATTTGTTATTTTTCGTGATTTGTATTTCACATTGAAGAAAGGTGTAGATTTGAATTGGCCTACAATGTTCAACTAAATTAAGCATTTATTTTTGAATACTTAAGACATTTGTTGACACTTTTCATTATTAGGCTTACACATTTCTTAGACTGAATTCATATTAGCCTACCCCTCTATTTACAGTTCATATTTCTTATTCGATAGATATGGTTCATAAATATTTAATGAATAAATAATTGATTTATTTACTACACAGTAAACATGTCACAAAGGGGTGAGATCCAGCAAACTGAATCTCAGATTGAGTTCAACAAGCTAGACGATAGTGAGCCAGTCGTATTTACTGAAAAGGGACAGGCTCTTGTAGACGATAAGGTGATGGATCTAAAAGTGAACTTCAAAATGGCATATGAGAGGTGGAAGCACAACATGAATGGACTGAAAATATCCATCAAGTATAAGGGCGACTCTGACCTAATGAAGATAACCCCCTCCCATATAGCCAGAATAAATTCAGCCCAAATTGAGGTTGATGGTATTTATCTAAAAATGAGAGACGCTTTACATCCCGATCATCCAGACTCAGAAACCTGTAGAAGGAATGATACATGCCAATCGCACACCAGGACTGTTAATAAAAAGGCTCAGCAGTTCCTCAACAAGATGAGAACCAGGACTGCTAATAAAAGGGCGTTCCTCAACAACGGTGGTTCTGAAATCTCAGTGTCACACAACGCAAGACAAGCTGCAGCGGAAGTAGCCGCAGCTACAGAGGTACTAAAAATAATGAGAGAGCGCCATGAGCAAGAAGAAGAAATCCAAAGACTGGAGCAGGAAGATGAAAGGCGGTCGGCTGAAAACGACGCAGAGAACGCCAAGATCCACGCAGAGAACGCCAAGATCCAGGCAGAGAAAATATTCATCACGGAAAGTGCTGATAGAAGAACAAAGCTGAATGAGAAAAGGAGAGAAGTGGAACGGTTAGAGGAACTCAAGAAACTCAACGCAGTTAAGGTAAAGCTAAAGATTTACACTGAAAGCGTTCATAATGATGATGAAGAAGATCATCTGTAGTCACCTCTTCCACACTATCCTTCAGCACATTCGCTAGCTCTCACCCCACAAGAAGAACTGCGTCCTCTTGCGCCTCCAGTGTTCCAACAAGGAGAGAGCCCGTCTCAACAAGGAGAGAGCCCTTCTCAACAAGGAGAGAGCCCTTCTCAACAAGGAGAGAGCCCGTCTCAACAAGGAGAGAGCCCTTCTCAACAAGGAGAGAGCCCGTCTTAACAAGGAGAGAGCCCGTCTCAACAAGGAGAGAGCCCGTCTCAACAAGGAGAGAGCCCTTCTCAACAAGGAGAGAGCCCGTCTCAACAAGGAGAGAGCCCTTCTCAACAAGGAGAGAGCCCTTCTCAACAAGGAGAGAGTGAGCGAGAGGAACAGGAAGAGCCTGTCATTCTGACTGGACAAGAGCCATGCACTGCCACAGCAAACGGTGTGAAGAATGAAGATGAGAATCAACAAGGAGAGAGCCCTTCTCAACAAGGAGAGAGCCCGTCTCAACAAGGAGAGAGCCCTTCTCAACAAGGAGAGAGCCCGTCTCAACAAGGAGAAGGCCCGTCTCAACAAGGAGAGAGCCCGTCTCAACAAGGAGAGAGCCCTTCTCAACAAGGAGAGAGCCCTTCTCAACAAGGAGAGAGCCCGTCTCAACAAGGAGAGAGCCCGTCTCAACAAGGAGAGAGCCCTTCTCAACAAGGAGAGAGACCTTCTCAACAAGGAGAGAGACCTTCTCAACAAGGAGAGAGACCTCAACAAGGAGAGAGCCCTGCTCAACAAGGAGAGAGACCTTCTCAACAAGGAGAGAGCCCTTCTCAACAAGGAGAGAGCCCTTCTCAACAAGGAGAGAGCCCGTCTCAACAAGGAGAGAGACCTTCTCAACAAGGAGAGAGACCTTCTCAACAAGGAGAGAGACCTCAACAAGGAGAGAGCCCTGCTCAACAAGGAGAGAGACCTTCTCAACAAGGAGAGAGCCGCCCTTCTCAACAAGGAGAGAGACCTCATCGACAAGGAGAGAGACATTCTCATCAACAAGGAGAGAAAACAAAACCAGGAGAGTTTGTGAAAGAAGAAGTTAGCTGCTGACAATAGGGTCAGAAGAGTTAACCAGTTAGTCAGTGACACAACACTAGACAACAAAGGCGCACGCACATCTCAGCCACATTATTTAGAGAGAGCCATACACAAAACGGTACTATTACAGGAAGCAGAGTAAAGGCTCTTTGAAACCTTTTTTTTGTTTTTGTGTATTTGGTTTGTTTAAAGGGTTCCCAATGTTTAAAGGGTTCCTGATGTTTTAAATGGTTGTGTTGAAAATCACATGTTATGTGATTGGTGGGAGTGTAAATGCAGCTGTCGCCTATAGAGGGCGCATGTTTATTTTTATATTTCTTTTTATCTCATGTGACGTATCACGTCCTGTCTCACGCTCTGACCCAGCGTAGTTTGAGCAGATCTGGCGGAACGTGCCTAGACTTGTAGGAGAAGATAGCGCAGCAGATTTGTGCACTTCATTTGTCAAAGATAAAAGATTAAAGTACTAGAGTTTGAAGATAACCCCCTCCCATTGAGCTGCAAGCAGGCCAAAGTGGTTCGTAAAGTTTTATTCACACTTTTCGTTTTGTTTTTGTAATTCTATTGACCGAATTGTATGAGTATTGACTGTTATTATTTCCTGCAATTGTAGTTCTACGGTGGTGATGAACGGAATATGCATCAATAAACAGCCATCTGTAATTAAAGAACTCTGAGTCCTCGTCGTGCATCAATGGGCGGCACAAACATAGTAGGGCATATCGGTATTTGTACATAGTTATTTAAATTTTTTATACAATCTCAGGTTATGCTATACTATTTTTAAAGTGACCTTTCCTTATGTGGCCATAAGTGTGGGCGTGTGCAGCATGAGTGTGTGCTTGCTCATGTTAAAGTGGCTGCTAGTGTGTGAGCGTGTACAGTGTGTGTGCTCATGTGTGCTTGTGTGTGTAGAGTTCAGTGTTCAGGGCTCTGATGGCCTGGGGGAAGAAGCTGAGCCGAAGCCTCTCTGTCCTAGTAGCTGGTGTTCGCAGGCGTCTGCCTGACCTCAGCAGCCTGAACAGGCTGTTGTTGGGGTGGTGTGGGTCTTTCATTATTCTGCAGGCACTGGATTTGCACCTCTTGTTGTATAGAACCTGCAGGGGTGGTAGTGCAATACCCGTGGTACGCTCGGCTGAGCGCACCACTCTCTGTAGGGCCTTCTTGTCCTGTGCCATGCTGTTTCCATACCAGGCAGTGATGTTTCCAGTCAAGATGCTCTCTACAGCTCCAGAGTAGAAGGACTGGAGTATCTTCCCAGATACTCTGAACTTCCTTAACTGTCTCAGGTGGTAGAGGCGCTGCTTCGCCTTTTTTACGACCGAGTCTATGTGTGTTGACCATGTCAGATCCCCTGAGATGTGGACCCCCAGGTACTTAAAGCTGCTCACCCTGTCCATGGTAGCCCCGTTTATCCTCAGTGGTGTGTGTGTCTCCTGCTGTCCTCTCCTATAATCCACGATCAGCTCCTTGGTTTTACCAATGTTCAGGAGCAGGCTGTTGTCCTGGCACCAGCGTTCCAGTACCTCAACCTCCTCCCAGTAGGCCTTCTCGTCGTTGTCCGAGATCAGCCCCACCACCACTGTGTCGTCCGCAAACTTCACTATGGAGTTGGAGCTGAACTTGGCCACACAGTCGTGTGTATAGTGAGTACAGCAGGGGGCTCAGAACACAGCCCTGGGGGGACCCGATGCTCAGGGTGATGGTGTTGGAGGTCTGACCCCCCACCCTGACCGCCTGGGGCCTTTCGCTCAGAAAGTCCAGTATCCAGGCGCTCAGAGCGGAGCTCAGACCCAGCTCGATCAGCTTGTCCACCAGTCTGGTGGGGACTATGGTGTTGAACGCTGAGCTGTAGTCAATGAACAACAGTCTCACATAGCCCCCCTTCTGGCGGTCAAGGTGAGAGAGGGTGCTGTGCACCGCATCGTCAGTGGACCTGTTTGGCCTGTATGCAAATTGCATGGGGTCCATATCACTGGGGAGGGAGGCACAAATGTGATCCTTGACCAGCCTCTCGAAACATTTCATGGCCACAGAGGTGAGTGCCACCGGTCTGTAGTCAGAGACATGTTGGGGAGGGTTTCTTTGGTACAGGGATGATGGTTGTGAATGTGGGAGAGGATGAGGAGGAGTGAAGAAGGTGTCGGGCTTCCGTGGTGAATGTGGGGGAGGAGGAGGAGGAGTGAAGAAGGCTCTCGCTGTGATTATGACAGGACCCCCCCCCCCCCTCTACGGGCGCCTCCTGGCGGCCCTCCAGGCCTGTCAGGGTTGGCCTGATGGAAGTCCCGGATGAGGTCCGGGTCCAGAACCATCTGGCGGGAGACCCAGCTGCGCTCCACTGGGCCGTAGCCCTCCCAGTCGACCAGGTACTGGTAGCCGCGGCCGCGGCGCCGTACGCCCAGCAACTGCCGGACAATGTAGGCCGGGTGGTCGTCGATGACCAGCGGAGGGGGAGGCTCCGGAGCTGGGGGAGACAGGGGACTGGAGACCACCGGCTTCAGCTGGGAGACATGGAAGGAGGGGGGAATTCGCATATGGGAGGGAAGCTGGAGTCTGACGACTGAGGGGTTAATGAGTGACAGAATCTTGTAGTGACCAACAAAACGGGGGGTGAGTTTCCGGGAAACTGACTTGAGTGGCAGGTCCCGAGATGAGAGCCAAACTATCTGACCTGGTTGATAGTCGGGGTCCGGTGGCGGTCGGCGAAGCGGCGGTTCTGGTCAGCGGAGAAGCGCGGCCCTGGTGTCCTCCCACACCCTCCTGCAGCGAAGGTGCTCCTGCACCGAGGGAACAGAGATCTCCTCCTCCTGTGCAGGGAACAGTGGGGAGTTGTGGGCGTACTCTATCCATGGCAGGAAAGCATGGGGGGGAGGGGTCCCGGGTCGTCACGCAGCGGAGGGCGGACCCCAGGTCCTGGTTGGCCCGCTCCGACTGGCCGTTGGTCTGCGGGTGGTACCCGGAGGAGAGACTGGGGGCCCAGCAGAAAGCCTTCCAGACTTGGGAGATGAATTGAGGGGCCCTGTCGGAGACGATGTCCACCGGGATCCCGTGGAGGCGGAAGATGTGGAGCCTCCATCAGGTCCGCGGTCTCTGAAGCAGAGGGGAGTTTGGGGAGAGAAACAAAGTGCATGGCCTTCGAAAAGCGGTCAACAATAGTGAGAATGACTGTGTTACCGTGTGAGGGGGGCAGACCGGTGACGAAGTCCAGGGCGACGTGTGACCAGGGCCGACCGGGAACAGGGAGCGGACGGAGGAGCCCGGCGGGTGGTCGGTGGGAAGCCTTCCCACGAGCACAGACGGTGCAGGCAAGGACGAAGGCGCGGGTGTCCTCCCTCATGGAAACCCACCAGAAGTGCCGCTTCAGCAGGGACAGGGTACGGTCGATCCCAGGATGACAGGCGAACCGGGAGGCGCGGATCCACTGGAGCACCTGGGAGCGGACAAGGTCGGGGACAAAAAGCCGGTTAGGTGGACCGTTACCTGTATCAGGCTGGACACGCTGAGCCTCCCAGACGACGGACTGGATCTCCCAGGTGGCGGAGGCCACCAAGCAGGAGGAGGAGAGGATGGTGTCAGGGTGTGCAGACCCTCCTTCGAGGACAAACTGCCGGGAGAGGGCGTCCAGCTTGGTGTTCTTGGAGCTGGGCCTGTAGGTCAGGGTGAAATTGAACCGGGCGATGAACAGCGCCCAGCGGGTCTGGAGGGAGTTCAGGCGCTTGGCCGTCTGGACATAGGTGAGGTTCTTATGGTCCAACCAGACCAGGAAGGGGGTCTCCGAACCCTCCAGCCAGTGCCTCCATTCCTCCAGAGCCAGCTTGACTGCCAGGAGCTCCAGGTTTCCAATATCGTAGTTGACCTCTGCTGGGGTCAGGCGGCGAGAGAAGAAGGCGCAGGGGTGCAGTCTTTGGTCGAGAGCGGAGCGTTGGAAGAGGATCGCCCCCACTCCGGTACTTGAGGCGTCCACCTCCACCACGAACTGGCGGGACGTGTCCGGCTGGACGAGGATGGGCGTGGAGGTGAAGCGCCAGCGCAGCTCGGAGAAGGCGGAGTCCACCTTGTCAGACCAGATGAAGGGCACGGAAGGCGTAAGGGAGTTGGGTAAGGGATGCAGCAACCCGGCTGTAGTCCCTGATGAAACGCCGGTAGAAGTTAGCAAACCCCAGGAAGCGTTGGAGCTGCTGGACGTTGGTGGGCCGGGGCCAGTCGGACACCGCCTTGATCTTCTCAGGGTCCGCCTGGATCCGGCCGCTCTCTATAATGTAGCCGAGGAACCCGATGGAGGAGACGTGGAACTCACACTTCTACGCCTTGACGAACAACTTGTTCTCCAGTAGGCGTTGGAGGACCCGGCGGACATGCTGGACGTGCTCCTCCATATCAGAATGTCATCCAAATAAACAAAAACAGAGCGGTTAAGGACATCACGGAGAACGTCATTGACAAGAGCCTGGAATACAGCAGGGGCGTTGGTCAGCCCAAAGGGCATTACCTTGTACTCAAAGTGACCAAGCGGGGTCTTAAAGGCCGTCTTCCATTCGTCCCCCTCCCGGACACGGACAAGGTGATAGGCATTCCTGAGGTCCAGCTTCGGGAAAATGGTGGCACCTTGCAGGGGTTCAAAAGCAGAGTTAATCAATGGCAGGGGGTACTTGTTCTTGATAGTAATGTTATTGAGATCCTGGTAGTAAATACAGCGGCGAAGGGAGCCATCCTTCTTGGAAACGAAAAAGAAACCCGCGCCGACAGGAGAGGAGGAGGTGGTAATAATGCCTGAGGCCAGGGACTCGTGGACGTATTTCTCCATGGACTCCCTCTCCGGGCGTGAGAGGTTGAACAGGCGACTAGCGGGAAGCGGGGCCCCCGGGAGCAGGTCAATAGCGCAGTCGTACTGGCGATGAGGTGGCAAGGAGAGAGCCTGTTGTTTACTAAAAACAGCCTCTAGATCATAATAAATAGGAGGAACAGCAGAGAGGTCAATAGGTTCGTTGGGAACGGGAGAACCAGCGACCTCCAGTGGCGGCCGAGCTGACTGCAGGCAGCCGTGTTGAGTGAAGAGCTTGACAGTGTGTGACTCCGGGGAAGGGGTGCTGCCCATATATGGGTGTGATACTTCTGTTGTGAATGTGGGAGAGAATGAGGAGGAGTGAAGAAGGTGTGGGGCTTCCGTGGTGAATGTGGGGGAGGAGGAGGAGTGAAGAAGGCTCTCGCCGTGATTATGACATTTATGACTTTACTGTCCTATACTGTAATCATAATAATCATAACTACCTGCCTCATACTATAGTCTACCCATATAACTCTGTATGATAGCATGTACAATAGTGCTGGATATACCATATATATTCATTATTTCCATATATATCTACATCCGTCTGTACAAACCGGCATATAATCCTTTTTACATAATGTAGATACTATATATATTATATATACTGTACACAGGGCCGCCTCAGGGGGTGTGCGAGCAGTGCGGTCGCACAGGGCCTCGCGGGAAGGGGGGCCTCGCACAAAAAAAAAATAAATAAAAAAAAAAATTATTTATTTATTATTATTTTTTTTTTATTGCAAGGCCCCCCTTCCTGGGAGGCCCTTTTTCATCACATACATAAAATCTAGTTTTGCTTATATGCTTATATATTTCACATTAGACGTTTGTAGAATGTGTCTGACTTGTTCCTGGGTCTGCAGACACTCACTATTGGAGCTCTGGGGCTCTGCAGCAGACATACTATTGGTTTCAACGAAGGGAGTGGTTACATCATGTGTAGTACGCCGGCGTGCGTCAGCTGCGTTTGACTATTTCGCGCGTGCAGCTTTTGACTATTATGCTTAGTTATGCCAGCCAAGACGAAGAGGTCGGTCATTATCAGTCGGTCGGTCACCAAGGAACATTGACGAAAGGCCTCTCGCTGGCGGGACAAATGGCCGGAGCCTTGTCATGGTGCAGTCGGGATATAGCCATGATGATGTCGGCTAGTAGCTAGCTTAGCTAAAGGCTAACTAGCGTTAGCTAACCTAGAGACAGCGCATGCAGCCAAGATGAAGAGGATGGTCGTTTGGCAGATGAACTTCGTCAACTCCACGCGGTTGTCTCCATCCTCTTGGACGTTTGGTGAGTTTTTAACCTATTCTATTAACTCTATTCTATTCCCGCCGTGGATATCTCTCTCTCTCTCTCTCTCTCTCTCTCTCTGGAGCCAAACTGGCCGACTAGCTGTTGTAGTACTACTAGTAGCTAACGGTGTGTGGCCTGGTGTCAGCACCTGTATTGCTTTTCTCACATTGTACAGTTTTTCAGTGGTAGCCGCATAGCTTGCTTCTGCGTTAGCTAATGGTTAGCGATAGCCGGGTTGAGCTAATTGTTAGCCAGTTAGCTGTTTAGCTACGACGTTAGCTGCCGGCTGCGCTCGGCTGGGAACGTTCGTTTGATGCTATCAGTTAGCCTAGAGTTAGCTGTTAGCTTGTGCTACGACCATTGACATTAGCCGTGAGAATAGGGGGGGGGGGTTCTGGCACTCTGACTACGACATCATCTTTGACAGAAGATGTAGTCGGGCCTGCACCATGACAAGGCTCTGGCCATAGCTTATTTTTGTCCCGCCAGCGAGAGGCCTTTCGTCAACGTGGAGACCTGTGTTGCGGCCTTTCGCCCTGCGTTCCTTGGTGCAGGTAAGATTAATGAAAATGTCATGACATTACCCCACTCTTCCTTCCTTCCCCTCCCGAATGTTTTGTTAATAACGATGTTTTTTTCCAGGCAAAACATATGTTACTTCACAACATTTGGAGATACAACATGTGCTGTGTGTGAATTCATTGTCTTGGTCGTTTGTGTAGCTTGGGTAGCGTTGGGCCGTTGGCCAAAGCTGTGTGTGGCCTGGTGTCAGTAGCCTACCTGGCTAGCCTTTAGCTGATGTCGGCCATTGGCTCCTTGCTGCTTTGTTTTCTCTGGTATAGACCCTCTTCTCTTTGGATTTAAGTGTTGATCTTTGTCCTTTTGGATCTATGTATATTCATGTTGCCTTTGTGAAGTTATCTTTTCCTTCTGTTTTGTTCTTTCATTAAAAGTTGAATATCCTTTAGGGGGTCATCTTTGCTTATCTCTCTCATACATGCTCTCTCTCTAACACACACACATGACAAACACACATGCTCTCTCTCTCTCTCTTTCTAACACACACAGTCTGCCTATGGCGGCCTTTCTCGATGGCTAGGCTGTGCTCGCTGAGTCTGTACCTAGTCAAGGATCTTCAGTCACAGTGCTCAGGTATTCTGCCACTGTGTACTCTCTGTTTAGGGCCAAATAGCATTTCAATTTCTTTCCAATGTGTCTCTCTCTCTGTACACTGTATATTGACTGTAGAACAGGAGCTCTCTCTCGCTCTCTCTCTTGCTATATGTTGACTGTATCATGCCCAGCCTCGGGCAGCGCTATTATTTAAGAATATGTTGACTGTATGAAATATATATATATTTTTTTAACCTTTTGGGGGGGGGGGGGGGGGGGCCTCGCGTTTAAATCTCGCACAGGGCCTCGCATTTCTCCCAGGCGGCCCTGACTGTACATATCCCTTACCTATACTCTTGCTAGTTACACTGCTGGCCAGTATGAATAACTGATTAGCACTATTACTATTATTAAGCGCCTTGGGTTTCCTGAAAGGCACTATATAAATGTAAGAAATTATTATTACTCAGTAGAATTCATTTATATATTTATTATCCAGTTTAATCACCTGTACATTGTATATTACTACTGCACTTTACTGTTACATTTGCACTCTGGTTGGATACCAAACCTCTTTATATCGTACTGTACTTGTGCTGTATGATGACAATACATTTGAATCTAATCTAATGTAATGTTGTGTTGTTTGTCTCCTGCAGGAAGGAGCTTCTTAAGAACATGTCGTTCACAGCAGCAGCACACACCGTTGTTCTGGTAAATCCCTGCAACAGCAGATCTGTCCATTAAAACTGTAAAGCAGCTGTTACCTGGTTGGTTGTTCCAGCCCGACACGGTTTGTGAGTGGGTGAGTTAGTGTACTGCCCTCTGCTGGATAAAAAAAGTATATAATGTAAATTCAGGTTCAATACATTCTGCCCTCTAGTGGTAAATGTGCAGAACACATCTGGAGGGCCAGGGTGTCAACATTGAACAGAAGAGCCGTGTTCAGCCATACAGTTATGATGAGGACGGATAGAGAGTGGGACCTTTCAGCTCGCTATAGGTTTTCATTTGGATTTAAGATGTCCCACCACGGCCTAAAGGTCTACTCACATGGAGCAACATTAAACGTTATGCTTTAATCTCTCTTGCAGCAGGGAGCACACCTAAGAGTAGAACCGCCTCACCAAGAATAACTATTACCATTGACATTTATTTTGCATTATAATAAATGGTTAAACTAATGATGTCTGACCAGACCGTCTGGAACGGTCTGGTTCCCACCTCCCTGAAACAAGCCAGAGTCACACCGCTCATAAAAACAACAACCATGAACCCCACCATCATAGACTATCATCCTGTCTCTCTTCTGTCCTTCCTTTCTAAATCACTTGAACGTGCTGTATCCAACAAACTTTCCGATTATCTCTTACAGAATGACCTCCTAGACCAGACCTGGGCATTGTACGGGCCGTATGATTCTGACCGGCCTGCGAAAGATTACATGATAATATTTTTATTTTTTTTAACTTTTTTATTTTCATGTCAACGTTCACACGCACAATATACGCTTACCTAGGATTTGACTTGATTCAACAACAAAGCAGTCGGGGCAAGCCGAAAACGGTCTAAAGTGTGGTTATTTGAAATTTGGATTTCTTTTTTCACAACTGAGGTAGGTAGATTACATTTTTAGAGACTAAAGTACAGAAAAAAGGTACCGTTGGGTACCGGTATCGATTCACAGGTACCGGTACCGTATTGGTTCAAATGTGAACGGTACCCATCCCTACTGAACACACAACTGCAGGGCAAGGGCATTTTTGCTCATGAAATGCATAGCCATGTGAAAGCCTTCATGACAAATTTGCAATTAATTTCAAGGCAACTAGGCAGCAACAATCTCAAACACATGAAAACCCTGAAAGAAGTCAAACAATCAGCTGATCACCGGCACAGGTACTCATCCATGTTGGGAGCACTGCATGATGAATTTTCAAGGCGTTTTCAAGATTTCAAAAAGGTTGAGGATGAAATGCAGCTGGTTTCCTCTCCCTTTACCTGCAGTGTTGATAGTGCACCCACTGATGTTCAGCTTGAACTCATTGACCTGCAGTCTGATTCACTAATGAAAGAGCACTTTAAGTCAGCATCACTGCTAGAGTTCTACTCTGCTCTCAAGGAGGAGAACTTTCCAAACATGAGGAGACATGCTCAGAAGATGTTGGTTCTCTTTGGATCCACCTATATGTGAACAGACATTCTCAGTCATGACGTTTACCAAGTCCAGGTACAGATCCTCTCTCACTGATGAACATCTGGCAGCTGTGCTTCGCATCTCCACCTCAGACATGCAACCTGACTTTGATGGACTTGTTAAAGCTCAACAGACTGGATTTATCACACTGAATGAAAAAAAAAGAGCTGAAGAACACTAAAATGTGGAAATATAACAAGTGAAATGGGACACTTGATATTTTTTTTTCTTTTTTTTGCACAGTTCTGAAAACATTAAATGTTTAATATAGGCATGTAGAGTAAAAAAAGGCTACTGGGACACTTTATGTCTTGTTTATTTTGGCTATAAGATGATGTGATGTCTTTAGAAAGCTAAGAAAATCCTTGTTTCAATAGTATATGAAACTCAAAATAATAACTTTATTTGTATAGCACTTTTTCATACATGCCCTTTGTTATTAATGTTTCACATTTTGTTTATCATTTTGGAAATAAATTCTATTTGAATAAATGATATTTTTGAAAGCTAACCTCACCTTTTAATTGCCAAATAATAACATACACTCTTACCAGGGGTCAAAACAATGCCATTTACTGCTTTTTATATAGAAATAAAATGTATATTATGCATAATTGAGTTTGGAATTTTGGCCCGGCCCTCCAACATATTTTCAGTTGCTCATTCGGCCCCCCGGGAAAAATAATTGCACACCCCTGTCCTAGACCCTAATCAGTCAGGCTTCAGGACTGGTCACTCCACAGAGACGGCCCTGATAGCGGTCACAGAGTCTCTGTCTCACCATGCTATTTTATTAGCTCTTATCTAATTAATTATTTCATTACCACTATTGTTATTTATTGTTTTATTCCTATTTCAATTACTGTGTTGCATTTATTTTATATGACTTCTTCATTAAGCACCGTCTATTTTAATATTGCACAAAAGGAGCTATACAAATAAAGTTTGATTTCATTTTTAAAACAACCTGCAGGCATTTTCTTAACGTGTAAAATCCAGTTTTTATTTGAGTTTCTTTGTTACTTAACTCTATTGAAAGGTCCTTTATAAATACAGTAACATTTACTTTAGAGGGCACAATAATCATGATTAAGCACCTATTGAGAAATTTGATGTTAAACTATTGATTATCGTTACTCAAATCTCAGACCTGATGACCTGAAATCCTTCCAGAATGGCTTCTACTTCACTTCCTAATGACACATTCAGTAAAGACCTATCCATCCGTTTACCTCTAATTCAAAAACTATCGAGTGAATATTTGTTCTATATACTTTGTTAACATTTAGTTCCTCATTAGGTCCAAGGTACTTTATTATTTATAAAAGTAAGGAGTTACATGCTCCGCTCAATAGGAGTTCACTCCACGTGGAATATGACCTCCAGGGCCCTATTCCCCGTACCTGGCTAACTGAGTTAGCCGGATAATTTTCAGCATAGCTTGACTTAAGCCAGACATTTCCGTTCCCCGGCGTCGGATTTTCTAAGTCGCTATGGCAACAGATCGAAAAGTTTAAACCTGCTCCGGAGCAGGGTTTAGTTGAGCTAGCTGGATATAAGCTGGCCACTCCCTCGGAACAAAATGGCAGCTCCCTTCCTCAGAGATTGATTGATTGATTGGAAACTTTATTAACAGATTGCAGAATGGGTACAATACAGTACAGCTCAATACACACAATTGTTAAGGGGATGCATACCAGAGAAAGACTTTCGTCTTGTTTACATCAGGGTCCCCCATTTTCAATTCATAATGACATTTATGACATACATGACATACAGATATATATCATGACATTTATGACATACAGATATACAGTACTGTTACATTTGTTAAACAGAGATCCTAACAGAAAATATATATACGAGGGGGAGGAAATTGGGAGGGGGTGGGTGGGTGGGAGGGGGTGTTTGGACATTTACGGGGGCCAGTTTCGAATTGCAGCCTCCCATAGGTGCTCTTTGATCCCATTATACCATTCTGAATAATGTTTTCGCGAGATTTCCAGAATGTATTGATTTCATAGAATGTGTGAAATAGGCCTATAATTAAAAAGAATTAAAATACATTAAAATGGTAAAAGAAATGCTTTTGTAATGTAAAATAATAGACCTATTATTGAATAGATAATAAATCATATTCAGCCCATGGATTTCCTACATACTGCACGACACCTGTTTGAGCTGCGGGATGAGGCGCGCTTGTTTCTGATGGAGAATGCGTCCCAGCTCGCTGCCCACCTCTGATGCCGACTAGATATGAATTGAGGGGGAATACGCACAGCTATACCTACCTATTCAAAAAAAACATTATCTGCACTGACTTATATAAAAAATAAGTACAGATCACGTCTGAATGAATGTGGAGGATGATCTGCGAGTCGCTGTCTCCAAAATTAAACCCAGACTATGCCCATCCATCTCATTAGGTGAGTTGAACATTATAGCCTTCTAAATGAAACACGCATATGTATTCATTTTATGGTTGTTTGATTATTGTGTTATTTTGTGTAGTTATTGTGCGTGTTAAAAGCCTCCAATGCATATGTGTGCGTGTGAACGTTTGCATGTTTCAACCACCTCTATATAATAGTGGGGGTCGTGGCTCTCTGACACCGTTATTTCGGGGGTCGTGGCCTGAAAACTTTAGGAATGATGTATTTATTATATTACATGATACCTAAGCACATACAGTACAGATATCCTCATACTATTAATTCGTATCAATTAGATATACTCTTTATCTTTGGGCTTGTTTTTGTATACTTATTCTGAAAGAGTTGAAATAATTATTTTCGCTAGCAAGATCTCATTCGATTATTCATTCCATTAAGCCTACTGCCAGCAGGCACATTTAAATAAATATAATCTGATTGATTGGGGTAATGAGGGACTGTCTTAAAATGTGCCTGTTTTTTTTTATAGATTATGCATTTAACTTGTCGGCGAGGCTATTGAGCCGTACTGTATTGTACCCATTCCGCAATCGGTTAATAAAGTTTTTAATCAATCAATCAATCAATGGCGTTAGAAAATCAGGATTTCTGCGATCGACACCTGCTCTCTTTTCATGTGAGGCGGCCGCGCGCAATGATCCTGAGTATCAAGTCTGGTTCAAATGAACGAGACAGAATCAGCGTTCGAGGAACAAGGAAAGCCCGGATTCAAACATCGGGTTAATTGAATCTGGATAATGGGACTTTTGATCGACTTAGTTGAACCAGGTACGGGGAATAGGGCCTGGATACATCACTGGCATTGGGCTTTCCCCCAGATCTCAATATTGATCATTGAAAACAGGAAGAATGGCTTCTCGTTTACCTGGGCACACAATTAAATATTAGTACCTAGCTCTACTTTTTCACATATGCGTTAGTATCAGCATATTTAATCAAGGTTTCTGAAACACAAGTTAGTGGTGGTGAGTAGTGGTCTCCACTCCCAGAGCAGACAATATTGATGGTGACTCTTTGTGAACTGCAATACATTTGATTCCTAAAGATTGAAAATGTTCTGCCAAAGTGCTGTATTGTTTTAAATCAAGAAGTTTATTCCATTCAATCACATAATACAATCTTTTCTATAGCAGTTGTGTCCTGCATGTCTTTCCATCTAAGTGGAACTACAAGATTAGTACCTACGACTGCACAATGACGAGAATAAAATGAATACAAATGTATATTTACTGTTTAATGTCTATTATTCACTATGAAAATAATGTGAAAAATGAAGAGATATATCTTGAATGCATGAACATGTTAATTCAGAGTTACTTTGATAGGATTATGTGCTCCAATATAATCCACTCTGCACTATCAATCTATATATGCAGACATCATTGTAAAAACATCACATATAAACATAACACTGCCTTCATGGCACAATCTTGATGTAACTAAGAGATTCTCTGAAAATAAAAGAACATTTTCATGCATGAATTACTAGATTTCAACCACAATACAATACGTTCTCTATGTTGCTATGTGCAACACAATGGTTGCTATATGTAGATATTTGATAATTATATCAACAGGAAAGCCAGTGGAACAGTAATATGCTTTTCCAATGTTTCACATCTCAACCTTGGTGCTCAACCAAAAATAAAGGGCACATCAAAGCCTCTCTCTCTCCGATTGCTTAAAACAATCAATAACGCACAACACCAACACTTCACAAACACTGGTCTTATAATGCATGAGGGTGCAGGCTATGACAAAATACAGTATGCAATGTAAACACACTAAAGACCCTTTCACACATGCTGCATGTAAAATCTTGTTTTTTGCTTATTTCACTCAGTATTGAATACCACTGATCCTAATTCATTTAATTTCAAAGCTTTATTTTAAATAGAAAAGGTTAAGGTTGCCCTAATTCACACGATGTTGAGTATAATAAGAAATATTTTAAATAAATATTTATATCAACGTCATCATGGCAGGTGAAATAATAGCAAAGCGTACATCGAATCAAGTTCCTCTCCGTTTCTCTCCCAATCACTCACACACACACAGACACACACAGAAAATTGGGGAACAAATCAACAGCATGCCTGTCCCCCGAAAACACACTGAAGCTCCGTTCACACCGGCACTGGACTCCTGACAATCTGCAGATTAATTGGAGGGGCTGTATGTGCGAACGCAGAGTTTACCCTCCCAGCACCCAAGTAATAAAACCACGTAATACCCAAACTGAGCCCATGTCGGAACACAAGCAGATCATTGGTGGACATATTGATTAACGAACCATGTTTGTCCAATTATCTAGCGGTCTCAGTCAATGAGTCAACTAAATGTCCCCATTGGAAGGGTGTAGGCGAACGACTTATAAATTGAACCAAAAGAAACAATTCGGACTTTGCAAGAATGTTCATTTATTGGGACTCCATGTCCAAACATTCCGTTATTTGGATAACTGTCATGCCATCATCACCAGGTGGTCAATCAAGCAAGCGGTTAGCTGGTAGCTGGTAGCAGCTTAAGTCTGTAGATAGTAGTACTTGTTTAGCAGTTAGCCAGCAGTAGTAGCATTTAGCCAGTAGTAGTAGCACTTAGCCAGTAGTAGTAGCACTTAGCCAGCAGAGTCGATACAGTCAGTAGCATTTAGCATCGGTCAGTAGTCAGATTATTTACCTATACAAAGGAAAGGAAATAAACGGCATCAATTAGTAACTAGATATATGAATCAAAGGATAAATGTGGATATTAACGGCGCATACAATGCAACGTACCGTTGCCAGTCCGAGTTCGCCCACAGGGCTTTTCACCTTACAGCCTATGGTCAAGAGTGTCTCTTAAATAGTGCGTCACACAGACGCTGATTCAGTCTCACCTGTCCACATCTCAGTCCCCTGGCGTCCTACAGTTACAGTAAACGCCCACTAGGTGGCACCAGATGATAAATAATACTTGTATAATAAGTGCCCCTATAATAATGATAATAATAATAATATCTCTGTAGGAAAGGCGCTGGATAATTCTCCACCTCCCACCTAGTATTCTGGCCGTAAGGGCTCAGAAAACTACCCAAACCATACAAATTGTTCTACCCATACAAATCTACTTATATTTAAAGGGAAACAAAAGAAAATATACAACTCTCGTTCTATCTACAGTGGTAGCTCAACGGCGTCCATGAAAACTACGTAAGTTATGTCGGCAACGGGCGATTCTCGACGTCCTCAGTTGTGCCAAAAACAGGCAATCCACGACATCCTCAATCGTGCCAGAAACAGGCAATCCTCAGCGTCCTCAATTGTGCCAGAAACAGGCGACTTTCGACGTCCTTCTTTGTGCCAGAAACAGGCGACTTTCGACGTCCTTTGTGCCAGAAACAGGCGACTTTCGACGTCCTTCTTTGTGCCAAAAACAGGCGACTTTCGACGTCCTTCTTTGTGCCAGAAACAGGCGACTTTCGACGTCCTTCTCTTTGCGCCAGAAACAGGCGGCTTTCGACGTCCTTGATTCAGTCATTGTTCCTCAATTGTGAGAGGGTTTCAGCAACGCCCTCGTGGTTGGCCCTGTGGGCTTCTCCTTCCTGCCCAGCCAGGCATAGTTCATCGGACGTGTTTTGGCGTTCCTTGCCCGTCAATGCATCCCATTTTGCAGGACCGGGCCTGCCTGGTGTGGGCTTCCTTGCACTTGAGGCCCCTCTTGAGGTACTTTTGGGCCAGTGTCTTTGGTCTCGCCTCCGTGGCGTTGTGCCTCCCACCTTGACCAGACCGGGTCTGCCTGGTGTAGGCTCCTTTCCACTTGGGGTCCCTCTCGAGGCGCTTTTGGACGAGTGTCCTTGGTCTCACCTCTGTGGCGTTACGCCTCCCACCTTGACCAGACCGGGTCTGCCTGGTGTAGGCTCCTTTCCACTCGGGGTCCCTCTTGGGGCGTTTTTGGACCAGTGTCTTTGGTTTGGCTTCTGTGGCATTACGCCTCCCACCTTGACCAGACCGGGCCTGTCTGGTGTAGGCTCAACGCCATGCGAGGTCCCTCCTGAGGCTTTCTCCGTTCTCAGGAGTGCCGACTGTGAGATTCTATGGTCGTTAGGGAGTGATGCTGGTTGCTCCTTCGCTCCAGGCGGGCGGCCACTCTCGGTCAGGTCTACCGCGAGGTGCTTCTTCACTTCGACGGCCTTCGTCCCCATGGAGTGCGCGAAGTGGGTCAATGATTGGCGTGCCATCAACTCTACCCCCTCAAAGAGGTCTGGATGCGCACCACTCACAGTCTTGCCCAGCGGGCCGTCCCACAGCACCAGATCGCCGACTCTCCCCACTCTTTGTGGGACTAAGCGACCTTCCCAGGCGCTGATGAGCAGGTCGATGGTCTCGGGCCGGGTCAGTTCTCCTGGCTGGACACGTGGGAAGAACAGCTCCAGCTGCTCAGAGTCCACCACTCGGTCCACCTTGGCAATGTCCTCAAGGCCATAGCAGAGCATCTCATGGCACCTTGAGGTCCCCTTCGGGGTCCATACCTTGATTGCCACCACATACCTCTTGGTATCGACTTTGACTGCCATCTTCCCAACACCGTACACGACCAGTGTGATTGGCTCGCCGGTCAGCCCGAGTCTCTTGGCGGCTCTGTGAGTGATATAGTTGGTGTTGGAGGCGAGGTCCATCAACGCTCCAACACAGTCTCCTCCTCTTGTTGTGACATCCATGAGCATCATGAGGACTGGGTATTCTTTTATGCCGCTTTTGTCCAACAGGCTCTTGCTGGCGCACACTTTGGAGGTCGTTTTGTTCGTGAAGGCCTTTTTGAATGCTTCCATTTGGAGCGCAAACCCAGCGATGACTTCCTCCTGCTTCTCTGTCAGGCCTTGGGGTCCTCTCCTAGCTCGTGGCTCCTCGGTTGCTTCACACCTCCCTTGCGTCTTGGGGCAGAGGAGGAAATGATGCTCGACAGGGCCGTCCTCTTCCTCATGGCAGAAGAATCTCTCCCTGCACCCGCTGTCAACCCCGTGATAATCGAGACATTTGGCACACATCCCTGCCTTTTTCACCTGGGCTCTCTTCTCCGTCAATGAAGCCTTCTTGAAGGCCGGGCAGAAGTAAAGTCTCCCTCCATGTGCTTTGTCTCCACACATGGTGCACGGGTCCCTCTGGGACTCCCTCCTGACATCACTCACTGTTGTTCCGGTAAATTACTGTCTTTCACTACCTCTGTTGCTCAGCATCTCACGCTGGGTTGGTCTATCGCCAGCGTGGGTGGTTCTGATCTCCAGCTGTGCTAGCCTCTCGAGGATCCTTTCCTGTCCTTTCAGGAATGACAAGAGCCTGTCGAAGTAGCTTCTGGGCGTGACGCCATTTGCGGGGTCACGCTCGTAGGAGATCCACTTATCTCTCATGCCTATAGGCAGCTTCCTCTCTATGGCGGCGACAGTTAAGTGGTTCTTGATAACATCCTCCATTCCAAGGTCCTTCAGGTCATACAGTGCGGTTTCCACTGCCTGGACCAGGTCTATCATCGGCCTAGACTGGCTGCTTCGCACTGCAGGCACTTCTTCCAGGTCCTTGAGGATCAGGCTTGCGGTCACGCTCCTGTCCCCAAAGCGGTTGTCTAGGAGCCTGAAGATGTCATCCGCGGTTCTGCAGAGATCCAGCCCAAGCTTCTTCCTCACTGGCTCTTCCACACTGTCCAGTAGGTGATACAGTTTACACACTGGTAAACCTGAGGGTTCTGCCAGCGCCTGGAGGTCCTCCCAGTTATCCCGCCAGCGCCAATAGGTCCTTCTGTCCCCACAGAATTTGGGTAGATTGATGGCGGCGAGCTTGATCCTATGTCGGGCCCCCTGGTGGTCTCTGTGGTGAGCGAGACCTTTCTGCGTTGCGCCCTCATCACCTGGTGGCGTGGCACGGTCACCTCGTGACTGAGGCGTGTCAGTGGGGTTGGCATGAATATAGATGGTGACAGATAAACTGAAACGGGGTTCCCTGCTGGGTTGTCTTACCCGTGGGGGTGATTGCCTTCCAACATGATGGAGAGGCCCACTTCCTGCGGTCCCTACTCCATACTGGAGATGGACGGCGTTGGAGGCCTCCTCATGGCTGCCGGGAGGCAAGGGAGGGCTTCCATAAGCGCCCTCTGCTTGACCGCTGTTACACTGGGGAGGTGAATGGGCATGAGCGACCGCACCTTTATCGTCGGCGGACGGGGAGGGGTCAGCTTCAGTTCATGTTGAGGAGCGTCCCTGGCGACGCCAGGTTGGCTGGTCACGTCGCCATCCCTTTCAACGTCGTGTACCTTTTCCTCCTCTTCATCCTCATCGTCCAGCTCAACGCCGCCCTTTCCTCCAGGCTCTAGGAGGGTCGACCACCTGTCCATTAGTGCTGCTCTTTCCTCGTCTAGGTGCCTGTACCGCTTCCCCAATTCAGCTATGTTGGGAGTTGGAAGAAAGTATCTCCACTCTCTCACCATCTGTTCGAAGGCGTTGAGTCTCCTCTCCAATTTGTTCCCCTCCAACGCTCTTTTGTCTTTGGGTGCCCATTGGGTGCCGAGTCTCTTTGTCTCTTCCAAGGCCTCCTTGAACTCCACTTCAAGGGGGCCTAACTCTGGCTGAACGAAGCGGGACCATACCTCCGAGAAGATCTTCTCCTCCAGTGCCGCTTTCCTCTGCTTGCTCGCGTCTTTCTTTGCTGTGGCGTCAGCTATCACGGTAGCATGTGCGGCTCCGTCGGCCTCCTCCAATGCTCCAACATAGGCTCCCGTCGTGTCAACGAGCTTAGCAAACTCTACTTGAAGAGCTTTGTTGTCGTTGACCAGCTCCGCTGGCGATGCGGTGTCAACATTGTCAGCTCTCCTTGTGAAAGCTGTCTGCGCTGCAGTACGCCTCTTCTTTAGCTCTTCCACATCTACACCCTCCATCTTGTCCCAGTCAGCCGTTGCCCCAACTGGAGCTCCTTTTGCGGCTGAGTCACTGGTCACAGGCAGTAGTAAACAATGGGGTTAACAGTCAGAAGCACAGTTGTACAGTTGGCGTGTAGCAGTGTGATTATAATGACACTGTTCCCAGCAGGGGATAATGACGGGACCGTATAGTGGGTCAACGTAGCTTCGCTTCACTCACTTGAAACCTGGTAATGACCACAATGTGAGTGAGCAAGTAGCATAGAGTTGGTGAGCACCGTTACAGCTTTTGGTTAATTCATTAATAGTACAGTTCACGACGTGAAGAGCAATTTGAAAACGGTCGGATGAAACGTAGTTACTTTAGGTCAGTTCATCAATAGTAACGTTCACAGCGTTTGGAGCAACAATATAATAGCAAGGTTCAACACAGCCAAGGCATAGGTGTGTCAATGATAATGTTCACAGCGTTTTGGAGCAACAACGTAATTGCTTGGTTCAACACAGCCAAGGCATAGGTGTGTCCATGATAATGTTCACAGCGTTTGGAGCAATAATATAATTGCTAGGTTCAACACAGCCAAGGCATAGGTGTGTCAATGATAATGTTCACTTAGCTAGCATTGGATGGCTAGCAGTGTTAGCATTGGTTGGCTAACAGCATTAGCATTGGTTAGCTAGCAGTGTTAGCATTGGTTGGCTAACAGCATTAGCATTGGTTGGCTAGCAGTGTTAGCATTGGTTGGCTAACAGCATTAGCATTGGTTGGCTAGCAGTGTTAGCATTGGTTGGCTAACAGCATTAGCATTGGTTGGTTAATGGCTAGCAGCGTTAACATTTGGTTGATAACAGCGTTAGCATTTGTTGGCTAGCAGTGTTAGCATTTGGATGGCTAGCGGTCTTAGCAGTTAGCACTTTGGATGGCTAGCGGTGTTAGCAGTTAGCATTGGATGGAATTCGGCGACTCCACCACTTCAAGCAGTCAGCATGTGGGCGGAATACGGCGATTCCAACCCACTAAGCAGTCAACATCAACGTTATCACTTCCCTTGAGCTGACTGCGTCCTCTCGATGTGCCCCGTCGTGTGTATCCACTCCGTCCTGGTTCCACCTTGACGCTGAGATGGTATCTCACGCGGGCACTTGCTTCTGCGTTCCGTCCGTCCCGTCTCATAGCGGGGCGCGTACGGTAAACAATTGACCAATTATCTAGCGGTCTCAGTCAATGAGTCAACTAAATGTCCCCATTGGAAAAGTGTAGGCGAACGACTTATAAATTGAACCAAAAGAAACAATTCGGACTTTGCAAGAATGTTCATTTATTGGGACTCCATGTCCAAACATTCCGTTATTTGGATAACTGTCATGCCATCATCACCAGGTGGTCAATCAAGCAAGCGGTTAGCTGGTAGCAGCTTAAGTCTGTAGATAGTAGTACTTGTTTAGCAGTTAGCCAGCAGTAGTAGCATTTAGCCAGTAGTAGTAGCACTTAGCCAGTAGTAGTAGCACTTAGCCAGCAGAGTCGATACAGTCAGTAGCATTTAGCATCGTAAATAGTCAGATTATTTACCTATACAAAGGAAAGGAAATAAACGGCATCAATTAGTAACTAGATATATGAATCAAAGGATAAATGCGGATATTAACGGTGCATACAATGCAACGTACCGTTGGCCAGTCCGAGTTCGCCCACAGGGCTTTTCACCTTACAGCCTATGGTCAAGAGTGTCTCTTAAATAGTGGGTCACACAGACGCTGATTCAGTCTCACCTGTCCACATCTCAGTCCCCTGGCGTCCTACAGTTGCAGTAAACGCCCACTAGGTAGCACCAGATGATAAATAATACTTGTATAATAAGTGCCCCTATAATAATGATAATAATAATAATATCTCTGTAGGAAAGGCGCTGGATAATTCTCCAATGTTCCAACACAACAATGTTGCTGATAGTTAAATTAAAGCGTATTGATTAACTAACCATGTTCCAACACAACAATGTTGCTGATAGTTAAATTAAAGTGTTTGGCTTTAGTCTCATCAAGATTTGAGTGCGTTTGCCAGATGTGCCCAATATGTTCCAAACAGTGCGGAGGCGAGCGCCGAGAACGAGACTGCAGCAAAGTCGTACGATTATATTAAATGTGCTTCTCAGTGTTTTAGCCTTTATGAAACTATTATTAAGTGGTCATCCTTTGTGAAATAGTTCAGCTTTTGCTCAATAATGCTTTGGAACAGGAGATTTTTGAAATATCAAGTCAAGATGATATGCTGACCAGATTGCTCCAATGTCTGACTGAAGATGAGAAACACTGTTTGCTCATCATCCAAAAACTTTACATAAATTAACAGTTTATGAGAATTTCAAACGTTTTGGATTGATTGTAAACTATTTAAATAAAGTTTGACAATGTAAAATCCAGTTCTGTGTCATACTAGCTCCCGCTCAGCGTCATATTACATATATCTCGCTTCAGCATATATATACTGAATACATTTCAAAATGTACCTTTAAATGCCAGCATTCATCTGGCCACACCCCCATCCGCTTACCTACATAAGCAGGGGTGGTGCCACACACTCATCTCCTTCTCAAATTTCATCACAAGCAACGTGTTGCTCATATGCCCACTTGACGTGGAGAAAGGAAAGGAAAGGAAGAACAAGGAGATACGTTGACATCATATCTTTATTTTCTCTCTCACTATTTGAGAAAATACGGCGATATTGTCTTCGTCACTGGAGTGTCTGGAAGATGGTGATCATTCTATAATCCTCCACCGGTTTTCGTATTGGGAGCACGCCGCTGCATGCCTCTCAACTGCAGTTCCTTGCTGTAGCTGGTTGCGGTAAAACCTTTCAGGACACAGCTGAACTGTAGGACGCGCCGCTGTTGTGAGAAGCGGTGAGTTCCAGGTTGGTGAGTGATGTTTTGCTTGCGGCTCCACTTGTCTGTTAGTGCTATGGGGGCTGGCTGACAATGTTTACGAACACCGGCCCCAGATTAAGGTCTTTTGTTCAGCCTCTTAGGCAACAGCGGAAGACCTTGATCTGAAGCCCATTATAGTTTAACTAGTGGGCCACGACCATTAACACTGGTGATCCCTGTGTTTTCTGGACGAGTGGATGTTTTCTCTGTCACCGTGTAGGCCCCATCTTTCATATCCAAATGAGAGTATTCCCTCACGAGGAAATATGGGCATAGATGTTCGTTAGTGGAAGATCTGTGTTCAAGTCAGCTACAGGCCAGTTTGGTATTGTGCTGACTCCGTCGGGTGTTGGTAAAATCACCGTTGTAAAACTGTGTTAACATCTTGTTTCTCTTTTCTCTTAAAAAGTGAGGAGGGTTTCAGAACGGCAGCCTGTCTGAGTGAGTGTTATATCATTGTGTACAAGTTCAGGTGATAGCTGCTTAGCTTACGTGCTAGTGGTGGCCTACTGTTAGCCAGTCAGCTGTTAGCTGCGGCGCTAGCCTGCTGTGATCACTAGGTGGCCTACCTAGGCTAGGCTAGGAAACGTTAGCTTGCTGCTATCGGCCGAGGCCCAGCGCGGGGTGGCTCCGGCCCCTCGCGCACCGCCGCGGTTCCCAACTCCCCTCTCCCTCACGGGGAGAGGCGGGGGGGATTTGAAGTCTCCCCTCTGGTCGCGTGCGCCGTTCGCTCGGCGTCTCGCGGGCAGGGGCGGTAGCGCCCGACGGTTAGAGCGGCCGTTAGCTTAATGCTACTCTGTTGAACGTGCTTTGATTATAACATGTTTTAAACACTCTTGACTATGACGTCATCTTTGACAGAGGATGTTCGTCAAACCTGCCCTGGGCCAGGATGGCAAGGACTGCGTCAACAAGGGGGACCGTAGCGACGGGATGGAGCGGCGACGCTGCCCAGATCGACAACACAGAACGGCTGTGTTTACTACGGTGCCTTAAGACTGCACTTCGCTTGATCTACGCTCCGGGTAGGCAAGGTCTGGACCAGACCTTGAGCATGTCTTCTTGCTTTCCCTTCTAAATGTTTTGTAAATAACGATGTTTTCCAAAACGAGTGTTGCTGCACTACATTTAGGATACGATGCGAGTTATGTGTGAATTGTCTTGTCACTGGTATTAGCTTCTCCATGCAAATAGGGTTGTTTATTACAGATGTGAAAATGATCTGGTTTGTTGTGTTGAGAAACTTCATGTGTTCTTGTACCGAGCACTCTCAACTAAGGGGGTTAAACTAACCTATAAAGCTATGCTTAGTGACATATGAGTAAAGAATGATTCTTCTCTCAGCCTGTAATGACAATGAACAGTGTGTTCACATATTAACAGGTTTACCTGTTCAACTGGCTGTATTAAGGGTAAAGTAGGAGGGTTGTGTTTTCCCCCCAGTTCCCTGGGGACTTCTTCATCCTCCTCTCAGACATGTTGTTGCACTACATTGTGTCACTGTGTGGTAGGGATACGATGTAACCCTTAGCTTGATTGCTGAGGTTGTGCTAAACCTGCTTGAGAAACTTTATTTTCCTAAAAGAAAAGATTGTTTGGTCGCTTTTCATGTGTGCTTAGCAAGGCCTGTGGCCGATACTAATCGAGAATTATGTATTCTCTCATTATGAAAAACGGCGTTCCTCTGTAGTGTTTTTGCCATTTTTTGTAGGTGATGATGGGTTGTGTGTGTCATGTGACCTACAACTGGGTTGGGCTGGCCACAGAAGCACCTGTGTAAGTGTGGTACCGGGGCTCTTGGAGAGCCCTCTCTATTCTGTGTTTTTTCCTTAGTAAAAATCAGATAGCAGGTTAGCACATGCGCTGTGTGAAGCTGTTAGACGTTTCGTGGAGCTGACTATGACTGTCATTCTCTCTTTTTGTCATTACATCGTATCATGGGTGTGGGGTCGTAAAGGGGTGAACTGGTAACCTTTCCTCCCCCTTTTTTCTGTTGGTCAGGGGTAAACCCACCTGTCCTTCAAGGTTCCTGTCACGTTGCGGTTCGGCACGTTACAGGGTGAGGGGGGGGGGGGAGTTTCCTGGTCCCACGCCCTGGAATATTGGGCGTGTGCACCGCAGAAATTCCCCCGCCATAGAGTACGTCACCGTGCGCGTCTCTGTTGGTAGGACTTCTGTGTGCTGTTCAGGTCCATATGATGGATCTGTTTAAAACGGGGGTGGTCAGGGCTCCTCCTCACGAAGCTCCTATTCGGGCCTTCTGTGAGTTGGGACTCTCCTTCCATGTGAGGGAGCCTCCTCAGAGTACAGAGCCTCCTCCTCAGATTGATAAGGTGAGTGGAACCTCAAGAAGGAGTCCTACTCTATTGTGTGTGTATTCGATTCATTTCGATTATTGAGTGTGTATGGGTTCAGTGCCTCCTCCCCGGAGAGCCCTAAAACCAAACTTTTACATGGCTCAAGGTGCAATATATTCTTTTCAATCTGTACAGCTCGCGTGGGAAGTCTCTCTGGGGATTTCCGTCTCCTCTCTATGGGAGGGTGGTGGAATGTAAAAATGCAAACAATTTTTACCCCCGGCCGTGTAGACTGGGATACATATGAATTCTATATGAATTGGAAATGGGGGACCCTGATGGAAACAAGACAAGCGTCTTTTTCAGGTCTGCATCCCCTTAACAATTGTGTGTATTGAGCCGTACTGTATTGTACCCATTCTGCAATCTGTTAAGTAAACTTTTCATTCATTCATTCATTCATTCATACATATTGTTGGTGCTTCCTTCTTTTCTTTAAAGAGAGTTGGAGTTAGGAAGTATCACACCCCTCTTGTCGTTCCCCTGGGTGCCTTGGAGATTCAATGACAGGTCTAAATAGCCTGTTCATTGATGTGGTTGTGTCCCGACGCACGCATAGTGCTAGTCGGGGTGTTCTGTAATCAGGCGACTGACTGGCACACCTTGGTTGCTTGGGGTTAAAACGGCGTTTTTATAAAGCAACTGGGATGGAGGTTTTTCCTCTTCCGACGACCTGTTTTGGTTGTCGACGTATTCTCGTTCATATCTGGGGGATGATGACGGAATGGATCTGAACATCTCCCCGAACGTCTGGGTGGCGCCTTCTTTTCATGTTTAAGATCAACACGCATATCTGCCCCTTCTCCTGGAGTAGGCATGTCGGCGTGGTTAGGGTACGGGACTGGTTCTGGTCACGCTGGTCCGGATCAGTTGAACCCGTTGTCCGCCGGGGATGCAGATCTGCTGTTCTGGTACCCTGAGGGACTTGGGCTTTTTTCAGGGGGAAAAATGCCAGGTCGGTCCGGGTGTCACAGGGTTAAGCGCTATGGAGACCCTGGTTGGGTAAATTTTTTACTCAGCACTATCGTAATGGCTTACGGCCATGCCAACCTGTACACGCTCGATCTCGTCAGATCTCGGCCGCTACGCAGGTTGGTCCTGGTTAGTACTTGGTTGGGAGACCGCCTGGGAATACCAAGTACGGTGTGCTTGGGGCTGGTTCTCCATTCTTTTTCGCTCCTCTCTCACGCATGGCGAAGAGGGGCCTGTTGGGGTGGTCTTCGACCTCCTCTGGTGACCCTGTGCTTCCCGTATCGCCGGGCCCGGTCCGAAGTAATGTTTCGTCGACCCGTAGGCCTGGGTTAACCCTTTTTTGAAAACTGAAACACTTGTACTGCGGTATAGCCGGTGTATACCCACAGGTATGTTTTGGAGTTTTTTCTTGAGGGGTTATAGGAACAACCACCGCATTGGGTAACACCAAGGTGGTTGATTCCCTGGTGTGTTGGAGCAGTGTCAACTCCCGGGTTCACCGGTTGAGGGTGCCCCTGCACGTTCATGACGTCTGCCAATCGTGTCAGCCTTCTCTGCCTCAACCCCTCTGGGTGGGTTTTTTTTAAATGGAGGCTTGGTCATGCAACAACGCCAGCATACACCCCTTCCGCCGGGGCGGCTGTGTTCAGCTGTCCCCTCTGGCGCCTGTCTCGTCCGCAGTCTCCAGGCTAGGGTTAACAGCCTGTTGCCTGGTTTTTCCCCGGTGCGCTGCCTGCTTCCGTTGGTTAACCTTTTTTGTGTGCTTACGGCCATGCTGACTGCCTGTTCTGCAGGGTCAGTGTGCCAGGCGGTGTACTATTGGGGGGACAGGGCCCGCTCGGCTGAGGGGCCTTTGTCCGAATACGCTGGCGATGTGGGGGGCGGGGTCACTAAGTGCCCACCTGGTGCGGTCTTGATGGCCCTTCTAAGGTTTCTCTCCTCCACACTGCCTGTGGAGCTTTTTTCCCTATTGTTAGGTTTTAGTGAGTTTTTCCTTACCTTCGCGTGGGGTATGTCTGGGAGTGCTTGCATTCTTTCATTTATTTGCATTCATCTAAAAATGTTTGGACCTTATGGTGTTCTTGTTCTGTTCTTGACTTATTGTTATGTTTTCTTCTTGACTTGTTTAAAGAAGACCTGTACGGCCCATGGGGACATTAACGTGTGTTGTCGGGCCCTATAAATAAATTTGATTTGATTTTGATTTTTGATTCTCCGGGCCCCCGTTCCAGGGGGTCCAGTCCCTTTGGTGGGTCTGGGTCTTCCTTCGCGCTCCGCTGCTACGGCCTTGCCACGGGGTTGGGTTTGCCCTTGACCCCGTGATTTTGGGGGCAGTAACGAGGTTGTTCCCTCCGTTCGTTCCCGGGTGGCATGCGGGTTGTGCGTGTGTGTAGTCATGGGGTCAAGTTACGGTCTGCTCACCCTGTGCGTTGAGTTGCTTGAGTGCCTCTTCGCACGGTCGGGTCCGTCGCCCTCCCGTGAAGCCCCCAATAGGGGGGGTGCCCTCCATTAGGGGGGGTCGGGGGGGCTCGGTCCTCCCTGATCTGATGGTTGTGGGGGGCCTCAGCGGGGTACATTTGTCGAGCTTCTAGCTCCCGCTCAGCTCCTGCTATGCAATATGACGCTGAGCGGGAGCTAGTATGACACAGAACGTTAGGTTATGTATATAACCAAGTTCTGTTAATACTAGTGACGCTCAGCGTCTATACGCCGCTGCGGCCCTTGATTTTTCATTGTGGTGAAATTTGTTGGGAAGGAGATGAGTGTGTGGCACCACCCCTGCTTATGTAGGTAAGCGGATGGGGGTGTGGCCAGATGAATGCTGGCATTTAAAGGTACATTTTGAAATGTATTCACTATATATATGCTGAAGCGAGATATATGCAATATGACGCTGAGCGTCACTAGTATTAACAGAACTTGGTTATATACATAACCTAAAGTTTTTTGCTCTGTTGGTCGCTTATTTCACACTGTATTGAATACCATTGATCCCAATTCAGTTAATTCAAACCTTTATTTTAACTATTAAAAAGTTCAGATTGCCTTCATTCGCAGCGATGTCGGGTATAACAAGAAATATTTTAAATAGATATTTAAATGATAATCTTCATACACAGGAGGAGATATTGTCTCTTTCTGCGTCCTGCCCTGCTCTACCTAGGAGCCACCCCTCCTAAAACACACAGTATTTCCTACTGAGTCCTGTTGCAAAGCTTACAGATGTCAAAGAATAGTTGGGAGGAACGCAATCTTTCAAAACTTTAAAATCCATTGTTGCATCTATATTTAGCACATATTTGATATAATTTCAATAGAAAATACACAACAAATTAAATACCATTACCACCAGACAGAAAAGAGCATTGTTTGACTCTGAGGGAAAAAGGGCAGATGCTCAAGCTCCCCTTGGGCCCTATGTGTGTCTGGTTACAGGCAGCCATGTTGGAAGAGAGACAACTATTGTTGGAAGAGAGGACTAGAGAGCAAGGCTCTATTTAAACCATGAAACTGGTGTTAGGAGATGAGTGTCAGAGGTTCTTCTGATGCAGATCACATTAGTTGGATTGCTGTCCAGGATGAATGTGTTGTTAAGTATGTTGAGTTTTTAAGCAGATTTAAAAAAAATTATTAGGGTTTGACACCTGATCGAATGAAATGTTTCCTCCACTGTCTTTAACATGTTCCACCCGACGGGGTTGGTACCGACCCCAAAATGGCATATGGTCATAAATCAATGTTGCATATTTTTTGCGATTTTTTTAATCAAGCGTTTTCAAGTATTAACATCACTAACATGTCACAAAAGCATGTAGAATGTATATTATCATCAAAACATTAGTTTAGCAATAGGTTAAAAGTGCCATTAGATAGTTTTAACTTCTCGATTTGCGATTTGTCGAGGGGATGCATAGCTGTGGATCAGCGTTGGAATTATTCCGAACTACACTTCCTGTCAGATACTGTGGGGGTTCAAAGTTCAGCGTTCTGAATGAATTATTTCAATAACTGTTATTATTCGGGATAATAAGCCACAAAAGGTAACGTTTTGACAAATATTGAAACACAGTTAGTTTCTCCTCCCTATTGTTAGCATGTAGCAACAATTAGATCTGAAATTAGTTTCAAAATGGTTGCACTGTGGTCAAAATAAAAAGGTACAGTAAATTACAGTAGATATCATTATCTGTTCTTATGCACGCCTGGTGATACTAAATCCAAATTGAACTCGGGCATTTGAAAGATAATATGTGTATATATATATAAATGTGCGAATTGGCTATAATAAGGTAATTTATAATATTTCAAATTGCATTGGTCCGGATGGGAGAATTCAGTACTGTATCTACAGAACCTTCTGTTTAATCATCTTCCCTTTATTAATTTCCTTAGATTTTTTTTACACATGATCTGAATGAATGAATGAAAAAGTTAATTTTTGAACATGTAATTCTCCATATTCCTCCAAACAAATCACGGTATCTAGCTCCGTCAAACCAAACAATCATAACAACAATTTTTTTTTAGCAGACATGTCCAAAAAAGGAGTAGAGGGAAGCTAAGCTTATTGATCCCTACCCCCTTACATTTATATTTGTTCTTCCATAAATTTTACTAGATATAACATAATTTAGTATATTACAATATAGAATATACTTTTACTTATAATAAAAAAAAAAAAAACTTGATTCACTTGACAGCAGTGAATATAGTACAGCACTACATAACACAATATAACATAACTTTGTTTATCCTCATTACTCATTTCTGTATTTCTCTAATGTGTATTTTTTTTGCTGCTTTTTAAATTGTGCCATATGTTTACTCAGTTTGATGTATTCAGGTAAATTATTCCACAACAAATTATGCACATGCTTTTTAACCATTTGAGCCCTACTCCTCTGATCCCATACCTTTCCAATTTTATTAGCAGGATATCATGATTTATAGTGTCAAACGCCTTCTTCAGATCTATGAAGACCCCTATTGCAAACTTCTTATTATCAATTATGCTCGTCAGTTCTTCTACTAGGTCCATTAGTGCCAATGACATTGAATGATTCAATCTAAATCCATATTGACTGTCTATAAGTAATGCATGTTCATCAATGAAACTGTCCAATCGTGCAGCAAATAATCTTTCAATCATCTTTAAGAACTGGGAAAGGAGAGAAACCGGCCTGTAATTAGTGAATAGATTTTTCTCACCTGCTTTGAAGATCGGTATCACTTTTGCAGTTTTCATTTTGGTGGGGAAGGCACCCAGTTTGAATGAGAGGTTACAAATATGCACTAAAGGGTCTGCTATGGCTATTATTACTTGTTTAATTAAGGTCATGTCAATGCCGTTCCAATCTGTTGATGTTTTATTCTTAAAATTGTTCACAGTATCAATAATTTCATTTTTATCCGTTTTTCTCAAGAAGATAGTACATGGGTTTTGTTCTTCAAAATAATTAGAAACACCTCCCCCTTGTGGCGGGGTTATCTCCTCCGCCAGTTTGGGCCCCACATTAACAAATAATCTGTTGAATCCTTCTGCCACCTCATTTTTCTTACTTACTGACTTTCCCTCATCTATAAATTCATCTGGAAAGCCAGAACTAGTTGATTTATTTCTTATAATTGAGTTTAATATATTCCATGTTCCCTTTATGTTATTTAAAAAAAATTCTAATACATTATTATAGTACCCTCTTACATTTTCTAAATATCAGTTAGTTTATTTTTGTATAGTTTATACTTAATTTCTTTCTCTTTATTTCTATGTTTTATACATTCTCTATATAAGGTGTTCTTTTTTTTGCAAGCATTCAAAAGACCTCCTGTAATCCAGGGTTTGTCAGATTTTTTGGATTTGTTATACTTTGCTGCATTGGACAGCTTCTGTCATATAACAGCAGGAACATATTGAGAAAAGAATCATAAGCAGAATCCACATCTATTGATTCATATACATTTCTCCAGTCCTGTGATAATAGTTCTTTTCTGAACCTATTTAAAGTGTCCTCCGTTCTTAATCTCCTTTGCATAATTACTTTACTATCAACCACTTTAACATCACAATGATAGACTACAAACACCGGTAAATGGTCACTAATGTCGTTTATTAATAGTCCACTCTCTATATTATCTATTAAATTATTAGTAAGTATATTATCTATTAATGTTGCTGAGTGACATGTGATTCTACTCGGTTTTGTAATAATAGGATATAAACTCCTACTATACATTGCATCCTTAAATTCTTCTATCAATGATAGTTTGTTAGGATTTAAAAAATCTATATTATAATCACCACAAATAAAAACATTGGAGGTGGTTGGGTGGATGGGGGGGTTGGGTAGGAGGGGTAGGAGGGGTGGGTGGGGAACACTGTACAACTGTACAAGCAAAACTGTACATTGGAATATTGACAAAACAATACTTGGTCATTTACTGTACATTGGAGGGGGTTGGGTTAGGACATTTACAGGGGCCAGTTTCTAATTGCAGTCCCCCGTAGGTGTTCTTTGAGAGTGGTTTTGAAAGTGGGTAGTGATTCACATTCCTTTACAGCTTTGGGTAGGGCGTTCCACATTGACGTGGCATAATTGCGAAACGTGTTTAGTCCCTTGTTTGAGCCGAATCTGGGTTTAACATGATTTGTGGAGCTCCCTCTGGTGTTGTGGTCGTGGTATTCACTGACCTTTGGGAAGTATTTTGACATGTACATGGGTACCTTAGTCGTATAGTGTATCTTGTAGACCAGGCCCATTGCAAGTTGCTGTACTCTGTCGTCCACTCTAAGCCATCCTAGGTTGTCAAAGTGGGCAGGGGTGAGGTGGGTTCTAGGAGTAAGGTCAAGCAGTAGTCTGACCAGTTTGTTTTGAGATGTTTGTAATTTTGTTTTTAGCGCCTTTGAGGTGCTTTGGTACCATGAGGTGCAAGCATAGTCGTAGTACCCTTGAATGAGTGCTCCTGCCAGAGTCTTCAGGGTATTCTTGTTTACCAGAGAGGAGATCCGGTACAAGAATCGAGTTTGTTGGTTGACTTTTTTTATTACATTGTATGCCATTTTGTCACAGGAAAGATTAGCCTCTAGGATGGAACCCAGGTAGGTAATTTCATCTTTCCTTGTGACAATATTGTCACCCACTGTAACTGAGTGAAGGCCGTCGGTCTTGCTGAGTTTGTTATTTGAGCCGAAGAGAATGGACTGGTTTTGCCCATGTGTAATGATAGTTTGTTATCAGCGAACCATATGCAGATTTTGCCTAGTTCCGAGCTGAGGGTTTTTTCAACCTGTAACTTGTTCTTGTCAGAGACCAGCAGGGCTGAGTCGTCTGCGAACAAGAACAAGTTGCAGTCACAAGCTGATGACATGTCATTTGCATAAATTAGGAACAGTAGCGGTCCTAGTATGCTTCCTTGTGGAACCACACAGCTCACTGTGAGGGGGGGGGGGGATAGGGTGCCGTTTAACTCCACCATCTGTTCTCTCCCCTCCAGGTAGGATTGCATCCAGCTCACTGATAGACTATCAAAACCAATTGCTTTTAGCTTGTCAATCAGAATGGAGTGATTGACAGTGTCGAAGGCTTTTTGTAGGTCCAGCACGACCATGCCGCAGTATTTGCCCACGTCCACCTCTTGGCAACTCAATTCCACGGTCAACCAGTCCGGAATGTTCTTCATAGTCCCGCATAAAATAATGTTAGCAAGCATGATGGACATTGTTAAGATCATATGAATAATTGTCTCTCAATGGATGCACAATTTTCATTTGTAGATGAGAAAATGTAGGTCTCACCATTGTTTGTTGATAGGCTTTCACTGGTACTTGTCCAGCTCCTCAATGCTTCTGATGACTAGAACTGTTGCTTGCTCTGGGGTTCCGTTTAGTTTGATGAATATTTTGCAGTTGGATCTCAAGAAGGTACTGAACAAGATCAGTGGCAGTTTTTTAAGTTTGGTCATTATTATCATGGTGTTATTCACAATCAAAGAAAAATCACAATTCATATTCTCCTTTGTTTCATCACAATTTAAGCAAGCCTAGTAATAGACACAATATTTCTGACACTGAATACATTCCCTGAGGTCAATAGATGTACCTAGATACCAAGAATATGCAAATGATTCTTGTAGAAGTAGAGCAATATTCCATTTACCTAGGTATATATTTTAGGCGAAAATATTCCACGGGTGGAACAGGTTAAGGCTCTCTCCTGTATGAATGTGCTGGTGTGTATTTAAGTCTCCAGTTTTAACTGAAGCTCTTCTCACACTGGTCAGTTATAGGGCTTCTCTCCTGTATGAATGTGCTGGTGAATCTTTAAGGTTCCAGACTGACTGAAGGGCTTCTCTCCTGTATGAATACGCTGGTGAATATTTAAGTCTCCACTTTGACTGAAGCTCTTCTCACACTGGTCACAGAAGTACGGCTTCCTCCCTGTATGAATGCGCTGGTGTCTCTTTAAGTCTCCAGAGGTACGGAAGCTCTTCTCACACTTGTCACAGTAGTAAGGCTTCTCTCCTGTATGAATGCGCTGGTGTCTCTTTAAGTCTCCAGAGGTACGGAAGCTCTTCTCACACTGGTCACAGTTATAGGGCTTCTCTCCTGTATGAATGCGCTGGTGTGTCTTTAAGTGCCCAGAGGTACGGAAGCTCTTCTCACACTGGTCACAGTTATAGGGCTTCTCTCCTGTATGAATACGCTGGTGTTCCTTTAAGTCTCTAGAGGTACTGAAGCTCTTCTCACACTGGTCACAGTTATACGGTTTCTCTCCTGTATGAATACGCTGGTGTTCCTTTAAGTGTGCATTTTGACTGAAGCTCTTCTCACACTGGTCACAGTTGTAAGGCTTCTCTCCCGTATGAATGCGCTGGTGAATCTTTAAGTATCCAGAGTTACTGAAGCGTGTTCCACATTGGTCACAGTGGTAAGGCTTCTCTCCTGTATGAATGCGCTGGTGTCTTTTTAAGACTCCATATCTACTGAAGCTCTTCTCTCCTGTATGAATGCGCTGGTGTATCTTTAAGTGGTCATATCTACTGAAGCTCTTCTCACACTGGTCACAGTTATAGGGCTTCTCTCCTGTATGAATGTGCTGGTGTTTCTTTAAGTGGTCATATCTACTGAAGCTCTTCTCACACTGGTCACAGTTATAGGGCTTCTCTCCTGTATGAATACGCTGGTGTATTAGAAAAGTGGACTTATTGATGAAGCTCTTTCCACACTCGTCACAGCAGTGAGGCCTTGACTCGTTCATATCTCTGCTTGTTGTTGGGGAGCAATGCAGCAATTGTACCTGGAGAAGAGAAAAGTACACCAATGAAAAGTTCAGATCTTGTGTGTTTGCATTAGTTCAGTTTGTATTTCTCAAGTTCTAAAAACGTTTTATCCTCCAAATTTAGTTGTTGTGATTTAAACGTGAATCTGCTCCAAGGGCAGTTATTGAAAACTGGCCAACATTATTAAAATACTGAGATAAAACCCAACAGGCAGTTACCTGCATTGTGGTTGTATCTGTCCTTGTAACAATATCATTGTTGTTCTTAGTTTGTGTTGTTCTGGGGAGCAATTAACTCATTCAGAGCCACGCCCCCTATTTGACCAAATTAGGCCGTTCCGTGCCAGCGCTTTAGTCAATGGGAGGACGGGGAAATTTGCAAACTATATATTAAATGATGGCTATGGGTCTAATACACCAGTCGCTTATCAATGACTTGCTTGCAGTCAACATGTACAAAACAGATAATAGCTCTTTAGTGGAATACACAAAACACGTTGTCATTTTTCAGCTGATTTATGAATAGTTTTCAAATAAACGCTAGATTATCGATAGTATATGTGTCCTTATGCACGCTAGAGAAGCGGGCTGAAAAATAGATTATCCATGACTTGGTCAGCGCTAACGTCACGCACACACACACACACTCTCCGATGGCGGAGAAAAAAACATCTGATTAACCCAATACTGGTAAAATAGAGTCCTTACCTCACATCAGATGTTCTGCAAAAAGATTAATCCAATTCCTGATTGCCATTCCAAATATTGATCGCGTTTATTGATCCAACGTTATTGTAGCTAAGGGGCTACACAACCCTAACTGTATTTAGATATGTTAGATTAAACCACTGCTAAAGAATATGTTAATGGCCAGACAGTATAAGTACACAAAATGGCGGACAGTATTAACGGCGCGGGGACAGTGATACAAGTTAAACAAGCATTTTAATAGTCATAGCAACATACATATTATATATCACAGCTCTCTTTTAATAATAGAATGTCAGTGCAACAAAGTCAGAGGTAACGATAGTTCCTATACTACGGATACCCGACCGGTGGAGCTCTGAAGGGAGTGAGACGGAGCGAAGCGGCACAGGGAAAAGCAAGATGGTGGCTGGAGACGGTGGTTCTCTCTAGAGCTCCGGCTCCAGAGAAACTGCAGACTGGTGGGATAATCCTGTCGTTGCTGGGAAAGAGGGTCTCGTACGGACCGGTCCTTGTATTCCTAGCGCCCGATGGCAGGATTAATAGCTAGTAGTCCAAAAGCCTGTTGGTATGGATGATAGCTAGTTAGCTCCGTTTGTACTTAAAGCTAACCCGCAGGCGGTCTTCAATGAGTAGTTATGTCCAGAACGTCGCTGGGTTCAACTATAAGTCTCTCCACGTTACTTCGCTTACACAAGTCACTATACTGTGCCAATAATGGCTCGACAATATTATAGTTGTATCTAATTAGCCGTACGGCTCTCTATAACGATACGTTGCCTGGCCGTGCTGTTTACAACTGCTCCAAACGTTACTTCTCTCTCACTCTGCTAGTTTTCCTGTGGTCTGAGCCTATTCACCCATACAGATCAATACGCTCTCTCACTTGTCCGGGCATGTCTGAACATGTTCTGAAACATGTCTAGAGGGGTGCGCGCACTGGCGCCTATGGCGTTAAGAATGGGACATATACAATGAGCGAATGATGAATACTGTTAGACAAACAGATGACGTAAAGATATATATCTTATATATATAAACAATATATAAGTTATACAAAATAATAAATGCAGACTTTCAGTGTTAATCTGGACCTTCAGAACAGCCGCCCCCTAATTAGTCCGAACCTAATTAGCAAATAAAAATGTGGGGGACAGATTAATATTAAGGGTCAAGTCAAATTCTCCATAATAGGCTATGGGGAGTTGGAAGTAATCTATAAGGTCAGTGGGTTATCGTCGTCATCAGGGGGGTCAGGGAACGCAGGAAGCTCTATCAACTTAGCTACTGGTCTGGTATAAGTCCGCCCTTGTACGATGACCTCTGCTGCTCTGACCTTCCCATCCGAGCCATTGATCACTCTGCCCATCCGAGCCATTGATCACGGCCGGCTGGCCACGTAGCTCGGGGTAGTGACTGGTCTATGATCATCATGACTGTCCCCACGGTCAGGTTTTCCCTGTCTTTCACCCATTTCTGGCGGGCTGGAAGGGAGGGTAAGTAGCGTAGGAGGAAGCAGGCCCAAGACTGGTCGGCCAGTACTTGGCTGTGTCTCCACATCCTCCGTCCGCTCACCCCGTCCTGTCTGTACACCGTCTGAGAAAGGGCAGGGTCCAGCCGCACCATTAAGAGGTAGTTTGGGGTGATGGGTTCGATGTCAGCGACGTCGCTTGAAACATAGCCGAGGGGCTTGGAGTTCAGAACTCCCTCTTCTCGAGCTCTCAGGTAGGCCACTGACCCGTACGCCACTTCAGAGGCGTCGCTGAAGACGTGCAGGTCTGTCTGACACTTCTCCAGTCGCACGGTAGGGGGGAAGTAACTCCGCGGGATGACAACCTCGCGGAGTAAGACAAGTTCATCCTCCCACTCTCTCCATGTGGTGGCTAGGTGCTCGGGTATGGGGTCGCCCCAGCCCTGCTCCTTGGCCCACAGTTCTCTCACCAGCATCTTCGCCCGGGTGGTGTAGGGGAGGATACACCCCATTGGGTCGTACTGGCTGGCGAGTGTTCGGTACACACTCCGCCGAGTGGTCAGTCTAGTCGTGGACGTCTCCTGATCCGTCCTCAGAGGTGTGTGTCGGTAGTGAAGCGAGTCCGTCTTGAAGCGCCAGACGAGGCCCAGAGTCATCTCTTGCGCTTCGCCTGGGGTGTGCGCCATCCAGGTCTCGCTGCTCGCAGCCTTAGTCTCTGGAGGGAGGTGCCGGAGAACTTGAGGGTCGCTACTGGCCCACTGTCGGAGGTCGAATCCACCTTTGGCTAACGAAGCCCGTAGCTTCAGTAGGATGCTCTCTGCTTCTTCTGGCGTGGATACGCTCTGTAGACAGTTGTCCACGTAGAAACTTCGTTCAACGCTGTGTCGGACATCATCGTCGGCTCCGGGGTCTTCGGCCACGTGCTTCTGTAACGCGAACGTGGCGCAGCACGGGCTGCAGGTGGTGCCGAAGGGGAGTACCTCCCATTGGTATATCGAGGGTTGTTCGTCGTCGAGCCTCTCCCTCCACAGAAACCTCAGTAAAGGCTTGGCGAGGCGCCGCTCAGTGCTCTGTAGGTAGTGGTGCGTCGCTCCCTTAGGCACATGCAGAGTGGGCATCCCTTCCCGCCTCAAGAGTGGGGTTGCGTATCTTAGCACTCCGTCGACCTCGACCCTCGTAGTCTTCTGCTCGAGTAGAGCGATGGCATACTTGTCCTCTTTGGATCGAACCATCTTGCGTTCGTTCTTGAATGGCTGCGAGTCTAGTGTCCATAGCCTCTCAACGTGCTGTAGGAGAGTGTTGTCTGTGTCGCTCACCTTGGTGTAAAGGCAGCGTGTGGACGTTGGTTGGCTGGAGGGCCCGGAGAGGGGGCCCTGGAGTGTCCATCCCAGTCGGGTCTTAACCGCGGCTGGGCATCCTCTGGGTCCGATGTGGACCGCATCAGTTTGGACAATGAGGTCCGCGTGGTCGGAGCCAATGAGTAGGGTCGGTGTAGCGCCGCTGATGAGCGGTATGGGCAGTTGGCGTAGGTGGTCGTACTTTTCCCTCAGCTGTGGGATGGGGTAATCGTAGCGTGACAAACCTATGTCGTAGCTCGTGAACGCCTTGCTGATGGAGTACCGCTTCTCAGGCTGGTCGATCGCTGCAATGGTGAACGAGACGTTTTCACCTTTGATTGTCTTTAAGTCTCGACGAATGGTACGGAGGGTCATGGTCTCCTCTGGACCCCGCAGGTCCAACTGGGTCGCGGCGGAGGCGAGGAGGAGTGTCTTCTCCGACCCATCGTCGAGGACGGCGTAGGTGTCGAGTACCTTGTCCCCGTGACTGAGGAGTACTCGTACTACCTTGAGGAGCACTCTGGAGCTCCCACTCTTCGCGGGGTCGATGTAGAGTACTTCTGTTCTCGAGTTGCGTTGTGGAGCTGGTGGGCGCTTGTTGCTCTCGTGCAGTGCTTCGAGGTGAGCGCCGTCACACTTGCCACACTTCTTCTTAAAGCGGCATTCTGCTGCCATGTGGCCGCGCGCGCAGCGGAAGCAGCGGCGGTTAGCTTTAATCCACTGACTTATTTCGGCGGTGGTCAGTTTCTTGAATGCGTCGCACTGTGACAGCCAGTGTTCGCTGTCGCAGTATTGACATGCGATCTTCCATTTATCCTTGGCGGGGGGGTTGTGACTCTTCTGCCGTGACACCGACTCGGCCTGGTGCATCACTGTGATGGGCCTGCTTTGGTCTTTAGCCCTCCTCGGTCCCTCTTTAAAGTTCGAGCCGCCCCATGCGAAGGTGTCGATTCTTAGGCTGCTAACCTCCCTGGCTAGGAAGTCAGCAAGATCCAGCAGTGACTGTTCTGGGCCATTCGGGTCACGGTAGTTTCTTTGCCGCCGAAAACGTTCTTGGCGGAATGGGGGGAGCTTCTCTAATATGCGCTCCACGTTGGAGTTGGCGTACAGCTTGTGCATCCCCTTCTCTTGTTGGGAACCGAGCATCCCCACTAGGGACTGTACTTTGACGGATAGGTCGTCCAGGGCTCGGTTGTCTCTAGCCGGGGGGAGACGTTCGATCTCACGTATCTCCTGAATGACATAGTCCCATGTACGTCCGTAACGTCCGTCGAGGGCCGCCAGGGCGTCAGAATAGGGAGTCTGTGAGTTGGAGTATGCCAGCGCAATGTTGTGAGCTCTAGTTACCTTGAGATGCTTAAGGAGAATGGCGTACTTGTATGACTCGTCCTGTACTCCTGACATGATTGTCTCTAGGCACATACGCAGCTCGGTATACTGCGCTCGGTCTTCTCTTGTGAAGTCTGGGAATGTGGGTGTCCCAATGTAGGGTGCCATGGATGGCTGTGACACTGACGCACGTGGGGGGAGAGGCATCCGCGGCGAGTCTCCCTGTACGTTGGGTCGCTGGTTCGTGCTGGGCGGGAACCAGGGGCTGGGTTCCCAGGCACTATTCCTCTGTGCCGTCTGGTGCTCGAACTCCCCACTGGGACGTGTTGGGGGTTCATAACGCAGCGTGTCGGGACTGAGACCGGGGCTGCGCTGAGCCTCCTGGTCTGAGATGGAGTAGTGCGGGTGGGCTTTCTGTCCTCCCTCGTCCTCCGTCAGGCTTTGTAGTCGCTCGGCTAGCTGCTCTGCAACGTAAGCAGGTTCTTCCCGTAGGCGGGGTCCCGTGTAGCTTTGTCGGGGAGGGGAGGGTGCCCTCGACCCTTGGCGTGATGATCTCCGGGAGCTCCGGGTGGAAGAGTGGGGAGTCACGTTCTGGAGCGCTTGCGCCATCATTTGTGCTTGTAGACGGTCTCGTTCTGCCTCGCGCTGCGCATTGGCGTGGTCTCGCTGCATGGTTTCTTGAGCCTGGAGGCGCCTCTCTTCCAGTCTGAGATGTATCATGGCGTCAGCCTGGAGGCGACTCTCTTCCAGTCTGAGATGTTCGCGCTCACTCTCTCGTTGCGTCTGGAGGCGGTCACGCTCACCCTGGAGGCGGTTACGCTCACTAACTCGTTTACAATATCTTTGTAACACTCACTCTTATAAACAATATATAAGTTATACAAAATAATAAACGCAGACTTTCAGTGTTAATCTGGACCTTCAGAACAGTTATAGTCCAAAACACATAATCCACGCTGCTCCCAGCCTCGCCAGTGAATGTGGTAACACAATACTGCTTGCCCGAGAAGGGAAACCCCGGACCGGAGTTTTTTTCTGATGCAGTCCCATCCAATCCAATCCAATGATGTGCAATACCATCCGGGAGACGATAGGTGGCGGTATTTGCCCTTTGCGAGCTCAGACCCATTCCCAATGATAACGTCAGGCTGGATGGATGAAAAATTAATGGATATCGCTAATAAAAGGAATAACGATTAAAACCTGATTATACTCGTGATTGGCACAGAACACATGGCGAGTTAACCCGACTAATCTCGTGGTTGGCATGGAATTAGTTAAAGGGGAACTATCTTATAAATGGCCTTTGTGGGGCCTTTGTGTGGGGTTGTACCAACACTGACTAGATGTGAAATTCTCATTCAGTCGCATTATTCCAGTTCAGTTGATACAAGATTCTCCCCCAGTGAACTAAGCCATTCAGAATTCACCTCGCTAAACTACGTAGTAATGCTGATGTGCATATCTCAGCCCCCTCTGTGGTTGCAGCCACCGCCCACAATCAACCATTCGAGGAAGTTAGTGTAACATTGACATTATAACCAAAACGTGCAAGCAGCGATTGCTCCACAATCAATGGGCCAAGTTCGTTTTTGGATTTTTGCAAAGACGAAAGACTTTATAATGCTGCTGTGATTTTCCTGGCTGTTGCTAAAGAGGGGAGCTAGCCTGTACCAAGTCGTTGGGACCGAAAGAAAGTATCGAATCAGTAAGTACATACAGTACGTCGTAATTAGTTAATTAGCAGTAGGACCTCGTCAGGGTTAGAAATTAAGGGGGGATTGGGGCAAAATGCCCTCGAAAATCAGTTAAGGGGGGCAAGAAAAGCCCCCGACACTTTGCACAGATGTTTAGCCCTTAGTATGCACTAGGGATGGGCATTTTTTAAAAAGAAAATGTAATCCTCTCTTTCTCAGATTTTTCTGTTTTCTCCCCGTCCCAATTTATTTTTTTATCCACTTTTTCTCCCATTTCTATTTTTTCTCCCATCCCAATTTTTCGTATCATCCAATTCAACCCTCCCCTGTCTTTGAACACTGTTTCATGCCTCCCACAAGTCGGCTGCAATGTGGACTAAGTCATACATAGCACGAGTCCCCTCCGATACTCGAGGTAACAGCAGTCGCATCTTTCCACCTGCGCGGCTCGATCTTTCAGCGTCAGGGGTCTGGGCTTTGGAGGGGCCCCGCCCCAGTCGCTTCCTGATTCTACTGCGCAGGCGCACCAACCGACCTGTAGGAGTCGCTGTCCACAATGCCCGATCCCCACCCATCAGTTTCCCTCCCCCTAATACTGCCAATGTGTATTAGTGCGGACGACCAGCTAAACTGAAAGCAATGTGGAGCGCTGGGCTCGAACAGGGAGGCTCCCCGTCCCAATTTTTTTGTCATTGTGCCAATTCCCCCCTCCCCTACCTGTTTGTTGTGCGCATGTTCTCCTACTGGTCGGTACAAGGGAACCCTGAAGTCATCCGCACGCTTCCTCCGACACGCGCGGCGACAGCCTGTGACTCTTTTTTCACCTGGCAGCGAGGACTCTCATTGGTGAAGTGTAACGCGTGGGAGGTCCTGACCTGTAGGCGTCGCTGTCCACAATGCCAGTTTCCCACCCACGACTTGCCCTCCCCCTAACCCAGCCAAACGAGTTAGTATGACGATCAGCCCAAGCCTCAAGCAATGCTGACTCCGGGAGTCGAGACCGCAGCCTCTTGCATTGGTGACAAGCGCAATCTCCGCTACGCCACCTGGATGGGCATTTTAAAGAAAAATCCAGATCGATTGATCGCATGCTATACTCGAGTGATCGTGTATTACTCTAAAAGGGAAAAAAAACTTAAATAAAATATATATATATATATCCCATAAGAACCCACACCCATTTCTCCTTCAAGGAAAATTATGAAGGGCATAAGACTGACTAAATAGACTACAAAGAACACATTTTGAGTTTTTTCCCTCAAAATAGCACCCCCTAATGGCAAAGATCTGAAATGTTACATATATGTCACATTGGGCATTAACACTTTGAATGCCACTCACAGCTTTTCTCTGGTTATTACCCCCCGGGTTGAAGGCCCATCACGAGAATATTCGTTTTATTTTTTATTTTTTTTTTATTAGCGATCTGAAATCATATTGCATCAAGCGAGTCTACCGTTGGAGATCCAGTCACCCCAGGCGCTCAGATGTGAAAAAAGCGCCCCCTATCGTCTCCCAGATGGTAAATCACCCTTTTGGATTGGACTCAATGAAAATGAATGGGGAAAAAAAACCTGCACTCCACATTTTACTTCTCACTCATGTAACCGGGGTCTACCAGCTTCACTCTGGAGCCTCGGAGCCGCGGGGAATATGTGTTTTACTGTATACACGATGGATCAATCAAATGAGTGTTTTTTTCGAATGGCGATCGGGAATTGGAATAAACCATTTGGATACCATCTGATCTCAGGTAAGGAATCTATGTTATCAGTATTAGGATAATCAGACTCGTTTTCACAGAGATATAAGCTTTTATGTGATTGTGTGTTATCGCTGTTTGACTGTGCGCGCCGTCAGGAAATAGGAAACTCGATTTTCGGCTCGCCGCAAGAGCGTGCGTGCGTACACATATACTATCGATAATCTAGCGTTTATTTGAAAACGATTCATGACATGGCCGAACAATGACAACGTTCTAGAATATTCCAGTAAAAGGCGATTATCATGGAATGTGTAGTTTTTTCCGTGAAATCGAGTGATTTTCAAAATGCTAGAAAACGGAAATGAAGCGATAAAAAAACAATCTGCCATGACAATGTTGACTGGAAAATGAGTCTTTGATAAGCGACGGGCAGATTGCGTGTATACTTTCCGCAACGGATTTCGGTTTCCGGGTTCCTCTGATTGGCCCACGTGACGCGCCCACCTATCCACCGCTGCCCTGTGTGTTGACGCGCGCAAGGCATGGACTTGACTGCCGGCCGTGAGATATGAAGACAGAGCCGCAAATTGAACATGCAGTGAGTCTGCGACAACAACAACCCAATAATCAACACTCGAAACAGCTATTACCAGACAATTACAACAGCAGTGGTGCCTGCTTCGATGCAGACCAGAGAAAGACTTTTGTCTTGTTTACATCAGGTTCATTCATTCATTCATTCTCCTCCCGATGTGTTCGTTCAACTCAGACCAGCCGCTCTATCGGAGATAGGATGACATTGTGTCATGTTTTGTATATGTTTATTATTCCGAATAGATCTACACAGGCTTATAGCCTATAATACGTGACATTTGAAGCAGGCACCACACTGCTGTTGTAATTGTCTGGTAATAGCTGTTTGAGTGTTTATTATTACTGCCTTCCTATACCCAGTTAAAATTTTCTTCATATCTCTATATACAACAGCAGCATGGTGTTATTCACTGTCAAAGATGCAAAGAAAAATCATAATTCCTATTCTCCTTTGTTTCATCACAATTTAAGCAAGCCTAATAATAGACACAATATTCCTGACACTGGGAATACATTCACTGAGGTCCATAGATGTCTCTAGCTACCATGAACATGCAAATGGCCCTTGTAGAAGTGGAGCAATCTTCCATTTGCTTTGGTATGTATTTTAGGTGGATTTTAAGAAAATAGGGCTCCGGGCTTAAGAGGTTGATACGCACGTTATCTGGTTAACACTTTGGACGTTAACCCGATGATAGTCGGGTTAACTCGCCGAATGTTGAGTGCCAGACCCGAGTATAGTCGGAGTTTCATCGTTATTTTTTTTATTCGATATTTCCATTCATTACAGGCACACAGACATCTGGGTTAACATGGGGAATCATTTTGAGAATGCCAATGTGCAATACCGGCCGCATCCACCCAGGTGGCAGTATCGAGCACCCTTTGAAACATGATATCTTGGCATGTGGGTCGATCAGAGGTCTCCGGTCGGATTTCTATTGGTCGGGCAAGGGGACCGGTTGTCCCGATCGGATTGAGAAGCGCGAATTGCTCCCGGATGATGTGTGGCGGATTATGTTGGCGACACGATCGACACCAATACTGGGACTCGTGATCAGATAATTGGAATATTCTTTTTGAGGTACATCCTAGTGAAGGTACCTATATGTGACCCGACGTGGCCAAACCCGACTTGTTGCGGCGAGATACAAGCATCAGAAATCGCGAAAATGTCTCGCACTTCAGAAATTAAGAAAGAAATCGAAATATTGCTTTTTTGACTGCATTGAAATGTTATTTATCTGTTCCCTTATTTGCTATACAACTTGTAAATGAGTTAATTATTGTTATTTGTCCGACAGTATTGTGTCCCAAAGCTCCCCAAAATAACTACAGGCCGGGGCTGTAGTGAGGTGTGGTCTGGCATTGAGAATGGCTTGGCATTCATTCATTACAGGTACATAGAGAGGTGTTGAAACACACACTGCTCTGCTATCATCATGGCAGAGAGAACGAAAAAATGCATGAACGCACATTTTCTAATAACAGTATTATTAGACATGCCAATCCAACGAAAGACGTGCTGGTCGTGCTGGAGAAAAGAAAAGATGTTGCGTCTTTTACAAGTTATTTGTTATTCTAAGATGCTAATTCATCTGTATCTGGATAACCAATGAACGGATTTTGTCGAGGCAGGTAGTGTTATTTCGCGGAAATTGATATCTATAGCCTGGTATATTTTTCATCCATGAAAAATAGAGCCTCTAATTATTATTATTCATAGACTCTCGAGCAATAATTATTATTACGGCCTCCATTTTTCGTGGACGAAAGATATACCAGACTATACATTTTCCCGAAATAACGCTACCTGCCTCGACAAAATCCGTGCATTGGTTATCCAGATACATGAATTATCATAGGGCTGGGCGATATGGCCAAAAACGTTATCGCGATAAAATAATAAAATAATTTTCATATCACTCGATATCGATAATTATCATCGATATAATTTCTGTCAAGTTTAATTAACTTCTTATGCCCGGCGCCGTTCTTCTACGCAGTAAACGCGGCCCAGTGCATAGATTAATATATTCCACCAGGGGGCAACCTACCGCCACTGGATTATGCATTATAAGAATGGAACTAACACAGTTAGCCAGAGCAAGCGGTGTATCCCACGACAATGTACTAACCATCACCCTAAAATACTCTGTTCCGCCCCAATACATTGCAACGACGTCCACCGCATACCCCACACTACTCTAACGTTACCTCAGAATTCACGCCACACACCCACTCCGCACGTAAACTATAAAATAGCGGCGTGCAAGCTAATGATCCTAGCCAGCCTCGTTTCCAATGTACTAACTATCACCCTAAAATTCTACGTTCCGCCCCAATACATTGCAATGACGTCCACCGTGGCACAGCATACCCCACACTACTCAAACCGTACCCTCAGAATTCACGCCACACGTAAACTATAAAATAGCGGCGTGAAAGCTAATGATCCTAGCCAGCCTTGTTTACTACTAGAGTCCTACCTCTCTACCCAGAGGTGCACCGCGGGTCTCCTTCGCTGTCGCCATCTCCTTCACTGATTGGTTGTTAGTGCGCGTGTGCTGATATCCAAGCTTGGGAAATCGATATATCGAAACTTTGCAACCACGTTTCATGTTTATTTCGAGGAAATAATTTATCGCGATAGTTATCGTTATCGTTTTATCGCCCAGCCCTAAATTATCATCTCAGTCATAAGTGGCTTTGTACGCTCCGGCGTAGGGAGTTAGGCAAAACTCTAAAAGCTGTCCGCTGGATGAGAATTCTATCCTAGCCTACTATTACACCAACGGTCTTCATTAGATAAACCAATAGATAAAAAAAAATATTTAAGCTACGGCCAAAATGCGTGGTGACGTGTTGACCAATTTCGGAGGGGGATCCCAATGATTATCAATAAAAATGTACTGTCAGTTCATTTCCAAGGGATAATGTTCACGCACACGGCACACAGCAATTTTCACAGGGCATCACCAGGCGATTTCTACCCCACTCGTAACAAGTCAAATTATGAACATGCACCCCCCCCCCTCCCCAAAAAAAAGAAAAGGTTGTATGTGACCATGGTACTTGTAATCTAAAGCTCTGAATTAAGGTCCTGAATTGTCTAGAGCACATGTGTCAAGCTCAAGTCCCACACAGACCAAATACGGCCCACCTGGAAGATTTAACCAGCCCCCAGACTGAATTCACGTATCAATTAATTTTGGCCCCGCTGCCTCTCCGAGGCGCCTCACGCACCTCAACTTTTCAAGCAAACCCACAGAGTGTTATCTGAATAAAAATGCCTCAACCCGGTGGAGCATTGGAGGAGGACCCAATATCTAGCCTTCAGTTGTACCTCGTGTTTTTATTTAATTTTGCTTTTAGTCATCTGAGTTTTAAATTGTTTTGCGCTAGACAGGTGAAAGTGAGGTGAGATGTTTTGTATTCTACTACGTCCTCCAATAGTCCAGGACCAGTTTATCTTAGAATAGCTAATCTTATAAACTCAATTCATTCATTCCTAATATGTATTATCTGTAAAAAATATTATCTAAAATAATATATATATATATATAATTAGCCAATTATCCATAATTATTACATGGCGTTTTCACATTCGCCGCGAAATGCTTGCTTGTGATTGGTCAATAGCGCGCATCAGAGGTCCGTTATCACACGTTATTACATGGCGTTTTCACATTCGCCGAAATGCTTGCTTGTGATTGGTCAATAGCCCCCCGACAGCGGTCATTATTTTTCAATGATGACCGCTGTTTTTTCAATAATGACCGCAGAGCGCAGCTGTTCGCAATCCACCCCACTGACACACTGTTTCAGTGCAATTCAGTGCTGCCGGCGATGAGAGGGGGCGGAGCGACGAGCGGAGCCAGAACACAGCGGAGCCAGAACAGAGGCTGCTGCCCGCGATAATAATAATCACTTTATTTGGGCTGACAGAGCCACAGAACAACTGCGATTTGTCAAATGAATTAGGTATATTGTTAGTAAGTTAGCCATGTAATAAGCGGGATAATGTATAGCTTTACTCGGTCATTGTCGCAAAATAATTGACCTTCACTGACGTTTAAAACACCTCGGCGCGGCACCTCGGTATTTTAAACTACGTGTCGGTCAATTATTTTGCGACAATGACCTCGTAGCATACATTATCCCTTACATAATGCCTTCTTATTACCCACCCTATAAATAGCCCTCCTTCATTCACTGCCAGTGTTTCCAACTACTACCACACCTGATGCTCTGCTTTTAAGTGTTTTAGCCTGTTCTATCAAGTGTTTTATCCTGTATTATTAACATCTTGTCTGAAGAAATTACTCTGACTTCGGATATAATAAATAAATTGTGTATTTATATAGTGCTTTTATCCAAAGCACTATAGCTACCCCTTCCTCTCCATGCCATGCCCAACATAAATTAAAGCAGTAAATCATAATGTTACTGAACATAAAATCACAAGACATTTAAAGGATAAGACCGCTCTTTGACCCAGAAGTCATATAACTCTTCCAAAACAAGTCACAGGGCCGTTCTTTAGGAACATGGGATTGTCTCAACAAAGAAAAGGTGAAAAGGATATCTTTATAAAGTGTAATTGTCATACATTACTTATTTTCATTAATTTGTACTTGTATTACTTTGACATTGCTTGATACAGACACACACAAACAACTGCTTCAGTAAACATTTGCATACCCTGCTGTCGGTACCTTCTCTCAGAAAGACCAAAGGAGGCAGTACAATGTTACATGTTCACACTGTGATAATGTGTTTTCCATCAACATGGAGGCCACTTAGCCCTTCTATTCCTCTTATCTCATTCATCTTTACTATGTCTATTTTATTAGTTTATTAGTATTACTGCACAATCAAAGCGGGCATGGCCACCCGCATTTCACTGTATGCCCTGGTATGTATGTGAATAAATCTTGTGTATCTGTAATAATCTGAGCTATTATTAATACAGCTCTATTCTGTACTTTATTTTAAATGATAATAAAATCTTGAAACTTGATTAATATCTTGACTATTTTGAGGTGTTGAGACGTGTTTGTGTATTCCAGTGCTTGGGAGCATTCAAGCCTCGATCCATTGACCTCTACAGGTTATGTTAAAGTGGTATGTGGTCCAGTTATGCTGGTTAACCTTTCACTACCACACTACAGAAGGTTAACCTTTCACTACCACTACATAAGGTTACCCTTTCACTACCACACTACAGAAGGTTAACCTTTCACTACCACACTACAGAAGGTTAACCTTTCACTACCACACTACAGAAGGTTAACCTTTCACTACCACACAATTTTTTTAATTACTATCATGACTATTTTCCTTTATCCTCTGGGTAGGTTGTGTTGGAGGTTTGCAGTTTGCAGGGTCACAAGACAAAGGCCTCAGACTGGAAAGCTACCAGGTGTTAATTGCCCTAGAGAGAGGGGGGATTACAATGAATTCTGGGTGAAAGAGTTCTTCACGACTGTGGCAGTTAATCACTTTGATTCAGATAATGGGTGTTTTCTCAGGAAACAGGACTGTGATATCAGCATAGCATGATTCATAATACATAGACTGAAAACGATATCCCCGATCCAAACAAGTGATGGCTTATTTTGAAGGTATGAAATTTATTTTTTTGAAGATGCCTCAACAAGACCATAATGTCTATGGCTAGGCACATATGGTATCAATCCTGCTGTGATCCAACCATGATTTCACTTCGATCACATGTGTGTAACGTTACTCCACAAGGTATGCCATTGGTGACGATCAAAGCATCAAAAACGACCCCACACTTTCATGGATTCATGATGAAACATAATACCGATAATATAGATGTGATTTCAAAATAGTAGCGTGTACAGGCGAGAAATGACAACGTTTAGTGAATTGCACGTATTGCTGCATAGCGTCGTTTTCTGGGATCAGACAGGATTATTCTAAAACTAGTCATATTCACCACGGTATAAAACGGGAATGTATGGATGAAAAAAATTATTTATTTTTCTCATATTGAACGATAGATAGGTGATGTCAAAGGTGATGTCAAATGGGCCATAGTATTGCATCCATAGCTATAATATAGAATATAGTTATAGCCCTGCAAACACCGCCACGTATTCCTATACTTTAGAGCGTCAGCCTTTTAACAACACATCACGCATATCGCTCCGCCGTCCAAAGTGTTAAGGTATGTACCTCGCGAGTGTTGTGAGCTCATGCTATAAACTAAAGTTGAAGTTCAGCGTGGTACACGTTAGTTTGAGAAGTTACCGTTAAGATATTTATTTATTCCATGTGGGATCCAGTCTGCGATATTCCGATTGTTAAGTCAATGACGGAAAGTAAGTGCCCAGTTTGTTGTTTATCTGTTTATATCTCGCAAATGTAACCGTGTTCTGCGTGATTTACTGGAAGAAGTGCTAAGTTGGCTATCATGATCCTTCTTATGTTTGAGCTAACCTAGCACCGTTGTTATCCTTTCTAAATGTATCTATAGCTAGCCCTTCCTGATGACTTGTCGTACAGAACTTGTAAGTCGCTTTGGATAAAAGCGTCAGCTAAATTACAAATGTAATGTAATGATGTCATTTGATATCTAAATACTTTGCTATCTTCATTTCATTGTAAAATCAAAGTGAAGTCTACAGAAGAACATTGACAACTTAGATAATTAACGTTAACTAGCTAGCTATGTGATTGTGCAAATAATTTCTTTTGCGCCAAAACACAGCTCTCTCACTGTCTGACACACACAGTGCTTGTACTAACATTCGATTTTCTTGGTGCAATAAACAGAGCTAAGATAGCTAACGTTAGCTAAGCTAGCAACAATTAGTTAGCTAGCCGGCTAATTAACTAATTACAGATGAAGCTCTTCAGATTTGGTGCTCTTCTACTGCTCTTCTACCACCCTTCTACCACTTTAGAACTAGCACTCAGGTGTTATATTTCGGGGGTGACTGAGCTGACCCTGGCTCCCCAAGAGAACAAAGGGAGGGTACTTGACTCAAGTGCTCTCCCAGAGAGGGGGTCGGGGGGTCCGGCCCCCAGACCTCCAGAATATTTTAGAAGACAGGTTCTGGGCAGTCTGGTTTGGGGTACTGCCCATATGGAAGTGACTCAATGTGTAATAATAATCGTGTGAAAAAATCGGAAAAGATCGGTTGGAGCTGGGGCGATTGTAAATAATTAAAGTCCATAGTGGGAAGCAGTCCTTCCCAGCCCTCAGGTAATCCCATTACGCTGAGGGGGATTTGCAAGGAGGGGGGCTGGTAACTTAAGTGCTCCCCCAGGGAGGGGGTCGGGGGCTACTGCCCTCAGACCCCCAAGATAATTTTTAATAAGTGGGTTCGGGGCAGTCTGACTTGGGGTACTGCCCATATATTAGTGTTGCAATGCATGATAAGTAAACAGTGACAAAAAGCGAAGGAATCGGATGGAGCTGGGGCGTTTGGGATAAAAATGTAAGATGAAGAGGTCTCCCCAGCCTGATACACTGTGGGAGGCAGTGGAGGTGTGAAATCTGGCCCGGTCCAGAACAATAGGAGTCACAAAATCAGTTTGGCCCGTGGAGTGGTAGAAGAGCAGTAGAAGAGCAGTAGAAGAGCAAATCTGAAGAGCTGTATCTGTATGACTTGTATGTACTTACTGATTCGATACTTTCTTTCGGGTCCCGAAGACTTGGTACAGCTCCCTTCTTTAGCAACAGCCTGGAAATCACCCCAGCATTATAAAGTCCTTGATTCTCAATGTCGTCTTTGCAAAAATGTGCGGTGCACACCCAACTATGAGAAGGTACAGCAGTTGGGGGGTCTCCAAAAACGAACTTGGCCCATTGCTTGCGGAGCACGATATCGTTAGGAAACGAGTGCAAGGATGTATTCGCTGCTTGGCAGCCAGGAACAGCACATGTCTTGCCCGTTTTGCTCCATGTTTTTTCTTTCTTGTTTGATATTAGCATCTTTAAACCTGACTGAGGTTCCCCACTCTCCTTCCAATCACAACTGTCATCAGTCTCAGAACAGTCTGAAGAGAGAAGCTGGTCATCTCTAGTTGGTTCTAAATCACCAGATGGATCTAAGTTACTGGCTGGTTCTGATAGTCCACAGTCCTCCCCATCAGGTTCTGTTTTCATCTGTCCAGTTGAGGTGCTGGGTAAAGAGTAAGCTTCTCTGTTTTTCTCCCTCTGGGTTTGAAGAGGCTGGAAGGACAGAGCGTTCTCTTGACCATCTTCACATTTCACTGGGTCTACTGTGATCTTGGAGACATCAGCTTCGTCCAGCCCTTGATGTAGTTCCTCTTTAATCTGTAGGAGCTCTGGGTCCTGGGTTTGGCTGAGCAGTGAGGACAGAGTATTCTCTCTGTCATGTTCATATTTCACAGGGTGTAAGGTCATCTTGGAGCCATCAGCCTCCTCTAGATCTTGAAATAGTTCCTCCTGTTCCTCTTTAATCTGTAGGGACTCTGGGTCCTGGGTTTGGTTAAACCATGAGGACTGAGGTTTCTCTTCATCATGTTCACTCTTCACAGGGACAGGATTATATGTGCACTTCATGATATCAGCCTCCTCCAGACCTTGAAGCTGCTCTCCCTCCTGACTGCTCCAGAGTTCCTCCTGTTCCTCTTTCATCTGTAGGGGCTCTGGCTCCTCCTGGCTCAGACTGGGGCTCCTCTCCTGCTGCTCAGGGGGAACCTCCTCTTCACAGACAGAGAGCTGTGGGGGGTCTGCAGGGAGGAATAATAATAATATGAGTAACAAACATAAAGATGCAGTAGATAACTTTTCACCATTAACCTTTTAAGCCTGAGCGGTACCGGTACAAGATTGATATCACGCCATAAATCCATCTCTACAGAATGTATGTATTAATGTTGTGTTTTTTTCAAATGTAGCCAAGAGTAAAGACCCTAACCATGTCAAAACAGCAGTCAAAGTGTATATTGTCAGCACTATGTTTGTTTACCAATGATTTTAACTCATTCAGCGCCAGATGGCGCTGTTTACTGTTACTGTTGAAAGGCCAGTGCATTTTAACATGGGGATACGTGGCTGTGTTTGCAGGCCTAAAGCTATATTATAGCTATGGATCTAATAATAGTCGATTATCATTGAGTTTCTGCCGGTCAAGATGCAAAAAAACAGATAATTTTTCCATCCATACATTCCCGTTTTATACCATCGTGAATATGAGTGTAGTTTCAGGGCGGTCTGGTGTAATTTCCAAAATGCTGCGTAATGGCCGGCGACGTGTATTCTAGTAAAAGTGTTATCGTTTCTTCCCTGGACTAGCTACTGTTATCAAATAAAATTTTGATTATCGGTAGGGATGTCCCGATCCGATCACGTGATCGGGGGCCAATCACATGATTTTCAGAAGATCGGGATCAAAAAAAATAAAATATTTTTATTTTTATTTTTTTACTTTTTTTTTTATTAAACAAACATGACCATGTTCACGTCTTAAACTCATACTGAGGCCTTCGTTTTGGTTTTAAATTGCATATCATCATTCATTTATTTATTGTCACAGAGCAGAAGAATTTTGCCAAAACAAACGCATTTCCTTTGATTTAATTATACATCAAATGATTTATGTCAAGGATGAGGGACATCCACTAGTTGCAGAACTTGCAGTCACCTGATTTTTACAGACGATGGCGCCATTGCTCTCATGAAGCAGCAGGTTGGAGGCGGAGTTTTTAGATTACTCCGGTTGCAATGCCTCGCTTGAATGAAGTTAACTTTTCACCTGGATAACGTCAACATTCAGGGTGAATGTAATGTGAGAAATTGGGATGGGAGAATTATTTTTTTATCGGATCGGGAAAGATCGGTATCGGTAGATACTCAAAATCACATGATCGGGATCGGATCGGGAGCAAAAAAATTTGATCGGGGCATCCCTAATTATCTGTATTATGTTTTATCATGGATGCATGAAAGGGGGGGGGGGCGCCCCTCTGTGCTTTGATCGCTACCAACAGAACACGCCACATACACACACACGCCCCGATGTAGGCATTTTTGGATCAACGCAATATTGATACCATTTAGACCTTACCTTGACCAGGATCTGTCCCGAAAAGAATATTCATGGAAGTACTGATCTCGATCATGTTGCCAATGTAATCCAGCAATGAACATGAACCCGGGGGGCCTGACCCTCATCGATGCATGTGTTATAAGCGTTTGGCTTGCCCGACTAGTTAGACCCCGCCCGCAGGCCGGCCCACACACCAAGCCACATCGTTTCAAATGGAGTGCAATAGCGGCCGCAAAGCGGCAGGCGGCTATATTGGACTTTTGCAATCTCAGACCCATCCCCAGTGATAACACAAGCTGCCTGCATGTTTTATGAATGGAATTATCAAATAAAATAATTAACGATGAAAACCCGAGTATACTATATTCGGGGGTCCTGGCGCTCAACGTTTGGCGAGTTAACCCGACTAAGTCGGGTCCGGCACTCAAAGTGTTAAGTGTTATTAGTGAAATATGAGTTTATAGAAATCTCAGCGCATTGAGTCGGAAAAAGGTGCTTATTGATGCGAGGATTTGGCGCAACCTAACTTGAGTGTAGTCTTTTGAGAGAAGAGACCCGGGGCTTTCAACAGGCTTTCGAATAATAAAAAAAAACGACACTTCCCAGCTCACGCCAGCCCCCATCAATATTCTGACTTATAGCGTTTTTCTCTTTATTTTCAGGATCATATCTCACGGGTGGAACAAACCTGAACGTTATTGCCATGAAATAGAACAGTTAGTTTCTCTACCTTTCTGTGAAAGTCAAGCAAAAACGGTGTTGCAATCTGATGAAAAATGGCAGAGCAATTTACATTATAAAAAAGTAACTGTACTTACAGTAGATTTCATTCACAGTTTTTGCTGCCCTGTCAGGGGCGCCTGGTGGTACTAAATCCAGATTGAACTCTGCCATTGGGAAGGGAAGATTTGAGCTCAGTGGCAATTTGTCCACGTCTGGTCAATGTTAGCAGGGTGTTATTCACCGTCAAAGATGAAGAAAAAAAATTAAGAAAAGAAAATTGATATTCTCCTTTGGTTCCTTATAATTTACTCAAGCCTAGTAACAGACACAATCTTTCTGACACTGGGAATACATTCCCTGAGAACCATCAAGAACATGCAAATGGACCTTGTAGAAGTGGAGAAATCTTTGATTTACTTAGGTATGTATTTTTAGGCGAATTTTCTGAAAATATGGCTAGGGCTAGAGCCTAGAGGTAAGTGAAACTCTGCAATTGAGAGTAAAACACAAGTGCTTTCAATCCATTACTGCTTGGCTACAAAATGTGCCTATTTAATACAGTGAGGAAATGTCCTCATCACGCTGTCAATCACAACTTGGAGGTTGATCAGATGTTGTCAGGAGGTGAAAATGTAAACAAATGGAGTGAGACTTGCGGTTCTCCAAACTAAACATGATAACTATGGATAGCTGAAATACTTATGGATTGTTAGCTTGACTAATTACCTTTTTACTTGAGTTGGGGCACATGTAGAAACTCCTATACTGTTCACCTGATTTGGTGAATACCCTCAAATTAAAGCTGAAAGTCTGCACTTGAAGCACACCTTGATATCATTTGAAGTCCATTGTGGTGGTGTACAGAGCCAGAATTGTGAAGATTGTGTCAATGTCCAAATATTTATGGACACGACTGTATAAAGTCAGAATATAAGCCCCAGGGGTGAATGGAGTCCCCCACCGGGTTTATAAAAGTGCGCCTGATGTACTCAGATTTTTGTAGAGGTTATTGAGAGTAGTATGGGACAAACAGGTTTTACCAAAAGCTTGGGTTAGAGCAGAAGGAATCCTAATCCCCAAGGAGAAAGAGTCCTCACTGTTAAGCCAGTTTCTAAATATATCCCTCCTGAATGTAGAAGATGTTCTTTACTGTACCGGCACAGAGGCTAGCAAACTACCTAGAAAGGAATTGTTAAATAGACACAGCAGCGCAGAAAGCAGGAATTCCAGGGTTTGCCGGATGTATAGAACACACAAGCATGATATGGCACCAGATTCAATCAGCCAAGATAGAGAAAAGAGATTTACAGGTGGTATTTTTAGACCTGGCAAATGTCTTTGGTTCGGTACCGCATAGCCTTATTTGGAGTGCGTTTCAGTTCTGTAGAGTGCCAGTGATTGTACACTTGATGAAAGCATACTTCCAAGATATTATAATGTGCTTTAGTACTACAGAGTTTACAACAGCATGGCAGAGATAGGCATTATGGCAGGGTGCACCATTTACCCGCTAGCGTTCACAATGGCGATAGAAGTAATAATTAGAGCCTCAAAATGGGCGGTAGGTGGGGAGAGACGGCAGGGCGAACTGCGCCTCCTGGTGGGAAGAGACGGCAGGGCGAACTGCGCCTCCCACCTATTAGGGCTTACATGGATGACATGAAATTATAGTGACCAGTGCCTTGTACAAAAAGGTTACTAGAGAAGTTAAATGATAATCTCAAGTGGGCTAGGATGAAGATTAAACCAAGTAAATCAAGAAGCATTTCATTGACCAGAGGGAAGGTATAGTAGAGAGAACGTTTTACATAGATGGAGGAAATTCCATCTATAAGGGAAAACCCAGTGAAGAGTTTTGGTAGGTGGTATAATGAGGAGTTGAATGATGCTGAACAGATAGAGCAACTTAGGAAAGATTTTGTAGAGGGGATAGGAAAGGCTACCATGCAAGTTAAAGTTGTGGTGTTTCAAAGGTAGAGATTGGTTCATTTGTACATTAGGAAATGGCTAATGTACAAATTACAAAAAAAAAACACAACATTAATTCATAGTCTGTAAGATGGATTTATGGCGTGATGTCATTGTCGGGCTTAAGAGGTTAACCTATTCACTTTAATATTTTGTGAAATGCGTTTGTTATTATACTGCTCATGTGAAGTTAATTGGGTAAATATAATTTCCAAATAATTCAAGATGTCACAAGCAAGTAAAGGGTCACAGTATGTAGCACCTGACCAAGAACAAGCAGCAGAACCAGAGCAAACAGAGGAGTCTAATGTTGTACAACAAGCAGCACCATGTGAAGAGTCTCGTAGAGGTGAACGAGACCACAGAGGAGTCTAATGTTGTACAACAAGCAGCACCATGTGAAGAGTCTCGTAGAGGTGAACGAGACCACAGAGGAGTCTAATGTTGTACAACAAGCAGCACCATCTTAAGAGTCTCGTAGAGGTGAACGAGACCACAGAGAGTCTAATGTTGTACAACAAGCAGCACCATCTGAAGAGTCTCGTAGAGGTGAACGAGACCACAGAGGAGTCTAATGTTGTACAACAAGCAGCACCATGTGAAGAGTCTCGTAGAGGTGAGACCACAGAGGAGTCTAATGTTGTACAACAAGCAGCACCATCTTAAGAGTCTCGTAGAGGTGAACGAGACCGCAGGTTGACTGAAAAGGGAAAGGAATTACAGGAAACAAAAACGACAAGGCTACTACTTTGTTTTGACAACATTTATGATAGCTGGAGAGCTCTAACGAAAGTGGCTAAAATATCCGTCATAAAACAAGATCCCAGTGATGTTCTACAAGAACACGTCAGCACTATTCATAAGGAGTTATCTGAACTGATGAATACAGAAGAATGGACAGCCCGGCTCATGACATGTGTCGTAAGCTGGATAACTGCATATCAGTGGAGGCTGCTGACCAAATTTTTAGGTGAAGCACAAATTATTATATTATATTATATATTAAATTATATTTTTAAAACATCCCCCACTGTGTGTCAGTGGTCAGTTGACACAGATGAAAACATATCAACATTAGGTGACAGCGCACCTGACCAGATGAAAACATATTAGGTGACAGCGCACCTGACGGGATGAAATCATATTAGGTGACAGCGCACCTGACCAGATCAAAACATATTAGGTGGAGGTGACAAGGAAGCCACAGACTCATACCCCCCCGACACTCAACTAACCGCCTCGGACAGTCCTTCATACCAGTGGCCATCAGGCTCCACAACAGTGGGCAGGGACTGCTGCCAGACATCGACCTAGAACTAATAGGAACCAAAGTAGGACAATAACACTACCTCATGCATACTGCACCTTATGTGGATACTGTGATACTGTGAATAATGAATAATGTATATTTCAGTTAGTTAGATAGTAAATTATAACACTACCTTATGCATACTGCACCTTATGTGACACTGTGAATACTGTGAAAATATATTTCAGTTAGTTAGATAGTAAATTATATTGACCCATTTGTTTACACTGCTTGTGTTGTTTTCACTACCTGTACCCCCCCCCCCCTTCCCCCATGCTGCTATGATGCCTGAATTTCCCCAAGGGGATCAATAAAGGAATATCTTATCTTATCTTAAAAGGAAAGATGAAATTACCTACCTGGGTTCCATCCTAGAGGCAAATATTTCCTGTGACAAAATGGGATCCAATGTAATAAAACTAAGTCAACCAACAAACTAGATTCCTGTACCGGATCTCCTCTCTGGTAAACAAGAATACCCTGAAGACTCTAACAGGAGCACTCATTCAAGGGTACTACGACTATGCTTGCACCTCATGGTACCAAAGCACCTCAAAGGCACTAAAAACAAGATTACAAACATCACAAAACAAACTGGTCAGACTACTGCTTGACCTTACTCCTAAAACCCACCTCACCCCTGCCCACTTTGACAACCTAGGATGGCTTAGAGTAGACGACAGAGTACAGCAACTTGCAATGGGCCTGGTCTACAAGATACACTACACCACTAAGATACCCATGTGCATGTCGAAATACTTCCCAAAGGTCAGTGAATACCACGACCACAACACCAGAGGGAGTTCCACAAATCATGTTCAACCCAGATAAAATCATTTAAAAAGTAAAAAAAAAAAAAAAAAAACTTTTTTTTTAATAAAAGAAAGATCGTCATAACTTAGAAATGAGATTGCATAGGTCTATGAATCGATATCGCGATTCTGTTTCGATTAATTGCCCAGCCCTACTGTGTACAGTAAGTTAGCTTGGTGATCATCATTGTGATGTAGGCTAAGCTAAAAGGTAGCTAACAAATTGGCTAGCTACTGTTATCATACAAGCTTTTACAAACACTGTACTTACTTTTTTATAGGGATGTCCGATATTATCGGCCGACCGATATTATCGGCCGATATCGGCAGTAAAATGTGATATCGGAAAATATCGGTATCGGTGATTTTTTTTTAAAAAACAATAACAATTTTTTTTTTACATTTATTTAACCTTTATTTACCCAGGCAAGCAAGTAAGAACCAATTCTTATTTTATTTATTGTCAAAAGTATGCATGTTGGTTTATTTCAACAACAAGAGATATGTAATGTTAATTTTTTATTTTTTAATGATCATATTTTGCACAGATAATGCTTACATTTAGAACGCCTTTTGAATGCATCCAGTGAAATTATTAGTTACCTGAAATTATTCCGTTTTTTTGGGGGGAAACCCTGCATATATCGGTATCGGTTGATATCGATATCGGTATCGGAAATTAAGAGTTGGACAATATCGGAATATCGGTATCGGTAAAAAAGCCAATATCGAGCATCCCTACTTTTTTATCCACAACTTTTTTTCTGATCCAGATGCATAAGTCCACTTCTTCATGTTGCTCAGTTGCTGGTTTATACTTCGGTCCTAATGTTGGCGCAACGTTTAATTTAGCCTACTGTGTTGTTACAGCTGTACAGCAAACTACTAGCTTGCTCTTTCAATGCTGCCTTGCACACAGTCAAAACAGTCCAGCTGCAGTTCCGTAGGTTAGGTTTAGCTGGGGCCAATCTCAAGTTTCTCAAGTTTCTTTATTAGTTGTCATACAGAAGTACAGAATACTTTTATACAAAATGCTTCTTTCTGTTACATTTTGTATAAAAGTATTCTGTACTTCTGTATGACAACTAATAAAGAAACTTGATAAACTTGAGATTGGCCCCAGCTAAACCTAACTTACGGAACTACAGCTGGATTGTTTTGACTGTGTGCAATGCAGCAATCTCTGATTGGATTTGAAGGTTGTCAATCATTCAACCCGCGTTCGTGGGTGGCTGAGGCAAATCTGCACAGGCAGTGCTTAGATGACTCAAATAGCCTATTTTGATTGGATAATAGAATGAAAAGAACTGCCTGTGCAGTGAAAGTTTCACTTAGTGATTGACAGCTAGCCATGACTGACTGCAGCCCTGACCAAAGAGCTCAGAGCTGTCACTTTTGGCCATTTTTGAAGAAAAAAAAATTCACTGGCATTTTTTTTACAGAGGAAAACATTTCTAAAAAAATAAATAATAATAATAATTTAAAAAGATATATAATTATATATATATATATGTGTAAATTAATAATAATTATGAATTATGAGTGAATTTGTGTTTCACGTGTTGTCAGAGAAACCTCCACTGGTGCATATCAGTCACCAAGATTGTTCTACAGAATAGTGAGTCGCAAATTCAAGGACCTTAGAGGAGCGCATATGGCCTGACGCTGCTCTGTGTTAAGGAACCTTAGAGGAGCGCATATGGCCTGATGCTGCTCTGTGTTAAGGAACCTTAGAGGAGCTCATATGGCCTGACGCTGCTCTGTGTTAAGGAACCTTAGAGGAGCTCATATGGCCTGATGCCGGTGTTTGCATCTTCAAATAAATAGTAAATGGCTGCATTTATATAATGCTTTTATCCAAAGTGCTTTACAATTTGTTCCTCACATTTTACCCATTCACTCACACATTCACACACCGATGACGGAGGCAACCATGCAAGGTGCCAACCTGCTCATCGGGGGCCATTAGGGGTTAAGTGTCTTGCTCAAGGACACATCGACACGTCGCCCGGGAATCAAACCGGGAACCTCCGGATTACCAGACGACTGCTCTACCTCATGATCCACTGTCGCCCCAATTTCCAGTGCTAGACCTCCAGGCTTGAAGTGCCTACGTTTAATCAGGTGAACATGTGTCAGCAGACACAACCACCAAGAGAAGTGACTCAAAGAAGCTTCAAAAAGACCAGGGAGAACTGGTGAAGATGTTGAACTAGGCTATATAATAATAATACATTCGATTTATAATGCACTCTATATCTGGAAACCAAATCTCAGAGTGCTATATAGAATAGAATAGAAATACTTTAATCATCCCGAGGGAAAATTGGCACTACAAATCGCTCACAGTAAACATTTAAGTAGACAAAACAATTAGTCACGAACAAGAATAAAAAAACTAAGCCTAAGAATAAAGAGTGAGCCTAAAGTGAGCCGCACACGGCAGGCGATTTTTGCCAGGCGACCGACTTTTTAAGCGAGAATCATTTAAAATGGGGGACCCTGATTTAAACAAGACGAAAGTCTTTCTCTGGTCTGCGTCCCCTTAACACTTTGATTGCCAGCATGGGGTGCACTATTTATCGCTTGAGTGCCAGCGCTTAAGTCAATGAGAGGGCGAGCACATTTGCGAAAGCATAAACTATATCTTAAATTATGGCTATGTGTCTAATACGCCCGTCGCTTATCAATGACTTGCTTGCAGTCAACATGTACGAAACGGATTGTCTTTTCATCGGTACATTTCCGTTTTATACCGTTTTGAATACGAGTATAGTTTTGGAAATGTCTAGAAAAAAATAAATCCGCAGGAATCGCCCTTTACTGGAATACACACAGTTGTCATTTTCCGGCTGATTTATGAATCGTTTTCAAATAAACGCTAGATTATCGATAGTATGTATACTTATGCACGCTAGAGAAGCGGGCTGAAAAATCGATTATCTATGACCTGGTCAGCGCTAACGTCATATACACACATAGGGGACACGTTGTGAAATATGTGAAAAAAAACATCTGATTACCCCAAAACTGGTCAAATAAAGTCCTTACCTCACATGTTCTGCAAAAAGAGTATTCCCATTCCTGATCGCCATTCCAAATATCGATCGCGTTTATTGATCCAACCTCGAAACACATAATCCACGCTGCTTTCGGTTGCCCCAATGAATGCAATAGTCTCGGGTTACATGCCTGAGAAGTAAAATGTGGAATCCGGAGTTATTTTTTCACATGCATTTTCATTGAGTCCATTCCAATGGGTGCAATACCATCCGGGAGACGATAGGGGGCGGTATTTGCCCTTTTCGAGCTCATAGACAGTCCCAATGATAACGTGAGGTTGGATTGATGAAAAATGAATGGATATCGCTAATAAAAGAAATAACGATTAAATAACGAGATTTGTCGTCGTTGGCACTCAATGTGTTAACAATTGTGTGTATTGAGCTGTACTGTATTGTACCCATTCTGCAATCTGTTAATAAAATGTTCAATGAATCAATCAATTGTGTGTTACCTGGAGGAAGTGCTTAGATATGCAGACTTGGCAGCAGAAACTGAACAGTGAGGATGTAAAACTAGGGTTTGTCGGGTAGAAGTATGATGCAGATGATTTATAGCACGATCAACTTCATCATTATTGGGATTATTATATATATATTATATATATATTATTATTATTATTATTATATTATTATTGGGGATTTGTGGGCGGAGCTTGCAAAAAGCGGTAAATGAGATGTCAGTGGATTTGTTTGAGGAGAAATAATGTCAGCTGGGGTCAGCTGGGGTCAGCTGGGGGCCAACGTAAACAAAGGGTAAGAGTATTCCTTTTCTTCTCTGTTGTTGCCGTTTCATGTGTAATATTGTAGGAATTGTATTTTTGACATAGAATAACATAGGGAGGTTCGGCGTGTGAATATCATGGAAAAGTGGGAGCTGGCATGGAGGGGGTGGTTCTGGGACGCTGGAACTAACCGCTGAGCCCGAGGTTGTGGGCCTAACTTGAAGAAACACCAGTGAAGGGGGTGCCCACTTGATAACCCTGGTGATATGCTGACTTTTGCTGCCCATCTATCTGCATGCTGGGTTGTGACGGCCATTGGGTTTCTTCATTGAGTGTTTATCCTTATCGTTAGGGCCAGGGAACAAAATAAGTACCAGCCAACCGCCAATGGCTGGTAAAAAATCTGCCTGGCTGGTAGTTTTTAAAATCTACCAGCCAAATGGCTGGTAAGTCAAAAAGTTAAGTTTGTTCACTGAGAGCAGAGCTACACAGCAGTGCGCCTATTTTGCGAGCCGAAATAAGTCTGTGGTTTTTTCTTCTTCTCACAACGGGTCAAATGCATCTAACATGCATTGCATCATCGCCATTCCTTTATGCCCACATCGCCCGAAATGAACATTATGTTAGCGTAAGCTAACAAGCTAATCCTGATCAGCGGCAGAGCCATAGAGAACAGCAGACAGTGTGGACTGGGGAAAGGGAAATGGGGGGGGGGGGGGGGCACTCTCCCTTTCTCTGTGTGTGTGCGTGCGTTTGGAAAGACGATGAAGTCACTAGTCAGGACTCAGGAGAGGAGTATATTGTAGTAAACTGAGGATTACTGAGGATGCACAGATAATGTTGATATTCAAATATAAAAAGGTTTCGAGAGGAGTGGAAGTTTGAAGACAGACTAGACTACAATATGATGCGGGGGTGGTGAGTTGAAACAGTGTGTGTGTCCCCGACCCCACTTCTATGTTTCAATAAATTATTTGCATTTAAAACTATTAACGCTGACTCATTCCTTCAGTCCACTCAAGATTATGCTAATATTCCTTATGTTGTTTATGATATTAATTGAAAATAGCATATGAGAGTATTATATAGTAATAATAACACATGGAGATATACTAAAAAGCTATTTTTAATTTTTGGCTGGTAAAAAATCTGCCTGGCTGGTAGTTTTTTAAATCTACCAGCCAAATGGCTGGTAAGTCAAAAAGTTAATTTTGTTCCCTTAGGGCACAAGTATCTTATGTTTTATTATAATATAAATAATGTTTAGAGATTAAAGTCAACATTTATAAAGTCAGAATAAAGTCATAATGTTTAAAGATTAAAGTCAACATTTATAAAGTCAGAATAAAGTCATGATGTTTAGAGATTAAAGTCAATATTTATAAAGTCAGACTAAAGTCATAATGTTTACAGACTAAAGTCAACATTTATAAAGTCATAATGTTTACAGATTAAAGTCAACACTTATAAAGTCATAATGTTTACAGATTAAAGTAAACATTTATAAAGTCATAATGTTTACAGATTAAAGGCAACACTTATAAAGTCATAATGTTTACAGATTAAAGTCAACATTTCCATACTTGTTTCCATGCAGTCCACACAGCTCTTCTCCTGGTCCAGCTGTGACAGTTCTCTCAAACCAAGGTGGGAGAGGCTAGGAAGGGTGGTCATATTCAGACCAATCTTGGGGGAAAGTAAGGAAAGAAATATCAGTACATTTTACATTCATCCTAATAAAACAAATATCTAACTTTTCAGTTGAAATTCATCAAATCAAATCAAATGTATTTGTAAGGCCTGTTAATGTTCCCATGGGCCGGACACATCTTAAACAAGTCAAGAAGAAACATCACAATAAATCAAGAACAAAACAAAACACCATGAAATCCAAAATAAAATGTAAAATAAATAAATGAATGAATGCAACACTCCCAGACATACCCCACGCGAAGGTAAGGAAAAACTCACTAAAAACTTAGCAATAGGAAAAAAGCACCACAGGCAATGTGGAGGGGAGAAACCTTAGAAGGGCCGTTCATGGGGGGGATCTCCCTTCTTAGATGTCGGTGATAGTAGTGTTGCTATAAAATAGATGTCAGTTATAGTAGTGTTGCTATAAAACAGGCGAAACACAGAAAACCAAGCAAGAACCACCAGTCCATAACCAGCTATACAGGTAGCTCTTTTCCAAGGCTAACAAATTGGAGGCTTGAACATTTTTTCAAAAGAACTGAAAAATACATGGGTGTATATAGACAGATGCACTGCTATAGTTCTGATCTATGAAAATACACCTATGATATTGCATTTCATTTGATCCAAAACATATTTTGGTTATTGGTGCAGGCAGCTGTTGTTTTTAGCCAGTCAGATGTTTTTGTCTTCCAAGTGGTGTTTCCAGGGTCGCATTGGACAAACTAAGACCACGTCCTCATCAGAAAGTACACTACATTAAATGAAAATACAACTAAATGCAATATCGTGGACTTCTACAGAAGATCGAAAAATTATTGTTTGGTAAACTCTAAATAATACAACTTTACCATGGACTCCTAAGCCAAGCTAAACTAGGATAATGTACGTCAGATAAACAGATGAGAAACACTGCTAAGCTAATGTTAGTTACGGATTTTGCTAATGAAGGGCTAATATCTGAGGCTGTCGCGGCTAATAATAATAATAATAAAATAAAAGAACAGCCATGGATTGTCCCCCAGATAATTCAACAATTGGATAACAGATTTCTACCACTACTGAACAAGCCCCGGATCACCGTTAGATCCTCCGTTAGCGCTCAGTAAGGATTGGAGCGCCTTCAAAACACAAGGCCACAGCAACAGCAAGCAAGCTGGCACTAACGTTACTAGGTCAACATGTGTCTGTGTGCCCGTCTGCCAGTTCTTCATGCAGTGGCCATCAGGCTCCACAACCAGGGGCACAGACTGCTGCCAGCAGCTGGAGAACTAACGACTGCAGAACTTGAACTATTAGGAATGTCTGACTCTTAACCACTAAACCCTGCATGGACTATAACGCATATTATGACCGATAGGTACAGACCATCATCTGCACCTTTGTGTATACGGTTTACTTTCAGTCATATTTTATATTGCCTATATTTATTGTAACTTATATTATGACCAATAGGCCCTACAGACCATCATCTGCACCTCTGTGTATACGGTTTATTTTATATTTAGATTCAATTTGTTTATTGCCTATATATATTGCTATGCTATTACGCTGAGCATTATCTGTACCCACCCTCCCCCCCTGCTACTATGACGACTGAATCTCCACAAGGGGATCAATAAAGGAATATCCTGTCCAGTCCAGAGGATAGAATGTTTTCCCATCTGCGTGGGCGACGTGATTTTTTTTCGTAGCCACAGTTTGCAAAGACGCTCTCTGATTGGCTAGCCCGCGTACAGCGAAGACCCTCTCTGATTGGTTTAGCTCCGAAGTGGTTATGCTTTGGCCCTCTTTCGAAGTGGGTTATGCTTAGAGTTTATCTTTAGAGCAGGGCAATGGACCACCAGCCCTAATTCCAAACTCTAAGCATAACCACTTCGAAGCAGAGAATATATATGTACAAGGCGGACATTTCTATCCCAGAGCCCTTCGGAACTAAACCAATCAGAGAGGGTCTTTGCTGTACGCGGGCTAGCCAATCAGAGAGCGTCTTCGCAAACTGCGGCTACGGAAAAAAATCATGCGCGTCGGCGAGATCTGTTTGCTGCTATCCGAACCTCATACTAGAAGCATTAGCATAGCATTGTAGCATAGCATAGCCTCTCAAGTATAGCCTATATAGCGCCACGGATAGAGACTGAGAACTGTCTGTACTGACGGAACTTAAGTAATTAGTAGGGCTGTACCAAATGCTTCGAAGCTTCGATCATAATGTTGACATTCAAATTCTAAATCAACATACGAAGTTTTTATTTTTAACACTTTGGACGCCAAGAACAAGTTATGCCGTTTTTGCCCGCCATGCGTTGAACGCCAAGAACGACTTACGCCGTTTTTGGGATCAATATTTCATTTTTTCGACATGGCATTCATAATTCATCCAGCCAACCTCCGGACTCCAGCGGGACCCTGTATGAGATTGCAACACCTCAATACCGCCGCCTGGTGGATGGTCGGGCCGGAAGTGCCGATCAGTGCATCGAGGAAATGCCTCCGGCAGTGATATCTTGTTACGTGGCTCCAGACAAACACTATAGTGCATTTGGATCGCTTTCTAAACTTAATAATCTATATGATTTCGGCGTTTATTGCTCCATACAAACCGAAAATGGATGTAGGAGATCAGCGTCAAATAATTGGGATCTTTTTCCTCCAGTCTCATCGGAGAACGGTAAGAGGACAGTAACGTTATTTTCAGCCCGATTGTTTATTCATTTCACTGCAAACCATCTGATCAATATATGAACCCATACTAAATAAAGCCGTTATTGACGATCAAGGAATTATAAACGACCCCCCCCCCCCTTTCCTTCACGCATGATGAAGCATAATGTATACCGATCATATACATTTGAATTTTTTAATATAGCGTATATAGGAAAGAAACGCCAATCGATAATCTGTCATAATGCATCAGGGCCTATAACTCTCGTTTTTGGAATTACAGCAGAAAAGATTAAAAACATACTTATATTCTAGACGGTATTAACACAACAATGTATGACTGAAAAAATATGATGTTCCCACATCCTGAACGATAGATAATCGATGTTGAATGGGCCATAGTAATGTCAATATAGCAATACAATTTAAAAAGTTATAGCCCTGCAAAGAAGGTAAACATCTCCATAGGCTTTCAACGGTGGCAGACTGGGTATATTGATGGATATAACCCATGGCGCCCAATGTGTTAATAATATATATATATATATTTTTTTTTTATATATATTTGTTCAATCTGTTTAAACCAATGGGGGTTTGGCTACACTAATATTATAATATTATACATAAGACGTCACCATCACTTTCATACCAACCGTGCCCTTATTGGATTATTTATGTTGACGAAACTGATGAGTTGTCATAATCACAGCAAGAGCCTTCTTCACTCCTCCTCATCCTCCCTCCACATTCTCCACACACCTTCTTCACTCCTCATCCTCTCCCACACTCACAACGGAAGCCTCACTTCCTTATATGGGCAGCATCCGTTCCCCGGGTTCACACGCTGCCAGCTCTCCACTCAACACAATTCATCCCCTCATCAACCAGATGGTACTTCAGCTGGCAGATCCTGTTCCATCGTCATGGGAGTGTTAAACTACCTTCCAAGTAAGAAGACTGAACCTAGGCCTGCCACGATAACACATTTTGCTGGGCGATTAATTGCCCCCGAAAATATCGCGATAAGCGATATTATTGCGACCGGTTAGATACATTTTTTTGGAGAAATTTATTTCCCAAAAGTTCTCAATTTTCTTTTAAAAATTCACTAATATAATGATAATAGCATAATAATGCAAGGACACCGTTTCAAAGTGCAATAAACGTTTATTTAACATTGGAAGACATTTTAAATATCCTAAATAAAAAAATGCTCAGTTTGATGTTTATTATAAAACAAACTGAAACTGGAAACAAGCCCTCTGTCTGGCTTTTTGTGTCATCCTTTTAACATGTACATGTATTATTAATGTACCTTGCGGTACCATGTACAAAATGTTAATAACGTATGAGGAAAACGCTGTACAAAATAAACGTCTTTTCCGGTGTTTTAGACTTTTATTTTGAAGCCCACCGCTCCGTCTTTTCCGGTGTTTTAGACTTTTATTTTGAAGCCCACCGGTCCGGAGCGGAAGTGTTGTTGTTATTATCCTAGCAGCACCTATAAGCGGCCAACTTGTCTCGTCCGGTTCTGTGTTTTTGAGCTAATGATAAAACAAATGTTGAGATTGTTGGTGAACAACTAACTTTAGGTTCGTTTTAACGTTAGCTACTAACGTTAGATGCAGCTACTACAGGCAATCAACGATGAGGAGGAAGCCTCAAAGCCTTATATAATAGAATAGCCCACGACGTAGGCACGACTCGAAACTACCGGTTATAATAAATGTATTCATGTTTAACTTGTCCCCGTGTCCAGTCCTTTGACTAGCCCCACCCGTTCATTGTAAACAATGATGCATGTAATTGTATTAACGTTATGTACGTGTTGCTGTACACTGTAGTAAGGCCAGCGGCCCCCCACACAGAGAGTGACTGACTGGTTCCGCCTCATTAAAACAAACGGCACATAGCAATTAATCGCGCCCGTCAAAATCATTGCATTCATTTGAATTATCGCGCCAATTAATCGATTTATTGCTTATCGCGGCAGGCCTAACTGAACCTAAGCCTTGCAACCTGTACTCGTTTACATTCCTTGACCTAACCTTTGTTCTCCGTGTGCCCAGGACCTCCGCTCCAGTGTGCCTCCTACATGGACATCCCGTGCTGGCACTGCACAAGGAGGGCTCCTGCTCTCACCCACGACACAGCCATGTGTCTACCTGCCTCGTGCTGCACAAGGAGTGCACCTGCCCCAACCTCAAGAACATTCTCCCGTACTGCACAAGGAGTGCACCTGTACTAACCCCAAGAACATTCTCCTGTACTGCACAAGGAGTGCACCTGTACTAACCCCAAGAACATTCCCATACCTGTCTGTCACACATTCCATTTGTCAAACTGTCTGCTTGGGGAAACTATATTAAAACACGCTAAAATGCTCCATTCTCTCTCCTCCTGTGTTCTGCTATTGGGCTCCGCCAAATCCCATCCTCACATGAGTTATATTCATTAAAGAAAGTTGATTTAATATAAGAAAAATACTAATTTAATCAGATTAATCACTTTATTAAAATTGAGGATTTAGTTTGAGAAAAAAAAATTTGACGTAAAAAAAATGTATAGACATTCGAAGCTTCGTTCGAATACTTCAATCGAAGCTTCGCATGTTAAAAAATGACATTCGGTACAGCCCTAGTAATTAGTTATTTGAATTCCTGAAAAGATTCTGTGATGTTTGTTTGTTTGTTATTATATGTGCCCTGGGTTTTGTATTGAGTTTTCCAAAATATTTTTCTGAAAACCAATAAGAAATATATCATTGTATAGGTCTAACTGAGCTGAAAACATTGATAGGTCACATGGCATGAAGCTCTGTGGCCCATATATGAATGTTGAATATGCATTGCATATTGATCAATATTCATTGTTTTTTATTACTATTTCAATGTTTTGGGGAGATTTATGTTTTTGTAACATGGCTGTATTGAAAGAAATAGTGTTTAATACCTAGGTTCTATCCTAGAGGCAAATATTTCCTGTGACAAAATGGCATCCAATGTAATCAAAACGGTCAACAAACAAACTAGATTCTTGTACCGGATCTCCTCTCTGGTAAACAAGAATACCCTGAAGACTCTGGCAGGAGCACTCATTCAAGGGTACTACGACTATGCTTGCACCTCATGGTACCAAAGCACATCAAAGGCACTAAAAACAAAATTACAAACATCACAAAACAAACTGGGCCCTATTCCCCGTACCTGGCTAACTGAGTTAGCCGGATAATTTTCAGCATAGCTTGATCCTGTTCCACCCCAGGTGAAAATCTGCATAAAATGTATACCTAGGTAAATGGAATATTGCTCCACTTCTACAAGGGCTATTTGCATATTCTTGGTATCTAGGTACATCTATGGACCTCAGTGAATGTATTCTCAGTGTCAGAAATATTGTGTCTATTACTAGGCTTGCTTAAATTGTGATGAAACAAAAGGAAAATATTAATTATGATTTTTCTTTTCATCTTTGACAGTGAATAACACCATGATAATAATGACCAGACTTAAAAAAACTGCCACTGACCTCGTTCAGTACCCTCTTGAGATCATGTGTACAAAAGATCTAAGGAAATTAATAAAGGGAAGATGATAAAACCGAAGGTTCTGTATAGTACTGAATTCTCCCATCCGGACCAATGCAATTTGAAATATTATTATAGAATATAGAATATATGCTTATACATTACCTTATTATAGCCAATTCGCACATTTATATATATATATACATATAGTATCTTTCAAATGCCCGAGTTCAATTTGGATTTAGTATCACCAGGCGTGCATAATAACAGATACTGATATTTACTGTAATCGACTGTACTTTTTTATTTCCCCCACAGTGTAACCATTTTGAAACTAATTTCAGATCTAATTGTTCCTACATGGTAACAATTAGGGGTGCACCGATGTATCGGTCGGGTATCGGTATCGGCCGATAAGTGCCTTGTTGACTGCAATCGGCCTATCGGCCGATAAGCTCGAATATGCCGATAGCAGTAGCCGATAAATTCAGTCTGCGTCGCGTCCAGTCCACTGTCCCCCACACACACACACACACAAGCTACTGCATCAAAGTTACTACTAAATATTCAACATTCTCTTTTGAGACTCCGCTTCAGACTCTTATCATTTGGCACTAAAAGCTAAACACCGATATGGCTGTCCGCAACATGTCATTAATTGTGTACGCGAGGTGGTCGCTCAGTGACGACGCTAACATGAGCTAGGTTAGCTAGCATGAGCTACCGGGAGGCAGAAGACTAACGTTACTGGTGAAAATGTGATTTACGTTGGAATACTCCTTTGCCAACTTGCTGTACTTTGCTTGCAGGTCTGCAGCCATTATTGCTGGATTATGAATAGCCCCAACTTTAGCCAACGTAACGTTATGGCTAAACTTTTAACATTAGTTAACGCTAGCTTTCGGTTAGCTGTTCAATGCTAATAACACAACCAAGCGAACCCATCAGAGCTCCCCATCAACACCGCTCTGTCGGGAGGATGGCATTTAAGAAAGTATCTGCTGTTAAAATGACACAAACATTCGTTTTGTGGCATTAACGTTATATAGTTAGTTACACGTTCAATTACATCAGCATAGTATTTACCCGAAGATAGCAAGCAAGCCGTTCATAGCTCGGTTCCATTCCGTTGCTCATTCCGTACCAAACTACCCATTCTGCAATCTGTTAATAAAGTTTTCAACCAGACAAATGTATAGAAAGGCTTTGTTTTATTATAACATTTGTTGCAGTAAAATCATTGGGTCTGGTTTGGCCATCCTGTGGAGCGCGCTGGTCGGCGGGCACTGCCGGGCAGCTAACGTTAGAGCTGCCGCGGTATTGATGTTTTCCTTACCGCACGGATTTGCAAAATATTTCCTACCGCCGCGGTTATTACCGCACGCACAAAAAAAAAATAAAAATAAAAGTTTGAATGCATTTTTTTTTTAGTAGTAGTCACTTTTTATAGCATATAGCCTGCCTCTAGTCTAAATGTCGATCTTTAGAGGATGACTTTGCAGCATGAATATTGTTTGGGATTCGGCAAGCACGCATTAGTTATTGAAAGTGAAACACGGATTCGAAGTTTCCCCTCTGGTCGTGCGCCGTTCACTCGGTGTCGCGGGCAGGGGTGGTTACCCCCCCGACCCTTTCTTATTATTATTACTATAAAGTTACTACTTTATAATAAAGGCATTCGTTTTGTGGCATTACCATTATATAGTTATACGTTCAATAACATCAGCGTATTTACCGGACCATCTCAGTTCCTTTCTTTGCTCAGAGCGTGCCGAGTTGTCCCATTCTGCGGTCTGTTAATAAAGTTTTCAATCAGACAAGTGTATAGAACGAAGGGCTTTTATTATAACATTCGTTGCAGACAGTAAAATCATTATGTCTCGTTTAGTACTCCTGAGGAGCGATGGTAGTCCACTCCGGCGGGGAGCTAAAGCTAACGTTATTAGCCGTATTGTGATGAGCTCTGATCAATGGCTGACATTCAGGATGTAAAAAACTGCAGGACGCTCCCAACGTGTGACGCGTCTCTCTTCTGACCAATCAGTGGTCTGCAATGTTTCACGTGACTTTTCTGGTACCCAATAGGGTCGCTTGGAACCTCGATAGATGAGTAGGGTATATCTGCAGAGCCGTAAGCCCAACGAGAGGAGGGTACTTCATTATTATTATTATAAAAAACAGCGGTGATGCGGTATTCAGCCTACTCTGCGGTGGCCGTGATGTAACAGCGATACCGCGGTAATGCGGTAATCGCGGCAGCTCTAGCTAACGTATTAGGTTGTTGTGGTTCTGAGTTTGACTCGCAAGCAGATCAATGGCGGCATGCCCCGAAGTAGAAAATGAATAAACGCTTGCCGATTGGTGGTAAGAACAGCAGGAGGTGGGTGCTAGCGGTGTGGCGTAATTGGCCGAATCGACTGTCAATCAAAATGGTTCCATTGCATTGGTTGAAAGCTCTGGTTGAGAGAATAGTATCCCGCTGCAGGCCGCCAGAATGGTTCCATTGCATTGGTTGAAAGCTCTGGTTGAGAAAATAGTATCCCTCTGCAGGCCGCCAGACGATACTGGGAGAGGGATAGTGATACCATAAACATATTTCTTGATGTTTCCTTTTTTTAAGTAAGTAAAGAGGCCTACAAATACAAACATACACATACAAATATACAGTAGTTTCATTAAAAATATATATATATATTAAAAAAAATATTAAAAAAAATTACAAATACTTATTTTTTGCCACAAGTATCGGTATCGGTATCGGCCGATTGTGTTAGTTGAACAATCGGTATCGGTGGCCAATTTTCATATCGGTGCATCCCTAGTAACAATAGTGAGGAGAAACTGACTGCGTTTCAATATTTGTCAAAAACGTTACCTTTTGTGGCTTATTATCGCGAATCATAACAATTATTGATATGATTCATTCAGAACGCTGAACTTTGAACCACCATAGTATGTGACAGGAAGTGTATATCGGAGAAATTTCAACGCTGGCCGATAGCTATGAATCTCCTCTACAAAATGGCCGCAAAAAAACTACAATTCCCATGGTTCAACATTTCCATTTCCGGTTCCGGGTCAGATAGACGATTGCATATCGAAAACTTAAAACGATATAAGGACACTTTTAACCTATTGCTAAACTATTGCCAACCTAACGTTTTACATTCTACATGCTTTTGTGACATAGTAGTGATGTTAATACTTGAAAACGGTTGATTTTAAAATCGCAAATTATTTTCATCACTCAAAAAAATATGCCTATATGATCATAATGTCAAAAGGGGTCGGTACCGACCCTGTGGGGGGGAACAGGTTCGTTCCCCGACGTCGGATTTTCTAAGTCGCTATGGCAACAGATCGAAAAGTTTTAACCTGCTCCAGAGCAGGTTTAGTTGAGTTAGCTGGATATAAGCTGGCCACTCCCTCGGAACAAAATGGCAGCTCCCTTCCTCAGAGATTGATTGATTGATTGGAAACTTACAGATTGCAGAATGGGGTACAATACAGTACGGCTCAATACACACAATTGTTAAGGGGATGCAGACCCAGAGAAAGACTTTCGTCTTGTTTACATCAGGGTCCCCCATTTTCAATTCATAATGACATTTATGACATACAGATATACAGATATATCATGACATTTATGACATACATGACATACAGATATACAGTACTGTTACATTTGTGACATACAAGATATGCAAATATACAGTACTGTTAAACAGAGATCCTAACAGAAAATATATATACGAGGGGGAGGAAACTGTACATTGGGAGGGGGTGGGTGGGTGGGAGGGGGTGTTTGGACATTTACGAGGGCCAGTTTCGAATTGCAGCCTCCCGTAGGTGCTCTTTGATCCCATTATACCATTCTGAATAATGTTTTCGCGAGATGATTTCCAGAATGTATTGATTTCATAGAATGTGTGAAATAGGCCTATAATTAAAAACAATTCAAATACATTAAACTGGTAAAATAAATGCTTTTGAAATGTAAAATAATTAGAGGTGGGCATAGATTAATTTTTTTAATCTAGATTAATCTATCTGCAATCCTGGATTTAATCTAGATTAATCTAGATTAAAATGGCTCAAAAAAAAAGAAAAAACCCTGCCGAACGCATTCAAAATATGTGTGTTCTACCCAAATAATGACCAGAAGTAAGTCCTTACTTTTTCTTTCCTCCTTATGTTTCTCAGGCCAGGTGGCCCATTACACCATGAGCCCATCTCCCGTTTCCAAAATGCATTACAGACTGTTTGAAAAAGCTGTTTTGCTATGATAATTGGTAATGAAATATCAAAATAATGTTCAATAAGATGTACTTGTGTTTAATAAGTTGTTTTATTCAGAAGTTAACACAAAGAAAAAAATATTACCAGTACAGTACACAGTATCTAGCACACTCTCAGGAGCAAAACAGAAAGAAGCATTTCAAACTTGAACTATGTGACATGGCTTGACTCAATCAGTCCAATCTCTATTTTTCCTTCTTCCACCAGTCACTCAGGCAGACCAGCTTGTTTTATGTAGCGGTGTCTACTTATAGTGCCTATAATATTTTTCCCATTGGGTGCCAGAAAGGGCCAAAACCCTGCCAATGCAAATCAACTGCTCCAGTGGAGTTGCTCAGTGGCCAATGGTGTCAACTGTGGTTGTACTGGGCAGCTCCCAGGTGTGAATGGAACTGTGTGAATGTGAAGCAGGGCGTTCCTGAAAAAGAGCATCTGTGCTCAGCGAACCTACCCTGGGCAAATAAAGGTAAAAAAAAATGTAAATTTTTTTTATTTTTATTTTTTATTAATGCGTTAATTATATTATCGCGCGGTACTAGTATCGCGTTAACGCCGTTAACGGCCCAGCTCTAAAAATAGACCTAAAATTCTGATAATAAATCATATTCAGCCTATGGATTTCCTATACATACTGCACGACACCTGTTTGAGCTGCGGGATGAGGCGCGCTTGTTTCTGATGGAGAATGCGTCCCAGCTCGCTGCCCACCTCCGATGCCGACTAGATATCAATTGAGGGGGAATACGCACAGCTATACTTACCTATTCGAAAAAAACATTATCTGCACTGACTGCACTGAAAATAAGTACAGATCACGTCTGAATGAATGTGGAGTATGATCTCCGAGTCGCTGTCTCCAAAATTAAACCCAGACTATTGCCCATCCATCTCATTAGGTGAGTTGAACATTATAGCCTTCTAAATGAAACACGCTATATGTATTCATTTTATGGTTGTTTGATTATTGTGTTATTTTGTGTAGTTATTAGGGCTGTCTTAAATACTTCGAAGCTTCGTTCGATGGCACAAGCTTCGAACATTAAAAAAAAAATCGAAGTTTAAAAAAAAATATATATATATATATATTAATGTGTGTGTGTGTGTGTGTGTGTGTGTGTGTGTGTGTGTGTGTGTGTGTGTGTGTGTGTGTGTGTGTGTGTGTGTGTGTGTGTGAACTACCAATCCCAGTTAGGACAGCCGAATCCCGTCCAATCTTTCGCCGTCGACTAAAGACTCACTTCTTCAACCATTATCTGAAATGATAAAAAAATAAAAATAAAAAAAAATAACTGTGACTAACCTTACTGTCATGCACTTGTCCTAATAAACTAACCTACACTGTAACACGCAACACTTTGATGAACATTGTTACTCAGCTGATAGAGTTGTACCCTTCTTGCTGTCTTGTCGTACAGAACTTGTAAGTCGCTTTGGATAAAAGCGTCAGCTAAATGACTAAATGTAAGTGTGTGTGTGTGTGTGTGTAGGTGTGTGTGTAGGTGTGTGTGTGTGTGTGTGTGTGTGTGCGCGCGCCTTGTAGAATTCCACACATAAGAAAGAAAGATACTGGGATGAATAAACAAAATAGGAAATAAAATGTAGAAATGCATGCAATACATAAATAAATATGAATCTCCATATATGAAATATAACATTTAGATAAGGTGCTACTGAGATGTTTTGGTGAGTTCTTTGTTTTTTTGTGGAAGTTGCCCTTCTTAAAAATGCATGAACATTCACTGATAATTGGTCTGTAGTGGAGTCTACAAGGTCTACATTGCCGGACCATGTAGAATCCGGACCTTGTAGACTGACATAATTCTGTGCATAGTTTAGTCTACACAGGCCATATTTCAAATAATCAAAATCTTACTTCATTCATCTTAATCATTCTTGATTTGGGGGATTGGTAGTTCCCATGAAATCTGAAGTTGTTCAAACGACAACAGCGATCCACCTTGAATTAAATCACACAGCCGAGTGAAACCTTGTTGGATGCGTCACAGTCACGAAAGGGGCTACTTAATTAATTAATCCAACCCACTTTATTTATAGAGCACATTTAAAAACAACAAAGTTTACGAAAGTGCTGTACAAGTCCCACAACATAAGATAAAAAAAAAATATATATATTAAAAAGAAAATATTAAAGAAATATTTTTTTTAATTTAAAAAAAAAAAAATTCGAAGCTTCGAATTAAAATCGAAGCTCGGCCCCGAAGCTTCGATTGCCAAAAAAAGCTTCGAAGGTCAGCCCTAGTAGTTATTGTGCGTGTTAAAAGCCTCCAATGCATATGTGTGCGTGTGAACGTTTGCATGTTTCAACCACCTCTATAATAATAGTGGGGGTCGCGGCTCTCTGACACCGTTATTTCGGGGGTCGCGGCCTGAAAACTTTAGGAACGATGTATTTATTATATTACATGATACCTAAGTGCATACAGTAGTACAGATATCCTGATAAGTATCTATTAATTCGTATCCATTAGATATACTCTTTATCTTTGGGCTTGTTTTTGTATACTTATTCTGAAAGAGTTGAAATAATTATTTTCGCTAGCAAGACCTCATTCGATTATTCATTCCATTAAGCCTATTGCCAGCAGTTACATTTAAATAAATATAATCTGATTGATTGGGGTAATGAGGGACTTAAAATGTGCCTATAGATTATGCATTTAACTTGTCGGCGAGGCTATTGAGCCGTACTGTATTGTACCCATTCTGCAATCTTGTTAATAAAGTTTTAAATCAACCAATCAATCAATGGCGTTAGAAAATCAGGATTTCTGCGATCGACACCTGCTGTCTCTTCAACTGAAGCGGCCGCGCGCACTTATCCTGAGTATCAAGTCTGGTTCGAATGAACTAGACTGAATCAGCGTTCGAGGAACAGGGAAATCCCGGATTCAAACATCGGGTTAATTGAATCTGGATAATGGGACTTTTGATCGACTTAGTTGAACCAGGTACGGGGAATAGGGCCCTGGTCAGACTACTGCTTGACCTTACTCCTAGAACCCACCTCACCCCTGCCCACTTTGACAACCTAGGATGGCTTAGAGTAGACGACAGAGTACAGCAACTTGCAATGGGCCTGGTCTACAAGATACACTACACGACTAAGGTACCCATGTACATGTCAAAATACTTCCCAAAGGTCAGTGAATACCACGATCACAACACCAGAGGGAGCTCCACAAATCATGTTAAACCCAGATTCGGCTCAAACAAGGGACTAAACACGTTTCACAATTATGCCACATCAATGTGGAACGTCCTACCCACAGCTGTAAAGGAATGTGAATCACTACCCACTTTCAAAACCACTCTCAAAGAGCACCTACGAGAGACTGCAATTCGAAACTGGCCCCTGTAAATGCCCTAACGCAACCCCCTCCAATGTACAATAAATGTCCTATTAAACCCAATAATACACAAGACCCTCTTCTTGGGACCAAGTAAGGTTTCATCGATAATCCAATGTACAGTTACCCCCCCTGCCCACCCCCTCCAATGTACAGTTTCCCCCCCACCCCACCCCACCTACCCAACCCCCCCCCTCCACCCCACCTACCAACCTCCTACCTACCAACCTCCTCCAATGTACAGTTTCTTCATCAAATGTATACTCTCTTTTTTAGACTCTTCTTATATCACAAACAGTACTGTATTTGTAAATCTGGTATGTCATAGATGTATAGATGTAGCAGTACTGTCTATCTGTATGTCATGTATACAGGGGAGGAAATTAGGCCACTTTACTGGCCAAATGCTGGTATTTTTTACGTTTGGCTGGTAAAAAAAATCAGATACCTGCCAGTTGGCTGGTAAGCCAAAAAGTTAGTTTCCTCCCCTGCTGGCGAGTATACAAAAAAATAAAACATTCTGCAATCACTGCACTGGCAAACGGTGCGCGTCTTCTGAGTGTTCGCTTTAGTTGACAGTGCCACGAGAGCACTGCACAAGACCACCCGCGGACATATAATGTTTAATAAACGTTTGCGCAGTACTGGCCAACCTGCGGACATATAATAATAAAAGTCCCGCGGTACTAGGCTAGCCATCAGGAGCACTCGCAAACAGATAACGTTAAACACAGCAGAAGATGGAAAACAGACAGACTGACCAACGGGGAACTGCATCCAACCCTAGTACAACCCTCGAGTATAAGTTACTAAGGACACATTTAAATCACAGAGGTGTAATGTTAGTCTACTGGAACTGTATACAGTGGTTAGCTTCTATAGCGTTTTAGCTATAGCTGCTTGCTAGCTAACGTTAGCCCTGTGTGCTCAAAGCAGCCAGCTAGGTGTATCTGTTATGACTATAATGTTTCCAAAAAAGCACCGGACTACGACGTAAGGTTAGACATTTTATTTCATGCTCAAAAGCCCCTGGCTTGCACATCGCAGTCACGAAAGGGGCTAGCTCAACCAGTGCACTGTGCACAACAGCACACCAACCCAACTGACGTTACCACAACACTTGACGGTACTTCAAGTTCACAGCACTGTCGTAAGACCACCGTGCTGTCTTAAAGGCACAGTGTGCCTACCCAGATGCATACACAACATTGACACGGCTTGACATACAAAGAAGTAATTATCACAATTAGCGATTTTTTTTGTCTGGTAAAAAATCTGTTTGGCTGGTAAAAAAAATCAGATACTCGCCAGTTGGCTGGTAAGCCAAAAAGTTTGTTTCCTCCCCTGCATGTATATGTCATAATGTTATGATGAATTGAAAATGAGGGACCCTGATGTAAACAAGACGAAAGTCTTTCTCTGGTCTGCATCCCCTTAACAATTGTGTGTATTGAGCTGTACTGTACCCATTCTGTAATCTGTTAATAAAATGTTCAAATCAATCAATCAATCAATCAATGAGTAAAATTACCAGTAAACAGTCAACATGTAACCATGGCCAAAACATTTACATCATCTGACTATACCTTTTTAAACAGTATCATAATTGTTGTATTTTTTATGTATTGTCATCACATTTACAGTAAAATTTGTAGTCAAGGAGTAGGATAACACATTTAGTTGCATTATTATCCATGGGATATTGGTTATAATGGTCATATTGCCTTTTAAATTAAGATTATGTGCCAGGCGATGGTAGAAATATCATGTTTTCCTTCATTGTATCTCCATTTACTCTGGAATGGTAATAGATGTGGGTTTACTTACACTGGATTCATATGTCCTACCTTGTTACCTATCAAAGGAGACCAGAAACATGCATATAGGCCTTATGGTTCAGGAGCTATCATGATTCATTTGGGGCATGTCATTTCAGACAGGAGGCCTGAAAATATGCTTGGTAGTGTTATAAAAGATGTGATAGCACACATTTGGAGGCAACTGCTGCATTGCTATCACATCTTTTCTAGCAGTAGGGGTGTACTGTATGCGTGTATCACTTCCGCAACGGATTTAGTCGGATTTCGGTTTCCGGGTTGGCCTGATTGGCACGCGGCAGCGGCAGAGGCGCCGCTACACGCTGCTGTGTTTCACTGCCGCTTTCCCACTTCAACGCCAGAGCAATATTGTCGCGCCATCTTCTTTTTTTTTTTTTTTTTTTTTGTATTATTGCAAAACAGAAATTATTAAAAGTCAGTACTCAACACACAATGCATAATGAAACTAACAGTCAAGGTGGCTAAAATTACATGCAAGTACAGAACAGAAAACAAAAAAAAAGTCTATAATAATATTTTACCGTATACAGTGTATATCCAACGAAATTAACAATTATACAAATGCCTTATACAGGATATACCCCTAATACCTATTTTCTAAAACCCTACACACATATGCTTCAGCTCGAACCCCCCCCTCCCGGACCCCTCCTTGGATAGTACCTCCATTATCCCTCACTCCTAACCAGACACTACCATTATAAGCTAGCTTTTATTCTCTCCACCACTTCTAACCACATTGACATTTTGGATTCGTTGAGACCCAGTAATCTTGCTGTAGATATTTCTTGATAAATCACATCGAGATATGTAAGAGACCAAACTTTCCGGCACATTTTTTCCGGTTGAAACCAGCGTGATGCGATCAGTTTTTTAGCTACTGTGATACCCGATAAAACCAATCTCTTTAGCTGTGGATTTACTGCAAACTCAAAAACATCATTCAAAAGCAATACAGAGGGGTGTACTGGTATATTCCAAGATACGAGTTTTGATAATTGATGGGTCACATCTTTCCAGAATGCCTTAACTGGTGGGCAGTCCCAATACATGTGCATAAATGTCCCTTCGTCTCCATTTGTACATTGGGAGCATTTTGAGTCTTGTTTCAGGCCCATTCTGTTCAGTCTTATAGGAGTCAAGTATGTCCTGTGAATATAGTTAAGATTGATTTGTTGATGGTCCGGGTTCCTTGATGTAAGACGGACATTTGCCCATGCTTCTTGCCAATCAAAGTCACTTTCCAGGTCTGGTATATCCCTCCTCCAGACAGTGTCTAGTTGGAGGGTTTCATACGAGGACGTTAGTAATTGATAATAAAAACCTGATACAAAACCTCTCAATGTTTCTCTTTCATAGAAGAATTTGTGGTATCTGTGGTGTTCAACTGGTATGTCTAATGGAACACCGTGAGACCTCAAACATAGGCGTAACTGTATGTAAAAAAGCCATGTGGACTCGGTGAGGTTAAACTTTGTGCATATTTCTCCATAACTACAAAAGCCCTGGTTATTAAAAATATTCCCTAATGAGTGTATTCCTTGCTCTTCCCATATAGGGAATCTTATAGGACGTTTTTCCATTAAGAGTGCATTGTTATTGAATATGGGAGTGTGATTATGCCATTTTTGAGGGTTAGGATATTTTTTGTGTGTTTCCCGCCATGTTCGGATTGCATGGGTAATTATGGGGCCAAATTTCCGCTCACAGTGCTTGATTGGAAGTTTAGTGTGTGCTATGTCCTTCAGTCTCTGTGGGGCTACTATGTTTTCTTCCAATTCTCTCCAAGATACCAAAGCCTGGGGATCAAACCATATTGTCAATGGTCTTAATGTGTAAGCCTTAAAATATTGGAAAAAATCTGGAACTGCCATGCCACCGTCTGCTTTATTTCTCTGTGCGGTGGATCTTTTTATGCGAGGTGGTTTGTTATTCCAAATAAATTTGGAGGAGTGTAATCTTTTCCAGTAGCCCTCTGGAGGGGGTAACGGTAGCATTGAGCTGATGAAGTTGATTCTTGGTAGTACATCCATCTTAACTATTGATACCCTTGCCTGTACTGAGTTTTTAAGTTTTGCCCACCTGTCCAGGTCGTCTTTGATTTTGTTCTGTATTCTTGTGTAATTGTGCTTCACCGTTTGTCTTATGGTGGGAAATATTTCCACACCCAAGCATCTAAAATGTTTTACCATGGGTATCGCACCTGGGAGGGTTGTGTCTTTTTTTGCATGGGTGTTGAGTGGAAGGAAAGCCGACTTCGGCCAATTTATTTTAAATCCCGATAAATCACCAAAGTTCTCTATCAACTTGAGTAGATGAGGCAATGTGGTGTTGGGGCTTTGCATGAACAATATTACGTCGTCCGCATATAAACTAATTTTATGTTGTGTGCCCTTGATTACGATTGGTTCTATGTATTGGGATTGTCTTATATATTGTGCTAAAGGCTCTAATGATAGATCGAATAGTCCGGGACTAAGAGGGCAACCCTGTCTGGCTGAGCGTGATACCGGAAAGATTTTGGAGATGAATGTACCTGTTGTAATCATGGCCGATGGGTCTTTGTATAATACTTTAATCAATGAATCCTTTTCCTAACCCCATCCTTTCTAATACTGCCCATAGAAACGACCATTCCAGCCTGTCAAATGCTTTCATAGCATCCAGGGACAGCATCGCCTTAGGTATGGTGTCCTCTTTGTCTGCATCTAGTACGTGCAGTATTCGTCTTATGTTATCATTGATCAGGCGACCTCTTATGAAGCCAGTTTGGTCCGGATGAACTAAAGACGTCATATGCTTTTGTAATCTGATGGCTAATACCTTAGAGTACAGTTTGACATCGGTTCCGAGGAGGCTTAAGGGTCTGTAACTACCGCACTCGGTGGGGTCTTTGTCTTTTTTGAGAAGGACTGAAATGAGTGCAATATTGTCGTGTTTATGGAAGCTCCCCTCCTTGACTGAGTATAAGATCATATTTAGTAATAAGGGTCCAAATATGTCCCAACAAGAAAGGTACATTTCTGATGGGATACCGTCTCTTCCAGGAGCCTTACCATTTTTCATTTCGGATATGGCCTTCTTGAGTTCCTCTAATGTGATCGGTGCTTCTAACTGTTTAGCGTCGTCCTCCGAAAGTTTAGGGAGAATAATTTGATTAAGATATGTGTCCAATTTGTTTTGTCGCGCCATCTTCTGAGTGCAGACGCGCTGCTGTTTAATCACGTTTCCCACTTCAATGACAGAGCTTCTGTTAAATGCTCACTTTTCCCACTTCAATGGCTCAATGACAGAGCTGCTGTTTAATGCTCACTTTTCCCACTTCAATGACAGAGCTGCTGTTTAATAATATTGTCGCGTTGTGGAAAGCAGGATGAGAGAGCGTAGATTTCAGTGTGTATCATTTAATCATTTATCATTTAACATTTGAAAGGCATACATTGTTGTCATACAGAAGTATTTTGGATAAAAGTATTCTGTACTTCTGTATGACAACAATGTATGCCTTTCAAATGTTAAATGATAAATGATTAAATGATACACACTGAAATCTACGCTCTCTCATCCTGCTTTCCACAACGCGACAATATTATTAAACAGCAGCTCTGTCATTGATGTGGGAAAAGTGAGCATTAAACAGCAGCTCTGTCATTGAAGTGGGAAAGGTGATTAAACAGCAGCGCGTCTGCACTCAGAAGCTGGCGCGACAATATTGCTCTGGCGTTGAAGTGGGAAAGCGGCAGTGAAACACAGCAGTGTGTAGCGGCGCCTCTGCCGCTGCCGCGGGGGCGTCCCACGCGTGTCACGTGGCCGTCGCGGCCAATCAGGCCAACCCGGAAACCGAAATCAGACTAAATCCGTTGCGGAAGTGATACACGCGTACTGCGTACCTTCCCAAAAATCACTATGGAAGTTAGTCCCCCAAGATGGTACCCGTGGTCCAAATGTGGGGCCCTGGCTCACGGCCTAAGAAGCATTTTAGCAGCATAGCCTCTCAAGTAAAGTGACACAGTGGCTGAAACGCTCAACAGTTGAGATGTTCGGTCATTGATTGATTGATTGATTGAAAAGTTTATTAACAGATTGCAGAATGGGTACAGTACAGTACAGCTCAAAACATACAATTGTTAAGGGGATGCAGACCAGAGAAAGACTTTCGTCTTGTTTACATCAGGGTCCCCCATTTTCAATTCATCACAACATATATGACATACATGACATACAGATAGACAGTACTGCTACATCTATACATTTATGACATATCAGATTTGCAAATACAGTACTGTTTGTGATACAAAAAGTGTCCAGAAAAAAGAGTGTATCATTTGACGTAGAAACTGTACATTGGAGGAGGTTGGGTGGGCGGGGTGGGGTTGGGTTGGTGGGTGGGGGCTGTACATTGGATGTGGGGGGGGGGGTGGGTAGGGGGGGGGACACTGTACACTGGAATACTGACAAAGCCATACTTGGTAATTTACTGTACAACTGGGTTAGGACATTTGTAGGGGACAGTTTTGAATTGCAGTCTCCCGTAGGTGTTATTATTATTATGTCATTATTAGTAAATATAACGCTGAATAAACGCACATTTCTCTCTATAGAGTCGCACCAGTTTCTGACCTAACGTCACATATTCTCACAAACTCAGTAGTAACATTAGCATAGCAGCTTAGCTTGTTAGCTGCTCCGGCTAACTTACCTCTGGTCAAGGCCCAGTCTGGTGGAAAAGTGGCAGAAACGCCACCAGATCAGTTGTGCGGTCAGTAGATGAATACAAGCAGATTTTACTGTAACAAAACGGAGAGGTCGACATGAACCGAATGTACCTTTGTTAGCCTGAACGACGAGACTCCCGAAACTACGTGTGTTTTAGTCTTCTTCTTCTTCTTCTTCTTCTTTGGGTTAATGGCGGGTCGCAACCACAGAAAGGCGCATACCGCCACCTACTGTACAACCCAGCAACTGGAGCGGATAAGGCAAGAACCGGGCAAAGAAAATAAAACAATAAAGAAAAACTACAAACCCAGAACAAACCAAACTAAAATACCCACCCTAACATCACCACCCTATACAAACCTAATACAAATACAAATAAAACCTAAACACAGACGCAGAGCCCTACTGTATGTCTCAGTCTCTGAACTTGGATGGGAGGGGCTTGAGGCTAGCTAAGCACTACTGCGCATCTCTCTCTCTCTCTCTCTCTCTCCTCTCTCTCTCTCTCTCTCTCTCTCTCTCTCTCTCTCTCTCTCTCTCTCTCTCTCTCTCCTCTCTCTCTCTCTCTCTCTCTCTCTCTCTCTCTCTCTCTCTCTCTCCTCTCTCTCTCTCTCTCTCTCTCTCTCTCTCTCTCTCTCTCTACTCTCTCTCTCTCTCTCTCTCTCTCTCTCTCTCTCTCTCTCTCTCTCTCTCTCTCTCTCTCTCTCTCTCTCTCTCTCTCTCTCTCTCTCTCTCTCTCTCTCTCTCGCTCTCTCGCTCTCTCGCTCTCTCGCTCTCTCTCGCTCTCTCGCTCTCTCTCTCTCTCTCTCTCTCTCTCTCTCTCTCTCTCTCTCTCTCTCGCCATAAGGAGAGTCACCCCACTCAAAATGTATTATTAGCATGTCAAGAAAAAGAAAAAGAGTTTAAGAGTTTTGGGTGGACAATAGGGAATGCAAGTAGTGAGATAGGGATAGGGGAGATGGAGATAAGGCCCGACGGTACCATTGTCTGATGTTCCACCATGGCTGTTTGAGGAGGTGGAGGTGGATTTACATTTATTGGAAAGAAGGAGGGAAAGAGGTGAGGAAGTGTTGGATAAGTATGAAGTCAATAGGTATATAGAAAGGAAGTATGGAGACCAGATTAAAGTGTACACAGACGCATCAAAGACAATCAGTAGCAAGGTGGGGGTTGCATTTGTAAGCCCAGAAGTAGATATCATGGTAAAGGAGAGGGTGAGTAATAAATTGTCGGTATACACGGGTGAGTTGATGGTTATTTTGTTAGCTATCAATTGGGTGGAAACAATCAAGCCAAGCAAGGTGTTAATAGCGTCAGACTCAAGCAGTGCATTAGTGAGTATAAAGAACACGCAGTCAGAATCAAGGCAGGACATTATTTTAGAAATAGCGCAGGCGATGTTTAGGGTAAGGAGGGTAGGCGCAGATGTGTGTTTCATATGGGTGCCAGCACATATAGGGGTGGAGGGGAACGAACTGGCGGATACATTTGCTAAGGAAGCAGCTAGTAGAGTAGAAGTAAGTATGGAAGTGAGGTACAGCAAGGCAGAAGTTCAGAGTGTAGTTAAATATGAAATGAAAAAGAAGTGGCAGGAGGAGTGGGATAGAGGAAGTAAAGGTAGGCAGTTTTATAATATCCAGAGGGCAGTAGGGAAGATGAGAAGTGTGGGTAGGGTACGATGGAAGAAGTGATTGTATCAATAATGAGATTAGGACACACAGGGCTAAATAGTACACTTAGGATAATGGGCAAGCATGAGACGGGTAGGTGTGAGTATTGCAGTAGGCAGGAAACAGTGGAGCATGTGTTAGTGGAGTGTAGTAAGTATAGGGAAGAGAGACAGATCCTCAAAGAAAGGTTAGAGAGAGACCACATCAAGCTGGAGGTAAGAGAAGTGTTGGCGACTGAGTTCAGGGAATGTGGGGTATTGGCCATTTTTTATTTTCTAAATAGTACAGGTTTGAGTGGGGTATAGAGTAGTGTAGAATAGTGATCGTCATGTGCATAATCCATCTAGCTCCAAAATCAATTTCAGTAGGTGGCGGTAATGCACCAACACGTTAGTGCCAACCGCCAATAAACATAGAAGAAGAAGAAGAAGAAGAAGAAGAAGAAGAAGAAGAAGAAGAAGAAGAAGAAGAAGAAGAAGAAGAAGAAGAAGAAGAAGAAGAAGAAGAAGAAGAAGAAGAAGAAGAAGAAGAAGAAGAAGAAGAAGAAGAAGAAGAAGAAGAAGAAGAAGAAGAAGAAGAAGAAGAAGAAGAAGAAGAAGAAGAAGAAGAAGAAGACACGTGTTACTGGCGCGACATTAGCCGACGGATAATGGAGTAAAATAAATGAAATATGAGCTAAGTTAAGCACAATAGGACAATAACACTACCTTATGCATACTGCACCTTATGTGAATACTGTATATTTCAGTTAGTTAGTCAATTATATTGACTTGTTATATTGTTTACCTAATTATCCAACCTAATAAACCACTACCAAATCCAGCCTAATAAAACCACAACCAAATCCAACCTAATAAACCACTACCAAATCCAGCCTAATAAACCACTACCAAATCCAACCTAATAAACCACTACCAAATCCAGCCTAATAAACCACTACCAAATTCAGCCTAATAAAATGGGGGACCCTGATGTAAACAAGACGAAAGTCTTTCTCTGGTCTGCATCCCCTTAACAATTGTATGTATTGAGCTGTACTGTACTGTCCCATTCTGTAATCTGTTAATAAAGTTTTCAATCAATCAATCAATCAAACCATACCAGATGATACCATACTAGAGTAGAAGCATCAGTGAAGAGTGATTAGGCCCTGCTTGGACAAAACGCTGTCCAGGGAATTATGAGGCTGCGACTCTCACATATGAATTCAGTCAATATAGGCCCTGTTCTGTCCCTGTCCCCCTGCAATGCAGTAGTGGCAACTGGCAATGAAGTCAACAATGGCAGTATTAACTCCTTAACACGTTGATTGCCAGGCAGCAGGGGGCACTGTGGGCCTTCAGTGCCAGCGTTCTATTCAATGGGTAGAATGGCGTGTTTGCACTGCTAAAAACTAATTTTATATTATAGCTATGGATCTAATAACTCCGTCGATTGTCAGTGAGTTGCTTCTGGTCAACATGCAAAAAACAGATCGTTTTTTCATCTGTACATTTCCGTTTGAATATGAGTATAGTTTGGGTGATTCTCAGTAATCCCAGGAAAAGACACGAAAATAGGCCCTTTACTTTAGTGAAATCCAGTTATCACGTTGTCATTTTTCGCCTGATTATCTAATCATCCTGAAATCAACGCTAGATTATTGGTATTATGTCTCCTCGTGCATACATGAAATGGGGCTTGGAGCGCGCCCC